>NC_091473.1:130046209-130795062 GCF_036971445.1 Narcine bancroftii | reverse complement strand
TCCACAATGGTCCCTCCCGCCCGCCCGCCCCAGTCCCACAATGGTCCCTCCCGCCCGCCCCGCCCCCAGTCCCACAATGGTCCCTCCCGCCCGCCCGCCCCAGTCCCACAATGGTCCCCGCCCGCCCGCCCGCCCCAGTCCCACAATGGTCCCCCCTCCCCAGCCCCCGCCCCCAGTCCCACAATGGTCCCGCCCGCCCAGTCCCACAATGGTCCCGCCCGCCCCAGTCCCACAATGGTCCCGCCCGCCCCAGTCCCACAATGGTCCCGCCGCCCCAAGTCCCACAATGGTCCCGCCCGCCCCAGTCCCACAATGGTCCCGCCCGCCCCAGTCCCACAATGGTCCCGCCCGCCCCAGTCCCACAATGGTCCCGCCCGCCCCAGTCCCACAATGGTCCCGCCCGCCCCAGTCCCACAATGGTCCCGCCCGCCCCAGTCCCACAATGGTCCCGCCCGCCCCCAGTCCCACAATGGTCCCGCCCCGCCCCAGTCCCACAATGGTCCCGCCCGCCCCAGTCCCACAATGGTCCCGCCCGCCCCAGTCCCACAATGGTCCCGCCCGCCCCAGTCCACAAGGTCCCGCCCGCATCCACAATGGTCCCGCCCGCCCAGTCCCACAATGGTCCGCCCGCCCCCCAGTCCCACATGGTCCCGCCCGCCCAGTCCACAATGGTCCCGCCTCCCCAGTCCCACAATTGTCCCTCCCTCCCAGTCCCACAATGCCCGCCGCCCCAGTCCCACAAGGCCCTCCCTCCGCCCGCCCGCCCGCCCCAGTCCCACAATGGTCCCTCCCTCCCGCCCGCCCGCCCGCCCCAGTCCCACAATGTCCCTCCCTCCGCCCGCCCCGCCCGCCCCAGTCCCACAATGTCCCACCTCCCGCCCGCCCGCCCGCCCCAGTCCCACAACGGTCCCTCCCTCCCGCCCCGCCGCCCGCCCAGTCCCACAACGGTCCCTCCTCCCCTCGCCCGCCCGCCCCAGTCCACAACGGTCCCTCGCCCCCGCCCGCCCCAGTCCCACAACGGTCCCTCCGCCCCCGCCCGCCCCAGTCCCACAACGTCCCTCCCGCCCGCCCGCCCCAGTCCCACAACGGTCCCTCCCGCCCGCCCGCCCCCAGTCCCACAACGGTCCTCCCGCCCGCCCGCCCCAGTCCCACAACGGTCCCTCCCGCCCGCCCGCCCCAGTCCCACAACGGTCCCTCCCGCCCGCCCGCCCAGTCCACAACGGTCCCTCCCGCCCGCCCGCCCCAGTCCCACAACGGTCCCTCCGCCCGCCCGCCCAGTCCACAACGGTCCCTCCGCCCGCCCGCCCCAGTCCCACACGGTCCCTCCCGCCCGCCCGCCCCAGTCCCACAACGGTCCCTGCCGCCCGCCCGCCCCAGTCCCACAACGGTCCCTGCCGCCCGCCCGCCCCAGTCCCACAACGGTCCCTCCCGCCCGCCCGCCCCAGTCCCACAACGGTCCCTCCCGCCCCGCCGCCCCAGTCCCACAACGGTCCCTCCCGCCCGCACCGCCCCAGTCCACAACGGTCCCTCCCGCCCGCCCGCCCCGTCCCACAACGGTCCCTCCCGCCCGCCCGCCCCAGTCCCACAACGGTCCCTCCGCCCGCCCGCCCAGTCCCACAACTGTCCCTCCCGCCCGCCCGCCCCAGTCCCACAACGGTCCCTCCCGCCCGCCCGCCCCAGTCCCACAACGGTCCCTCCCGCCCGCCCGCCCCAGTCCCACAACGGTCCTCCCGCCCGCCCGCCCCAGTCCCACAACGGTCCCTCCCGCCCGCCCGCCCCAGTCCCACAACGGTCCCTCCCGCCCGCCCGCCCCCAGTCCCACAACGGTCCCTCCCGCCCGCCCGCCCCAGTCCCACACGGGTCCCTCCCGCCCGCCCGCCCCAGTCCCACAACGGTCCTCCCGCCCGCCCGCCCCAGTCCCACAACGGTCCGGTCCCGCCCGCCCGCCCCAGTCCCACAACGGTCCCTCCGCCCGCCCGCCCCAGTCCCACAACGGTCCCTCCCGCCCGCCCGCCCCAGTCCCACAATGGTCCCTCCCGCCCGCCCGCCCAGTCCCACAATGGTCCCTCCGCAGCCCGCCCGCCCCAGTCCCACAATGGTCCCTCCCGCCCGCCCGCCCGCCCCAGTCCCACAATGGTCCCTCCCGCCCGCCCGCCGCCCAGTCCCACAATGGTCCCCTCCCGCCGCCGCCCGCCCCAGTCCCACAATGGTCCCTCCCGCCCGCCCCAGTCCCACAATGGTCCCTCCCGCCCGCCCCAGTCCCACAATGGTCCCTCCCGCCCGCCCCAGTCCCACAATGGTCCCTCCCGCCCGCCCCAGTCCCACAATGGTCCCTCCCGCCCGCCCCAGTCCCACAATGGTCCCTCCCGCCCGCCCCAGTCCCACAATGGTCCCTCCCGCCCGCCCCAGTCCCACAATGGTCCCTCCCGCCCGCCCCAGTCCCACAATGGTCCCTCCCGCCGCCCGCCCAGCCCCCAGTCCCACAATGGTCCCTCCCGCCCGCCCAGTCCCACATGTCCGCCCGCCCGCCCAGTCCCACAATGGTCCCTCCCTCCCGCCCGCCCGCCCGCCCCAGTCCCACAATGGTCCCTCCCTCCCGCCCGCTCCGCCCGCCCAGTCCCACAATGGTCCCTCCCTCCCGCCCGCCCGCCGCCCCAGTCCCACAATGGTCCCTCCCTCCCGCCCGCCCGCCCGCCCCAGTCCCACAATGGTCCTCCCTCCCGCCCGCCCGCCCGCCCCAGTCCCACAATGGTCCCTCCCTCCCGCCCGCCCGCCCGCCCCAGTCCCACAATGGTCCCTCCCTCCCGCCCGCCCGCCCGCCCCAGTCCCACAATGGTCCGCCCGCCCGCCCGCCCGCCCCAGTCCCACAATGGTCCCTGCCGCCCGCCCAGTCCCACAACGGTCCCTGCCGCCCGCCCGCCCGCCCCAGTCCCCACAACGGTCCCTCCCGCCCGCCCGCCCCAGTCCCACAACGGTCCCTCCCGCCCGCCGCCCCAGTCCCACAACGGTCCCTCCCGCCCGCCCGCCCCAGTCCCACAACGGTCCCCTCCCTCCCGCCGCCCGCCCCAGTCCCACAACGGTCCCTCCCGCCCGCCCGCCCCAGTCCCACAACGGTCCCTCCCGCCCGCCCGCCCCAGTCCCACAACGGTCCCTCCCGCCCGCCCGCCCAGTCCCACAACGGTCCCTCCCGCCCGCCCGCCCCAGTCCCACAACGGTCCCTCCCGCCCGCCCGCCCCAGTCCCACAACGGTCCCTCCGCCCGCCCGCCCGCCCCAGTCCCACAACGGTCCCTCCCGCCCGCCCGCCCGCCCAGTCCCACAACGGTCCCTCCCGCCCGCCCGCCCGCCCCAGTCCCACAATGGTCCCTCCCGCCCGCCCGCCCGCCCCAGTCCCACAATGGTCCCTCCCGCCCGCCCGCCCGCCCCAGTCCCACAATGGTCCCTCCCGCCCGCCCCAGTCCCACAATGGTCCCTCCGCCCGCCCCAGTCCCACAATGGTCCCTCCCGCCCGCCCCAGTCCCACAATGTCCCTCCCGCCCGCCCCAGTCCCACAATGGTCCCTCCCGCCCGCCCCAGTCCCACAATGGTCCCTCCCGCCCGCCCGCCCAGTCCCACAATGGTCCCTCCCGCCGCCCGCCCCAGTCCCACAATGGTCCCTCCCGCCCGCCCGCCCCAGTCCCACAATGGTCCGCCCGCCCGCCCGCCCAGTCCCACAATGGTCCCGCCCGCCCGCCCGCCCGCCCCAGTCCCACAATGGTCCCGCCCGCCCGCCCGCCGCCCAGTCCCACAATGGTCCCGCCCGCCCGCCGCCCCAGTCCCACAATGGTCCGCCCGCCCAGTCCCACAATGGTCCGCCGCCCAGTCCCACAATGGTCCCGCCCGCCCAGTCCACATGTCCCGCCGCCCAGTCCCACAATGGTCCCGCCCGCCCCAGATCCACAATGGTCCCGCCCGCCCCAGTCCCACAATGGTCCCGCCCGCCCAGTCCCACAATGGTCCCCGCCCGCCCAGTCCCACAATGTCCCGCCCGCCCAGTCCCACAATGGTCCCGCCCGCCCCAGTCCCACAATGGTCCCGCCCGCCCGCCCGCCCCAGTCCCACAATGGTCCCGCCCGCCCGCCCGCCCCAGTCCCACAATGGTCCCGCCCGCCCGCCCGCCCCAGTCCCACAATGGTCCCGCCCGCCCGCCCGCCCCAGTCCCACAATGGTCCGCCCGCCCGCCCGCCCCAGTCCCACAATGGTCCCGCCCGCCCCAGTCCCACAATGGTCCCGCCCGCCCGCCCCAGTCCCACAATGGTCCCGCCCGCCGCCCCAGTCCCACAATGGTCCCGCCCGCCCGCCCCAGTCCCACAATGGTCCCCGCCCGGCCCAGTCCACATGGTCCGCCCGCCCGCCCCAGTCCCACAATGGTCCCGCCCGCCCGCCCCAGTCCCACAATGGTCCCGCCCGCCCGCCCCAGTCCACAATGGTCCCGCCCGCCCGCCCCAGTCCCACAATGGTCCCGCCGCCCGCCCCAGTCCCACAATGGTCGCCGCCCGCCCAGTCCCACAATGGTCCCGCCCGCCCGCCCCAGTCCCACAATGGTCCCGCCCGCCCGCCCCAGTCCCACAATGGTCCCGCCCGCCCGCCCGCCCGCCCCAGTCCCACAATGGTCCCGCCCGCCCGCCCGCCCCCCAGTCCCACAATGGTCCCGCCCGCCCGCCCGCCCCAGCCCACAATGTCCCCCACAATGCTCCCTCCCACCCTCCACCACAGTCCCTCCCACAATGCTCCCTCCACCCTCCACCCAGTCCCTCCCACAATGCTCCCTCCCACAATGCTCCCAATCCCTCCCACAATGCTCCCTCCCACAATGCTCCCTCCCACAATGCTCCCTCCCACAATGCTCCCTCCCACAATGCTCCCTCCCACAATGCTCCCTCCCACAATGCTCCCTCCACAATGCTCCCTCCCACAATGCTCCCTCCCACAATGCTCCCTCCCACAATGCTCCCTCCCACAATGCTCCCTCCCACAATGCTCCCTCCCACAATGCTCCCTCCCACAATGCTCCCTCCCACAATGCTCCCTCCCACAATGCTCCCTCCCACAATGCTCCCTCCCACAATGCTCCCTCCCACAATGCTCCCTCCCACAATGCTCCCTCCCACAATGCTCCCTCCCACAATGCTCCCTCCCACAATGCTCCCTCCCACAATGCTCCCTCCCACAATGCTCCCTCCCACAATGCTCCCTCCCACAATGCTCCCTCCCACAATGCTCCCTCCCACAATGCTCCCTCCCACAATGCTCCCTCCCACAATGCTCCCTCCCACAATGCTCCCTCCCACAATGCTCCCTCCCACAATGCTCCCTCCCACAATGCTCCCTCCCACAATGCTCCCTCCCACAATGCTCCCTCCCACAATGCTCCCTCCCACAATGCTCCCTCCCACAATGCTCCCTCCCACAATGCTCCCTCCCACAATGCTCCCTCCCACAATGCTCCCTCCCACACCACCAGTCCCTCCCACAATGCCCTCCCACAATGCTCCCTCCCACAATGCTCCCTCCCACAATGCTCCCTCCCACAATGCTCCCTCCCACAATGCTCCCTCCCACAATGCTCCCTCCCACAATGCTCCCTCCCACAATGCTCCCTCCCACAATGCTCCCTCCCACAATGCTCCCTCCCACAATGCTCCCTCCCACAATGCTCCCTCCCACAATGCTCCCTCCCACAATGCTCCCTCCCACAATGCTCCCTCCCACAATGCTCCCTCCCACAATGCTCCCTCCCACAATGCTCCCTCCCACAATGCTCCCTCCCACAATGCTCCCTCCCACAATGCTCCCTCCCACAATGCTCCCTCCCACAATGCTCCCTCCCACAATGCTCCCTCCCACAATGCTCCCTCCCACAATGCTCCCTCCCACAATGCTCCCTCCCACAATGCTCCCTCCCACAATGCTCCCTCCCACAATGCTCCCTCCCACAATGCTCCCTCCCACAATGCTCCCTCCCACAATGCTCCCTCCCACAATGCTCCCTCCCACAATGCTCCCTCCCACAATGCTCCCTCCCACAATGCTCCCTCCCACAATGCTCCCTCCCACAATGCTCCCTCCCACAATGCTCCCTCCCACAATGCTCCCTCCCACAATGCTCCCTCCCACAATGCTCCCTCCCACAATGCTCCCTCCCACAATGCTCCCTCCCACAATGCTCCCTCCCACAATGCTCCCTCCCACAATGCTCCCTCCCACAATGCTCCCTCCCACAATGCTCCCTCCTGCCCTCCTTCGCCAGTCCCAGTTTCTCCCCCCCCCCCCCCCTGTTCCTCTGGTCTCTTTCCCTTGTTCCTCTGGTCACTCCACTCCTGGCTGCTTTGCTAAATTGAGTTTTCATCTGCATATTTTCAGTGACTTGGCCTTTTTATTGCTTTTAGTGTCAATAGATTGAGGCATATTTTGGGTGGACAGCCAGCACCAGGAAAACTGGCTGTCCACCCTATCTATGCCTCAATCTATTGAAACTAAAAGCAATAGGACATCTGTATAGGATGAAGGGAGGAATGTTTTCAGGAGATCTCAATGGTAAGGTGCCTGGAACGCATTGCCAGGGGTGGTGGTGGAGACTGATCGATATGGTCATTCAAAAGGCCCTTAGACCAGCACATGGATGCAAGAAAAAATAGAGGGTAATGGGTGTGAGTTGAGTGGATTTATATAGGTCATCACAGCATCATGGGCACAAGGGTCCGTACTGTGCTGTATTGTTCTGTTATTAGGTAGACACAACACTGGGCCGAACAGTTTTCTTTTATGTTATATGAAAAACTAAACACAAGATATCTTACTAGACATTGATATTGAGAGGATGGTATACTTACGGATGCATCCTCTTCAGCTGTGGGCACTGATCCATATTTCATTTTTAGTAGCCCTAGTGTAGCACCTTTTTAAATAGTCTCTGTGAATGCTGATTTGGTGGTGAATGAATTAAAGTACATGGGATTAAAGCTTCCTTTTCTTTCTTTTACAGCGTTCTAACTGATGTTGCAGTTGGCATAAAGGTAGGAGTGGCAATTTTGTTTGTGCATATTTGTCTGATATGTTAATTTCATCACACTGATACAAATATTTAGAAAACGCGTTGGTTCCAAAAATTGCATTGATGGATACTAAGATTAGCTTCACTGCAGTAGCCCTGAGGTACTCTACCTTTGATGGTTTAAAACTTGCAGATTTTTTGGTTCTATTAAATTAAATGACTTGCATTGCCAAGTTAACATGCTACTGTTGTAGAATAGTAAACTTTATTTTAGTTGATGAACTATATATTTGACTTGACGGAAAACAAATATGGAATCCAAAATTAATATCTATTTCTGGACGCATCATATCTCATGTCTAATTTCATGCATTATGAACTGCAATTATTCTGGCTATAACATTTGTAGTGATAGGAAGGTTTTCCATGTTGATCATGCTTGTCTATTGTGTCCATTGTTAAAGATTTATTTCGTTGTCAAGTAATAAAACGGGCATAATATCACATGATATTCGCTTTAGTCTACGGTAAGGCAGATTCTCCATCAGTAGAAATTTCCAGACACCTCTTGCAGTCAGAGAGAAGCAAAAGAGTGTTCACCACCCCCAAGCCCCACCGAGTGTCTGTGGATTGGCTTCCAGCACTCCTGCAGCCTCCGCAGCCACACAGACTCTAGTCCAAACCATCGGCAGATCGAGCTGCAGCAGCTCTGGCAGTGCCACTATTATTTTTTAATGCTGGTTTATTAAAGAAGCTCTGCAGTTAACCAAGGAGCCTTGCATTTTCCAAAGTCAACAACATTTTCGTTTTAAAAAAAAATCCTTAGAATCCTTGTTTCTTTGGGTTATCTTCCACTTTAAATCTTGTTTTAATTCACTTGTTCAGTATTTCCAGCAGTAAAACTATTCAAAACATTTGTCTGTCAAATCTTTTAACATTTTCTATTCTAAGGAGAACACTATTCTTTATGTCCACAGTGCCAGAGGCCATTTTCATTGTACTAACAGAGAATCTAGACATCCTCTTCAAGACCATGTAACCCTTCTTCATCTTTCTCAATTCCCAAATTTAAGCACTAGACCTGTTTTAGAAAGGTTGATGTCTTCCTAGCTTTCATACTCTTTCTTGATGATTAACTCTAAATGTCCCATAATATTTAACCAGTCATGGCATTTTGTCAGTTTCATAGCTCAGTTAGTATTCCAGTGGAGTGGGCTGAAATTTTGGTAGTTGTTGGGGGAAATTAAAAACTGAACTAAAGGTTTGGGACTTCCAGGTTTCTGTACCTTCAGCCTGTAGGTAGCAGTGCAAATAAATAATGATTAAGACTGGGGATCCTTTTTGAAGCGCTACTTTACATGTGTTCAATGGATGGGAGATTGATGCCCCTAGTGGACTTGGTGAGACTTGCTCCTTTCTGAGCCTTCTGTGTTCCTGGGCACTGAGTTTCTAAACCAGGCACTGATGCAAGCAGTATACTTTCCATAGTGTGCCTGAAGAAGTTTGATAAAGTATTCAATGACATGCCAAATCTCAGATTTCTCAGAAAGAAGAGAATATTGGTGTGTCTTCACGGTTGCCTTAATGAATTGACTTTTCAAGAGAGGGACTCTGATATATATTCGCCCAGGAACTTTGATGTCCTAATGCTCTTTGCTGTCCCGCCGATTGAATCTTGGACTCCACTTGATAAATTGACCTGTTTGAAAATTTAAATAATCGAGGCTTTTATTTGCATTACAGCCACTCAATGAAAGTTGGAATTCCAAGAATGGAATTAACATCTGATATTGTACCTTTTTTAATCTTATTTCTCCACAGCAAGCTGTGTTGTCAGTAATCAAATTAAAACAAAACCATTTTGTTTTTACCTAATTTATGATACTGGACTACAGCTCAAATTTCATGATGACGGTGTGGTAAATGTGTTATTAAATGCTCCATCATTTTTTTTTCTTCCTACTCAATCAATCTACCAGACGGAACAGGGCTGCACGGGTAACGCAGCGGTTAGTCCAAACTTGTTAGAGCACCAGAGACCGGGATTCAAATCTGGTGCTCTGTAAAGAGTTGGTACATTCTCCCTGTGTTTGCGTGAGTTTCCTCTAATTTCCTCCCACCGTTCAGAATGTACTGGGGTTGTAGGTTAATTGGGTGGCATAGGCTCATGGGCTGAAAGGGTTGTATGTCTAAAGATTAAAAATTAAAATAAAAATAACTCTAAGTCAAATTAGATTACAGGAGAATTATCCAAGTCAGTGTACAGGAAAATTGTCATTTGGCTAACCCATTGATATAGACAAATTTATATGGATAATTTGTGGTTAGCTGCCAGTGATAATCATTGGTAAAAGGTGATAAATAAACTTTTGTGATTTTTTTTTCTGGCATGATAGGTAAATGGAAGCCTTCAAAGGTGAAATTTTGGGAGTACAGAGGTTGTGTGTTCCTTATCAGATTAGAGTCAAAGTAAACAAGCGTAGGAAGCTTTGGTTATTGAGGGATATTGGGGATCTGATTCAGAAGACGAAAGAGGTGTATAGCACATATAGCAACATGGAGCAAATGAGGTATTTGAGGGGTGTAAAAAAAAAAATGCAAGAGAAATCAAAGAAATCAGGAGGGCTGAAAGAAGACACGAGGTTACTTTGACAAACAATGTGAAAGGAAATCCTAAGGGTTTCTACAGGTATATTAAGAGCAAAAGGACAGAAAGACAAAGGGGAAAAACATACTTCTTGAGACTCTTACTGAAAGAGGAGGAGCGTCGGACTCGAGAGAGAGAGAGAGAGAGCTGGGAGTGTTGGGAGGCAGCTTGAGGTGGGTGCCTTTAAAAGTGAGTGGAAGGCAAATTAAGGGTTAAACAGAATGGTGATTTGTGGGAGGAGTAATTAAGGTCAGGAACAGTGACAAAGAGGGGTAGCTCAAGCAGAGTGGACAGTGTTCAGGGGCCATTGTGGGAGTGGCTCAGGGTAGGAGTAGGACTTAGAGGCTTTGGCGAGCAGAGGCTGAGCTTGATTCCAGTAAGGTAAGATCTGTATATTGAAATTAGGTAGAGCTAATGGAGACAGCAGTGAGAGCAGTAGAATGCTCTGAATGCAGGATGTGGGATATCTGACTATACCTGCAAGAGGTGCATCCAGCTACAGCTCCTGGGAGGCTGAGTTAGCGAACTGGAGCTGGATGAACTCTGGATCATTTGGGATAGAGAGGAACTTCAGGGAGATGGTCACCCCTAAAAATCAGGAGACTGGTAACTTGGTGGCTGCTAGGAGAGGGAAGGGGAATAAGCAGACAGTGCATAGCACCTCTGGCTGTTTCCCCTCAACAACAAGTGTAGTGTTTTGGATACTATTGGGGGGGATGAACAACCGGAGACCAGCCATAGTGGTCACATCTTAGGCACACACAGGGGCTGGCTGCTTGGCTCAGAAGGAGGGGTGGGGAAGAGAAGAGGAGAGCTATGGTAATTGGGGACTCATTGGTTAGGAGAGTAGATAGGAGGTTTTGTGAACGAGTTCAAGGCTCCCGGATGGTATGTGGCTTCCCAGATGCCAGGGTAAGGGACATCTCTGATTGAGTTCACTGCATTCTGGAGGGAGAAGGTGAGCAGCCAGATGTCATGGACCACATGGGACCAATGACATAGATAGGGACGAGGTCCTGAATTGGGGATATATGGAGTTGGGAAAGAAGTTAAAAAGCAGGACCTCAATGGTACTCTTATCTTTGACATCCATGTGGGATGTTAGTCAGCAAGATTCAGATGCTTGGTATTCATGGTGAGGTAGTGAACAAGATTCAACATTGGCTAAACAGGAGAAGCCAGAGAGTGGTGGTGTAAGATTACTTTTCAGATGGAGGTCTGTGACTAGTAGTATGCCTTGGATTGGTGCTTTTATTATTTGTCATCTATAATCAATGATTGGATAATAATGTGGTAAATTTTTGCAGATGACAAAGATTGGAGGTGGTATGAACATCAAGGAAGGCTTGCTGAGGGATTTGGAGCAGCTGGAAAAATGGGCTTAAAAAATGGCAGATGGAATTTAATGTTGGAAGGACAGACCAAGAAAGGACATACACGGTAAATGGTAGGGCACTGAGGTGTGCAATAGGACAGGGGGACCTGGGACCAGATACATAATTCCCCCAATGTGGCGTCACAGATACACAGGGTTCTGAAGAAAGCTTTTGGCATGTTGGCCATCATATATCAAAGTATTGAGTATAGCAGTTGGGATGTTATGGTAAAATTGTACAATACATTAGTGAGGCCAAATTTGGAGTATTGTGTGTGTGAAACCGTTTGATGGATCCTAAGGGTATGAGTCTGAATGCAGCTGATTGAACAGTAGTGTTTTATTGACACATGTTGGGGAATTGCAACAAGGGTATAGACACACACATGCACACTTACCAGACTAAACAATACCCTCGCAACCATTTGCGGTAGAAGGCTTTACAATTAAATTACCACATATGATACCCACCACCCTTTGATATCCCTGGCAGGCACACAGTACAACAGCTCCCATCTCTTTGTTTGTGCACAGCTTACCAACTATCCTCCAGCATTGTCCACGGTTCTCAACCTGGAGGAGCTCGGGTTTGAAAGAGGAAGTTGGCTCACGTGTGGTGGGCTTTAGTATGTCTTAAGGTGAAGAGTCCAGCCCAGGTATGGATGAGCCAATTAAAGAGGGCAATGACCAGGTATGCACTGACCTGTGGGTAAGCCTTGACCTTGATTGGCAGGTGAGGTGACATCTGATATGGTTCCTGATAGAAATGTCACATACCCCTCCGGAATTCTCATCCCCACCAGGTTTCAGACAGAGAGGCTAAATGCCCCTCCACAATCCACATTCCCACTGGATTCCAGATAGAGGGGTTGCATGACCCTCCACAATCCACACTACAATTGTGTGCAATTATGGTCACCTAACTACTGGAAAGATATCAATAAGATTGAAAGAGTGCAGGGAAGATTTACTAGGATGATGCCTGGACTTCAGGAACTAAGTTGCAGGGAAAGGTTAAACAGGTTAGGGTTTTATTCCCTGGAGCATACAAGAATGAAGGGGAATTTGATAGAGGTATAGTACAACTACGATTATCTGAAATGGTCAGGACCAAGCCTATTTCGGATAAACATTTTTTCTTTGGAAAAGTGGTCATTTAAAAAAAAAAACAGCTCAGTAGCAGCAGCAAAACACTTGTATCAATGTTTAAACAGCAGCAAGTTAAAGCTTTTTAAGCATTAAAATAATGTTTAATTCTCTCCAAAGAAAAATGCTGGCCATCGCCGCACACCAACATCTCCCCACCAAGGTCCCCGCTCATGTAAATGCCAGGAGCCTTACATCCTGGCCAGTTTGGCTTTGAAAAAATTTCGGATAAATGAAGATTTTTATTTATTTTGGATATCCTCATTCTTCTGAAATTTAAAAAAAATGTTGAAAAACTGAGGATTTTGAAGAATCTGATTTCAGATAATCGGAGTTGTACTGTGTTAAAAAATTATGAAGGATTTAGACATTAAATATAGGTAGGCTTTTTCCACTGAGCATAGGTAAGATACAAACTAGAGGACATGGCTGTAAGGGTGAAAGGAGAAAGGTTTATGGGGGACTTCTTCACACAGAGTGGTGGGAGTGTGGAATGTGCTGTCAAATGAAGTGGTGAATGCAGGCTATATTTAATTTTTAAGAATTTGGTACTTGGATTGGAGGGGTATTCAAGGCTGGTTGGGGTGCTGGTCAGTGGAACTAAGGAGAATAACAGTTTGGCATGGACTAGAAAGGCCTGTTTCTGTGGTGTTTTGTTCTGTGGTTACAATGTGCTTTTATTTGCCGTTTAAGAGGTAATAAAGAAATGTCTTCCATATTAAGGGTTTGGAGAATTTTAAACAGAAGTCTATAGGAGTTTTTAAAAAGTTTTATTCTGGTTATGGAATTGACGAATGCAAACTGCATATTGAATATATTCACAAGTTAAAGTAATTTGGATATTTAATGATTTGTTTTGAATGCAAAAGCCTGTTTAAAATTGAAATAAACATTGTGACATATAAAATGTTTCTTAATTTCTAAATGTGGATTTATTAAAATTCCTTTTATTTTCATTTTCCTTAAACAAATTTTACTTTGCATACTCTCCAGTCAAGCTTTTCCTTGCCATTTTCACTTCTTAATAATGGATCTGTGACGCTGCCGCAAAACACTGAATTTTGTGACTTGTTCATGACAACAAATTCTGGTTCTGATCTATAGCAGTGAAATTTTAGATAATTGAAGTAGATTAATTAGAAGAAGATTGCATTAGGATTACATTGAGGATTCTATTCCACTGCGTAGTGGAAGTTTGACATCTTCCTGCAAGAGTAATGGTTATTGTTGCATATACTTAAAATTACAATTTTGTTTTTCTTAAGATGTTTTTTGACATGCTTAAATGGCATTATTCATAACAGTTCATAGCCCATTTGGTGAAAAAAATATGATTGATTTTACTCAATATTTTTAAAACTTGGATTAAAGACCTACCTTGAAAATGTTTATTTTCCAATTCCAGTGAGTAAATATTTATCTTCAACAACTTTTAAATGTTGGTTTTCTCTTTCCTTACAATTACAAAGCCGCAATTGAGCATTTGTTTAAATTTTAGCTTACACCATCTGCTGTTATGTACTTGGCCTATCATGTAAAAGTGTACCCTTCAGAATGCTGTTATTGGATTAACTAAATGGAAACCTTGTAATGAACCATTTTCAAGTCAGATGCCTTTTTATTGCTAATAATGTGTGATTTCAGTAAAATTTTGGTATTTGGGTATTCATTATGCAGTGTTTCCAAGGTGCTTAAATTTTCACTTGGATTTATCCTTTTTTAGTTGAAAGAAATCCAGGTTTTTTTTCCCACTGTTTGAGATTCTTATGAATTCAGATTGGGTCCATTCTTGTTTTAATAAAGAATGCTGGAGATCTGTAGTATAGGAAGTGGCCTTAATGGAGAGGAACAGAATATTTTGTATTATTGACTTTTGATTTGAATTGGAAGCTCAAGTTCATGCTTGCAGGCATCTTAGTGACTTCATTATTTTAATTTTACATCCTCCCATTTTCTTCCAATATCTTTGGCTTCTTGCACTTAAAATGAAGCCCTTTATTGAAGCTAAGGAGACAGATGTTTTGCTTTGAACTTGGCACATTACAGCATTTAGGGTTCAACATTAAATTCAACATTTCAAATGAAACAGCCATTTGCCATCTAACATTTCCAGCATTTTTTTTCTCCCCTCTTCCCTTTTGGGATTTCAGATTCCATACATCTTCAGTTAGAACTTTGACACTCATTCAGCATTGTCCTTTGATCTCCTGGTCTTCAGCCCATCACAGAACTTCCTTTTGTTATCTTTTCGTCTCCTCGCCCTTGACCTATTCTCTGCTGTTTATGAACTTAGTTAATTTTTTAACTTCCCATTTCAGATGGAAAATCACTTGTGTAAATGCTAACTTGATTCCATTCTCCACAATATGTTGCCTGACTTGCTGAGCAATTGCAGCATTTTCTGCTTCTATTTTTGATTTCCAGCAGCCTTGAGTATTGGCTATTCAATTTGGCATGGTCATCTAGGCCTGCTTAGCCATAATTTGTATGGTAGCCTAATGCTTTTTTAAAAATAGCATGAGCTTTCTTGTATGCTCTGATTTGGAATTGACCAGTAATTATAAATATCAAATTATAAATTACAAATATCATGATTCTGAAAAACAAGAACAAAACAGAAAGAAATATCAACCAAACTTTGGGATTACCAAAATCTACTGTTTGGAAGATTAGGGAGAAAGATTGGTGAGCTCAGTAATTGCAAAGGGACTGGGAGGCCAAGGAAGACCTCCACTCCTGATGACAGAAGAAAAATTCCCTAAAAGCCTATCTGACAAATCTTAAACACTCTTCAGGAGGCGGGTGCGGATGTGTCACTGACTATTGTCTGTAGATTTCATGAACAGAAATACAGAGGCTACGCTGTAAAATGTAAACTACTAGTCAGCCACAGAAATAGGATGGCCAATTTACAAAAAAAGTATCATATATTTTGGTGTACAAGTTGAGTTGAGAAACCCAAAAAAAACCCCTCAAAAATGGGGGTGAACTTGTATGCTGGATATACTTTTGAGACCTTAAATTCAGCTTAAAATCCAGTCCGCGCTGATTCAGCGTATAAATAGACCCTGGAAAAAAAATTATACTGCGACAGATTTTCATGAGATTTTTATTGAAAACAACACAATTAGCACCCTTCGAAATTGTATAATTGTCTGAAAACAACACATTTAGAACCCTTCAAAATCACTCTCACTATTATCGTCTGAAGCAAAGATGGAGGCACGACTGTTAAAACAGTCATCTCATGGGTCCCAGTCTCTATCTGATGAGGTGGTTTCAGCTTCAACGTCAGTGACCCACAATAAATCGTCTTCCGTGCCATCAATTGCACAAGAGGTACTACACTTACGATTTTATCACAGTCTCTCCTTTAAATTTGTCCCATGCCTTGAGCACAAAGTTACACAGCATACCAAGTGATGCAGCATGCATTGCCCGCCTTTTGTAAATGACTTTCTGCACTCAGCATCCATGGTCCTTGAATGGCTTGTTCAAGCAGACATCGAAACGTTGCAATATAGATGTCAAACCACCCAGGATGACCACCATGTAAGTTATATGTCGTGCTAATCTACTTTTCGTGTTCTCAGTTAACTGGCTGCGAAATATATCTCAGACCAACAAACTCCGTTGTTTGCATAAACAGCCTGGCCACCTGTTCAATTACTTAGTGTTCTCAGTTAAGTGGCTGCAAAATATCTCAGACCAACAAACTCTGTTGTGTGCATAAACAGCCTGGTCACCTGTTCAACACATTGTCTGTTTCTGCCCGTTCCGTATAATAAACAGGTGAAAACTTACAACTTTATGATCAAGATCTTTTGCTAGTTTCTGTTCAATTTTGTTTTGGCATTACACCAGATTTTTCCTGTTCATGAAATGATTGCACCAGTCGACTATAGCCTCAAAATCATCACAGGTCTGGCTGTAACTTTGCCCACTGAAGAGCAAATGTTCTTATTTTATTTAGGGTGATTATGTAGCAATCTTGCCTCTGTTCATGTATCCATTCTGCAATATGTTTTTCCAACTCTGACCAACGAGGGATTCCCTTTCTCAAAGAACATTGGCTTTTTGGTATTTTTCTTAAAAGTCTCTTCTTTCTTCCTCTAATTTCTTACCAACTTCTCATGCACATCAAATTTTCTTGCAGCAGTGCAGTTGTTGGTTTTTTTTGGCCATTTCTATCACTTTCAACTTAAAGCATTCTTCAGATTTTTGTCACGCTGTGTTGTGTCGATGGACTCTCCACGATAGCAGTCACCTCCAGCCACTGCCCAGCAGATCAATCCACGGGGATTAACGCCAGTCCATCTCAGGCATTGCGAGTTTTGGGGATCAACTTGCGAGGAACCTCAGGCAGCCAGAAAATTGGAGTCGACTTGCACCAAATATACCATAAAATTCTAAAAAATGAAGCTGAAAAAGGGGGGTCGACTTGTATGCCAAAATATACGGCATTTAAAAGAGTTTGGAATAAGGTCTTGTGGACAGATGAATTCAAAATTAACCTGTATCAGTGTAATGGCAAGAGTAAAGTGTGGAGGCGTAAAGGAATTGCCCAAGATCCAAAGCATACCAGCTTATCTGTGAGACATGGTGGAGGGAGTGTAATGGCCTGGGCATGTACGGCTGCCACTGATGCTGGTGCACTGATCATCATTGATGATTTAACTGCCGATGGCAGTAGTGAAATGAATTTCTAAAAAAATACTTTATTTATATGTTATAAAATACAAACATAAAAAACCCCATCTTGCATAAATCCATGTCAAAATACATAATACACAACAATCCTACTACCCCTCCCCACCTCCCATCTACAAAAAAACCCCACTGCCCCTAAAATGGGAGCCTGATACATAAATCAATTATTTATATGCCGTGGAGTGCCCCATATCTATAAACTACTTAAACTATATTTAAATCTATACTTTTAAAATACTGAGTCCACATTTTAGTAAAAAGAATAATTATTGTGTAAATTGTTATTTGTTTATAAATAATACAGATGAATAAATGCTATTTGAAACTTATCCAATTTTAAACCAAATTTTAAGTCTGTCATATATCCCAATAAAAAACAGTAATGGATCAAATAATAATTCAATTTTGAATAAGTGCTCCAAAAACTCCATAATTTTCTTCCAAAAAACTTTCACCTTCTTGCAAGTCCAAACTGAATTTATAAATGCACCCTTCTCTCCACAACGAAAACATTCATCTGATAAACTAAAACCATATCTTTTCAATTTCTCTGGGGTTTAAGTACAACTGATGTAAGGTAAAGTTTAGTTAATTATAATTTTTTACATTAATTAACCTAGTTACACTATTTTCACAAATCATCCAGAAATCGGAAGGTCTAAATCCTTCTCCCATTTATTCTTTATTTTAAATATGCCAGGTTTAGTCATAAATAACATAACATAACAATTACAGCACGGAAACAGGCCATTAGGCCCTTCTAGTCCGCACCGAACCAAACACCCCTTTCTAGTCCCACCTCCCTGCACAATGCCCATAACCCTCCATCTTCTTCTCATCCATATACCTGTCCAACCTTTTCTTAAATAATACAATTGACTCCGCCGCCACTATTTCTCCCGGAAGATCATTCCACACAGCTACCACTCTCTGAGTAAAGAAGTTCCCCCTCATGTTACCTCTAAACCTCTGCCCCTTAATTCTTAACTCATGTCCTCTTGTTTTAATCTTTCCTCCTCTTAACGGAAATAGTCTATCCACATCCATTCTGTCTATCCCTTTCATAATCTTAAATACTTCCATCAAATCCCCTCTCAACCTTCTACGCTCCAAAGAATAAAGACCCAATCTGTCCAATCTCTCCCCATACTCCAGATGCTTAAACCCAGGCAACATTCTGGTAAACCTTCTCTGCACTCTCTCCACTCTGTTTATATCCTGTTTATCATCTCTTGCAACAATGCATACATTTCTGATATAAACTTTTTTTTTTGAACCTTCTGTAATCAGCTTCTCAAATGAATTCTGATGTGTATAGAAGCATCTTGTCTGCTCAGGTTCAAGCAAATACCATCAAACTCATTGGACGACACTTTGTCTTGAAATGGGTGCATATACACATAAAAAAAAGTGCTATCATTTCGACAGTCAAACCAAAATGTATACAAATAACCTTTAATAAATGTCCACTTAAATTGTATGTGAATAGTTTTATTATAAATATAAAACTGTGGAGCACAGGGGAAAATAAAGGAAAAAAAGTGTATTTGTCCCAAACATTATGGAGGGCACTGTAAATGGAAGAGGTTATCAGAACTTACCTTTGGACTCGGAGCAGAATCCCAGTTCAGGATATGAAAGCATCCAAGGAGCATTTGACCCATTTTTTGAGGGAAAATGCCAGTGATGATTTCAAGTTTAACTGATTGATCAATCTAGAAACCCTAAGCAATTGGAAGGCTTATTAAAGTTGGTTCTGCAAGTTGACTGAGTTTACGTGTAAGTCTTGCATGACTGCCATAACTTCGCAAGGGACAAGACTTCAAAAATGTTCCTGGTGGCCATCTGGAGTACCACTAATCCACTTTGCAACATGAGTGATTTTGCTTTTACTGCTGAACGCTGCAAATACTTGTAGCATGTTGTCAATGCTGTTATTTCAAGATTTACATTGCATCATGTTCATATCTATTGTAAAAAATGATGTAGTGCTAAGGTTGTTTCACAAGTGGACCAGTTAGATGTCTTGTAGAACAACAAGCAAGTCACAGTACAAACCAATTCAGGGATAAAGAGAGATCTCAGTTGGTATGGAGCAAAGGCGCAACATTTCATTGTTTCGAGGTTCAATATGTGCCAAGTGACTGGGAAATACCAGGAAAGACTGTATTACCACCTATTATTAAATGGAAGAAGTACACCCTAAAGATTCCAGTCACCCATACAGTAGTCACTTGGATGAAATGAAGGAAGTGATGATGAAAGGTGCCTGGGGGAATTTACAGCCTGAGTAAGTGAATGACTTCAAAGGATTCTGTGATGTAACCAGCACCAAGAGTGACATTGCTTCCCTTGCTAATGAAGCTGGGGTTGATGACCTTGATGCACCATCGCATTAAAGGACTGTTTCCTACCATTATCAGACTCCTGAATGAACCTCATACTAGTAGAATAGTGTTTTCTTTGCTCCTTACCAAATATCAAGTATATTGTCATCTGCTTGAACAAGTACAACTTGACAAAAGTAAAAACATGCAGGCACACAACCAGACATAACACACATACAGACAAACATATATGGAAGACAACTATTTTATCTATCCAAATAAATTAATAAATATTCATTTGTATGAATGATACTCTCAGAGAGTTAATTCCTTTGGTCATTCAGCATTGTCACTCCCCATGAGAAGAAGCTGTTTCTCACCCTGGTGGTGGTGTCTCCGATACTCCTGTATTTCTTTTCTGATTGTGGCGTCTGAAAGTTGATGTGTGCACGGTGTAAGGGGTTCTCCATGATTTTACATGCCCTCTTCAGACAATAATCCCGGTAGATCATGTTTATTTGGGGGTGGGGGAAAAGGGAGGTAGACTTTAGTGTCTGCCACTTTATGGTCCTGTGGACTGACCTCCGATCCATTTCTCTGTAGCAACCTTACCACACTGATGCAGCCGGCCAGGGCACTCTCAATGGAGCTCATATAGAAGGTTGACATAATGGAGGCCAGTAGCCTTGCCACTTCAATCTTCTCAGGAAGTGCAGTCCTTCCTGACAAGTGAGGAGATGTTGAGTGTCCTCGATAGGTTACTAGTTAACTGAACTCCAAGGAACTTTGTGCCCTCCTTCTACTACAGAGTTGTTGATATGTAGTGGAGGGTGGTCGTTTCTGGTCCTTCTGAAGTCCACAATTATTTTCTTTGCCTTGTTCACGTTGAGACTCAGGTTGTAACTCTCGTTCCATTTCATGAGATTTTTCACCTCTACTCTGTTGCTCGTGAGGCCAACTATTGTTGTGTCATCTGCAACCTTGAACCATCTTGTGCAAAAATGTTTGCTTTTACCCTTTCTAAATGTATTCTTAGATGGAATTAAAACTAATATTTTAATATTTTTTTTAAACTATTCACTAAAAATAGTAGTACAGGTACACGATCCTTTATCCGGACATCTAAAATCCAGTAAGTGGGGAGAGAGGCGGCCAGTGCTTGGGGGAGGCGGCCGAGGGACCGGCGCTTGGGGGAGGCAGCTGGGCGGACAGTGCTTGGGGGAGGCTTTCCGAAATTCGGAACACCCTGTCCCCAAGGATTCCAGATAAAGGATCGTGTTCCTGTACTGACTACCAAGCTATTTTTTTAATAGGAAATGATGTAAAGCTATCTGATGAATTATTGCATTTTGAAGGGTTCTTTAGTTTGTTAACTGGGAGGACTTCCATTCTAAGAGATTATTTTTTTAATGACATTTACAAATTATTGTCATTGTTTACATCAAAAGAAAACCAAATTTGAACAAAATACATGTACAAGAATATCTGTAGGGGAAAAAAGGCAAAATAAATCATTAAATTCATTACCAAGTCCCAAGAGCTGCAAAAATGCTCAGATGGAACATGTACTATTTCTTGCGCTTACTTTGATCACCCTTTGGAGAAACATAGAAGTCAAAATTAGTGGATAGAATGGGAGTAGAGAATTAAAACCACAGGTCATAAGAAGTTCAGGATTATCTTTGCAATGTGATCATTTGATCAGTCTTTATTGTGAGTGCCAGATCAATCCAAATCTTTTTTCTCTCTAACAACTTGTTTTCCTCTAATTTACTGCACTAGCTTTACTGTAGTTAAAATGTTACCATCAAGTACCAGGTACGGGAACATCAAAAATCAGAACTACCAAGCTGGGAAATAGTTTCTTCCTGCAGGCTGTGAGATGGATGAACAATAAATATCCTGTAACCAAGTAAATAATCCCAAAATATTTATATACAATAAAATCTTTGGTATCCGGAATTCAAGCAACCATGAATAAAAATACAGGGGAAATAAATAAATAATAATAAAGAATGAAAATAAATTTTAAAAAATAAATAGAAGTTTAGAATTGTAAAAGTAAATGTTCTCTGAAGCAACATACAACCCCTGGGTCAGTGGAGCACCCCAATCGTCCACTGCCTGCAGCAGTAATTTGAATAAAGTTTAAATAAAGTTACGTTTGAATAAAATGGCGCCACCCAGGATGAAGAGCCGGCTGGTGCCACTTACCGCTGGGGCAACTCACTCAAAGTGTCTCCCTGTCCATGGCCAGTAAGAGTCTTTATTAGTATTAAGTATATTAATAAGGCTTTATCTGTAAACATGTGGGAGGTTAATTATGATGACAGCATGGTTAGCGCAACGCTGTTACAGCGCCAGTGACTGAGGTTCAAATTTAAATTTTGTATGTTACAGGAATTGCCTGATTAAAGTGAACTTTACAAGATTAAGGACTAAAATACTGATTTTTGTTTTCAAATGACTTTGCACATTGCACTGTCTTTTGCCTTTCATACTGTTTATTCTTAATGCTGGTGTATTCGGCACTGTAAAAGTGTGCTCACTCAACTGGAACATTCACATATCTAGCAGGTGCTGGATAACAGGGATTTTACTGTATTTTAAATATATTATGGCAGTCTCTTCAATCTGAGGCGCCTGCAAGCTTACACCAAGACACAAGAGAAACTTGTCCGTGACCTACTCTTTGCAGACGATGCCGCTTTAGTTGCCCATTCAGAGCCAGCTCTTCAGCGCTTGACGTCCTGCTTTGCGGAAACTGCCAAAATGTTTGGCCTGGAAGTCAGCCTGAAGAAAACTGAGGTCCTCCATCAGCCAGCTCCCCACCATGACTACCAGCCCCCCCCACATCTCCATCGGGCACACAAAACTCAAAACAGTCAACCAGTTTACCTATCTCGGCTGCACCATTTCATCAGATGCAAGGATCGACAATGAGATAGACAACAGACTCGCCAAGGCAAATAGCGCCTTTGGAAGACTACACAAAAGAGTCTGGAAAAACAACCAACTGAAAAACCTCACAAAGATAAGCGTATACAGAGCCGTTGTCATACCCACACTCCTGTTCGGCTCCGAATCATGGGTCCTCTACCGGCACCACCTACGGCTCCTAGAACGCTTCCACCAGCGTTGTCTCCGCTCCATCCTCAACATCCATTGGAGCGCTTACATCCCTAACGTCGAAGTACTCAAGATGGCAGAGGTCGACAGCATCGAGTCCACGCTGCTGAAGATCCAGCTGCGCTGGATGGGTCACGTCTCCAGAATGGAGGACCATCGCCTTCCCAAGATCGTGTTATATGGCGAGCTCTCCACTGGCCACCGTGACAGAGGTGCACCAAAGAAAAGGTACAAGGACTGCCTAAAGAAATCTCTTGGTGCCTGCCACATTGACCACCGCCAGTGGGCTGATAACGCCTCAAACCGTGCATCTTGGCGCCTCACAGTTTGGCGGGCAGCAACCTCCTTTGAAGAAGACCGCAGAGCCCACCTCACTGACAAAAGGCAAAGGAGGAAAAACCCAACACCCAACCCCAACCAACCAATTTTCCCCTGCAACCGCTGCAATCGTGTCTGCCTGTCCCGCATCGGACTTGTCAGCCACAAACGAGCCTGCAGCTGACGTGGACTTTTTACCCCCTCCATAAATCTTCGTCCGCGAAGCCAAGCCAAAGAAAAAATATATTATGTACTGTATTGTGTATGTGTGCCATGGTCTGGGGAAAATGCTGTTTCATTAGGTGGTATGTATACAGTTAGATGATTATAAATTTGAACTTGATGTTTATATACTTTTACAACTTCACTGTTTTTCCTCATGAATGGTGACTTATTGATTTGCACTGGACTTGAGACAAAGGCTCCTCATCAGGTAATACTTTATCCTGGAGTAAAATTCCTCCCATTTAGTCCATCTATATATACTGCCACATTGACCACTGCCAATGGGCTGATATCGCCTCCAACTGTGCATCTTGGCGCCTCACAGTTCGGCGGGTAGCAACCTCCTTTGAAGAAGACCGCAGAGCCCACCTCACTGACAAAAGACAAAGGAGGAAAAACCCAACACCCAACCAACCAATTTTCCCCTGCAACCGCTGCAACCGTGTCTGCCTGTCCCGCATCGGACTTGTCAGCCGCCAACGAGCCTGCAGCTGACGTGGACATTACCTCTCCATTAATCTTCATCCCCGAAGCCAAGCCAAAGATATACTGAATAATTTATAGATCTCTTTTTTTTCCCCATATGTCCTTACTTACCCTATGACCTCATCATGATTCTCTCCTTTCCTAACACTAATGGTCTGAATATGCCTGAGATGGTCTGATCTCTGAAGCTAAGCAGTCTCAGGCCTGGTCAATACTTGGAGGGGAGACTGTCTAGAAATACCAGGTACTGTAGGTTTCTATGACGGGTGCTGGGCAAAGTGGCGACTCTGCCTTACGGTAGAGAAAAGTAAAATAAATTTTCATACATGTTACATTCTAAATGTATTTCGTGACAATAATGGAACCTTTACCTTTTAAATATCCTAATTACTGCCCTGCCTTTTATAATCTTGACTTTTTAAAAAATCTTTGCCAATTTTCTTATGATTTCTGAAGATTCCAACTTCAGTGGTTTTACTTAAATAAGAATGATTGTTCACCAACTTATCAATGTCTTATAAAGTCTGCATTTATTGCCCATTCCCAATTGATAGGCTATTTTGAGACAGAAATTCACCATGTTGATGGATTTGGTACCACATGGGCTAGAACAGGTGGGCAAAGCAGTTTTTTTTTATGAACTGTAGTTTATTATTGAACACTAGTTGTATCAGCTCTTGTATAGCTCTGGCTTACTCTCAGTATTAAAATAATTTTGCTTGTGTCTTTGTAATTTATTTTAAAAGTTAATGTTCCACCACATAATAATGGTAATGTGCATTTATTGTAATGTATTGTACCTAATTGCAATATACAGATGCACCAAAATTCCTATTTGCTGCAGCTAAACAGGGATGTAAGATCCACCAACTGCAGAAATAAAAATCAAATCAGCAAAATATGCTGACAGCAAAAGATTGAATAAATATCATAGGATAAATAAGTAAATAGATCACCAAAACTAAGGATATGATTGTTGACTTCAGGAAAGGAAAGCCAGAGGTATACAATCCAGTGATCATTGGGGGGAATCAGGTGGAGCAGGAAAGCAAATTTAGGTTCTTAGGAGTCACTATCTCAGAGGATCTTTCCTGTACCCAACACACCAGTGGCATCTTGAAGAAAGCACGTCAATGTCTTCTTCCTCAGGAGTTTGCGAAGGTCTGGTATGACACCAGAAACCCTGGCAAATTTGTTTCTACAGAGGTGTGGTGGAAAGTGCATCACAGTATGCAATGCGGACACCAATACCCCTGAGCGTAAAGCCCTCCAAAAAGTCATGGGCGGAGCCCAGGACATCACAGGCAAAACCATCCCATTATTGAGTACATCTGCAGGGAACGCTGCCATTGGAGGACAGCAGCAATCATCAAAGATTCACACAACAAACTCAATCAGAGAGTCATTTAAGGACTCTTGTGCACTTTACTTGGCTGCGGAGTCCCTTAACACCAACTCCCTAGCCAAGAAAGCCCAGCAGCACCTCTACTTCCGGTGAAGGCTGAGGAAAGTTCATCTCCCACCTTCCATCCTCACTACATTCTAGAGAGGATGTATCGCGAGCATCCTGTGCAACTGCATCACCACCTAGTTTGGAAGCTGTACCACCCTGCAGAGGATAGTGAAGTTTGTGGAAAAGATCATTGGGGGCTCTCTTCCTACCATGATGGATATCTACAACACTCGATGCAGGTGAAAGGCAATAAACATTGTGAAGGACTCCACACACCCCTCATGTAAGCTGTTCTCCATTCTGCCATCTGGTAGGAGGTACTGTAGCACTCAGGTGATTACGTCCAGATTGGTCAAGTTTTCCCCCCAAGAATTCCCAAGAACATATGTGGATTATGTATTGTGGACTTTTACTGTATATGTCTTAATATTTTAATGTGTCAATGTGTTTAACTTCTATTCTAACTTGTATTTATGTAAACATGCTCCATGGTCCTGGATAAATGCTATCTCATCGTTACTGTGTGAGCATGGTATGAACGATAATTAAAGGTGACTTGACTATTGATCTTTTGTTCTCTTTGTATTGTACATTGTTAACATTTGTTATCTGTTTTTACAGATCTTTATTTGTTTACAAGTTTATGCTGTGTACAGTTTATTTTTTGCACTACCAATTAGTGGTAATTGTGCCCCACCAACAACAGAAAGGAATCTCAGGGGTGAATGTGATGTCATGTATGTACTCTGACATTAAAGCTGAAATCTAATAATCAGTTTGTTATCGCAAGAAAAGAAGTGATATTACAGTAGTGCAGACATTTTTTTGGTGATCCTAGTGTAGTTTATGGTTTGGGTAGTACCTGGAGGTTCAAGAACCTGATAATTAGATTTTAAAAAAACTTCTTGAACTTGGAGTACTGATCCTTGGGCTTCTGCCTGAGGGATCGGTAAAAAGAGATTGTGAATAGGATGATGTTGGCTGCCCTCTTGAGGCAGCAACTTGTATAGATGCCTGCAGAGGATGGGAGATCAGTGCCTATGATAGACTTGTCTAGATTTGCATCTTCCTGCAGCTCTGTGTTCCTGAGCACTTGAGTTTTCAAACCAAGCCATAAGGCAACCAGTCAGTATACTTTTCACTATACAATGTATAGAATATGTGATGACATGCCAAATCATCTCAGACTTCTCAAAAAGTAGGGGTGTTGGTGTACCTTTTTCATTTAATTTTTTTTTTTAAATACAATCTCGTAAAAGTTTATTCCAGCCATTGAAATCTGTGCTGCCCAATTACACCCAAACCTAAACATTCTTTTGAGGGTGGGAAAAAACTGGGAACACCTGGGGAAATGCCATGCAGGCCACGGGGAGAATGTACAAGTTCCTTGTAGACAGTATCCGATTTGAACCCGGGTCACTGGTACTGTAATTGTGCAATGCTTTCTGTGCCACCTGTGGTTTTTCATGGTTGCCTCTGAGCTGCCTCTGGAATAGATCTACTCCCAGGAACTTAACCCTCTCCACTGCCATCCTGTCAATGAAGGCAGATGCATGGTATCTCATCCTCCACTTCCTAAAGACCACAGTAAGCTGCTTGGTCTTGATGATGTTGAATAACAAGATTTGTTTTCTGGCATCACACAATGATTCTCAATCTCTGTCCTATAATCTGACTCATTTCATGTTATTCGGCCAACAAAAGTAGCGTCATCAGCAAATTTATAGGTTGCATTGGAGCCAAATCTGGCTATTCATTTGTGTGTAAAGAGGGAATAGAGCATGGGACCAAGCACGCATCCTTGATTTGCCCCTGTTTTTGATGGTCAATGTGGAGGAGGTGATGTAGCCAATCCACACTGATTGAGGTTTGCCAATTAGAAAGTTAAGGATCCAGTTGCAGACAGATGAACAGAGTTCCAAATCCCTGAGTTTGATTATGATCTCTGCTGGTAAGATCTTGAATACCTAGGCGTAGTCAGTGAGCAACAACATGATACATGTTCTTGTGGTTCAGGTGATCTGACACAGAATGGAGGGCTAGCAGGATAGCATCTGCTTTTGACCTGTTGAGATGGTAGATGAATTGGGTCCAGGTTCTTCCTAAGATGAGTTGATTTGCTCAATACCAACCTCTTAAAGCACTTCATGGTAGATCCAAATGCCACCAGCCTATAGTTGTTGAGGCAGGTCCTTTTGTTCTTCTTGGGCATGATGGATGTTCTTTCAAAGTATATGGGGACCTCAGACCTCAGCAGAGAGTTGAAAATGTCTGCAAAAACTTAAGCCAGGCCCTTGCATATTTTAAGGATTAGATGAGGCTTATGTCCTTTGAGAGGCTTTATTTATGATCCTAGATTGTTAGTTCCATATGCATACGAGATTGATACAAGGTGCACAGATAAATTTGAGCCATATGGATTATAATAAAAATTATATATATGTTTTCAAACTAATTGGTACAAACATTTGCTGCAATTCAATTGTATTGATATCTCTTTTACTCGAACTTCTGAAAATAAGTCCTTGTCCATTCTAATGATGGAAGTTGCCTTTATAAACTTGTGATGCTGAAAGCCTTTCAGTGGTATCACTACTCATAATGGTATTTGAATACCATCTTTGACAAAGTTAATGAAAATTTGATTGATAATATGAGGACTAAAATACCTTTTGTCCTTGCCTTGTTTTCTTGTGGTTCATCTTTGGACTGTGGTGTTCTTGATTTCCTTTGTAAATTATCATGAAGATTAATCAGTATTGATTGGAATTTATTTGCCAGTGAGACACAAGTCTAAATTTATAAATATTTGGACAGCTAAGGGGTGATTAAGGATAGTCAGCATGGCTTTGTGCATGGTAGATTGTATTTAACGATTCTTAGAGTTTTTCAAAGAGGTCACCAAGAAAGTAGATGAAGGAAAGGCTGTGGATGTTGTCTGCATGGATTCGAGTAAAGCCTTTGACGACATCCAACATGGGAACTTAGTTCAGAAGGTTCAGACACTAGGTATCCATGGATAGGTTGTAAACTGGATTGGCTGAATGGGAGAAGACAGAGTGGGAGTGGAAAATTGCTTCTCAGACTGGATGAGTGTGATTAGTGGTGTGCCTCTGGGATCGGGGTCGGGACCATTGTTGTTTGTTTATATCAGCGATAATCTGGTAAACTGTGTCAGTAAGTTTTCTGGTGATACTAAGATTGGTGGCATCGTGGACAGTGAGGAAGACTTTCAAAGCTTGCAGAGGGATCTGAATCAACTGGAAAAGTGGTCCAGAAAATGCCAGATGGAATTTAATGCAGACAAATGTGAGATGTTGCATTTTGGAAGGACAACCAAGCTGGGACATGCACAGTAAATGGTAGGGCACTGAGGGGTGAGAAGGAACAAAGGGATCTGAGAATACAGATGCATAATTCCCTGAAAGTGGCATCACAGGTCTACAGGATTTTAAAGAAACGTTTGGCATCTTGGCCTTCATAAATCAAAGTATTGAGTATAGGAGTTGGGATGTTATGGTGTGATTGAATAGGTCTTTGTTGAGGCCATATTTTGAGTATTGTATGTAGTTCTGGTCGCCTAACTACAGGAAGGATATCAGTAAGATTGAAAGAGGGCAAAGAAGATTTACTAGGATGTTGCCGGGTATTCAGGAGTTGAGTTACAAGGAAAGATTAAACAGGTTAGAACTTTATTCCTTGGAGCATAGAAGAATGAGGAGAGATTTACAAAATTATGAGGGATATAGACTGAGTAAATGCGAGTAAGCTCTTTCTACTTAGATTAGGAGAGATAAATATGAGAGGACATGGCTTATGGGTGAAAGGGAAAAGGTTTAAGGGGAATTTTTTCACTTAGAGAGTGGTGGGAGTGTGGAATGAGCTGCCATCAGACGTAAATGCAGGCTCACTCTTAGGTTTTAAGAATAAATTGGATAGATACATGGATGGAAGATGTCTGGAGGGTTATGGAATGGGTGCAGGTCAATTGAACTCGCGGAATAATATTTTGACACCGACTAGAAGGGCCAAATGGCCTATTTTCTGTGCTGTAGTGTTCTATGGTTCTATACTTTCCTTACTTCAAGCAAGTATGAATCCAAATATAAAATGTCAAAAATAATTAGAGATAAAAGATTTGGTATTTTTAAAAAAAAAGACTTCCTGATTTTTCCTCTGTATACAAATGGCTAAACTGTCAACAATGAGGACTGAACCAAATGCTGAGGTCCTTTGAAAATTCTCTTGACCTGAAGTATAACTTGTCAAATTCACCACATAAACGATCGCAAGATAAATTTTAGACGGTATCATAGTCCGTTTTAGAGCACAGAACTAGGCCCTTTCATTCAACTTGTCCATGTTAACAAAGTTGTCCACCCAATCTAGTCCTATTTCCCTGTGTTCAGCCCATATTCCATCTAAGATGTCATTTATGATTACTGATTGATAACATAATTTAATTACTTCCACCTCTGTATACAGAGCCCTCAGCTCTCTGTATGTTTAATCCTTGTACTTTTCTGATATACTCCTGTGTAGTTTCTCACATTTTGGTCTCTGATAAACTTGAGATCATTCAAAACATATCCCATGTCCTCATTTACTCTGTTCCATTTGCTTGCCACTCCACTGTTCAGTATCTTAATTTTTAACCGTCTATTTGTGCAATCAGTCTTAATTGATGGTGGAGCTAGAGTATTTGTCATAGAATTCCTCTTGTTTCAATTGATAAATTAAAAAAAATGTTTTGGCAATATTATAAGTGAATATTTTATTTGTAATAAACTGCATAAGCCATTTTGGAAAATCTTCATGATAAAATCTATCATTAATGAACTTGTGAATTTTGCATTTTTACACAGAGGGGATCTGACGAACTTTCCAGCACCATTCACACCAGCCCAAACTCTACCATGAGCAGTGTGGTTGTTACTGGTAGGTTTTCTTTCAGTTCAGGACTGTCTTTTTTTAAACTTTTATATGCTTTAATGATTCTATATTGGTGCCCAGATGCACTGTATTTAAGTATATGCTATTAAATTATGTACTTTCTTGCAAGGTTTGTTCACAGGTGGCTAATTTAGACATTTTTTCCCTACTTGAGATATAATTTGAGATTGTTTTTATTTTATGTTGTCAACATGGCTGATTAGACAAGAGAGTATAATTGTAGAATTTATCTTCTCACAAAAAAAAATCAGAAATGTTAGGCTCTCCATCCTAGCGAAGAAATAGTGAAGAATATGTAAAATATATTTTCTTTGTATTGTGGGTGTTATTTTTAAATGGAATATTTCCTCCTGATTTTCATGGTGATGTGGTCAATATGCAGTTCGATTCCATGAGCCTTTGAGGGTGAGTAATGAGGTAATTACCCTAATTTTGGTTTTGTAAACCTGTGTAACAGCAGAGGAGTAATGGAAGATTAAGTCTGTATTCTCCTACAATCTCCTACAGATTGCCATTTTACCCTGATCACAAGCTTCTTTAATTTCCTGATTGATATTACACCCAATATTGCAATTACTATTTGATAACTTCATAATGCCTCATAATAGTACACATTATATTTACAAGTTTGCTAGCAATGTACACGAGAGACTCAATGGTATGAAGGAAACCTGGGTAGATGAATGTAACAGATGGAAAATAATGTGGAAAAATGTGAATTCAGCAATTTTAATGCACAAAACAGAGAAGCAGAGATTTAAACAAAAATTGTCAGAGAATTGGCTGTGCTGATGTTCTATGGAACCCAGGTATATTTGCAAACAAATTAATGAAGGCCACTGTGTAGGTTCAACAAGCAAAAAAGAGGGCAGATGGTGTGTTAATTTTTATTGTGACAGGGTTTGAATACAGGAGTATTGAAGTCTAACGCGGACTCTGGGGGAGGAGCAAATCAGTGCAGGGCAGCTGAAATAGTGGAACATTACCCCCACCCCTGTTGGGAAGGAGAAGCATAGGAGACAGCACTGCAGTGAACCAGTAAGGGGCTCAGACTATTCTCTAGAGTTAAGAAAAATGAGGAAAAAAATCTCACTGAAACATAAAATTGGCAAAAGGTTTGATGGAAGCAGACTAGAAAGTCTAGGATCAAGAGGCATTACTTGAGATTAAGAAGTAAACAGATTGGTCTGAGATGAAGAGAAAATATTACTTGTTGATACTTTTGGAATTATCTCCCCTAAAGCATTGTGGAATCTGTTTGAGATCATTCAAACAGTTCAATGGATTTTGAGGTTTATAAAGATGATGCTGGAAAACTGTAAAGAGATAGAAAATTGCCATAATCTTAAGACATGGTGGAGTGAAGTGGAGGGGATGGATGGACGATATGGCCTTTGTGTTCCAATTTCTTTGTTCTTATGCTTTTATTATTGGTTGAAAGGGCACCATTAATGTCCTCATTTCCAATTTATGTGGCATTTGTAAGTCTGTATTCACAAATTTTTAAATTTACACATACAACACAGTAACAGGCCATTTCAGCCCATGAGTCCATGCTGCCCAATTTACGTTTTGAATTGTGGGAGGAAACTGGAGCCCCTGAGGACAAACTCCACAGACACTGGGAGAATGTGCAAATTTCTTACAGACAGTGTGGGATTCGAATCCTGGTCCCGATCGTTGATACTGTAACGGTGTTGTGCTAACCATTACACCAACTGTGCTGCTCATTCTTGTCAGAGTATTAAAATCGTCAGTACAGTATGTTTCCAATTATCTGAAACACTCGGGACTGGACATGTATCGGTTAACTGCATTTTTTGGATAAATGAGAAATGGCTTTAAGCAGCCAAGTTGCATTAGCAGAATACTTAAATAGGCTGTCATCGATCCTCAACCCCTTCCCAACGCTCCTGCCCGGGAGGCTTCTCTCCTTGATGTCGCCAGGACAGCGGAGAACCAAACAAGGTTGGCGTCATGGGTGACGAGGGGGCATGCGCAGTCCATGTCCTCTTTCAAATGAGTTATTATGACCCCCACCCAGTCCAATGCTTCTGCCACCCCCAGAGCAATGCTGCTGCTGCCATCCACCACCACCCACACCCCGCCCCGGTCCAACGTCTCCTTAAAAAAAATCATTCCCACCTCCCCACGGTTACTTTAGATTTGTCCTGACGCTGACTCTGGAACCAAGTACAGCGGAGGGTAAAGAAGAAATGGAAAGAGAGCGGAGAGGGAGTTACCTAACACTAGGACAATCTCCCCTTGCGCTACTTGACCCGCTGACTTTCTGCAATTGCTCAGTGATCACTCAAAATTCCAGCCTGCTTCTCTGAGCTGGTATTAGAGCCCCATATGAGAAAGTCGGGTGAATTTCTTTTTTAACTTATGACAGCATGTTGCCGCTGAAAAAAATTCAGGTAACTGAGAATTTCGGTTAAGTGCTCTTCAAATAATTGGAGACTTATTGTATGAGATTAGCGAAGCTTTTGAGTGGTTTTGTGTCTGTAGCCCTTTTTTTTTTCCACTGCCAACCCACCTAGGGAACAGGAAAAATTGGAGGGCAAGCTGAACCCAGCAGCATTTCACGCTGCACCATTATTTGCCGATAATTCTGCTACTCGGGATTTTAAGGGTGGTGGGGGGACCCACCTCCAGCAAGTGAAATATTACGTACAGTGCTTTGACAGCTAGCTTACTACATAGTGACATTTCACAGCTGTCGGAGCTTTGGATATTATGATCTTCATAAACACAAAATCTCAATCAGATTAATTTGTCAAATGTTTATTGTTGAAATGTTAACGACATCCATACTCTTAACAAAAAATACTTTGTGTTGTTTTTTTTAATGGAAGGTTTTCTAAGTACTGATCAATAATTCGCCCTGGGCTGCCTTGCTCAGAGTGGCCATCGAGTGAGTGAGCAGCCGGTGTCAGCTGCTTGAAACCGGCAGCTAAGTGGGGCAAAAGACTGGACATCAGGATCAGTGAGCTCTGGTGTGCGAGGCCACAGCTCCAGCCAGAGCAGCCACCCCTTTGTGGTGGTGCTCGGGTCCATCACAGCGGACCAGCCCCCTGCATCCTGCAAGTGGAACACCGCTGTGCCACTGATGCCCAGGAACATCTGCAGTGCCTTTGCCAAAAAGCTCCTCACACTGGGGGCTGCTTCCTCTCACGCCAGGTCTACTTTTATTCGAAGAGGAAGTGGTGGCTACTTTTGGGAGACTTAAAGCGCAGAGAAGAGCTCAGTTCGTGCTTGGATAGCATGGGAAGAAGCTCAGGCAGCGGGGCTAGAGCTGTCACAGCAGGGCTCATACAGCGCGGTGGGGGGCTGTTGAGGTGTGGCTGGCCCCGCTGTGAAATTTACCTGCCAAACTGATGCAAGCATGTAGGCACTAATGTCACTAATCGTACCTGGTAGGACTGGTTGTTTGTTTCACATCACCAGAAGGCGATTGGTGAGTTAACTCAGCTGGGTTCTCAACTGTACTCCAAGCTGAGTTGAGAGCCTGGTTGAAATTATTTCCGCGCGATTCCTGTGAACTGTTCTTGAACTTAAAGGTGCTGGTTTTCAACCTTCTGTATATCCTGCCCGAAAGTAGCAATGAGAAGAATTTGTGCAGGGTTATGATGTTGGCTGCCTTGAAGCATTGCCTCACATAGATGTCTGCATTGGATAAGAGGTCAGACAGTATGATGGACCTAGCTATATTTGCTACTTTCTGCAATCTTCTGGGCTATTGAATTGGCCAACTAGGTTGCAATGCAACTATCCAGTATTCTTTCCGCAGTGCACTTGTAGAGGCTTGATAAGACTATCTGCTGGAAATGTTTACTGTGAAGAACTTTTATCTACTGCCTCCATTTTTGACCCCACCCACCCCATTTTCTGATGGATGCTATCAGCTCCTTTGACATTGATATTAAGAAGTTATCTTGGCTCTGGTAGGCTCTCAGTCTCCTTCCTGTGTTCTGTCTCATTATTTGATAACTGATCCACATCTAGTGTATTCAACAAACTCACTGTTTGAAGAGCAGGTGTAATATTTGGGTGTAAAACAATCCCACTTTGTATATTTGTGGTACAGGTACACAATCCTTTATCCGGAACCCTTGGAGGGGGAACAGTGTTCCAAATTTCAGATTTTTCCGGATTTCAGAAAGCCAGATTTAAGCCCACCTGAATTGTGCTGCCGTATCCACCCCTACCCCCTTCCAGTCGCGCTGCCGGTCTCCCCGCCCGCCTCGCGCTGCCAGACTCCTGCCCCACTTGCCAGTTTTTGTAGCTTTCCGGATTTTAGCTGTCCGGATAAAGGATTTCATACCTGTACAGAATAGTGTCCTCAATTAACTTTCTTTCTCTTACCTGTATATTGAAAATAAAATATCTTAAAATTGTGCACCTGAAATTTATCATTTTTGTTAGAGAAAATTTGTGTCACATTGTAACATCTGTACCAGCTTCTGTGTTCATTAATCGTGATAATTTGACAAATGTTACTTCGATAATTTTTTGGACAGTCTTCAAAGTGAGTAAATTGATTGTTGACTTCTAGATCACTAATTTCCCCCGAGGAATATTGTCTGTAAAGAACCTTACTCTGCAAGATTTGCTCTTGTGGAATAATTTCGTCTTAGAATTTCAATTACTCAGTTCTTCCCTTGAATTTCACATTTAATTCCTGATTTTGAATGGTTTGGTTTTCAAAAAAGCAAACATTAATATATTTGGAAAACAATTTGCCTGTTGTGAATAATCTAACCCTGCTGGAATCTCTGATGTAATTGGGACACTTAAAAGCTAACTGAAGGTTGTATTGTAATATAATTTAATTATTGTCTGCTTAAATATTATTGGGTAGCCCTGGCAAAGTTTATTGCCTCACTCTTTGAGGGAGCCCCATCCCCAACCCTTCCTGGGCACAAATTGGACTATATATAAGGTAGATGAAAAGATAGTATGAGAATTTATATATAAATGGGATACTAAATTAATTTTTAAGAAAATAGCTCCATACTGATATAGATATAGCAAAGAATAAATCATTGTATTGGATGGAAGGCGGGGACATCTCCTAAAATGCCTTTGACCAAGAATCAGTTAATACTTTGGATAAGAAGATCCTGGACGTCAGGTGTTTCAAGGACTGTTACAAACAAAGGCAGCTTATGTCATTCGAGTAGTTGAACAAATATGGTTTGTCCAATAGAACATTCTTCTGGTATCTGCAAATATGATCTTTCCTAAGGGAAAAAATAGGACCATCTATGATCCTACCGAGATGTAGTAATGTGGAGATTCTAATTCAACAGGGGATTGTGTGTAAATTTATTTGTCGTATGTATTACATATTCCAAAGTGAGGGTCTGAAGCCTGGCTTACACAGGTTGAGGGAGAGATGGGAGTCGGACTTGGGCACAACAATCAATGAAAACTGGTGGCAAGACCTATATCTGGACAGTGTAACTGGGGTCATTAATGCCAGATACAGGTTGGTGCAATACAAGTTCTTGCACCAGCTGTACCTCAAACCACAAAAATTACATAAATCAAAGCCTGAAATTTTGGAAATGTGCTTTACGTGTGGAAATTGGAACCTTTGTCCACTCCTGGCTATGTACAAAGGTGAGACCCTTTTGGAAAGACCTGGGGAACATTCTGGAAAAAAATTACAAAGGTAGATTTTCCACAAGATCTAGAGTTGTACCTACTGGGAGATATTGTGGACATGAGTTTTAAACTGTCCAGATATCAAATTCAGTTCATGAAGGTCGCCATGTCGGAAGCCAGGAAATGTATAACAGTTACGTGGAAGCCTGACTCCCAATTAAATACCACACAGTGGAATATGGAAATGCAGAATTGCCTTTTTTTTTGGAGAAAATCACATCATCTAAGGGGGAAACGTGACACATTTGTTAAAGTGTGGCAACCATATCAGAAATACATGGGTCCATAGATTGGTTAGTTCCCCCGCCCCCCTTCGAAATATGGACACTTAAAAAAAATAAATCTGTCCCGGCAGGGAGTGGGGTGAAGTCCAATGTGCATTCTTTTAGTTTATTTTTTTCCAGTCTTGTTTTTAGTGGTTTTTTTTTTTCAATCTTTGTTATTTAATTAGATAGGTTGGGTTTTTTTCTTAGGTTTTGGTGGGGACTGTGAAGCCCTCTAGTATTTGTATTTGCATAACTTGTATGACATATGTTTGGTGGTAAAGGAGGGGGGGAAATAAGATCTTGTGCATTATATGAATGTTGGATAAGATGGTATTGGTTGTTTCAATTGCCTTATGACTATGAAAAACAAAATAAAATATTAAAAATATAGTTGATGTAGGGTGCCATGTTGTAGTTGTAAAATAATTTTTAAAAGACTACACAAATTGGAGTCAAAATGATAGTCTGCTCTTGGTAAATTTTTATTTTCGATTAGCGATTTATTTTTGTTCATACCACTATAAAATGTTGTCATGTTTACTGTATTTTACTACAATCAGGACGTTGTCAATTTTTTTAGAAAAATAACTAAAGCTTAGTTTGTAAGTCAGCTTCTTTCCCAAAAGCTTGGATTGCTGTACTGTTGAGAATTAAATCTTGATTGCATTTTCTGACTATTGAAAGTGTAGCTCGGGTGGTTCTCAACTTTTTTCTTTCCATTTACATACCATTTTAAGTAATCACTATGTGTCATCAGTGCTCTGTGATTATTAGTAAGGGATTACTTAAGGTGGTATGTGAGTGGGAAGGGAAGGTTGGGAACTATTGCTCTACACCCAATTGATCCTGAAATATTTTGCTTGAGAAAAATGGTCATTGGCCCATTTCCTTTGGAGTCATGAAACCATGCACATAACGAGTCAATGAGGTACAGTTCAAACAGTGGTTTTCAAACTTTTTCTTTCCACCCACATCCCACCTTAAGCAATCCCTTACTAATCGCAGACCACCGATGGCATAGGGAATACTTAAAGTGATATGTGAGGTTGAGAACCACTGGTGTAGATAATTTATCAGGTTAGATAAAGTACAAAAAATATTGTTTAGAATTATAAATGGACAAACTAAACCACCATTATTTCACATGCAATAAGATTTTTCATTGCTGTTTATAATCCTAATGTGCATTACTGTTCTACAGCAAATGGGAATGACAACAAGAAATTTAAAGTTGATGACAAGATGCTGGGTGCTCCATCCCGTGTTCTCCATATCAGGAAGCTGCCTACTGAAGTGATGGAAACTGAAGTCATAGCTTTGGGCTTGCCATTTGGAAAAGTTACCAACATTCTGATGCTAAAAGGGAAAAACCAGGTTTGAACGTCCTAAAAAAAGATTTTTTTGGCTTGCAATCAGTTTGAAGCAAATGTAATTAGCAGAGCAGTGACTGTCTTTATCATCTTGTAATGTCTGGGTACTTATTAAGAATCCCATGAGTTTTAAAAAAAACCTTTCAACATTTTAAATATAATGAAGTATAAACTTTACGTCTCTGAACTCCTATAATCCAGCACTCTCAGGATTTTAGTACTATTAGATGTTATTCCTATTAACACATTATTTCCCTTTTTGTCTCGTGTCATGCAAGAACACACATTTTTCTGTGAATCCAATGCGATTAAAGGCAGTGGAAAATGGATAATTTGATTTCCATCTTGGATTTTTGTTGTCTTCCAGGCTTTTTTGGAAATGGCTTCTGAAGAGGCAGCTGTCACCATGGTGAATTATTATACTGCTGTTACACCTCACCTTCGGAACCAACCGATCTATATCCAGTACTCTAATCATAAAGAGTTGAAGACAGACAGTGCTTTAAACCAGGTGTGTTTTTTCTTAGTTTTAAAATGTTGTATTGTTTATTTTGAAATGGCGATCTGCAGTATGTGGTCAATTTTTAAAAAAAATTGAGGATAAATATTTTGTCAGCATTAGCTTTCTTAAATTTTCACGTCAAGGTGAATTCAAAGTTTTGAATCGGCATGTGAGTGCTGAAGAAGGAGCTTTAAATGTCTTCTTATAAAAACATGAACATTAAATGAAATGTTTTAAGAGTTTGTAACAAAGGTTTAGATCATGTGTGGAAAACACTGTTCTCCAAACAAGGAATAGGAGAAATACAAATTTTATTTTGGTACTGTGGAAGAACTTGAGTTGATAGTTGATACTTTCAGACAGAAGAACTGCAAAGACTGTAGGTGAAACTTTCCATATCTTTCCTATTTCCCAGTTTCAAAATCTGTCATCTTCTAAGAAACGTAAGCTTCAATATTCCGAATGACAATTTTATCTCTCCCAATAAACCAAATTCCATAATTGCAGCTTTATGTAGCCTTCCCAATAATCCAAATTTTGTAATTGCAGCTTTATGTAGCCTTCCCAATAAACCAAATTTTGTAATTGCAGCTTTATGTAGCCTTTCCAATAAACCAAATTTCGTAATTGAAGCTTTATGTAGCCTTTAATTAGCTGATACAAACATATAATATTTGCATAACTTCACATTGAGATTTTCATAACGATGAATTAACAAAACATTCAGTTATATTTAAAGACATAACTATATAAGAAATGATCAAAACTAATCAGATGATAAGACGACAAATTCAAAGAAAAGTATTTTGATGCTTGTACGGTTACATGCTCCATGGTTTTTTTTTTGAAGTCTAAATGCAAGCTCCCCGTTTGCCCGGATATTGCAACATATGATGTCATAGTAACTACGGTAACTCTACAAACAACAATCTTTCTTAGAGGGATAGTCACAAAGTTAGTAAAAAAACACAAAGTTTTATCCTTTACGTAGACCACAAGTCCTTTGTAATACAAATTAATACTTTTAGTGATTAGTAAGGTGACAGCAGGATATCGATCAGTTGGAAGTTTGGGGAGAAAAATAACCATTAGGGCAGGGATAGGCAACCTTTTTTTTAAAATTCACATTCCTCCTTAAGTATTCCCTATGCCATAAGTGCTCTGTGATTGGTAAGGGATTGCTTAAGGTGCTATGTGAGTGGGAAGGAAAGGTTGAGAACCATTGATCTAATCCCAATTGTCAACTGAAATATTTTGCTTGAAAAATTGTCATTGGCCCATTTCCTTAATAAGTCAACTCAGTAGGATTAAAACAGTGGCATTCAACCTTTTTCTTTCCACTCACATACCACCTTAAGCAATCCCTTACTAATCACAGAGCATTTGTGGCATAGGGATTGGTTAAGGTGGTGTAAAGGTAAAGGTTCCATTATTGTCATGTAATATTACATTTAGAATGTAACATACATGAAATTCTTTGATTTTGTTTACTGTAAGGAAGACAGAGAATCACCACTTTGTCCAGTGCCCCTCAAAAAAGAGGCCCCAGTGAGGATAATTCTTGCAACCCCTGGTTCGCAAGACCAGTGCTCTAACCACTGAGTTGTTCAGAGCCTCTACCGAGCTATCAGTTTTTTTTTTATAAAAAAAAAGGTTGCCCACCCTGCACTCGGGTTTAATCCGGATAATTGTTGCATTTTGAGAGGTCGAGTGCAAGAGGAAAATGTATAGTAACTGGCAAGACCCTCTGGAATATTGAACTGAGAGATTTTGGAGTACACTATCATAGTTTTCTGAAAGTGGCATCACAAGTGGGTAGGGGTTAAAGGAGCACGGCATGAATACTTTCATTGTTTGTGCAGTTAAATAGAAAAGCTGGGAAAATGCGTCGCAGCTTTGGTTAGGCCATGTTTAGATATTGTGTGCAGTTCTGATCATAAAATTACAGAAAGGATGTGGAAGATTCGGAGAGGATGCAGGTTGTTGCCTGCATTGGTAAGTATTGCCTGTTAAGGAAAAGTTGGACGAGATTGGATTTTTTTTTTAATTGGTCGTCGGATGATGAGGAGAGACCTGATATAAGTGTGTAAAATTATGATAAGGTGTATCTTGGTCTTTTTCCTAAGTCAAATCCAAGAGAATGCTTTTAAGGTAGAAGGGGAAAAGTTTAAAAAATATTTGTATGTGAAGTGGTAGGTGCATTCATTCTGCTATCAGGGGATGCTAAAGATGTCCGTGAATACTCTGGTCAGTTGCTCTGTGAAGGTGCTCTCAACACTCCATCTGGGCCAGTTGCTTTCTACAGGAAGTCAGACTTGACATCTGCAATGGTAAACATGGTTGCCAGTGCACGAGGTTGTCGTGGCGGGTGATGTTGACTCACTATCCTTCTGTTCAAAGTGAACCTAAAATGCCTTTAGCTTGTTGGTGAGAGATGCATTGTTAACTGTGATTCTGTCCGACAGCTTGTTACCTGTGATGATGTCCCTTGCCATAATTGACAGGTATCTGTGAGATTTGTCTGGGTTGTAGTTTGGTCTGATTGAACCTCTTCGGCAGAGATTTCCAAAGATTAACTGTCATTCGGGTAAAGATGTTTCTTTTTATCAATCTGAGTGCTGACTCCTTGATTTGAGTCAACTCCTGGTTTGAGACATCCCAGTTGAGGAAATGTTATATTTTGAGTGTTTCACTAAGATTACTTCTTGTGATCAAAACTTAAGAGCGTATAGAGCCAGCCTGATGGATTTATTGTTGCTCACAGAACTAACGCCCACCCCAGAAATCAAACTGGTAGGCACTTGATGCATTCCCTTAGTGCCTTTTTCCTTCAGTAGTGAGACATACACTGTATTCTAGATGCACTCTTGCCTTATAGCACAGGACTGGTAATAACCCTTTTGCAGTAAAAGTCAATTGGTAGCTGTATTTGTGTGTTAACTTTGTGATTCCTCGGTCATTTGATGTTGCGATTTAAATAGTATTTCATGTTTCTCTTTTTTCCACCATAATGGATGGCCATGCTATGTTCAATCTGATAAATGTCCTTTCACTGTTCTTTCATCTGTACTGCATCTTCCTCAGCCCATCTTTCCACCAGGCTGTGTATCATTACCAAATCTGGATGTATATCACATTTGGTCCTACCTTCTAAATCAGCTAGCCCACCAGAGCTGATTGGTGAGGTATCTCACCATGTCTTGACTTCTGATCTGAAAACCTTCTGCTTATTATTTTTACCATTTTCTGGCCATTAATCATTATTCCGTCTGTACTAGTATATTATCTGCAGTCCCATTTTGCTGTAATTAATATCTTTTGTGTCAAACAAATTCTTCATTGCCTGCTTGAACTTAATATTTTTAAAGTGCCCTCCTACTATCTTTAATAAGAAGTTTTGGTATTAATTCCACTTCTGACTGTACAGTTTCCCATTCTCTCCCTTATTTGCTACTTGTAATCAGGTATTGGGCAAAACATATTGTCATCTGACTCAGTAGCTGCTCTTTTCAAAACCTTGGGCTGCATATCTTTGGTGTAGGGTATTTAACATTTTTCAGTCCCATTAACTTCACCCATGTTATTTAATAATGCTAATTTCACTCAACCTCTGATTCATTTTTGACTTTTTGTATCGTTGGGAATGTTTGGGGATCTGTACAAGACGGATCAACCAGCAAGAGTGGGCAGTTTAAAAAGAGACTGTCGAGGTGAGTGCTGAACTTCATTAATTAACTGTAGCCAATAAAAGGAAAGGAAACTCGAGTGGAGTGGCCAGTGTAAGAGTGGGACTTGGAGCTTTGGCGAACAGAGACTTCACAGGAAAGCGGTAAGACCCTTAACCCTTCCCCTTTAAACCACTTAGACATGCTAATTGTCAAGAGAGCATGAACTTGAGACTAAATGAGGTTAGTGGCAAAATAACAAATAAACCACACCAAATAACTAAATAAAGTAGGGCTACAAGTCAGATAATGTGCTCTAACTCCATGATGTGCTCTAACTGCATGATAGGGGAGTTTCTGGACTGTATTGCAGTTCCAAATGGCTATATGTATAGTAAATATTGGTTCCTTGAAGAACTCTGGATCAACGTTGATGACTGGAAGTGAGCTTCAAACACATCAGGGAGGAAGAGAGCTACCTGGACACTGTGTGTCAGGAACATTTGTGTCCTTTTGGTTTCCTTAATGTGATCAGAGAGAAGAGGATGTGACTGATGTGAGTGGCTCCAAGAGGTATTGGTGGAGAAGCCTCAGCCCTTTAGCTCATCCAACAGGTTAGATATTCTTGTTTTCACAGCAGATGGGTGAGGAGAGGGGAGGGGGGTGTTTTGTTGGAGGTGTGAATGACCTGACTATGGGCAACACGATTCAGGGAACTATTCAAGATATTTGGGAGGGGGGGTGGGGGGGGTGAAGAAGAGAAAGAAAGAAGAGAAATGTAATTGGGGACAGTATAATCAGGGGAATAGAGACTGTTCTCTGTAGCAAGAATCAAGAGATGTAAAGGCTGTGTTGCCTGCCTGGTGCCCAGGTTCAGGATGTCACTGACCTTCAGAGGAATTTGTTGAGGGAGGGGAAAGATCCAGTTGTCATGGTCCATGTAGATACCAACAATGCAAGTAGAACTAGGAAAGAGAGTGAGAGTTCAGAGCCATAGTGGCAAACTGAAGAATGAGGTGAATCATGCTTGTGGCAATCACCAGGGCATATACATTTTAGCAGATGTGAATCCCCCTTTTGGAGGGAAAAATCTACCTTAAGAGAAAATTGAACACAAGCAGGGATGCAAAATGTTCATTAGCAATTGTTGGCAGAATGGTTAGCACAAAGCCTTTACAGCGCCAGCGATTGGGACTGAGGTTCAAATCCTGTGCTCTGTAAGGAGTTTGGACATTCTTCCCGTGTTTGTGTGGGTTTTTCCGGGGAGCTCCTGTTTCCTCCCACCGTTTGAAATGTACTGGGGGTTTAGTTCAATTGGATGTAAGTTGAGTGGCATGGGCTCGTGGGCCGAAATGGCCTGTTACTGTGCTGTATGTCTAAACTAAAATTAACTATTTATGAAATTGAATTGTGCTAAGAAAAGCTGAAAAACATGAATTGTATGCTGTAGACAAGATATGTTGATATCCATACCACTGTGGGAAGCAGTAGTTTAGAAAGGATTTGAAAAGGTAAATGCAGCTCAGCTATTCTAGTTTGTAAATTGTTGATAAGTATAAATGCTGGTCTATCACAAAAAAGGGGAATTTATGTGCATTTATTGGAATGTGTTGTAACTGGCTCATTTTCAGTTCACTTGAAGCACTCAAGGAAAAATGGAAACAAAGCAATACTGATTTTAGCAAAAGGTCAAATTCATAGGATTGTGGAATTGCACGCGTTATATGATATTTTAAAAATAGTCCAGGTTCAAATTTTCACACAAGTCAAATGCACACTAGAAATTGGTAATGCAACTGCATTAATTTTCCTTCCCACTGTTGGTTGAATTGCATTTCTATTATTGATCTCACTGTAAATTCTGTTTTGTATTTAGTGCTGCAACAACACGGGAGTGGGGTCTTAGACCCATGGTGTCTGTGCTAACCGTGATATCTACAATATGTATTTTCCTCCTCATTTTATATGCGATCAGGCCTCCTCTCAGTCTCTGATACTCCGTATAAAATGATCCAACCTAGAAGTGTTGGTTTTCTGGCTTCTGTACCTTCTGCCCAGCGGTAGCTGTGAGAAGAATGTTTTATTGTGTAACAGTTGATTGTGAGAAGTAAGACATAATTGTGTCTTGTTGCTTATAGCGTGCTCAGGCAGTTCTTCAGGCTGTAACAGCTGTACAAACAGCAAGTACTCCCCTTACTGGAACCACAGCCAGTGAAAGTGCAGTAACACCAGCTCAAAGCCCAGTACTTAGAGTGATTATTGATAACATGTACTATCCAGTCACTTTGGATGTACTTTATCAGGTATGTTTGTACTTGATTTTAATATTTGTATGGATTTCAACTTTATTTTTGATGGTGGCTAATTATGTTCTCGTTTCAAAAGATATTTTCCAAGTTTGGGCCAGTACTGAAAATCATAACTTTTACAAAGAATAATCAATTCCAAGCATTGCTGCAATACTCTGATCCTGTGAATGCACAACAAGCAAAATTGGTAAGAGGACACGTCAAAACTTTCCATTATGCCTGCTTTCATTTCTCTTCGATGTTGAATGTGCAGAAAATTGCATTGTAGAAATATGGGTGCCTGGTTTTGCTGGCTTTTATGTTTAACTTTGCAGTCTGCTTGGTCCACTTCAGATCTCCCTTTTGTGGATTTGGTATTTTTGTATTGAAGATAAAATGTTATTCCTAAAGTGAGCTGTGAACAATTTCTGTGAAAGAAATGCTACTCACAAGTGCTGATGTTAGAATTGTTTTTAAATTGGCTTTTTTACTTGGCCATAACTTGAGATTTGTAAGATTTAAAGTATGAAATCACTGGAACTTGAAACCTGAAAATATTTCAGAAATTTAAGTATTTCATTAAGCTTAAAAATGCTTGCCACTGACTCTCCCAAATTATGTTTTCTTTATTTCTAATCTTTGCATAGAAGTTTCCTTAGCTTTATATTCACTATAAAGAATTGCTTTGTTACGAAATAAGCCGCAAATTTATTCAGAGATTGTGTTAAGTATGCAGTGGGGCCAATTGATTGCAGTGATTGCAGTGGGGCCAATTCAAATCATGCTGTTTGCTTTTACAAATTGGTAGATTTGTTTGTCGCCCGCCTTCCCTCCGTCGCCCATGCTCCTGTTGTAGTCTCCTCTACATCGGAGAGACTGGATGCAGACTGGGAAATCGCTTTGTTGAGCTCCTCGGCTCTGTCTTCTGCAATAGCGTGAATCTCCTAGTGGCCACAAAAGCGAATGGAGGGACAGGGATAGGGAAACATAATGAGAGAAGAAGGGTGAGTTTTAAAGAGTCCGAGAAAACAAATATGTCTGTCCATGGTCTCGTGCATTGCCAGACTGAGACCACCTATAATTTGAAGGAACAAACCTCCTCTTCTGACTGGCACCATCTAACTAGATGGCATTAATGTCAACTTCTCTGACTCGTTAAAACTCAATCTTCTTCCCTCATTATGTTTCCCTCTCCCTGTCCCTCCATTCCGTTTCCTTTCGTGCCTTGTCATTTATATCCAATTAACACTTTTGTTGGTCAGGATTCTTCCCTCCCCCATTGTTTTAATTCTGAGACCTTCTGAAACTTCCTCCTTCTGGCTTATTCCTCAAAGAAGGGCTCAGGCCCAAAATGTCGGCAAGATATCTTTGTCTCCTAGACCAGCTGAATTCCTCTTGCATTTTGGTATGTTTTTACCACATCATGATGCAGACCATTGATATAAATGACAAACAACCATGGACCAAATACTGATCCCGGCGGCACACCACTAGTCGCAGCCTTCAGTCAGAGATGCAATCATCTACCGCCACTCTCTGGCTTCTCCCACAAAACCACTGTCAGAATAATTAACTACCTCATCCTGGAGACTGAGTGTCTGAACCTTCCTGACCAACCTCCCATGCGAGACTGTGACAAAAGCCTTAATAGTAAACAATATGCACTGACTTCATCAACTTCTGGTAATCTTGGAAAAATTCAACACATTTGGATTGATATGATCTGCCACGCACAAAGTTATATTAATTATCCCTAATCAGTCTGTATCCCAATACTTATGTATCCATTCTCTTAGGATACCTTACAAAAACTTACCCGACAGACATCAGCAGAATCACAAATAGCTGTGAGGAAACAAACAGATGTGAGATATATCAGCTAGTTGAGTGGTATCACAACAGCCACCTTGCACTCAATGTTAGCAAAACTAAGGAACTGATTGTGGACTTCAGGATGGGAAAGCCAGGAGAACACAAACACATCAAGGGATCAGCAGTGGAAAGGGAAAAGAGCATTAAATTCATGAAGAAGGCTCACCAGCAGTTATACTTCAGAGTTTGAGAAGATTTAGTATGACACCTAAGAATTGCGAATTTCTACCGATATCCCGTGGAGAGCATTCTGACTAGTTAATCACTGCCTGGTATGGAGGTGCCAATGGAGAGTGTTGTGAACTCAGCCAGCGCCATCATGGGCATTCGTCTTCACTGCATTAAGAATATCTACAATGGTGGTGTCTCAAGAAAGCAGCCAAGGGCCCTCACACCCAGGCCATGCCCTCTTTTTCACTCCTAAGATTTGGAAGGAGATACAGGAGCCTGAAGAAGAACACCCAGTGGTACAAAAGGAGTTGCTTGCCTACCGCCATCAGCTTTCTGAATGGACAATGAGCTACAGGATCACTTTTTCTCTTTTGCACCTATTTATTGATTTTTAAGGAAATACAATTAATAGCAATATTTGCACCTGTAATTCTGCCGCAAAACAACAAATTCCGTGATGAATGTTCATTACACTGATTCTAATGCCAATTACCAGGCCTACATTTACACCGATTTATTCTTAGAACCTTTCATAAATAATGGAGCGGCGTTATCTTTCCTGCCATCCTCTGATGCCCCACCTATGGTGAAGGAAGTTTTAAATACCTCTGCTTGGTGCAGTTTCTGAGGGATTATGTTGTCAGGCCTTAGGGAATTATCCATCTTTGTCTCAAGATAGCAAGCACCTCCTCCTCTAATCTGTATAGGGTCCATGACCTCACTGCCTTTTTACCTTGCTTCGATAGACTCTTATGTCCATCTCCTAAATAAATAGAGGCAAAAAGTTGGAATCTCAATCCTGCATTTTATAATACTGTTTTTGAGAAGGTGCAACCAGACAAGGAAATCCAGGTTGAATATTTGAATAGTGTAGAACAAAGGAACCATGGTATTTTGTAAAAACACAATGCAAAGATAAAGATACATAAGCAATGTTTTAAGCTTGAGCCCTTCATCAAGTTATCATGGTGTTTATGTTAACATAACTTTAAAGGATAGAAAGGTTTAAAGGATAAAAAGGTTTTCCTTTATTAACTGAATTTAAGTTATTCTAGACGTATATACAATTCTAATAAACCACAGTTTGAGTAACTACTACTTTTGAGTCCTAGGCATTAATACAAAGATTAGAGGATGCAGAAGAGATTTAGAAGATGGTTGCCAAAAGTGGAAAGTTCTGGTGGCAAAATGGAATGTACAGATTGTTATAGGCTTGTGTTGTGCACAAAACATCAATGGGACATTTAATTCAGTTAATTAAGGGAAATTTCCTGAGATAAATGTCCAGAGCTGGTAGTGTGACTTGCAGTTGGAATAAACTATATAGAATGAAATGTTTGATAAATTCTGACCACTGGAAACATGATGGTCAGGCTAATTTAGTTAGCAGTATTCCACTCCTCCAGCATCATGGCTAGAGGTTGAGAAATTGGAGAAATGATGTTTTCTTTGCAGTGTTCTCCCTTGTTGTGAATAGCTTTCATTTATTTCATTTGGTCTGGTGACATATATACTTTGAAAGCAGCTTGACTCTTTACTGCTCCTCTATTTCTGTCATTTAATTTTATGACTCTCAAAAGTGATTCTCATTTTCTCACTCATGTGTTTTCCACTTGGGTAAAAAAAATATTTATTAGCTTTGGTTCTCTCTAATTTGGGTGGCTTTTGAAATTAAAGCACTCCCTGGGTAATTAAACATTCAGGCTAGAAATTGGACGAAGCACAATTGTAACAAGGCATCAATTTGCAAAATGTTGAGCCAGTTGCCAGTGACTGGTGCAGTAAAACTGATTTATAATGACCCTGAACCTTCCTATCATTTTTTACCTATCCAATTTGTCATTCACTTTTAAGTTACGGTGAAATTGTGAAAATTTTGACATCATTCTAGTGAAACAGAAAAAAAAACTCTTTTTCTCTCTAATTGCAAAAATGTTTCTGCTTGTTTCTTAAAATCCAGTCTTTCCCCATGCAATGAAGGGTATTAATTACTGTTGATGGTTTGAGAAATGTATATTTCTTGCTATTTTGTTAACAAACCTACTTGCATCCTTCTTTCTCATTATTTATCCTGTGATTTGCCCTGTTGTAATCTTTCTAGGCTCTGGATGGCCAGAACATTTACAATGCTTGCTGTACTCTCAGGATTGATTTTTCCAAGTTGGTCAATTTGAATGTTAAATACAATAATGATAAAAGTCGTGACTATACCCGTCCAGATCTTCCTTCAGGAGATGGTCAGCCAGCTATGGATCCTGCTATTGCTGCAGCATTTAAAGAAAACTCCCTGCTTGGTAGGATGATCTGTTTGTTTTTAAAGTAGCCTATCTACATATTTAACTCCTAGAATGAATATGTTGGGCTGCAGCCAGTTCCCGGGTTAAATACGAGTTCCGTTATAGGTCTGTCTTTAACCCAAATTTGTATTTAAGTCGGAAACAGTGCATGTGGTCCTTATTTAGCGTCAGTTAGTCAAATATTTATTTTAGTATATAGTGTGTGTGTGTGTCTATAGTTATATGCATATAAAACACTTCCCAATATACTAAAACATCTTAAACATAATAGTGTATTACATAATAATACAGGTAATAATACTTTTAATCACATTTTATAGTCGAGTGGTGGCCATTTGCGAGGCCAAGTGATGGTGCACACAGCTTCTCTGCTCCTTCCTCTCCTCCTCCTTCCCCCCCCCCCCCCCCCCCCCCCCCAGGCTGCTCATCCCAGGCCACGTGTAATGTAACCTGGCAGAGGCGTTATGATCTCGCACATCGCTACTATTGCTTCTCCCTCCCTCTGCCAGGCTGCTCGTCCCTTGCCCTCCTGCTGCACATCCGGTATAGGTCTGACAGGGGCATTGCGGTCCTCGTGGGGGATGATGGTGGGCTGTCGGGGGAGTCCGAGGCAGTGGGATCAGTGTGGGGGCTGTTGGTGACACAATACTAATAAAATTTAACATTTTTGGTCATTACTATTGGAATTATGATAACCATACTCAAACCAGAAGCTGATGCCATTCTGCTTTCGGCTTTTTGGTTCTTAGCTATGGGTTATTCATAAATCATAAGTTGTTAACCGGGGACTGTCTGCATTTGCACACATTGGAGTAATAAATCTTTAACAGTTTTTGAACTTGGTGGGATGTTGTTCTATATTTATTTTATGTAGAGGCATTGTGGAATTTGACAAATATTTTATAAAACAAGTGCATGGTGCATCTAAACTGAAAACATCTTGTACTGTCATAACTAAAGATGTTTGACTTATAAAGTTTTTATTTCTCTCACATATCTCTGCTACATACAAGTTGGTTCAGGACTACAACTTCCTGTTTTATCTCAATGGATAAATCTTAACTTCATTTTTTTTGTCATTTGAATCATTCTTGTACAATTGCCATATCTTTTTTAAAAGATACTTCTCAAACCTTTGACTACTATCACCCAGATGGCCAACTGCAGCAGGAACATGGATGATCCCTTTCAAGTGGTACACATCATCCTTGAATGGCACTGTTTTGCCATGCCTTTATTGCTGGGTGTACATCCTAAACTCCCCAGCAGCATTTTGGGATAATCTTCATTGGAGGATCTGGGAAGGTTCTAGAATATAGTTATTCATTGTTTTCTCAAGTAAAAATGAACAGGCAGACCATTTTTTAATGGGAGAAAATTGAAAATACCCAGATGCAAAGGCATTTGGGAGTCCTGGTGCAGGAAAGTCGAAAGGTAAACTTGCATGTTGAGACAGTGGTGAAGTTGGCAAATACATTGCTGACATTCATCTCAAGGATTAAAATATAAGAGCAGGTATGTGATGTTGAGACTTTATAAGGCACATGTGAGACCTCATGCAGTATTGTGAGCAATCTAGGCTCCTTTTGTTTTTTACATTGTTTTTGACATTGGAGAAGGATCACTAAGATGACACCAGAAATGAAGCGTTTGGCATCTCTTAGCCTGTATTTATTGGAATTTAGGCAAATGAGGGTCTGAGTAGATATAGAAAGGTTGTTTCCCAGGTTAGGAGAGTCCAGGACAAGAGTGCACAACTTCAGCATTGAAGGGCTTTCACTTAGAAGATGTCCTGAGAAATTTCTTTGGCCAGAGGGTAGTAAATCTGTGGATTTGTTGGCTCAGGTTGTTGTGAAGGTGTATTTGATTAGTCAGGACATCAAAGGTTATGGGGAGAAGGGAGGTAGTGAAATGGATCAGCTCATGATTAAATGGTGGGGCAGACTCGAGGGGGGGGGCTGAAGAGCCAACATCTGCTCATATGTCTTGTGATCTATGTAACAGAATAACCTTTCCTACACAACCATTTTACAGAAAAAAAAATTGCTCCAAATGTGAAGAAATCTTGTAGAGATTGGTCAGCAGCATTAAAACAAGCAATGTGGAGGATCAATAAGAACAGTGCGTTTGATGCAATTTATTATGATTTTATTGAAATCGCTAGCAAGTGATCAAAGGCAGTCTGGTTTATAAAAAAGTATAGGACCATGGCAGAGGAGTACAATGAATCTAAAATTGAGTGAGTGAAGGAAACAAACAAACAAACAAAGGTTCACTCAGTCCCTTGCATTTTTTAATCTAAAATGATTTTGTACATCAAATGTAAGGGACTTAAAGAAGATTTCAGATGGTCTGATAAATAAGATGGGAACATAGGAAAGACAGTTTAATCTTGAGAAATATAATGTACAGGTAAAGGTTACATTATTGTCACATAATACTATATTCAGAATGTAACATGCATGAAATTCTTCAACTTTGTCTACTGTAAGGAAGACTGAGTCGTCACTTTGTCCAGCACCCCTCACAGAAATGAGGCCCCATTGTGGAACAAAGTTGCGACCCTTGCTTCACAAGACCAGTGCTCTAACCACTGAACTATCGGAGCATTTGGAGCACTGCTTCATACTAGCATTTACACCTTTGAAGTAAATTAAAGGATGTGAAGGAACATTGCAGTGCATGAACACAGATTTTTAAGAAAAACAGAATAGGTAAATAACAATGCAAAATAAAACAATGTTTTGGAAGAAATGCATACGGCATCGCAGCTTGAAAATTGCTTTATGGGGGATCCTGGTCTCATCTTGCAAACTCTTTTATGAGGAAGTGATGAAGGTGGGTGATGAGGTTTACCTAGTGGATGTTGTCTATATGAACTTCAGAAAGTCATTTAACAGGATAGCCTCCTGGAAAGTAAAGAAGTGTGAACTGATTTTATTTTTGTCTTCTGTAGACAAATTAGTTTTGAACTTAGAGTTTAGTGGTAGAAGGCTGTGTTCTGTGATATTGGTGATCCTCCGGGATGAGGGCAGACGATTATTTGTGTCAAGTGACATTCTTATCACCTGATTGCACAAGTACAACCCGATGAAACAGTATTCTCTGGTCCTCAGTGCAAAACCTACAGACACACAACCAAACATAAGCACACACAAGCAAAACATATGCAGGATAAATATTTGTATATGCTAATAAGTAAATAAATATTGTTTTGTAAGTATGAGAATCTCAAATGGTTAACGTGAGCAGTTTCTTTGGTCATTCAGCATTTTGACAGCCTGTCAAAAGAAGCTGTTTCTCTGCCTGATACTTCTTTTTACCAACGCGTGTAGCTGAAAGATGCTGTGTGACGAGTAGAAGGGGTCCTCAACAATTTTGCATACCTTCTTCAGACAACGATTCCGGTAGATTTCAGATTTATTTACCATACAGGTCTGAGGTGCACCAGTGTCCAGGTTGATGATACTTGTCCTGCTACCGACCTCGACAGACTGGTTTTTTCATTGGTTGGAGGGAAAATTCAAAATTTGGAAGTTCTGGGTACCCTAATAGGGAAGCATGATAAAAGTTTTTTAAAAATTGAGAGGCATAGACAATCTCTTTTCCAGGATAAAAAGGTTGAAGTCCTCAAAGACATGCATTTAAAGTGAGAGGAGGAAAGTTTGAAATATAAAGGGGCAAGTTTTGTTTCCCCAATGGTAGGCACCTAGAATGGACTGCCAGAAGTAGATCTGAAAGTAAAGTTTCAGTCCTTTAGATAGGCACATGTATGAATGTGCAGGGAGTGGAAAGATATGGATCATGTCTAGGCAGAAGATCATTTAATCAGTAGGGATTACGTACACATGTTTGGCGTATATGTAGTGTAATTGAGCAACAGGATATCAGCAAGAATGTTACTGAGACTGGATAATTGTAGCTGAGGGGAAAAATGGATAAACTAAGGTTATTTTCTCAGGAACATATAGCTGATGGAGATTAAATTGAAGTGTACAAATTTAAGGATGTGAAAGATAATTAGGAATAACCCATTTTACATGGCAGAGGAGTTAAAAACTAGGGGCATAGATTTAATGTAATTGTAGAATAAGACGTGAGGAAGAAACTTGTCAGGTAATATTAAGGATAGAGTTCATTTTCTGGAAGTGTGGAAGAAACAAAAATCGGTTTCATATTTCAAGAGAACTTGTACACTTGGCTAGAGTAAGGAAAGACACAGTGGGTTAAATGGCCACCTCTTGGATCTAGGATGTTAGGAACTGATGATGTATCATTACAGGACGCAGAGAGACTTCAGAGAAATATGAGCAAGCTTAGAGAGTAGTGAAGATGAGACAGGTGGAATACAATGTAGAGAGGTGTTTTGGTAGAAGACACAGGTAGAACATTTTTCAGTGATGAGAAATTGAAAGATGTAGGTATTCTTGATTCAAACGCAGTCTTCTGGAAATGACTGGTCATAACCGCTGCTGAGAACTTATTGGTGCAAACGGGCACAAAAAATCAGGTTCGGGTGACAGGTTTATTTGCCCACTCTTGAAAATTATAGAGGACCAAGAATTAATTATATACATCTGGTGCTTAATGCAGTCACAAATAACACGCGTTAGCCAATTATTCACTTTTTTTGCCTTTCAATCGTTAGGTACCCCTGCAGGAATGATGTCTGGTCCATACAGTGGTGGGTCTGGGTTTCCATCTTCAATCAGCTTCACACAGTCTGCAGGTTAGAATTGTATTAGTATTGTTTAAATAAATTCTTCATGTATTTGGAAAATAGATTGCTGGAAAAAATGCAATAGACAGTTATATCACCCAGGTTGCAGAGGAATCTTGTTTACTTTTTTTTAAACTTTAGACCATTTAACTCTAAAGCTCTTGCCAATGTAGAATGCCATTCTGTGCACCCATGAGTAAGGCAGTATCTTGTGTTCTTTGTAGATTCTTTAAATAATGGCAGTCACTACTATGACACATCATTGGTAAAAACTGTGGTACATGCAAGTAATTTTGCTCTTTCAGCTGTTTATCGGGGGGGAAAAAAATGAATAAATTGTCTCAGGAAATCAGAGCTCAGAATGTGGCCACTGCCTTTTTTATTGGGTTGCCAATATTCCAAGAGTGAAATACCATAAGAATTGGTAACAGATTCTCTACAAATTAACATCATGTTGACAATGCAAAGCTAGGTGAAAATGAGTAGTGAGAAGTATAGTTTGTAAAGGGATATAGATAAACATTGGCCATTGAGCATCATCTTGTAGTTTGAAGTGGTGGGCAGGATTTAAATATATTTCCAAAATTGTAGGATGTAGATATTCATGTATAATAAGGGAGATAAACATTCTGTGCCTTTCATTCAAAGAGCAATTGTTGAGATATTCTCGGCCTTTGGTGAGACCACATTTGGATTGCCTGTACATTTTGATCTTGAGCCAAGGAAGGGTATATTTGCCTTGAAGTCGGCATGATGTAAGTTAATTTCTTGGTTGAAGGCTTTATACTTGAGGAAAAATTGAACAACGTTAGCTTATACTGGCATTTAGAAGAATGAGATTTGATCTTTTGATCTAAACTTTTGAAAGAGTTTTTTTTCTGAAAGTGTATACTGACAGCATAAAGTAGGTTGTAAATCTTTCAAAGTATTGGTCGGGGATGTGGATGCACATCCCTTGAATTGTGTATTTGAAGCAGAGAGCGATTTGAGAATGAGGCAGGAAAGTAAAGCTAAGGACCAGGAGTAGAAAGTAGATGCTGAGAATCAGTGAGAATGTTAATAAAGTAACATTTTTAGATATCAACTATTGAGCTGCCTATTTCACCCTAATGTTTTCATACAAACTCAATTCTGGTTTTATCTCCTCTGATTTGGATGTAGATTCTGGCCTCCACTGGAAATAAACTTGGGAGATTTATCTCCTCTGATTTGGATGTAGACTATGGCCTCCACTGGAAATAAACTTGGGAGATTTATCTCCTCTGATTTGGATGTAGACTATGGTCTCCACTGGAAATAAACTTGGGAGATTTATCTCCTCTGATTTGGATGTAGACTATGGCCTCCACTGGAAATAAACTTGGGAGATTTATCTCCTCTGATTTGGATGTAGACTATGGTCTCCACTGGAAATAAACTTGGGAGATTTACTTGAATCTGATCAAAACTGGAATATGCCCTCTGTTACATTAGTTATTTCAATTTTTGAAATCAGTTTTAATTTCCTCACTGATTAAAAACAAATGCTTATTAATGAGCTAGCATTCCATTGGTTTCTTTTGTCATCCTTTATTTGTCTATAAATTTTGACAGGTGAAGTTGGTTTGCCTATTAGACATTTGAGAACTAACACCAATCCTATTGTTGCCTTGCACCCATAAGGGACCGCATCTCTGAGCAGCAATTTTATGTTGGTCTAATTTTGGAGAAAATTAAGATAACTACTCTAGTCAACTGTCTGACATAGTTCATCAAAATTATGCACCCTGTTAATTGAATCAACTTGCTTATAATTTATTGTCAAAGCAGAATGCCTTTTAAGAATACCTGTTGTTAAGTAGAGTGATTCCTTCCGTGTTGAATTATAATTGAGGTCAACTAAAATTGGTGCTAGTTTATTTTTAAATCATCTTTATGTTGCAGCTGTTCCAGGATCACTGAGCCCATTGGCTATGCCCGGTGCTGCAGCTGCTGCAGGCCGAGTAGCAATGTCTGGAATTGCTTCTCCCAACCACAGTGTCCTCCTGGTTAGCAATCTCAATGATGAGGTAATTCTTACATACTGCATTTTGTTCTTTGCACTCTATCACATTAATTTGTTTTCATTCATTGGTCTAACATTTGTTCGTTCAGCTCATTCATTGTCTTGTTGCTTTTGCAGAGTCCATATATGCATTTTATGGTTGTTGCTTAAATTCCCTGTAAACATGGAAACCAAATGAGTATGATGAAGTAATTGGTGGTGGGGAAAGGTATATCTGTCAAACCTAAAAATAATTGTAGATTTCATATTGAGTTGACCAGATGGTAAAAACAAATTCTGTTGAATAACAAATAGTTGTGTGAAATAATCATGGAATGTATAGAAGGAATGCTGTTATATTTTGAAATTAAGTGCCAATTTTCTCTGTTTGCTAATCTAACATGTTGTAAATCAGTAATTCTTCTTCCTTTAGCAAGAGTAGAAATGTAAGGCTCCAATTATATGGTACATGATGGGACCACATTTGAAATACTGTGAACCAGCCTGTTCTGGATATAAATGGAAGCATAAATTTACAATAGAGGGAATGTAGTGAAGGTTCACCATATTTCCTACACTGGAAGGCTTGTTGTATGTTAAATTCTTAGGGTCTACACACTTGACTTTAGCAGAATGAGAAGTGATCTTAATAAATCATACAGAATTCTTAACCGCATTAACTGTGTTGAATTGATGCTTAATCTGGCTGGGGATCAAAAAGCAGGTGTTGGGCTCAAAATTTTCAGTGTTGTGAAGAAAATACTTCACCCAAAGGATCGTGATTTTAAAAAAAATCTTTATCTGGGGGAATGGGGAGACTCAGTGATTAATTATATTTGATGTATATATAGGGGAAATCATAGGATATGGGTTTATGTAGGAAAGTAGAGCTGAATGAAATGTGATGCGCTAGAATCCGAATGGCCTGCTTCTATTTGTCATTTTTGAAATGTTTGAAACTGAGAAAAATAATTCTGTGCTATCTGATTCCCTATTTAGCAGTATAAGAATGGGCAAAAAGGCCAAAAAAAAGGATCTGTAGGAAATGAGATAATGATGCATTCAGTTGTGGGAATATTAGAGTATTTGTCAAATGTGTGCAAGTCCAAAAAAGGTGCATAAATAGAGGAGTTCTTAATCTATGATGAAATTAAAATGTTTCTTTCACTTGTTGCTTGATGGAATATTTGAGGTGCTTCGTATGGGTTCAGTTTAATGAGGAAGCAAGTTAATTAAATCAGAGAGAAAGGAATAGCAGTCTATGTTCAAGTGAGATGTAATAAACTGGAAAGAGTCAGAAACAAGGGAATCTATTTAGTCAAATGGTCTGTTTCTGTGTAAATTTGATGTCTTGCTCAATATTATCATGCTTGTATATGTTTGTCATAAAATCTTGTTTCATGTAAACTTTTGCTTTAACACTTTTTTCTTAAAAGGTTCTCTCCAAAGAATTTGAGATTCTTCTGTTTTTGCTAAATGTTTTCTTTACAAGTATTGTAAACCCCAGTTCCTTGATTTTTATCCTCAAATGATTTAGTTGTATTCTATTTTCATTTTGGCTTTGGCAAAAGCTGGTATGAAATGTGGCTTTTGTATCTGAGCATTTTTCAGAAGTTACAATTTTAATGTTTTAATTTATATATTTCAAAATGACACATTTAAATGTGGGAAAAATATTTCCAATTTTTTTTGTGTTTGATGTCTGCATGCAGTTAGGTGTTATTTTTGAATTAGAGTGCCACTTCAATATTTATTTGCCTGCATTTCATACCGAGCCCTGATTATGCAGTTTTAAATTCATTTTTGCATTATTTATTTTTACTTTCTCATATAATATAAAAAAATTGTAATTCTTTGATTATAAATGTACTTTACCCATGTTTATTTTGTCTTGGGTGACTACATTCAACGCTATTTTCTTGTAAAGTACATGAGCCAGCCATTTTCTGACCAAATTCCTGCATTTCCTATGTACTGACCTATATATTTATTTTTGTTTTGTTCCCCACCTTGTTTTCTTCTGCATTGCTCCACCCCTTCCCATCCCATCCCCTTATCTTACCCTGTGTGTTTCTTTCATGATTCCCAACCCTTCCTGATACCAACCCTCTATCTGCTCCTTCCCTGCCTCATCCCTTGTGTTCATGCTTATGTGCTTGAACAAAATGTTCCTCGGACCAACTTGCCCCAATTAACTGCCTTGAACCATGATCCATGACCACTTCACCATTCTACGGGAACCACCCTTCGTTATGGATGATCTGTTCATCTCCGCTCTTCCTCGATTCTTCTCTCTTCCTGTCTTACGCTGCTTGCTCTTCTCTCCTTCTAAAGATGGTTACGCCCCAAAGTCTGTTTACCCTCTTCGGTATGTTATCGTTAGCACTATACTTTTATTATTGATTTAAAATTTTTCACCTTAATTCTTGTTTGTAGCTAGCATTTCAGCTTATTAGATAAGTAGATAATCTGCTACTTTTTCATTTGCTGTAATTCTTTCCATAGATGCTATTTTATTTATGGTAATGCATGCTGTGAATTATTTTGCATGATCTTTAATTTAGTATCACTTCACATTAGCTCTGAGGGATTTTACCAGGATTTTTCTCTTCAGATAATCACTGCTAAATCTTGATTTGTTGTACTCATTTTGGATGTCAAATTCATTCACATTGATGTCTGAATGTTTCATCGATCTGTTAGATATTTTTGTCAGATTATGTGCATAACTTAATTTTCTTCACTTTTCCACTCTGTAAAGGTGTTTATGGTGATGTGCAACGTGTGAAGATTTTGTACAATAAAAAAGACAGTGCTCTGGTGCAAATGGCTGATGTTAACCAGGCACAGCTGGGTAAGAGTTCATTTGCATTTGACTGCAGTCTTTTTGTCCTTTTAAAATATGCTAAAAACTGACTCTCTATTTGTTAGCTATGAGCCATTTGAATGGGCAGAAAATGTATGGAAAGATTATTCGTGTTACACTGTCCAAACATCAGACAGTACAGTTACCTCGTGAAGGCTTAGATGACCAGGGATTGACAAAAGATTTCACCAATTCTCCACTCCACCGTTTCAAAAAACCTGGATCAAAGAATTTCCAGAATATATTTCCTCCATCTGCAACTCTTCATCTTTCAAATATTCCGTAAGTATTTTGATTTTTATAGTTAATTTAGTAAATAGTCTTGTTTAATTCACAACTTTAACTTGAACTGATTTGGGCAGGAGAATCTGTTTTAATTCTGATTTGATTTCCTTTTCACAGACCTTCTATTACTGAGGAAGTTCTTAAGACACTTTTTATAAAAACCGGAGGCAAAGTGAGGGGTTTTAAATTTTTCCAGTAAGTATTTTTAACGACATATTTGGTATGTGCATATTTTCTCCACCAACATTTTTTTTCCAGTTTGTGAATATTGGATTTTTTTTCAGTAAGATGTATTCTGTGTTATGAGTTCTGTGTAAGTTTAGTTTGTGAAACTTGTCAAAACTCAGTAGTTACTACAATCTGCAGTTTTTTAAAATAATTTCTAAAGTTAGAATACTGAAATTACTACCTAGGACAAATTGTTATCAAAACATTCAACTAATTCTTGAAGTTTTTACTTGTCATGAAATTGTAAAAGATGTGGACGTTAATGGCTACCAAGCTTTTTTATTTATTAATAACAATCATATTTAGTTTAAATTGCAAGGGCAGAGCTATATTTTTTAAATTTAGACATATAGCACATTACCAGGCCATTTTGGTCCACGAGTCTGTGCCACCTAATTTACACCCAATTAACATACACCCTGGTATGTTTCGAACAGTGGGTGGAAACCAAAGGCCCCGGAGAAAGCCCACGCAGACACACTGAGAACATGCAAACTTCTTACGGTCAGCGTGGGATTCGAACCCAGGTCCCGATCGCTGGCGCTCTAAAGACGCCAACCATGCTGTCCCGAAAAAAAATAATTTCAACAAAATGACAAATCATTACTTAGCATTAGCATCATTCTGTTCTCTTTTATGTAGAAAACACCAGTAAAGCAAAGAAGCTGTTATTTGGCCCACCTTGTTTATACAATGATGTCAATTTAACTAATTAATTTTACCTGCACATGATTTGTATCTTGTTCCTTTATGGTCCTATAAATAAACAAAATGCACGAAGTTTGTCTTTTGCTCTGTGAAAGCACTCAGAGGAAACACTATTCCAAAATCCCTATCAAGAAGAGAAAGAGAAGGAAAAGAGAGTCAGTCCTATTCCGAGATGACAGTCCCCTTCAAACCTTTCCAGCTGGATGGCCTTCTATCCCCCAGCAGTGAACCTGAGCTCTTATCATCCGAGTCGTCCCTCCTTGGCTCACATCCAAGTCCAATTTCCTTTCATCAGCTTCGACCACCTTCTCCAACAGCACCTTTACAGGTGTTTAAAACCTGTTTCAGTGCTTTTTTTTAAAAAAAAACTTTCCTCCACTCCAGGGCTTGACATTGCCAACTTTGGGGAAAAGTCCGTATCTACCCTGACTTCCTTGCTTAATTTTGTAAACTTTAATTGGGTTGCCCCTTCTGCCTCTGACACGCCAAAGAAAATAATCCAAGTTTGTTCAACCTCTCCATGTAGCTCAATACGTTCCAATCCAGGGTACATCCAGCTCTACGCAACATTTAAATATCATCCTGGATGAGGACTTCAATTCCATCATACAAAGTCTGCACATCATTATACTAATGGAATTAATATAAATCGGTACTCGACTCAGCATTTTCTAAGTGTGGTGAAAGTCCTGATTCTGTGCTGTATCGTTTAATTTATCTGGTTTTGTAAAATATCTATCAGAATAGATTTCAAATGAATTAAAAGGGAATATAATTTTTAAGGTCTGCCATGCTTTCTATATTAAGCCATTTCTTTAATTCTATATATTTGTTATAGAAGAGATCACAAAATGGCACTGCTGCAATTGTGTTCTGTGGAGGAAGCCATCCAGGCACTGATTGATCTTCACAACTATGACCTTGGAGAAAACCACCATCTGAGAGTTTCCTTTTCCAAATCAACCATCTGAGAAACCCAGAGAGAGGGAGATTTGAATTATTTGATTTTGATTGTGATTATAGACTTGTTTCAAGGAGTTGGGACCAGTGTTTAACAATTCCAGCTGTTGTCATTCCTTCGTATATACATTTGTGATACTAAATTTGGAGGAAGAACATGTATTAGAAGGAGCAAAGGAAATTTATTCAGCTGCTAATTGGGATGAAAAATTAAAATATTCTTTATGTTGAAGCTTTTTAGGGAATTCATCTATTTTAGTTTGGGACAATTTGAATTATCTCTACTTTTCTTTAGTAGAAAAAGTCTGAAGCGAAATGTGCCTTACCTTAAAAGTTTAAAAAAAACTTCTGTTGATATAATTGAATATACAGCTGGGGCTGCCTTTGGGGCACGTGATTGGCGAACTTCAGTAAAATAGTGAGAGTATTGTGTAAATGTTAGCACTAAGTTGCAGTTTTGCTTGTTGCTTATTATAAACTTTGTAGATGTTTGGAGTTGACATTGCAAATTGCTTCTGTGCATTTATATGACCATCTTTTAGTTTGTAATAAGGACTGAAAATGGCTGTGGACTTTTGAGCATGCGCAGTCAAGTCTAGTTCATGAAATTGGTGCATGTTATAGAAAGGCAAAAGGGGAATGCTTCAAAAAAGGAGCAAAAAGAATAGTTTTATGGCAGTTTTTTTAGAATGGATAACCAGGTGGGACCAAAGTTTATGTGCCTTTAGTCTTATTTTATCTTGCATTGTAATATTCAGTTTTAATAAATCTCTTCAAGGTATTTTGTATTTGAACAGAGGCAGACTCCATAAGCAGTTCTGTATCTTCAAAATTAGAAGAATCGTATGAGTAGAGTTCATCACTTAAAGAGAAGTCCAACAATTGCAGTTGTCAGATTTAAGTAGTCAGGAACTTTTTAGATCTATGTATTAGCATTCATATACATAGATTTTCTGGAGTATGTAGCAAAAAAGTCATATATATTTTCTATATTAGTTACATTTTTACATCTTGATCTGTAGCTATGTAAATCTCAGTATAGTTTGAAAGAGGCACAATTAAAGTTAATTTTCTAACAAAATTGGGATGTTTGATGGTTGTGTTCACTTCTGACTTTTATCCCCGTGTACTCTGTTCGCTTGCCTGTGTAGCATGCCTAATAAATACTTCTGTAGCTCTATCCACCTCTTCTGTCTTTCTGTACTGCTTTTCCTCACTACTCTTGTTTGTCTTCACTTCATTAAGCTTCTGATTTTCATGGTTAAAACTCTTTAGGGTGGGAACATTTTGTACTCCATGCTGTAACTTGACCATTACTCAAGTGGAGTTCAAATGCTCCTACTTGCTTCCTCTTGCCAAATGCAGCTAAAACTCAGATAATTGTAAATTTAATGCTGAATCTTAATGAATTATCAATGTGAAATTCCTGACAAATTGGTGCATTTTATCTGAGAAAACGTCACAGATTAATTTACATTTTGTTTGGAAAAAAAAATCACAACTTGGTGTAAGTAGATACTAATTTGTCTCAAACTCAGTTATTTTTGGTCATTGTTAATACTTCATTATTAAAGAGTTAAAATAGTTTTAGAGTTATTGCATTACAAACGTTTTCACTTCTAATGCTGCTATCTGTAGAATGTGAATGGGGAAATTTCTTTATTGTTCAAAAATAATGCAGATTACTAATTAACCATATAACCACTTACAGCACAGAACAGCCCAGTTCGGCCCTACTAGTCCATGCAGTAACAAATCCCCACCCTCCTAGTCCCACTGACCAGCGCCCGGTCCATACCCCTCCAGTCCTCTCCTCTCCATGTAACTATCCAGTCTTTCCTTAAATGTAACCAATGATCCCGCCTCGACCACATCTGTCGGAAGCTCATTCCACATCCCCACCATCCTTTGCGTAAAGAAATTTCCCCTCATGTTCCCCTTATAATTTTCCCCCTTCAATCTTAAGCCATGCCCTCTAGTTTGAATCTCCCCCACTCTTAATTGAAAAAGCCTATCCATGTTTACTCTGTCTGTCCCTTTTAAAATCTTAAACACCTCTATCAAGTCCCCTCTCAATCTTCTACGCTCCAGAGAAAAAAGCCCCAGTCTGCACAACCTTTCCCTGTAACTCAAACCTTGAAATCCTGTCAACATTCTCGGGAACCTTCTCTGCACTCTCTCTATTTTATTTATATCTTTCCTATAATTTGGTGACCAAAACTGTACACAGTACTCCAAATTTGGCCTCACCAATGCCTTGTACAATTTCATCATAACCTCCCTACTCTTGAATTCAATACTCCTATTTATGAAGGCCAACATTCCAAATGCCTTCTTCACCACACCATCTACCTGAGTATCAGCCTTGAGGGTACTATTTACCACAACTCCTAAATCCCTTTGTTGCTCTGCACATCTCAATAGCCTACCATTTAATGCATATGACCTATTGAGATTTGCCTTTCCAAAATGTAACACCTCACACTTATCTGTATTAAATTCCATCAGCCATTTCTCAGCCCACACCTCCAGCCTTCCTAAATCACCTTTTAATCTACGGTAATCTTCCTCACTGTCCACAACACCACCAATCTTTGTATCATCCGCAAACTTGCTTCCAATTCTCCACCCCTACTTCCAGATCGTTAATATATATAACAAACAATAGTGGACCGAGGACCGATCCCTGAGGAACACCACTAGTCACTGGCCTTCAATTGGACAAACAATTTTCTACCACTACTCTGACATCTCCCATCCAACCATTGCTGAATCCATTTCACTACCTCCTCATTTATACCTAATTCCTCCACCTTTTTTCCTAAGCTCCTGTGGGGAACTTTGTCAAAAGCTTTACTGAAGTCTAAATAGACCACATCCACAGCTTTCCCTTCATCAACCTTTTTTGTAACCCCCTCGAAAAACTCAATCAGGTTTGTCAAGCATGATCTACCCCTGACCAAACCATGCTGATTGCTCCCTAGCAATCCCTGTACCTCAAAATAATTGTAAATACCATCCCTCAGAACACTTTCCATCAACTTGCCCACCACAGATGTCAAACTCACGGGCCTATAATTCCCAGATTTACATTTAGACCCTTTCTTAAACAGCGGAACCACATGCGCCAACCTCCAATCCTTTGGCACTACCCCCATGGCCAGTGACATCCTAAATATCTCTGTTAATGGCCCCACTATCTGTCCACTAGCCTCTCTGAGTGTCCTTGGGAATATTTTGTCCAGTCCCAGAGATTTATCCACCTTTATCTTTTTCAACACAGCCATCACTACCTCCTCGGTTATCCTTATATGCTTCATGACCTCCCCACTATTTTTCTTTACCTCAACTGGTTCAATATTTTTTTTCCCTAGTGAACACCGAGGCAAAGAAATCATTCAGAATTTTCCCCATTTCCTCTGAATTCTCACTATCTACAAGGGGTCCAATTTTATCCCTCACTAATCTTTTACTTTTAATGTACCTATAGAAACCCTTTGGATTTATTTTTACTCTGTCTGCCAAAGCCTCTTCATGCCTTTTTTTGGCCTTTCTAATTTCTTTCTTAAGATTCCTTCTACACTCCTTGTAGTCCTCCTTCAAATTGTCAGCTCTCTGTTCTTTATACCTCTTGTACACCTCCCTTTTTATCCTAACCAAATTTCCAATATTCCTTGAAAACCAAGCCTCCCTATGACTTCCAGCCTTTCCTTTGATCCTCACTGGGACATAACTATTCTGTACCCTCAAAATTTCTTTTTTGAATATCCTCCATTTCTCATTTACACCCTCACCTGAAAATATCCTTTCCCACTCAATACTCCCCAAATCCCTTCTTATTCCTTCGAAATTTGCTCTTCTCCAATCCAGAACCTCAACTTTAGGCCCCTCCTTGCTCCTCCCTAAAACTACCTTAAAACTAACAGAATTATGATCACTAGACCCAATTGGATCTCCAACATTAATGTCTGATACCTGACCTAGCTCATTCCCTAACAGGAGATCCAGTATTACACTGACCCGAGTCGGTTCTTCTACTAATTGATTCAGAAAACAATCTTGAACACATTTAACGAACTTTAGCCCATCCAGCCTTCTAACTGTATGGGTATCCCAATCAATGTGAGGGAAGTTAAAATCTCCCATGATCACTACCTTATGATTCTCACACATATACGTTATCTCTCTACACATTTGTTCCTCTAGTTTTCTTGACCCATTTGGTATTCTGTAATACACCCCTATCAGCACCCTCATGTCTCCTTCACCCCTCAATTCCACCCAAACAGCTTCACTGGACGATCCCTCCAGACCATCTTGCCACCTCACAGCAGTAATGTCCTCCTTAACAAGCAGAGTAACTCCTCCCCCTTTTTTTAACCCCCTGATCTATCACATCTAAAATAAATGTATCCTGGAATGTTAAGTTGCCAGTCCTGCCCCTCTTGTAGCCAGGTCTCACTAATTGCCACAATATCGTGACCCCAAGTATCTGTCCATGCTCTAAGCTCGTCTACCTTGTTTACTATGCTTCTTGCGTTAAAATATATGCAATTCAGAGAATGACCCATGCATACATTTAAAAATTGTAATTAGGACCAGTTAGATGAAAACTAAAAGGCTCAATCCCAATTGCAATACAGTTCTAGATTTAACCCAAAAATCTAAATTTTTCATTCTCGCACTTTAGTTGAAACATTTTAACGTGTATAAAAATATATTGTTGGCACTAAGAATACTGGGATAGCTTTTGGATTTTAAAAATAAAAAAACCTAATTGTTTCCAGGTAAGTTTCAGCGTTTCAACAAATGGTTGTCTTATTTTGCAGTGTTTTTTTTTTAAATTCAAAATGTATCCTTTTAAACAGCTGTAGGCTTTTATTTGTGAAAATTTAATATTAATGTACACATTATTTTACCCAAAACATATTGCAGCAATTGGCTATTTACCAGTGACAAATAAGTTGGGATACAAAAAGCTGACACAATGATACCTTGTAACTTCATAATCTCTTTTGAAAATCAATTTTAAATATAAACAACATGCAGAAGATTTAGAGAACATTGGCAGGCATTTTCAGGTCTGTGGTGCAAGACACACAAGTCCTGAAACTGAATTTGGAACTGACAATGTTAAAGAATTGTAGCATCAGTGCTGAAGGGGTATCAGGCAAGTTAAACTAGTGTGACGAAACTTTTTATTTTAATTCTTTGTCCACAGTGAAAGTAATTGGGATTCTCCATGCTCATTAACCTGGTCAACATTAACAATTTTCTTAAAAATCCATGTACATTCTGGGAGAGAAAAAAAAAACTTTAATAATATTAAATGTAAAGTGTCTTTCCTAATGTAATTAAAATTTGAATATTGATTCAATTAATTAAAGGCAAGTAGCACACGGAATTCAGAATTTCATTAGGCTAAATGTATATTTTTGCTAAATGTTATTGCTAATTAGTTCACAATTAAACCTGCTTTCAGCTTGTAAAGACCACTTTTTGTGTGCTCTCATCTGCCTTTACATTTAATTGTATGTTCCAAAGATGAAACACCACAGCTTGCAAAGTGCACATTTATTTCTACTCAATTTACTTGATGGCAGCATGGCTGTCATAAAAATGTTCCTTAGTTCTAACTTCCCCACTTACAGCGTTATGGCACTTGTATCCTTTCTTCTTCACCTGCAGCATTTTGACATTTTCTCTATTGGGCTAAGTTCTCAAGAGATGCCGGCATCAAATAATGTCATTTCACGCCAGGGATTAACTGCCTCTACCGCGACTCATATCCCCGGCTTTTGCTGATGACAGCATGTTGATAAATCCAGTGGAAAGGGACAGCAGAAAGTCACCCATTTCTAATTGAACACTGATCCCCAGGGATGAGTTGTGTTCAGTGGAAGGGTGGCCCAGTGGAAACAGCACAAAGGACTTCCTATCCTGGGACACTGCGCAGCCAATTAACTGAGATGCCAGTGGAAAAGGGTCTTAAGCTTTCTTTAATTTCAACTGAAACTTAATAAGCCATCCCTTTTTATTGCATTTGACAAAAAGTAGAATGTAATATGAGTAACATTGTTTGGTCAAGCTGCTATGATGAACTGCTTATTCTGTCTCAAGTTAAAATAGTTCATTAATCATAATTGAAGAGAAAATTTCTTGTGATGTGTGTTCTTAATTCAACTGCAATAAGCTCAGAAAACTTTTGCAAGTTTTAAAAGCTGAGCTTTGAAGTTAATGAAACAGTGTCTTTGGCAAAAAAAAATTAAATTGACACTCTGTAAAATGTAATGTAATCTTTATGTTTAATGCCTCATCTGTGATTAGTCTAGTTTCATGTCCTCTTGCTGTTCATTTCATCTGAATGCAGTCTTCAGAATTTTGCCCATTTCTCATCTCTTAACTGTTTTGCTACTCATTGATTCTATTATTAATGATGAGAATCTGTGAGAACGAAAACGTTGAAACTTTCTCAATGGCAGATCGAATTCATAGTGAGTGAGATCTATGAGCTAGACAAGAAAGCATTTTTTTTTCTGTTGGAATATATTTTTTAATATTCAATAGCATACCCTTGAATGGATTTGTTCAGTGAACTAGTTTCCATTTGTGGCTCACGTTTTTAAGTTGAAGAATCTATTGCTTTCCCATTGGCTTTTGCAGTACCAGTCCCTCGTAACTGATCCTAATACAGTATGTAATTATCACTTATTTTTTTATTCCAGTTTATTTCTGCTATGCATTTCCAGATTTATTGAATCAACTATCACTCCTATCTTCAGGAGATTCATCAGTAACCATATATCAATTACATTACGGAAACAGGCCACCTTGGCCCCTCTGGTCCGTACCGATTTAACTGATCTCTAATCCCACTTAACTACACCCTGCCCATAACCCTCCAATCCCCTCACATCCATGTACCCATCCAACCTTTTCTTAAATGATAAAATTGACCTTGCTGCAACCACCTCTTCCGGACGGACAACCACCTCTTGAAAGGAAATACTTGAAGATTTTCTAGCTTTCTCAAGGGAATATTTTTGTTACATTCAAATAACGAGCGAGAAAATTACTTGTGACATTTCAAAGGATTATTTCTGAAAAATCATTATCTGAGCAATAAAACTAAAGTTCAATTCTAAGCCATGTGGTGTAGTCAACCAAAGTACATTCCATGTTGGCTTATGATGGCACATTTTCCTGGACTGGTTGCAATCTTCCATAGTTAACATCTATTTTTAACTTTGGCTTTATGTTGTTTGTGGTTTATGAGATATGTAGGTATTGTTTGCAAGACTAAGGACTGCCTAAAGAAATCTCTTGGTGCCTGCCACATTGACCACTGCCAGTGGGCTGATAACGCCTCAAACCGTGCATCTTGGCGCCTCACAGTTTGGCGGGCAGCAACCTCCTTTGAAGAAGACCGCAGAGCCCACCTCACTGACAAAAGGCAAAGGAGGAAAAACCCAACACCCAACCCCAACCCACCAATTTTCCCCTGCAACCGCTGCAATCGTGTCTGCCTGTCCCGCATCGGACTTGTCAGTCACAAACGAGCCTGCAGCTGACGTGGACTTTTTACCCCCTCCATAAATCTTCGTCCGCGAAGCCAAGCCAAAGAAGAATTCTCTTGAGCAAATGGTGAAGAGCTTTCACCTGAAATAGAAACCAAAATCCTTGTGCCTGTGCTACCACTTTCCTGTACTAGCGTCATAACCTAGAATTCTCAGATATTTAGGCATATGTACCATCTAACCTTTCGCATTCCTCTTGTGTAGTGAATTACAAATATTCATGAGTGAAGGCTTCTTGCAATTCTCTCCTGCAGGTGACAAACCTACCTCCTAAGATTCAATCTGGAGAAACTTTGCTGCTTTCCCTTTTATAACCATATAACCATTTACAGAGCAGAAACAGGCCATGTTGGCCTTTCGAGTCCGCACCGGTTCACTGATTTTGTGCGCCTTCTTCAGGCATTGGTCCCGGTAGATCTTCATTCAATAACGATGGGCGAATTCAATGCAGGTGGAATCTTATTGAAATTGAAAGCAAGATTGTTGTCCTGGCACCACACAACCAGATTCTTGATTTCCATCCTGCTTTCTGACTCATGGTTTCCAATGGTGGTGGTATGTTGGAAAATTATGGTAGACAAAACAAATTCAGGAAGATTCAATCAGCAGAAATATTTCACTAGTGGCACAATAGTTACAATGCATTCTGTTACACTTTTGGTGAGTATACACTTAAGGCTTAAGTATATACTTTTTTTGGATAGGGTATCTATAATTGGAGCAACCTGTTGAACTGCTCCAGTGTAGAAAGTAGGAAGATTCAGAATTTAAATAAATATTTGTAATAGACAATGAGCTAAGTAAAAGAAAATGTTTTGTTATGAGCAAGTTATAAAATTCATTGTTTAATGTAGCATCACAGTCCGAACATGTCCTTAAATGAGTCTCTGAGGTGTTCAGGAGTTTGGTCAAAGGGTAGCAGCTATTCCTGAATCTGGAAATACATCTTGTGGCACCTGTACCTCTTTCCCGAGTTTTGCCTGTGATATGCTGAGCGGTGTCCACTACCTTTTACAGGGCTCGACGCTCAGAGGTATTGGTGCCCTTGTAGCCGACCGCTACAAAGAAACACACACACAGTGTGGCAGGTTAAGCTCACTCTTTTATTAGAGTTGGAAAAGCTGCTTTTATACTCTTCAAGTTCCCACCGTTTTTTGCTGATTGACTCAGTCAGCCATATGATTAACAATAGCAGGCAGGAACGTCCATGCATATGAATGCCCTTATTCCCCAGCCTGTTTCTGTTGAGTTAGCTGGGCAGCTTGACCAATGCCATTTTAGGGCTGTTGGTCTGATGCCGGCCCAGCTTCTACCCCCGCAGGTTCGTGGTCCTGGGAGTTGCTTTAGCAATCTGTCCATGTCTGCTGCTGTGCGATGTGCCAGCCCGATCTCCACAATTGTGGAATGCCACATGAACCCCCCACCCAGAACTAGCGTTACAGTCTAGTGTCCGTAGGTATAGTCCCCAAAGTCTTTTGTGGTCTGCCTATGCGTCAAGTGTGGGCAGGCTTGAGTCTATCTGAAGTGAAGACCTTTGGTTTACCACTGATGTCCAGCTCGAAGGTGGCTCTTTTGTTCCGGATGACTTGAAAGGGACCTTCATATGGCTTCTGCAGTGGTGAACAGTGGGGTCCTCTGTGTACACACACGTACTCACAGTCCTTGAGTTCTTTGGGGATGTTGGACTTGGCTTGTCTGTGTCTGTAGTGTGTGGGATCGGAGCCAGGTTACTGACGTTTTTGCGCAGCTTGTCCAGGAAGGTGGTTGTCCTTTCTGCTGACCTCTGGCCTGTGGAACGAAATCCCTGGGAACTGTGAGTGGGGTTCTGTAAACGAGTGTAATGGAAGATTTAAACCATGTTTTTTTTACTTTTGCAGCCTTTGCTTCTGGAAGGCTGAGAACCTGCTTGTTTTTTTAGAATCAGCAGACTTAAGCTAAATGCCACCATGGGGCCAGAGATGCAGTTATCTGACAAAAAAAACATCTGTGTACTAAGTACATTTAATATTCCTGCTTGTTTTGGTCACAGTCTTTCAGGCAGACCTAACCTTAATGCAAAATAAACCATTGTATTCAAAGTGATAAGCTGAATGTTGTGTTATTCGATAGAAGCCTAGGCATGCTAGCTTGCTTGCTTATCTTTCTTTTTGTGCTGGGAATAGGTGCTTGGGTAAGCAGTTTTTGGGTAATATAAGCCATGGTCCCAGTGCTGAAGTTTGAGACTCTCCGAGAGGTGGTAACATCTCTCAGCAAGAAGAACTTCTAGAGTCCAGCCAACGTTCCGGTCGGGGGAGGTGGAGAAGCTGCTACCGGCGCCCCGACAACCTACTACAAGTGTGCGGTTGTTGCCTCGCTTCGGCAGTTGGGACCAGTCCAGGCGTTGATAAGTATAATTGGGAAGGGCTTGCATATTGTAGTTTGATATCAGTTTTAGAATTTGTAATAAAGATTTGTATAAACTGAAGTGCTCTCGGCGTGTGTGTCTTTTTTTCGGTAGCTCAAATACTGTGACCAATCTAAAATGAACAAAGTGAGAGGTACAAGTTTACCCATGACGAGTTCAGCGGAGGATGTGTGGAGGTCTTTTGGCGCTGTTCGGATGCCCAGTAGTGCTCATGGTAGCTCGTCCACCCAGTTGATGCCCTTGAGACTGGTCATGAGGGCAGTCTTGAGGTGCCTGTGGAAAAATGCTCCACTATGCCATTGGTTTGTGGGTGGTATGCCGTCGTCTGGTGTAGCTTGAGTGCCCCACAGGTTGGCAATCTTGTTCCACAAACTGGAGGTGAACTGTGCGCTTCGGTCAGAAGTGATGTGCTGTGGCAGTCGGAATCTTGCAATCCAGGACGAGAGGAATGCTTTGGCACGACCTGGTGGATGTGTCGACCAGAGGGATTGCTTCTGGCCACCAGGTGAAGCGGTCGACCACTGTGAACAGGTAGTGGAAACCCTGAGAGACTGGCAAGGGTCCCACATGAATGTGACCAATCTTGCGTTCTATTGGCTCGAAAGGCTATGGGGAGACCTTGGTGCCTTGCTGCAATTTGGCACTGCGTACATGCCTTAGCCCACACCCTGCAATCCATGCCACATGTACTTGCTGGCCACCAGCCGGACCATAGTCCTGATGGATGGGTGTGCCAGCCTGTGGATGGAGTCAAAAACTCATCACCTCCATGCTGTTGGGACAATAGGTCGAACCTGCCTGGTGGCAATGTTGCACAGGAGGGTGGTAGTACCTGTGCCTACTGGAATGTCCTGAAGCCGAAGGCCTGTGACAGTGGTCCTGTACTGTGGGATCTCGTCCTGTTGCTGTGTCTGCCAGTGCTGCAAAGTTCAGACCGTTGACCAGGGAGTGGATCCTGTGTCTTGACAAGGTGTCCTCGACCATGTTGTCTTTGCCCGAGATGTGTTTGATGTCGGTCGTGTACTCTGAGATGTAAGACAAGTGTCTCTGTTGGCGGGCTAACCAGGGATCAGAGATTTTTAGCCAGGCTGAAAGTCTGGTTTGTGGTCCATGAAAGCCCTTCCCTCAAGAAAGTACTGAAAGTGGTGGATGGCCAAGTACACCGCCAGCAGCTCTCTGTCGAAAGCCCTATACTTTAGTTCAGGGGGCCGCGTTTGCTGTTTGCTGAAGAATGCTAGTGGGTACCAACTTCTTTCTATCTGCTGCTCCAGGACTCCACCAGTCACTGTACCTGAGGCATCGACAGTGAGGGCCGTGGGTGCATCTGGTCTGGGGTGGGTCAGGAGTGCAGCTTTGGCCAGGGCTTCTTTGGTTTCCACAAACGCACGTGCGGATTCATCATCCCAGGTCAGGTCCTTTTCCTTGCCGGACATCAGGATGAACAGAGGGAGCATCACTTGCAGCTGCTGGGATAAACCTGTAGTAAAAGTTTATCATCCCCACAAACTCCTGTAGACCTTTGGTTGTGCTTGGCTCCGGAAGCTGCGAATGGCCTCTACCTTGTCGGACAGTAGTGTGGCCCCATCCTTTGTAATCCTGTGGCCCAGGAAGTCGATGGTGTTCAGGCTAAACTGGCAATTGGCCAGGTTGATGGTGAGGCCGAACTCCTGCAGACAACTACAGAGATTTCAAAGGTGCTGAAGGTGTTTCTGTCGGGTTCTACTTGCCACGAGGATATCGTTGAAGTAGACACAAGTGACGTCCAGGTCTAGGCCCACTGCATCCATCAGTTGCTGGAATGTCTGTGCCGCATTTATGAGTCCAAATGGCATCCTCAGGAACTCGAACAGTACAAATGGAATAATGATGTCATCAGGATGTACTGCGATCTGGTGATATCCTCGGATGAGGTCCACTTTTGAGAATATTATTTCCCCATGCAGGTTTGCTGCAAAATCCTGGATGTGTGGCACGGGGTAATGGTCTGAGGAGGTGGTCTTGTTGAGCTGACAATAGTCACCACATGGCCTCCAGGCCCCAGCTGCTTTAGGCACCATGTGCAGGGGAGAGGCCCATGGGCTGTCTGACCGTTGAACAACACCCAACTCCTTGAGCTTGCAGAACTCCTCCTTGGCCAGTTGGAGCTTCTCCAGGGGAAGTCGTCTCGCCCTTGTGTGGAAAGGTGGGCTATTAGTCAGGATGTGATGTCAGATGCCATGTTAAGGGGAAAGGATTGCCGGGAATCCCGCTAACACCTTGAAGAACTCATCGTCTGAGCTGTGGATGGAGTCCAAGTGCATTGCCGTAAATCTAGTCTGATGGTCTGGTAGGTCTCGTTGTGGACAAGATCCTTACCCTTAGGGTCCACTAGGGGGCTGTGGGCTTGCAGGAAATATGCTCTGAGGAATGGTGGTTCCACTGAGGCCAGCGTGAACTCCGACGAGAAGTTGTTGGCAGCCCTCAACGTGGGTCGTGCTAGCCTGCACCTAGAGCCCAACCCTGTCGGGGGTATCACTCTGACCTCTGCACCTGTATCCAGGAAGTCTCTGCTGGACAGACGGTCCCAGTTGTATAGGAGGCTCTCTTGGTGGCCAGACGTCATGGCCATCAGCGACAGCTAGCCTTGTCGTTTCCCTGGAACTCGCAGGGGGACTGGCATCGGCAGGCCTCGATGCCCCATCTCTGGTGGTAGAAGCACCATCTGTCACTGGACTCGCTCCTGCCTCTCTGCATTTCCTTGGTTGGGACTGCTCTGGTCTGATTGCGGGACTTCTTTACTAGCCCCACGGTAGCCGACCACTTCTGTTTCTGTTTCCACAAAACGTCTGCCCGTGCTGCGACTTTCTGGGGGTCGGTGAAATCTGCATCCGCCAGGAGCAGTTGGATGTCTTCAGGCATTTGTTCCAGGAATGTCTGTTTCAACATGATGCCAGGCTGCTCATCTCCCAGGAGGGCCAGCATCTCGTTGATGAGTGCCGACGGGATCTGTCTCCAAGCCCATCCAGGTGGAGCAAACGTGCTCCTCGCTCTCGCCACGAGAATCTGAACGTCTCAGTTAATAGCTCTTTGAAGGCAGTGTAAGTGCCTTCTGTTAGAAATTAAAGTACCTTTAAAGAAATTGCTCGAGACAAAAATTGAGAACAAAGAACATTTATTACTACAACAATGCAAAGTTGGGTGCTTCCCCTTACCCTGGGAATACACACACATACTGGGGCTCACCCAACTTTTATACAGTCAATTTCAGTATCAGAATGCCCTCCCCCTTACATTCCTCTGCCCCCTGGATGGGTTTGGCATAGGTAATTCTTCCTGCCTACGTGCAGTTTCAGTACACTTGGAGGACCAGGGGGTATCCTGTGGGTGCCCCATCATGTCATTGTCCTTATTCACACCTTCCTGATTCTCTGGGCTACAGTCTCTTAATATGCAGAGTTGACTCATTCTATCTAGGGTTGGCTAATTTCATATGTATAAATCTGTGTATGGTTAGCTAATTAGAAATGTATGACTTGGTACTTCTGTCCAGGGCTAGGAGACCCTTATCTGATCCAGACTACCTCAACTTCCTACATTCTATTGTACCTTACCATTCCTTATCTTAGTCCTATGGTCTTGTCACAAAGGATAGAAGATTCTTATGTTAATCGTGCTGACTCTGCTTTCCTGCATCATAAGCCACAAACTTATCCTGTTTGAACTGGTTTCAGCCATTTTACTGATGAACTTTAGTTTCTTCCATGTTCATAATTTTAGATCAATTTTCCCATCTCTCACAATCCTCACTTTTCTTTTAGATCAGTAATACTGATCTTTCACCATGATCAGTGTTACTGATCTTTGGTTACTAGTGTCAGTGTGACTGATCCCCCCCCCCCCCCTCCTCACTTTTCTTTTAGATCAGTAATACTGATCTTTCACCATGATCAGTGTAAGGTGTAGTTTTACCCAGCTGGTCAATAACCGAATTGTAATGTCTGTGTAAAGTCTTTAGGTAGGGGAGCACCATGAAGGTCAGGGGAGTGAGTCCAGCTGCTTATTAGGGTTTGGAGTATCAGGCTCCAGTTCTCAGTAAAGAGTCTAGTCCATCCCATACGTTGAAATATTGAAGCAGTGTCTTTGAAGCACACGACCTTTGTAAGTGTTGTCCCGACGAAGTCTGTGAGAGGCGCTGCCTTCAGCAGCGAACAAGTAGCAGTCTATGAGAAGCGCTGCCTTCAGCAGCGAACGAGTAGCAGTAGTCAGGCGGTTCCGTTTGATTGTGGCTCGTATCTGATGTCCTCTTCAGCCCCGAACCCTAGGGCCACCGATCTCCGAAGGCTGTTTGGAGCCTGATATTAAAGTGTCAAGCAGCTCACGTTGTTGGAAACTGGTGCTCCCTTTCATGGGGTGATGAAAAGTGACCAAGCAGGGGGGGGATTGTTTCTTGTGATTTAACTGTGTGTTGCAGCTTGTCTGCTAACATTAGCATATATATCATTGAACTTGTGAGTTGCAGCCTGTCTGTGTACATTAGCATATGTATTAACTCTCTCTCTCTCTGTTACATGTACAATGCTGACTACCATTCTGTCTGTCTTTGTCCCACCATGTCCTTTGTGCTATCGCTTCAAAACTCCTGTCTTTAATACCTGTGTAGGCTATGATACAAATTAGATGTACTCCACTAAAGCTGTTTAATTCCCCTGGTCCGTATTGGGATCCCTTATATCCCATTATGATTATACATTAAATCTATGCCCTGTCTACATTCTAAAGGAGCTGAATTGTAACCTCTGCTGCCCCTATTCCAGGGGGGCTTAAAACATTAACGAACAATATTCCAAAGAAATTAGTAAACAACAATGAACAATACATGTAAAGCTCATTAAAAACAGCATTAAAATACAATAAGAACTGAATAAAGCACAATAAATGTAAAGCTCATTGAAAACTGCAATAAAATACAATAAGAACTGAATAAAACACAATAAATGTAAAGCTCATTGAAAACTGCAATAAAATACAATAAGAACTGAATAAAACACAATAAATGTAAAGCTCATTGAAAACTGCAATAAAATACAATAAGAACTGAATAAAACCACAATAAATGTCAAGCTCATTGAAAACTGCAATAAAATACAACAATAACTGAATAATCAAAAGACAAGTAAAATACAACAATAACTGAATAAACCATTAAAGAAACGAAAAAAAATGTTAAATTACGGCACTTTGTAACAATCTGACTTTCCTTTGTGTTAGTGTAAAAATTGTAAAATGAAACACAAACCATATTTGCATGGGTTTTCAATATGTTAGACCTTATTAAAATGCAGTTGGAGCTGCTTGTCTGTATGGGGCACAACCCTCCAATTTGTTAGAGTGAGTACATAACAGACATTGCAGCACAAGAGCCCCTGCAAGAGAACTTGAAACATATTCAACCTTTAGTTCTGCCTTAAGTAAAATGCCTTGTGCCACAGCTCACAGGAGCTGGCCTTATTTAAAACAGTCTGTAAAACAGGCACCAAAAAAAAGTTAAAGATGTTCTTATGAAGATTGCACACACAATAATTTAAGTACAGGCTAGTTTCTATTATATTCCACTTAAAAGTTCTGCTGCATGAATCCTGGAGCTTGTGGAGTCATTATTGAATCAAGAAATATTGGTACCATGCCAATCTCATTCTAACATGCCAATTTCTCCAGTCCTTAAGTCAAGATGTACTGAATAGCATCCGGTACAAGATCTGTGAGTTCTTAATGATATTATTATTCTTATGCACCCAATTGTTCTGAACTATGCCACCAATTTAAATCATATTCCACCTATTGCAGTACTCACACAGCACCATAGACCAGTTCGCAGGTTTATTTCTCCATTAAGCTGAATCCAGTTGCGCAGGGTTTACCTCCGTGATTATTTACAATGTAACTTCCGCACTACCAGATTTAAATATAAACCTGATGAATGGGGGAAAGTTATCATGAATTAAATAACAGCGGCAATACAAAGAAATTGTGCTGAGGCATTAATTTCACTCCAGAGGAAAATGCACCAGAGAAATGAATGATTAAACTTATAGGAATCCCCATAGGAATCCCCAGAGGTATCTTTATTCTCCAGAGGTGGGTGATCTTTAAACTCACGGACCTTGACTGCTGAATGTGTAGAAGAAATGTATTAAATGTGTTGATAGGGCTCCATACCTCTAACTGCAAGACAAGAGCCTGAAGCCTCAATTTCAAGTGCCACAGTGCACTTAAAGGGACATGCACACTCCCCCTTCAACTGGCTGATCCAGCCACTTTACACATCAGATCCTTTCTTTATCTCACATACACTTAAAGTTAAGATGTATAGAACTCACCCTATTTGCGCAAACATTTCTCCCTGCAAATGTTATAACATCACTCAACTCTCAGGTACTCCCTGTGCAAAATCACATTTAAATACAATTTATTTCATAAATTGGAATTAACTGGTAGTTAAATTCGCTAATTCTACAGTATTGAAAAACGATCATTTATGACATTTAATTTTTAGCATGAATTTTAATCAATATTGGTCAGTGACTGAAGTGGGAAGTCGTGATTTATGAAATTATCTCTGGTCTCTACTCTCCCACTCCCTGCACTTCTCCCAACATTCAGGAGCTGGCACACAGTCCCTGCCTTTTTTTTTCATGTTACTCATCTACTATTCCTTTAACTGCTTGCATCAAAATGTTAGCCTTTGCTTTCTGCTTATCCTCAGATGTCTGGACAAATGCTTTTTGTGTGATCTGTAGAAGCTGGGTTATTCCCTGCTCATGCCAATTTTCTGTCTTTTGTAATTTTCTCTTAATGTCTGGGGCTGAGTTGGTAACAAAACCTGTTAGTACCAATTGTTCCCCTGCTGGGGATTCTATGTCGAGACCCCCATATTGTATATATATATGGTCCCAAAAATTGGTCTAACTGTTCGGCACATCCCTGGGGATCTTCTATCAGGGAGGTCAGTTCTTTCTTAAAGTTACACACTTCAGTACTGGTCAGGGGCACATTTACGAAACCGAGACCCTCTCTCATGGGAACTTCCCGCAGTGGTCTCATCCAATTGGTTTCTGGCTTATTAGGTCTGGGTTCCTGCTCCCTGGGAAATGAATCACAGGGTTCTGCCCTTTCTTCCTGAAGAGTCTCACGCTGTTCTGAATTAAAGTTACCTCTCTCTCCTGCCAACAGAGGTGGTAATCGAGTGCTTTGTGAGCAAGTTATCATACCACTCCTGCTCTCTTCTCTCTTCTCTAGTGGTGGGGGAGGTGGGGAAGGTGCAGAAGGGTAGGTCATAGGAGGGGAAGGAAAGATAGGAGCTGGCATTGGAGGAACATAGGGTGGAGGGAGGGAATGTAACACATCCCAACCCTGTGATTCAGGGACAAGAGGTTCCTCCTCTCTCTTATCCCTGGATTCTTTCTCATTCAAAACCAGCTGTTCAATGGATCCCTTGAGCCAGCAGGCTGCATATTCCCTGCTCTCAACATTGTCTTTCTGGTTTTGATAGAGCCATAAGTTCAAAGCTTCACACATCCATTCATCCTCGGATCCGAATTTTGGCCAGTACACGGAGCTCCCTTTAACCGGGTATCTCACCCATTCATTACAACAATACCTGACCGTCGTCAGTTTGTCTTTACCGCGGGTCTTTCCTGTGCCCCACTCAGATAACATCATCCCAAGCGGGCTGTACGTAGCTATCTGGTGGTCACGTCCTGTGTCAGGACTCTCATCTCTACTGCCCGCTATTCCCATACTTAGGAACAAGTAAAATACTCTTACCGAGTTCTGGCAGTACTGCTCTAGCGCGCGTCCTTCCGCCGTTTGTTCTCAATGCCTCTTCTCGGATATCACTCGCTTCTTCCACTGACCAGCCACCCGTCGCCCGTGAGTCCAGCTGAATCAGCCGGGGTGCACCTACTCTCGTCGTCGGGGTACTCTGTCAGTGGAGGGAGTGTGATCCCGGACGAGCCCCCATTTGTTAGAAATTAAAGTACCTTTAAAGAAATTGCTCGAGACAAAAATTGAGGACAAAGAACATTTATTACTACAACAATGCAAAGTTGGGTGCTTCCCCTTACCCTGGGAATACACACACATACTGGGGCTCACCCAACTTTTATACAGTCAATTTCAGTATCAGAATGCCCTCCCCCTTACATTCTTCTGCCCCCTGGATGGGTTTGGCATAGGTAATTCTTCCTGCCTACGTGCAGTTTCAGTACACTTGGAGGACCAGGGGGTATCCTGTGGGTGCCCCATCATGTCATTGTCCTTATTCACACCTTCCTGATTCTCTGGGCTACAGTCTCTTAATATGCAGAGTTGACTCATTCTATCTAGGGTTGGCTAATTTCATATGTATAAATCTGTGTATGGTTAGCTAATTAGAAATGTATGACTTGGTACTTCTGTCCAGGGCTAGGAGACCCTTATCTGATCCAGACTACCTCAACTTCCTACATTCTATTGTACCTTACCATTCCTTATCTTAGTCCTATGGTCTTGTCACAAAGGATAGAAGATTCTTATGTTAATCGTGCTGACTCTGCTTTCCTGCATCATAAGCCACAAACTTATCCTGTTTGAACTGGTTTCAGCCATTTTACTGATGAACTTTAGTTTCTTCCATGTTCATAATTTTAGATCAATTTTCCCATCTCTCACACTTCCAATGGTGGCCTGTGGATAAAGTTGGCCACTCTGTCTGGAGTCTGTGGATCTCCGGATCTGGAACTGAGCCTCCTCTTGGTCGAACCACACGCCAGGTCGAACTGTCCAGAAGGCAGGAGCTTCAGGCCGACTGCACTGACTGCTGCTTCATTCTGCATCACTGGGTTTAGATTCCTTCTAAACAGTTGGGGTCACCAATTGTGGCTGACCACTCCAAAGAAACACACAAACACAATAAAAGAGCTCACTCTTTTATTAGGGCTGGAAAGGCTGCTTTTATACTTTTCAAGTTCCTGCCTTTTTTGGCTGATTGACTCAGTCAGCCATATGATTAACAATAGCAGGCAGGAATGTCCATGCATATGAATGCCCTTCTTCCCCAGCCTGTTTCTGCTGAGTTAGCTGGGCAGCTTGACCAATGCCATTTTAGGGCTGTTGGTTTAATGCTGCCCCAGCTTCTACCCCTGCCGGTTTGTTGTCCTGAGAGTCGCTTTAGCAATACCAGTCCGCGTCTGCTGCCGTGCGATGTGCCGGCCCGATCACCGTAATTGTGGGCTTCCACACCCACGATATTTAATATATAGTTTTCTTATTCTGACATCTGTTGTTTTTTAATGTTGCTTTTGCCCTGCAACCCAATATATCCAGTCCCTGCGTTACAAAAGAGTTCTGTATCTGGTGACTGACCATAAGCCAATTTCCATGTCAGCAATGTAATTTTTCTCTAATGATGTCATAATTTTTTTCTCTGATTTATCTTATCACCACATATAATTAAATTAATGGACAGACACGGCATCCAGTCATTCATGAACACTGCAAAGCATATTGAAAAATGCTTTAAAAATGGATGGGAGAATTTGCATAAGGTCAGATTTCCATTTGTCAGGTCATCTATAACCCAGTGAGCACCTGTACTTCATTAATTTTTAAATATTCTCTTGATGTCTATGTAAGTAAAAGTCTGATCAAGCTGACAACTTTATAATAAAAGATCAGATCGGCTACTTACAATATATAAAACACATGCTCAGACTTTGCCTTCTTATTGAAATAATAGCTACTCTTGGTTTTTATTTTTGTGGGATGTGGGTTTCACAGAGAAAAGTAGCATTTAATCATTTGGGAAGATTGTGGTATGTTACCTTGAGCCATCAGAGCCCTAGTGAACATACTCCCACAATGTTCAGTAAAAGTTCCAAGTTTCACTTACAAATCAGTATAGAGTCAAGGATGTAAACCCAATGAGGAAGGATTGACAATATACTAAATTATAGTGGATAATTAGGCAGTTTTGTCAGGTAAACAAGAAGACCCCAAACACTCGACCTGCTGAATTACTTAAGCACTTTTGTGTATTGTTTGATGGTCAGCGTGGGCCAATGTGTGTATGTTGTATGACCCCAATACTTGTCAATATTTAAAGCAGGAGCATGTATGTTGTTGAAAGTAAAAATCACCCAAGTAAATCTCGTATCTCACCTTAACTCACACATGTCAAACTCAGGCCCGCGGGCCAAATTTGGCACGTGATATAATTATATTTGGCCTGCAAGATCATATCAAATATGTATTAGAGCTGGCCGCCATGCCAGTTTAGCGCATGCACAGCTAATACTACAAATCCCAGAATGCTTTGCAAATGCGTTGGCGTCAGCCCGCTAATCGCCCCCACCTCCTCTCTTTACTTGTGCGACCTGTCACCTAACACATGTAATAAACCCCTTACGAAAAATGGCCAATCGAAAGACAGAAAACAGGACCTTTCAAGACAGGTGGGAGGCAAACTCTGACCCCAGAGTTTGATGAACTTGCATCTAAGAAGAGATGCCAAGTATCTGGTTTAGACCCAGGTGCATCAAAGTAAATCACAGAGTAGCAAGCTAAGCTTGGATTAATATTTTTGGTTAACTTTGGACTGTTCATAGTTGAAAGATTGGATTTTCATTGAAGCAAGTTGTTATTTTTTTTACTTGTTGGGTTGTGAAAAAAAACATTTAAAAGGAGCTTAAAGGCTATAGAGAAATATTATTTATTGAATATTTTATTTCTCATTTGTTAATGCTTCTTCTGGAAAAAGTTTAACCTAAACTATTATTAAACATTTATTTTAATAAGAAAAAGTTTAACATTACATATGTTGAAAGAAGAGGAAACATGCAGATGATTGTTGAAAATTTTCAATAAATATTTAGTTTGGCCCACGACTTAGTCCAAGTTTTTAATTTTGGCCCTCTGTGAATTGGAGTTTGACACCCCTGCCTTAACTCTTGAATGATGTGAAGTGCCTCTTCTTGCAAGATACACTAAGTAAACTCCAGAAAGTGAGGTCACTTCAAGACTGAAACAAAAAAAAATCAACCTCTAATGCTAACATTTGCAAGGATGATGACTCTTTGTTTCTAATTTTAATTTTATTTTCATTTTTCAGGGACTTTTTTTTAAAACTCTCAACTTGTCCTTTTCTGTAACCAATATGATCGAATCCACCATTCTCACCATTTCCTTTTCCAGAATTTGCTTATTATAGTATTTGTGCTGGACTGGGTTACTGATCCAGGTATCCTGTGGAGGGTAGGTTTAAAACATGAAAGTCTGCAGACTCCGTGATGGAAGTAAAAACACAATGCTGGAGAAACTCAGCAGGTCAAACAGTATGTAGCAAAGATAAAGATACATTAGCTTGAGCCCCTCATTAAAGTATGAAAGAAAAAGTGAACAGGTGGCTAAACAAAATGGTGTGAGGGGGGAGAAGGAGGAAAAGAGGTGGGATTGGGAGGAGCACAGTGCAACGGGAAGGTGATAGGTGGTTAAGGGAGGGAAAGCATGCCAGCAAGCCAAATATACAGAATTTATGTATTGATACATCTGTCGGGCTATATGACTGATTCTGGTATCTGTAGAAGAGGATGCCGTGCTCTCCTTTTTAAGATGATCTATAGGGTAAATTATTAGCATTACATGAGAGGGGCAACTTATCACCAGGTTCTGTTGGTCAATACAAATAAGACAAAAAAAAAGCACCTGCATTAAAAATGTTGCAACTGCTCGCAATATATGGAGAGAATTGGTTTACATTTCAGGTTGATATAAGTATCAACTAAAACCTGTAACTGGATTGTTGCTGCAAGCTGGGTCTAAGAAATTCAATTGTGGTAGGACTCCTCCAGCTGAGTTTTGAAACGGATGTAGTTGTCTGTCCAACTAAACCTCAGCAAGGCAAGCATTTTGTACAGTACTAATGTATAGTAGATTCAAGTTTTACAGGTTGTCAAACAATTTGAAAGCATTTGGCCTTAAAGTGTTGTGAGCAAAATAATTTGAAGGAGAATTTAGTAATTGAATCATCTGTAAAAGAGTTGTACATCTTAAACTGGTGGATAGGCCTTCCAGCCAGATAAAAAGAGCAATGCCGCTGTCTGTTCACTCCTCTGATATTACCTGACAGCTCACCATGTAACATCTGCATTCCATACGTTACTTCTACACGATTATTCCAATGCAGGCTTTATTTTATTCTCTTTAAATTAGGCCATCCAAAATGATATTGTAACTGACCTAATTGCACCAATTAGTGGTGTTTGCTAAACAACTTTGCATCACAATTTTTAAAGTTTCCAACCTAGTTTTCAGGCCCTTTATCACAGTTTTCCCTACATCTTCTATCCAAGCCTTCTACAGTTTCAAGATATATATGGACTAATTATGATTCTTAATCATTACTGAATTGCTCCATCTGAACTTGAAGAGACCCTAGTTTTTGGAATGCACTTTATCCACATGTCAGCAATTCCTGTTTAATGTCTAAGCCCATGATTATTCCCAGTAGGTCATAAGTCTAAGGTCTGGTTACCATGCGCCAAATTTCACTCATGCATCTTAAGCATAAATGCCATCTGATGTACTTAATCATACTAATACTGGTAAAATTGTGAATCTTATACCATTTCTCATATAATAACATCGTTCCTACAGCAAAGTGACAAAAACTTGATGCATATTCCATGTGGTCTTACCAATGCCTTGTACAGGTGTAACAAGTCCTGTACTCCAGGGTCCTGACTTAAAAGTAAATGTGCCAATCACTTTCACTACACTATCTGTGCTGCCACTTTCAGGCCACTATTTACCAGTCATCCTCATTCTGTCTACCACACCCCCAAGAGCTGTACCATTTACTGTGCAAGTCACACCCTGGTTTAATTTTACAAAATGCAAAACCTCACCAAGGTTAGCTCCATCTTCCATTCCTCAGCCCACTGACTCAGTTGATCATGATCCTAGTGTAATCTAACTTTATTGTCCAATGTATTTCCAATTTTGGAGTGTAACAGATTTGTGTTAACCTTTGACATTAAACTATATTTTTTATAACAATCTTAGTAAAGTAAATTATAGAGGTAAAATATTGTATCTATTCTTAGCTGTGGGTTGGTACAGGGTCACACAAACATCACCACGTTCATAGAGAACCATTGTTTTCAGAGAATAGAGTTCATTCTCGAGTCGACATGTCTTGGACAGACAGCTAATGGATTTCAAGTGGGTCTTCGTTATTCAAGGACTGCTGAGGAAGCCATCTGTTTTTAACCAAGCCACTTAAGCCTCTTGAACAGAGATGAGGTCAGAGGTTGTCATGGATATGAAATGGTTTTGTAAAAGGAATAGAATTTTGGTAGAAATAAAACTTATGGTCATGTGGTTTTCAAGAATTGGGACTCACTTCGTTCATGACGTAATGGTCTCGTGATTTGGAGAAATATATTACCATATTCAAATTCAAACATGTTTTCGGTTTTTGGAACAGTTCAGCTTGGAGTTAACAGAAGTCGAAACCCTGTGACATATAGGGGTTGAAACCTTGTGAAAGACAGGGTTGAGTTACAGTAACCAGAATTGTTGCTGTTTGTTGTGAGTCACTCCTAAAAGATGGAAAACACAGAATCTGTGGCTTTTGAATGAATGAAGACCACTTTGCTGTCTCTTTGGAAATGAGGACAGAATTCTGCTGGCTCTATCTTTGCATTTGGCCACTTCATTTAACCCTTGTCTGGGTTCATGACTTCATCGTGGAAGAAGAGAACCATATTTGTTTAACCCTTGTCTGGGTTTATGAATTCATCGTGGAAGAAAATAGCCACATTTGCTGTCTTTGAGAAGAGGGCAGATCCTTCATGTGGAAAGTATAATTGTGAGTAAAACATTACATCTTCAGATGTAATGTTTAAAGTGCTTTATAATTATTTCTGAACTGAGAATTTAAGACCTTAAAGCAAGACTAAAACGCTGAACTTTTTAAAGATCAACTTTTCAGAGTGGGACTTTGAATTATGCATACACACACATTTGCACATAGTGTGGTTAAGTTCAGAGGAAAAGTATTATTAATAGTTTAATAAAAACTATTATTTTGAATTTGCCATTGTCTGGTGAATTTTCCATTACTGTTCCTGTGTTAGTGCTAACAAAACCCTTTAGTCTCAAACATAATTAAAAGGATTGTTAGTGCGTATCAGGTGTCATCAGCAAACTACTAACCACACCACCTGCAACGGCATCCAGGTCGTTAACATTAGATGACAACTATGGACTCAGCATATGCCACTTTTCATAGGCCCTTGAGTGTGAAAAGCAACCCGAGGGGACCCCGAATACCCCAACATCCATGCATATTTCTCTGTGGCAAATGAAGCAAGAAATACTTGCCTGAGACCTCACACATCTGCAGCTCTACTCAACTTTGCTGATTTCTTTAAGGGGCCCTTCAGCTTTCAGAATATTATCAGAAACTGAAGAAAACACGCAGTTCGAGTTTTAAAAACAATTAAAGCAGTATACAATAGATCCTGGATTTATATTGATGGATGGACAATGGGAGGAGGGTGTAGTTTTGATCAGGCACTGAAGTGGGAAGACAAATCCTTCCTTTGATGTGAACAGGGGCAAGCCACCCATTTTCTTCTGTAATAGTGGAAAATTGTTACAGATTTGCTAATTTCTGCTCGACTGAAGACCAGTTCAAACCCCATATAATATGCATGTAAAATAATAACTGAAAACCAAACCCCCCCCCCCCATTTTATTTTAAAGCAGTTTCAGATTTTGTCAAAACAACTGGAGACACCCATGTGTAGAAAATACTCCTCCTATGAGATGGCCTGTCAAGTAAACCTAACGACTCATCATTTCAAAATTAATTTCCTCTTGAAAGTGGTATCTGAATTATTGCTGAACTAATTGTTCGAAGGTTATTTCGCTGAGGCTTTTCAATTTGCGATTTTTTTCAGTCATACAGATAATTTCAAGATAAAGATGTTATCCATTATTCAGGCCCTTAATACTGGTGGTGTCTTGCAGAATGATTATTCTGGTAATTAACATTGTGTGAAATATTTGCCGTCTTTCAGATTGCTATTGCAAAAACTTTATTATATCACCACCATACAGATTAACTTATTGCTCCACTTTGAACATTGTAAGTCAATTTCATCATTTTTACTGGCAAAGTCATCCTTAATTCTCTGTATATTGTCTGTGTCATCATTGCTTTCAAGTGATAATACCTCAAAGTAATGAGAAAATACTGGGAATCCTGTTCATTTTCCCCAGGTATGCTTGTTAAAATAGCTAATGGCACACACAAGATCTTTTATCAAACAATATTTCTTTCTGGAATGCATTTCAGTTATTGTTTCTTCTTTCATGGGCCTCTACACATGTCCCCTCACGGGTTTTGTTGTGTATTCAGAATAAATGCCTTTTGGTTGGAAGTAATTACAGTGATGCCCTTGGTATCAGGCACCTATGGGGATTGATAGATGCCAGCAATTGAATTTTCTGGTTGCTCAAGACTGCTAGTTGCATGAATGGTGAACTAACAATGGGATATGATAATTGTAAACTTCCTTATTTTTACTCTTTTATTTTCTATGCATCGCTTGAATTCCATCCAGGTAACAGGGATTTTTCTATCCATCACATGTTTTTAATTATCACAGAAATTATGGGAAAGTTCGGGTTAAAATAGAGAAAACCACTTTTACCAATTTGAATGCTAATTAGTTCTCTGGAACAATACAGTTGTTTCCACATTACTAAAGTTTTTTTTTATAACTTATTTGTGCTTTGATTTAAATAGCATTCTGAGATCCAATTGATGCTGTTAACATGAGGGTGCCTTCAAACATTTGAAAGTTAAGGAAGGTTTTTTTTATTTCTATAGGTAATCTTGCTTAATTGAAGGTGTCTGTAAGTTCCATTTTTAGGTTAAATTTCAACAGCTGCTACCTGATGTGTCTTACTTAATTTGAATGATTTTAAATATTGATTTTCTACAGACAAGAATTTTGAATAATCAGAAATAAATTTTGGTTTTATCTGTTCATGCTAAAATGTGGATGTCGGAACAGTGTGGCGCTGACCTGATAACCTACTGCATAACCCTCCATATTCTTTGGTTCCATGAACTTGCTTCCACCATCGTTGCCGACAATGCATTCCATATGCCCACCACTGTGTGGGAAAAACTTGCCTCTTGCATCCTCCCGGTACTTACTCCTAAGCTCCTTAAAACTATGGCCACTTGTTTTCACCATTTCAGCCCTGAGAAAAAGATTGACGATCTAAACAATCAATGCCTCTCATCATCTTGTACACCTCTATCAGATCACCCCTCATTCTTTTTCACTCCAAGTTCACTCAATCTAACTTCATAAGGCATGCTTTCCATTCCAGGCAGCATCTTCGTAAATCTCTGCAATCTCTATACCAGGTAGCGGCAACATTAATCACTTCTCAGCTCTTAAACTCGATCCCATGGTTAATGAAGGCCAACACACCATAATCTTTAATGTGTGCTGTCCTGGGTAAACTTGTACCTTTCACTTTGTTCGTTTTAGATTGGTCACAGTGTTTGAGCTACCGAAAAAAAAAAAATATTCACCCACACTGAGAGCAGTTCAGTTTATACAAATGTTTATTACAAATTCAAAAGCTGATTTCAAACTACAATAATGCAAGCCCTTCCCAATTATACTTATCAATGCCTGGACTGGTCCCAACTGCCAAAGCGAGGCAATGACCGCACACTTGTAGTAGGTTGTCGGGGCGCCAGTAGCAGCTTCTCCACCTCCCCCGACCGGGACGTTAGCTGGACTCTAGAAGTTCTTCTTCTTCTTGCTGAGAAACGTTTCCACCCCTCAGAGAGTCTCCACTTCAGCAGTGGGACCATGGCTTATATTACCCAAAAAATTGTTTACTCATAGCTTATCTCTTTGAATAAATGATTTAATTATCTTCAAGGTCTCCTGACAGTCTGTGACCAACAAAAGACAACTGCATCTCTGGGCCTCATGGTGTAAATTAGATTATGAGATTATGTCTTCTGATGCAACTACATCGCTTCTTGCATAAGCTGGTCTAAATCCTCCATTACATTCCACCCCTTGGTCGCAGTCTGTCACTTCCGAGACCTTAGAAGCATTTGAGTACAGAAGGAGCGGAAAAGAGAAACTAAAACTATAATAAACACAAAAATAAGCAATAATGCAAGCAACCAACGGAGAATAGTGTGGCCCAACCCCCCAAATGTACCAGTAAACCATGAAAAAGGATTCCAACCAAGGCTCAAACTATCCTTGTGGGCCACAATACCCAGACACTGAGGCTCATGAACAGATTTTGAAACATGCTGAACAATATCAGAAATATTAGTGGATACATCGGGCCGTGTCCCCCATGGGCAACTCCCTCGGAATGTCCTTGACATTACAAATCCAATTGCTGGCATCAAAACAGAATGTTAAGCCAGATAAGCAGGAGCACAAGATGGAGGACCTGGAACAAAGAAGCCTGGCATATGTCACTCACGATGCCATAAGCATTCAGTATTTAAACAAACTAAACGATCCTGTCCCTCAATAACTACCCATCGAGTGTTACCCTGGGCAGGTGTCACTATTTCCCCTTTTACAGGAGGGCCACTACCTGTTGGTGCCTCCCATACCTTTTGTCCGACATTCTCTGGCTCGGGAATGGGGGCTAATGACTTTTTCCTCTGGAATAGGCTGTAGTTCAGAAGCACGAAGAAGTCGGTGGAAAGGTGTACCTCCCTTTAAAGGGCGATGATTCAAATTGTTGACTGCCTGCTGGAGCACATGGCACCACCCCTTCAATGTCCCCGGTGGTGTTAACAAACGAATTTGTTCCTTCAGTAAGCCGTTCATTCGTTCAACTAACCTGGCAGCCTGAGGGTAAAAAGGAATATGGTGGACCCATAAGATACTGTTGTCAGCTGCCCAATCACAGATTGCCTTCCCGGAGAAGTGAGGCATTATTAGACTGAATTTCCTCTGGAATATCATAACGAGAAATTAAATGGTTTAGTCCTTGGATAGTGCTAGCTTGGTCAGCTGTCTTGGTGGGAAAAGCAAAAATCAGGCCCAAAAACGTGTCAACCATTTCTAGGATGTAACGTTTACCCATACAGTCTGGCATAGGGCTTATGTAATCAATTTGCCAGACCGCAGCTGAGCAAGCTCCCCGTCTTATTCGGCCATGCGGACCAGGAAGAACGGTGTGGGACTTCACAAGCTGGCATGCTGGGTATATCCACACAACCATGCGGACATCGCCCTGATGGATGGGTAAGGCATGTGTACCATAGCTGATCCCTTATCCCCCAAATAGCCACTCTGTTCATGTGCCCATTGAGCCAGGGGGACGGTATCGGCACAGCTGATAGTGGCAAGCTGATCTGCTACTGCATTATGTTGTTCCATGTTCGTTGTCGCATTGGTATGGGCGTCAATGTGATAAACGGTTATCTCACGATGATGGGAAGCATCCCACGACAACTGCCACAACTGTTTGCCCCATACTGGGTGGTTATGTACCAGCCAGTCATTCTTTTGCCAATCAGGCATCCATACCACTCGTCCATTAGCCACAGCCCAGGAATCAGTAAACAGCCGAAGAGGATGATCATGGGAGTCTAGTGGCAAAGTGACCGCCTTCAACTCAACATACCGACTGGAGCCTGCTCCAATAACTGAGTTCCTGACCTGGGATGGTAAGCAACCGCCTTCCACTTCTGCTTTCCTTGCACCCATCAGCTGCAACCATCAGTAAACCAGGCGTCCTCTTGTTCTGCTTTCTGTACCATCTCGTCCGTGGTCTCTTGGATCATCACATCATCAATGTAATGGTGAATCAAGAGAGAAGGCGATACTGACACCGTCTCCAAATCACGGGCAATTAGGCTGTGGCAAATAGTGAGAGAGTGTAATAGCCCTGAGGGAAGCGGGTGAAGGTATACTGGCGCCCCTTCCAGGTAAAGGCGAACTGATCCCTATAAGAATACTGAAGAAGGCGTTAGCGAGATCAATGACAGCATACCATGTTCCCGAGTTCCCAGTAGCAATGTTTTCAATAAGGGTGATAATGTCCGGAACTGCCGAAGCAAGTGTTTGTTCAAGAAACGATAATCAACTGTCATTCTCCAGGAGTCATCTGGCTTCTGGACTGGCCAAACAGGGCTATTAAAGGGTGACGTTGTGGGCCTTACTACCCCTTCCTCTTGCAAAGCATCGATGGAGGCAGTAATCTCTTCTTGCCCTCCAGGGAGGCGATATTGTGGAATGCATACTGGTTTTAGGGGGGGAGGCACCATCACAGGATCCCACTTAGCCCGACCCACCACTAGTCTTTTTGTAATAGTCCGAATTCCAAATGCAAATCCCCCTTGACTAGTATTAAGGGCCGTACCAGCCAACATATTAATACCCAGGATACACTCGTCAGTGGCAGCCAGCAGGGCATGTAACCATATAGGGGAAGGACCATCACCCACTGTGGCGCGGACTTTTTTTCCTTCGCCAGGGTGATCACTCCTCCCATCCCCTCTATTCGAACTATCGGTCCAGTCCAGGGGTCGGGGTTACCAGGAATCACTGAGGAGTGCTCCGCACCGGTGTCGACCAAGGCCAAATATTGGCGGTCATTACCCCTACCCCAATGGAATTGTTAACGGTATGTAGGGCCGCGGGTCTCCGTGTATCCGCCATATCTCAATGGAGTAGACACGGGGGCCCTGCCCACACCCTCATGCTTTAGTAGGGTTCGGGGGCTTCCAGGACCACATGCCACTATTATCCATAAGAGCCTTTTTAACCATTTGTTGTATCTCACCACGGGTAACTGGAGCAAGAGAAGCTGGCTCAATAGGAGCAGCAGTGGGAGCAGAAGGTACAGCTGGGCCAGGAGGACACAACAGCTGGGGATGATGTTCCCCGCCTTCCTCTTATAAGGGGCATAAAGGACTGCGATAGGTTTCCCATCAATATCACTTTTAGGTACGCCTAACTTTAACAAGGTTAGAAAAAGGTCCTTTCTTGTCGGTCCGTTATTAACAGCAGCCCCTCTCTTTTCATCCTGCTTGTCTGATTTAACCTGGGTTGTACGTGAGTGGATTTTACTTCCCAACTCTAATTCTCTAAGCCCAGATAAGACGTGCACCGCCTCAGACACAGGGTGCCCAATTAGCGGACTAGTTTCGGACAGAACCAGTCCCCGTACAGTGGGTTGGGTGCAACGAACCAATCGGGTATGCATTCCAGCCGTGAATATCTCTTCATCAGGGCTCCCCCCATGTACCCACAGCCTCAAACGCCCTGCATACAAGGCAGAGGCCAGGGCCTGCTGACGAACTACTGCTATACCCTCCTCTGGGGTGCCCCAATTGTTCTGCAAATGTAAATCCCAATCTACTGGTGATGGGTATACTCGTGGCAGGGCATCCCCTAGAGTGGCAAGTAAGTAATCCACCTCTCTCCCTCTACCCCGCAGCTCAGCAGTGACCCAGATATCAGTAGTCAATGTTCCTAATCCCAACAATTCCTCAGGGGTTAAATATACATTACCCCCTTCCTTGCTCCCAAACACGCAGGAGCCAGGCCACCAGAGTTTCTCCCGCCTTTTGCCTAAATTGATCTCCAATGGCACCCAGCTCTTTTATAGAGAAGTCACGGATCATTGACTGCTCTTGATCCCTGCTCCCACTTTGGCCCACAGGGTCCTTTGCCCAGTGGACAGGACGAGGCCTAGGCCATCCCGTAGAAAGGGTGGGCCATTGAGCATAAGCAGGGGTTCGGGTACCTTCCCCTGGGTCCTCTAGTGAGATCAGGGGATCATCTACCTCTTCAATCTCGTCAGTTACATTCTACCCCTCTCCCTCTCCATCTGCTTGGAAAATCTGCTGCCTTACAGGGCGGGCGTGTATAACGGGTGGAGAGGGCAGTATGTTAGGCACATGCTGAGGAGTATCTGCATTATTACCATGGTCATCTTTCCAGATATTCCCGTCCCATTCATCAATTACATCAGGATCGTCACCATTCCTTATCATGGCACGAATACGATGTGGATCGGGTTCTACTCCATGCCTTTCTTTATCTGCACAGAGCTGCTGCCGGAGTTTAATATTACGGCAGATCGTTTGGACATGCTTATCCTCCCATTATTTGGCTCGGTCCTGACTGGTGCAAACAATCTCGCTCATCATGGAACAGCGTTGTCATAGGGCTTCTAGCTCCTCCTCTAGTTGCTCTCTCTTATGCTGAGATTTTACTTGTCGCTGAACTGATTCTGCTTCACGCTGAACAGAGTGGCGTAAGGCTGTGGCCAGCAGCCAAAAACCGTCCGTCAGCATCCCCTTTTTAACAGTAAATTTACTTTCTCGAAGGAGAGTGGTAACCTGCTCTCCCAGAGGCGCACTTGATGGATTTAACTTCTCATCCCAACTAAGGGGGGATCCCAACAAAGACAGGGTATTGGCCAACATGCCAAACCCATTGTCTTTGGAAGTCCATCCCAGAATCAAGAACTGCTCAGGGTTCACCTCTTTCTTTCAACGAAACATCTTGAGACCAACCCTGCCGACTATGCCAAATGACCTGGGTAAACTTGTACTTCTCACTTTGTTTGTTTTAGATTGGTCACAGTGTTTGAGCTACCGAAAGAAAACAGACACACACACCAAGAGCACTTCAGTTTATACGTCTTTATTACTAAATCTAAAGCTGAATTCAAACTACAATATGCAAGCCCTTCCCAATTATACTTATCAACTCCTGGACTGGTCCCAACTGCCAAAGCGAGGCAATGACCGCACACTTGGTTGTCGGGGCGCCGGTAGCAGCTTCTCCACCTCACCCGACCGGGACGTTAGCTGGACTCTAGAAGTTCTTCTTGCTGAGGGACATTTCCACCCCTCAGAGAGTCTCCACTTCAGCAGTGGGACCATGGCTTATATTACCCAAAAAATTGTTTACTTATAGCTTATCTCTTTGAATAAATGATTTAATTATCTTCAAGATCTCCTGACAGTCTGCGACCAACCAAAGAGAACTGCATCTCTGGGCCTCATTGGTGGAATTTAGATGTATCTACTAATTCATATGTATGCATCCCTGGGCCTCATAGTGTAAATTAGATAATGTCTTCCTATTCAACTGCATCCCTGGGCCCCATGGAGGAATTTAGATTATGTCTTCTGATGTAACTGCATCCCTTCTTGCATAAGCTGGTCTAAATCCTTCATTATATGTGCCAGCTTTGAGTGTCCTGTGGACATGAACCCCTGGATCTCTTCTTCCAAGATCTCTTTGCCCACACTGCTCAGTCCTCCCATTAACATCATATTCTGTCTTCAAACTGTTATACTTTCTGCCATTTCTCAGTCCAGCTCTGTTTCCTTTCCATGTCCCTCTGTAACCTTAGGCAGCCTTCCAAACTATCCACATTACCACCAACCTTTACATCATCCTTAAACTTACTAGCCTACCCTTCCACTTCCTCATCCAGGTCATTGTAAAAATCACAGAGGAAGGATCTCAGGACTGTCCACAATACCACCAACCTTTACATCATCCTCAAACTTACTAGCCTACCCTTCCACTTCCTCATCCAGGTCATTGTAAAAATCACTGAGGAAGGATCTCAGGACTGTGCACAATACCACCAAACTTTATATCATCCTCAAACTTACTAGCCTACCCTTCCACTTCCTCATCCAGGTCATTGTAAAAATCACTGAGGAAGAATTAAATTGGGCCTTTCTATATGCTCATAAATCCTATCTCAGGATTTTCAACATCTTGCCCACTATGGAAGTAAGATTACTGGCCTACAATTTCCTGGGTTATCTCTGCTCCCGTTCTACAACAGAGGAACAAGGTTTCAAACCCTCCAATCCTCTGGTACTTTCAATGTCCCTAGCGACAATGCAAATATCACCCTTCCTTGCTTCCAACTGTAGCTTTGGGTAAAACAAAAGCCTCTGGACTCTATTGAATAGTGGAGCAGCTGTAAAGGGCTGAATAGATTATGCTTCCTTTCATATTTGCTGATATTTATGTTTAATCCTTGCAAATTAAGCGAAGAACAAGGTAACAAGTTCAATGGCGGAAGTAAGTTGATAAAAATATCTTAATAATCAGCAGACAGAAACATTACAAGGACATTTGCTTTTTTTTTCCAAGAGAGATCAATAAAATAGATTTTCAAACAAATCACAGAGATAGGGAAAATGTAGGAAATATTGCTGAAGTAAAAGAAAAGCCATGTTCCTGGGGATCTAAGGTTCTAAGAAGCTGAGACACATAGTTAAGGTAGGTAGCCAGTGCCCTTTTTCCCAGGGAGGGAACCAAAGGAAATCTGTACAAAATGAAGCAAAGAACATTTAGGGGAGGCATCAGGGGTAGCCTTGTTTACACGGAGTTGTAGGTGCCAGGGGAGTTGGTGGAGGCTGAAACATCAGAGGCATGAAAGAGACTCTTAGCCAGGCACATGGATGAAAGAAAAATAGAGGGTTACGAGGTAGGAAGGGTTTAACCATATAACCATTTACCATGTTGGCCTTTCGAGTCCGCACCGGTTCACTGATTTTGTGCGCCCTCTTCAAGCATTGGTCCCGGTAGATCTTCATTCAATAACGATGGGCGAATTCAATGCGAAGGTGACAATAAATGGATAAATAATCGAACCAATTTAAATTAAATAGGTCAACTTGTGTTGGACTCTGGCTTTAATTTATTTACTCTTAATTTAGTCTATGTGTGAACTGAGTCCAGCGCGTTCGTTGAATGAAGTGATAGGAGAAGGTATTCGGTTCAACAGTCAGTTTATTACACCACACAGCACAGCACAGCACAAGAATAAAACTTAACAGAGCTCTGGGTCAGTCTGTTAGTTCATAGGTCACCTGCCAGTGAGCTACTCCCCGAGACTGACCCCTATTGTCCAGTTGGCACAGTTTATATAGGTCAATCTTATCACACAGAACAAAAGTTGTTTTCCCTGCTAGATCTTTTTGCATAAGGGTTATCACAAGTCATCTCCTGTTTTGCAGATTTCTGGGGTGTAGCCTTCCCATGTTAATCCTCCAGGCCAGACTATCCTGTTGTTTAGATCTGAAATTAATTCATCCCCAGATATTTCTAATCACCATTCGGGCCCTGTCTGGCCAATTTCTGCTGTTCTCTTTAACACCTCCTCGTGCCTTAATCTTCCTCCTAGACTGGTTTTCCATTCCCTTTGATTCTTGCGGGCCATTCTTTGTTCTGATCTGGCCTGTGTCTCCTGTGCTACTTCCCACCTCCTTCAGTTGAGCATTCCTCCTAAATCGTTTTATGCATATCCTCTCCCTGTATCTTGGGAGCGGCCAATTTTGTTCAGCCAACTTTGCTCCATGCTGTGACAGCCACTTGGCCACATTCCTCTTTCCCTGACTCATGCAGTACAAATAAACTTATTGATTAATCATTTATTTCATAATGTTTTAACCCCTAGATTCCAACACTTGGCAGAAGAGTATCGCTTATTTTCTTTTCGTGGGATCATACAAGTCAGCACAACATTGAGAGCCGAAGGGCCTGTACTGTGCTGTAGTGTTTTAAGGGATCATTTTTGTATACAGTGGTCAATATCTGTAATGTTGCCAGAGGAGGTGGTGGAATGTGATAAAATTATTACATTTTAAGAGGCATTTTTAATCCTACAATTAAGTAGAGAAGGCATAGAAAGACACTGTCCTAACATGAGAAATGGGATTAAATGGGTCAAATGGCCTGCTTCTGCGCTACACACTCTATATCTCTACCCTAAGGTGGAGCAGGCATGAGGTGCTACTTATATTTGCTTAGTTTTCTTTGGTGATTTTTATTCTTGTGAATGAACGGTGAAGAACAAACTGCTTCCTTTTGAGTTCTATGGTGGAAATAAACCAGAGCTCTCTCTATCAATGCAAGACCATAAAATGTAGACCATAAAAGGCAATGCAGCCCATCGAGTGTCTGTCACCATTCAAACCATAGGTGATATATTTTTCCACTCAACCCCAATCTCTTGTCTCCTCATCCTAACCTTTGACACCCTTTCTTATCAGTGTTGCGTTTTTGGGCGGTAAGGTTAGTGCAACACTGTTGCAGTGCTAGCAATAGGGACCAGGGTTCCAATCCCACATTGTCTGTGAGGAGTTCTCTCTGTGTCTGAGTGGATTTTTCCTGGGGGCTCTGATTTCCTCCCATCCTTCAAAATGTATTGGGGGTGTAGGTCAATTGAGTATAATTGGACCACACAGGCTCGTCGATCTAAAGAGCCTGTTACCATGCTGTATTTTTAAATAAAAAAAATATATATATGTCAATGGTTTTATCTCTGCAGTTGTCTATGGATTTGTTCCCCCATCAGCCAGCTGAAGAAATATCTCCTTATTACTGTTCTAAAAGGATATTCTTTTATCATATAATTCTAGTATTTCTGAGCTCCAATGCTGGTATATGGGTTTGTAGATTTGGGGTAAGAGTTGGAACACTTCTGAGTTGGAAGCAAAATACATTGATTGTTTAAACTTGCTACTGTTACGGAGTCTAGAGGACCCCAAAAGCCAGCATCAATAGATTTGCACCACAACACAGGTTTGTTTAAACAAAAGTAGTCTTCAATTATATTTGAACAAGAAAGCAGAATTAAACTTTAACTTATTACTTAAAACCTATTTACTTAACCTACCTAACCCACTTAATCCCCCCTCTAATACTAAGTGCAGGTGTGTGTAATGTATATTTAAGATAGGAAAAGTTCTTTGGATCACAGTCCAATCTTACTTGGTTGCAGGCAATTCTTGTACTGTTCACAGAAGTAAAGCATTAACATGGCTCACTAGTCTTTGGTCCTTAACAGGCAAATGGTTACCACGCAGAAGGGTGATTGCTGGTTTTAAGAGAGAGATTCCTTTTCCAGGACATCCGCAACTGATTCCTTCTCTATCAGTCGAAACTTGCCCCTTTCAAGGTTCTCCAGATGATCCTTTTTCTTTCAGGTCACCTTTCAGATGGCCAGTCTTCTCCTTTGACCAGGCAGCCTTCCAAAGTTTGCCAGCTTGTCCTTCTGGAACTGATTTCTGTGTCTCCTTCTCTCTCACTCCCTCCCTCTCTGAGAGCAAAGCTGTTCTGTCCCTGCCTGCAAAGATCACATGCTCTCCCAGGCAAGCTGTTGCCATTGCTACTTTGTTGCAAAAAGCATTCTGCAAAAGTCCTGCAAAGATTCTGTGTTTTAAAATGTGTGTGCGCAGGCTGCTCTAGCAATTCCTCCCAAACCACCACTAGGTACTCTGTCACACTACCATGAAGAATAGTTGAAGATATGAACATGGATCCTCTTAAAGGGAGACCACATCACCATAAGGCAGTTTCTGATGATCATGTTCAAAGAGGGAGATTCAAAGGAAAGTGTGTGACACTTAAAAATTGAATCAAATGGCCTGTATTTTATGCTGTACAAGATGTTGAGGGTGGTGTGAGTACTTTGGAGTTGGGGGTCCCACAATATCATTTAAAAATTTAAACATACAGTATGGTAATAGGTCCTTCTGGCCCATGAGCCCGTGCTGTCTAAATACATCAATTAACCTACATACCTTGTATATTTTCGAAGAGTGGGAGGAAATCTGAGCTTCAACTAACATTCTTCTGAAACATGAGGAAGAATTACTACTTAATGCTTCTTCACTTTGTGAACGTCTTAGAGCTTATAAACGAGTTCACATCTTTCCTAATATGAGCTCTACTTGTGTTAGATGCAATATTGACGAAGCTTAATTGAATCACATGTTTTAGTCATGTCCCATGTTAGAAACATTTTGGAAAGATATTTTTAAAACTCTATCAATGATACTGGTTATTCAATTACAACCTGACCCCTTAACTGCTCTTTTTGGAATTAGGTTGTAGGTTTTTTAAATCTACTTCTGCATATTAAGTTATAGTGTGACAGATTGTTGTATTTTATATTGTATATAGCTATGTTTTAAAAAGAGATAAATTATGGCCTTTTTTTTAGTGTAGGTCACATACAAACACTTCAGAACAGATCTCATTTAAAATACCGAAGCTCTGCTCAAGCCAGACAGGCCGGCTCCGAGGACCTTTACAAAAGCTTCGTGGAGTGCCTATAGAAACTTCACTAATAGACTGTTGTTTTGAAAAGCAACAGATGAAAGAACCTGGAGGATTACGTTCGGAGCTGCAGGGTGTCAGTTGGCTGTTCTAAGAGTGTCATGTGGTTTTGGAAGCAGAGAGTGAAAAACAACAGGCTTTTCTCTGAGAGAGAAAGAGAGAGGGAATTCAGTTCTACAGTTGAGCAGCAGCAGCAGCTGGGACTGGAACAGGACAAGCTGGAAAGCTTGTGGGAAAACCCCATTTTGAAGATGGGTTGTGTTCTTAGTTCAGTTTGGTCAAAGCCCTTGTGGTCCATACAAAAGGTGAGAACTGCGTGCATAATGTTTCACTTGAAATAAGGGAAACAAAAAGGAACTCTGTGGTGACCTGAAAGAAAGAGGTTATCAACTGGAAAACCCTGATGGGGCAGGTTTCTTCGGCAAGACACTGAAGTGGCTGATTAGAAGGAAATCAGTTTGTGTCCAGCGAACAACAAGTCTCTCTCTGAAAACCGACAAGAACCTTCCTGAGCAGTAACCATTTACCTTTCAAGCACCAAAGCCTTGGTGAACTTCATAAATGTTAAATTCTGTGCACAGTATAAGAATTGCCTGCAACCAGTAAACTTGGAGGAATGAGAAGTGAGATTGAACTGTGAATCAAATAACTTTTCTATCCTTACACATTACATACACATGCGCTTAGAATTAGAAGGGGGTTAAGTAAATTAATAGTAATAAGTTAGAGTTGGATTCTGTTTTCATGTATAAAGATAATTAAAAGCAACTTTTGTTTAAGTGACCATTTGTCTTGGTGAATATCTATTGCTGGGTTTTGGGGTCCTCTGGGCTCCTAAGAGGAGTCTCATTTCACAAGTAAAACCACAGAACAGGTAACTCAGGTTACTGAAACCACCGCTCTTAAATTGAAGATGGGCACATTCATGACAGAGTTGAGCTTGACAATCTGCAGACACTGTGATTGTAGTTTACACAAAAATTCTAGAGAATTTCAGAAAGTCATCCAGAAATCTTTAAGATAAAGATACATAGCCTATGAATCAGGCTTGAGCCCCTCATCAAGTTATGAGCTAAAAGTTTGATTTCTTTCTTCCACCACCCACCCTCTCCATTCTGAGAGCACCCTCCTCCCACATCACTTATCAGCTTTCTTTTCTATTGTGCCCTCCCACCCATATCCACTTCTTGCCTGTGCCGCTGCCCCCCCCCCCCCCCCCCCACCATTTTCTTCAGGTGCCTCCCTCCTTTTTGATCAGGCCTGAAACTTGACCATGTATTTTTAACCTTGGTGACTTCCTGAGTTTCTCCAGCATTTCTGTGTAAACTATATTCCTGACTGAGCGTTGGGTTCACTTATCTTGACCCATCCCAAACTCTTCTACCTATCAAAGGAGAAAGGGATATGTTAGAGTTCAGTGAGCGAGGAAGCATTTACATTTTACTCTTCATCGTGTCAAATGCAAACTGCTATCATTTTCCACATAAAACCAAGTGCCATCCAGAATTCATGCAACCTGCAATCTCAAGCAACTGGAAAATTCACTTATCCAGCACCATAGGTGCCAGATACCAAGGGCTTTACTGTAATTGCTATTAATGTATCATTTCAAACTGAGTTGCTCTAATCGATGTATCTATCATGTCCAGCTTAGTTTGTCTCTAATCAAACCCTTCCTAATTTTATTCTGATCTGAAGACTTTTTACATAAAAGATGAAGACTGAGGCCATGACAGTTAACCTAACATAGCAAAACCAGATTATTCAACCTTAGAATAAATTATTTCCAAAATGCCAATGTAATTTTATAGGAAATGAAATATTGATAATTCCATTCAGCCTTTGCAATAAAAAGTAACTTCCATTTAATCATTTTTCTACTGCTACCTGGTACATTGAATTTATTTCATGCAGAACTGAAAAGGTTTTGGAGGTCAATCCGTTTCGTAGTTCAGAGTGATTGTGTATCCATTTTCACATAAGGTAAAATGCAGCTTTTGAAGACTGTAAATTGAGTTCTTTCATAGAACTGTTGGCTTCCTATGGGCATTGCTGCTCATAACCTGGTTTCTGAAGGACGGTTGTGCTTTATTGCCAAAGGAAGATAGCCTCCAAGAAGAAGCGTTAACAAAAGCGCATTTCGAGATTACTTTATCAACTTCTACCATCAACTTTTAGATTCCTGGTTCCTAATCTTGAAGGAAAATCTAGGCTGCAAACAGAAATATACCATGTTGGTTATGGGTTCTCTCATTGTGGACTCTAAAATTGTAAAGTTCTCTTGCCATGACCACAGAGTGAAACGTGTGTTACTCACAGTTTCCTCATCCACTTGTCAGAAAACCTCTAGTGTTTTACAACTGCTAATGTGAAGATAAATTTGGACATCTTTTACCAATCTTATTGCGGAGTCCGTATCAGTAGATCCTTGCATTTCAGGAAAGTCTTAACCTCTCTTCCTACATTATCCCCTTGATGTTGTTTGAGGTTAAGTATGTAAAGATATGGAGCACAACTCTTCCCTTCTAATGCTGATGGATTTTGCACCTTCCTGGCTTTGAGATAAATCTGTGGTAGTCACTGGGTTACTTTGAACTTGAACTCTTGCTGGGCCATTTCAAGGTCCAGTTTAAGAATAATCTACATTGATTCAGGTCTGGAGTTGCATATAGCCAGAGCATCATTTAGCAGAACAAAATTGCAATTATATCTCAGCAGTCTACTAAGACTGGGGAAAGGCTTGCTTCTATTCAAAGGCTATATATTCTGAGGTGATTGATGAGGCCAAAGTGAGAACCTATGTTTGTGTGGCTCAGAGCAACAGCATGTACAAATATTCTGATGATACCACCATAGTGGCCTGTATCAAAAGGGGCGATGAGTCAGTATACAGGAGGCAGATTGAAAATTTGGCCCGAATGATGTACTAACAACAACTGCTCACTCAACCAAGGAGTTGATTGTAGACTTTAGGAAAGTAACAGAGGTTTACGATCCAATTTATCATTGAGGGAAACAGAGGTGGAGAGGGTGAGCAACTTTAAATTCCCGGGCGTCACCATCTCAGAGGATATTTCCTGGATGCATCATTAATGCCATCAGGAAGAAAGCATGACAGCACCTCTACTTTCTCAGGAGTTTGCAGACGTTCAATATGTCATTGGAAACCTTGCTAAACTTCTACTGATGTGTAGTGGAAGGTGTGCAGACTGACCTAGTATAGGGGCATCAATATGTCTGAGTGGAAGGCCCTGCAAAAGTAGTGGACAGAGCCCAGTTCATCACAGGCAAGTCTTTCTCCACCATTGAGGGCATCAACTGTGATGAAATGCTTCGCGAGGCTGGTCATGGCCAGAATTAACATGTACCTAGGTGAATTGCAGTGGGTCCAGATTTTTTTTCCTATCATCTCAATCGCTCCACTGCAGAGCCAATATTACGGGCTCTCCACTCAGCTCTGGATCACCTCAAACAGCAATTCATACATACGGCTGCTCTTCATTGACTATTATTCCCTCAGCACTGGCCAAGAAGCTACAAACTTAGGCTTCTGTAATCCCCTCTGCAACTGGATCCTTGACTCATCAGAAGACCACAGTCAGTACGAATTGGAAACAACGTCTCCTCCTCACTGATCTTCAACACAGGTGCACCCCAAGGATGCATGCTTAGTCCATTGCTCTACTCATTATATACCCAAGACTGTGTGGCCAGGCATAATTCCAATGTTATCTGCAAGTTTGCCCACGACACTACAGTTGTCGGCAGAATCACAAGCGGCAATGAGGAAGATTAAAGAAGGGAGATAGATCAGCTCATTGAATGGTGTAATGACAACAAACTTGTGCTTAATGTTAACAAAACCAAGGAGATGATTGTGGACTTCAGGAGGAAGACTTCAGGAGGAACACAATCCAGTCCTCATTGAGGGCTCAATAGAGCAGAGGGTCAATAACTTCAAATTTGTGGGTGTCAACATCTCCAAGGATCTGTCCTCGAACCTCCATGTTGATGTAATCACAAAGAAGGCTCACCAGCAGCTATACCTTGAGAAGTGTCTGAGAAGATTCGGTATGACACCGAAGACTCTGGTAGACTTTTATAGGTGTCCTGTGGAGAGCATTCTGGCAGCTGCATCACTGCCTGGTATGGAGGCACCAAATCTCAGGACAAGAATAAACTCCAGAGGGTTGTTAACCCGGTCTGCGACATTACAGGCACCAGACTTCACTCCATCTAGGACATCTACAGAAAGTGGTGCCTTAAAAAAGCAGCCTCTATCCTCTAAGACCCCAACCATCCAGCCCATGCCCTCTTCACTCTGCTACCATCGGAAAAAGGTACAAGAGCCTAAAGACAAGCACTCAACAACACAAGGATGGCTTCTTCCCTGCTACCATCAGATTCCTGAATAAACAATGAACCAAAGACACTACCTTACTTTTCATGCAGTACTTTTATTTTATTTGTAGCAATGTTGTAAGCTAGTTATATGAATGTTTGCTCGATGATGCAGCCACAAAACATTAAATTTCATGACTTGTTCATGACAATAAATTCTGATTCTGAATGTGGCCATCAGAAAGCAGCAGCAATCATTAAGGAACCACACCACCCAGCACACGCTCTGTTCTCACTGCCAACATTAGGAAGGGGGTACTGGTGCAACAGGACTCACACCTCCAGGTTCAGAAATAGTTGCCACTTCTGAACAACAGACTCACTCAGAGATTCATTTGAGGAGTCATACTTTTCTCATTATTTATTACTGAATATTTATATGTCTGTATTTGCACAGTTTGTTCCCTTTTTTTTCTTGTAGTTACATTTTTTTGCATACATTTCTTTCTTCTGGAGTACAGTTTACAGTTAATGGTGATTAGAAGCTGTCTGGCCAGCAGGAAAAGAATCTCAGGGTTGTATGTGATGTCAATTATGTTCTCTGACAATAAATCTGAATTTTGAACCACAGACTCTAGCCCAGATGGGGCAGGTGGGATGGGTGGATGTGCTCTTTCCACCACTTATACAGGAATTCCATGTGCTCACCATGAATGGTCTTGAAGTTCTCAATGTCCCTTCTCCACTCTCTGTTAGTCATCCAGAGATTACTTGGAGACTGGTAATGTTGCATTTCTTCAAGGAGTCTAAATGCATTCCTGAATCTTTTCCTCTGTCTAGCTTTTAACTCTTCCCCATTACAAGTTTCTGACTGTGTTTCTATGGGTTTTTTTATGTCAGGTGGTCCGTCTATCATAACTGAGCTTAACTAAAACCTGGGAGAAGTCACTAACATTGATTTCCTTCTTCCAGTAATTTTTTTTTTCCTGCTTACCATTATTGAGGTAAGCTTTTTTTCCCCAAAATTAATTAATTACCTAAAGTCATGTCTCTGGATAATTAGTCCAGGCACCTAAAGCTTGTACTAATATGCTATGTGCTAGGTATATTTATATATTACATCACTTTCAATCAGAGGGTGATCCATATCTAGAATGAATTGCCAGAGAAATCTATAAAAGCAGGCACAATAACATTCAAATAATATTTTGGCTGAATTTGTGAACACGAGGGGTTAGACGGTTATGGAACAAAAGCAGGCATATGGAATTGGGCCAGAATGCCATCTTTGCTGGCATAGGTGTGTTGTGCTAAAGGGCTTGTTCTGTGCTTTGATTCTGTGCATCACATATGCATATACTATACTTCTTGGCTTGGCTTCGCGGACGAAGATTTATGGAGGGGGTAAAAAGTCCACGTCAGCTGCAGGTACTATACTACCATACTATACTACCATCTTCTTCTCTTTGGCTTGGCTTCGCGGACGAAGATTTATGGAGGGGGTAAAAAGTCCACGTCAGCTGCAGGCTCGTTTGTGGCTGACCAGTCCGATGCGGGACAGGCAGACACGATTGCAGCGGTTGCAAGGGAAAATTGGTTGGTTGGGGTTGGGTGTTGGGTTTTTCCTCCTTTGCCTTTTGTCAGTGAGGTGGGCTCTGCAGTCTTCTTCAAAGGAGGCTGCTGCCCGCCAAACTGTGAGGCGCCAAGATGCACGGTTTGAGGCGTTATCAGCCCACTGGCGGTGGTCAATGTGCCACCACAAATCCCCACTATATTTCACATTGGTTACTCACTCAAAACCCCCTCCCAATTATCTCATCTCAGCAGCCCCATTAGTCATTGTCCAAGATGGTTGTTGCAGTTTTTCTTTTAGGAAGCAAAGTGTTGACTTTGATGTTAGGTCTGATGCTTGTATTTCATCGAGAACAAATTTGTGTGGCCTTGCTGTTGTCTTACCAGGCACTTGCACTGTACACAGATGAAGACTATTGACACGATTCAGGCACGAATCAAAATTTTATACCCAAAAAGGAAATAATTAGATTTCTTCTTGTCCTTAGAATTGGAATTTCTGGAATGTGATCACCAGAATTAAAAGTGGTTATTCAGGTATTACATTTTATACCACTGTGACAGAGTATTTAGAGGTGGTTTGGGAGGAATTGCTAGAGCAGCTTGCACATTTTAAAACACAGGTTATTTGCAGGACTTTTGCAGAATGATTTGCAGGACTTTTGCAGAATGATTTTTGCAAGAGGCAACAAAGTATCGACATTCAGCTTACCTGGGAACATGTGATCTTTGCAGGCAGAGAAGAGTTTTGCTCTCAGATAGGGAGGATGTGAAACACAGAGAGACGGAAATCCATTCCAAAGGGACAAGCTAGCAAACTTTGGAAGGCTGCCTGGTCAAAGGAGAAGACTGACTGACTGAAAGGTGACCTGGAAGAAAGAGGATCATCTGGAGAACCCTGAAGGGGGAAAGTTTCATCAGCAAGACTGATTGAGAAGGAATCAGTTGCAGATGTCCTGGAAAAAGAATCTCTCTCTTAAAACCAGTAAGAGCCCTCCTGAGTGGTAACCATTTGCCTGTTAAGCACCAAAAACTGGTGAACTTTGTTAATGCTAACTTCTGTGCACAGTACAAGAATTGCCTGCACCCAGTGAGATTGGACTGTGATCCAAAGAACTTTTCTAATCTTAAATATACATTACACACACCTGCGCTTCGTCTTAGTGGGGGAGGGGGGGAATTAAGTAGTTAAATAGGTTAAGTAATAAGTTAAAAGTTCAATTCTGTTTACTTGTTTAAATATAAAATTAAAAACTCCTTTTGTTTAAGTAACCCTGTGTTGTGGTGCATATTTATTGCTGGTGGTGTTTTGGGGGTCCTCTGGACTCCGTAACACCACGGCAAGGGAAAATGTTGGAAGTACTCATCAATAACTGACGGTGAGAATGCTGAGCAAGCAAAGGAACTGCTCACATTAACCATCTGAGGTTCTCATATTCCTGAAACAATATGTGTTATATAGAGAATTTAGGTTAAAAAGACTTAAGTTAAAATGTGATGATTAATCATAAACAGGGAAGCCAGAACGGACAGAGAGTTTACTAGCAGTCAAGGACAGAAGGATCTGCTGAATATGTTTTTTTAAACCTATCTTTTCATGGTCATAGTGAGAGACATGCAGGAGACAAAGGATTGATAAGAAGTGTGAAAAACAGAATTTAGTGAATGTAGAGTTCACAGCGTACGTAACGAACGTGATAATTAATAATGCAGTTATACTTAGAATGTTTTTGTAATACTAACCAATTAAAACAGTATTAATAAGAAGGGGAAGGGCAAATAATAAGGGTATAAAAATCAATGCACTGTATGTATCGGGGCTTAACTGGTGAGAAACCAGTTGAGTCCAACTCTGCAGACTTGTAAATAAAGCTTGCCGTGTCATCAGTTTTAAAGAGACTCATGTGTGAGAAGTTTTATTTCTGACAAATGGGGGCTCGTCCGGGATCTACACTCCGGCCGTGAGGGGAGGCGAGAAGAGGGACATCGGAGGCGGTGCACCCCGCTGAGTTCAGCGGCTCCTAGTCCCTTGCTCGTCGCTTCGGGCGGCTTGAGCGAGTGGTATCCGAACAGGGTGACATGACAAGACGGAGAGGAGAAGGGTGACGGTTCAATCCCCGGGAAGACACCGGTAAGTGACGACTTACGATTGTGGTGTGGGGATTGGGTAACAGGTGTAACGGGATACACCTGTTTGGATAAAAACCTAACGGAATAGATTAAGTATAGATCTTTTGTCGTGGTGTGAGGACCCTGTCGCGGGACTCTAGGATAGACCCCAGGGAAACCTCGGCGGTAACCGAAGGAGGGACAGCACCTCCGACGAAGTGCCGAGAAGAGAGGGGTCAACCCCAGGAAAACCTCAGCGGTAACCGAAGGAGGGACAGCACCTCCGACGAGGCGTCTGAGAAGAAGGGAGTAGGGTCCAGAACGAGAGGGTCCTCAGCAACGATAAACAGATCTAGGTGGGAAAATGGGAGGATCAAAATCTAAGGGCTCGTCTGAAAATTCAGGACAATTCCTGGGAGTACCCCTTGACAGCCCTTTGGGGAGAATGTTTGAAAATTGGGATAGTAAAAGATATCGGGACAAAAACAAGAAAAAGATGGTCCAATATTGTCTCCTTTGGTCAAAACAACCTATTAAAGGTTCCTCGGTCTGGTGGCCGAAATTTGGATCTGATGAGGATTGGGTTAGACAAGCATTAAACATATATGTAAATTCGAGACCAAAGGTGAATCAAGAAGAGTCAGCATATGCATTTTGTTGGGTTCCCTGGCCAGGATCCTTAACAGAATGTTTTAAATTGAGGGTAGCAGGAGAAAAGAAATGGGAACCTCTGGACAACCTTCCCCCTCCTTATATTCCCCCGGTGCCTACTGCGCCCGAGGAAAGCTTATTACCGGAGGGGAAAGGTGATGAATCTGATTGCCCCGAAGGGGGCCGGGAAAAAAAGGATGAATTAAGGGAGTCGGACCCTAAACTTCCACCGGTAAACCGACCCTGGACAAGATCCCAGACTGGTCCAGGACCATCAAAGTTTTCAATAAACCTAAATCCCCTGAGAGAAGTTCCTATGGGAGGACCGGGAGGGGGAACGGGATATGTGAATGTTCCCCTAACTAGTAGAGAGGTGCGGGGATTTAAGAAAGAAATGAAAAAGTTATTGGAAGATCCTATAGGACTGGCTGAACAGCTTGACCAATTCTTGGGACCAAACACATATACGTGGGAAGAGATGCAGGCAATAATGGGAACATTATTTTCACCCCAGGAGAGGCAGATGATTCGACGGGCTGCCCTCCTCATGTGGGAATATGAACAACCTGGGGACCCTAGACCCCATGAACAAAAATATCCCTTAAATGAACCCAGGTGGGACAAACGAACACCCGAGGGATTGGCAAGTATGAGACAATATAGAGAGTGGACAATTAAAGGGATACGGGAGGCTGTGCCAAAGGGTCACAATTTTACCAAGGCATTTGGGAACCACCAGGGGAAAGACGAGTCCCCTACTGATTTTTTGGAGAGGGTGAGAAAGAATGTCCAACAGTATGCTGGTGTGGATCCTAGTACACCAATGGGTGAACAGCTTATTCGAATTGAATTTGTTTCCAAATCATGGCAAGACATTAGAAAGAAACTAGAAAAGGAGGAGGACTGGAGTGAAAAACCCCTAAGTGAACTGTTAAAAAAGGCACAAAAAGTATATGTGCAGAGAGAAGAAGAAGATCAAAAGAAGGCGACAAAGGTTATGGTAAAGACTATCCGACAGATGAATGCTGAATCCAGAGGGGAAAGAAAACAAAACCTTCCTCTAAACAATCCAAGATATCCAAGAGAGGGAAGACCCCGGAGGTTCGTTAAGTGCTATTACTGCAATGAGGAAGGACACTTTAAGAGGGAATGCCCCCGATACAAGAGGGAATTGCGTGCCCTCGAACTTATGGAAGAAGATTAGGGGTGTCAGGGGTTCCAAATGTTAGGGACCAAATATAAGAGGGAACCCCTGGTAAAACTAAAAATTGGTCCCAAGGGAGAAGAGGTGGTGTTTATGGTGGACACAGGAGCGGAACGAAGTAGTGTAATAACTGTGCCAATCTGAACTGAGCCTATAAAAAGTAATTTGACAATTTCTGGGATAGAAGGGGCTCCCAGAATGGTATCAATAATTCCCCAAGTAGCAGTGAAACTGGAAGAAAGAGAAGGGGTACAAGACCTCTTGTTATTACCTTCGGCTGGATTTAACCTCCTAGGAAGGGACTTACAGGCTCTCCTAGGTTTGGGTGCTCTCCCTGTGGACGGAGAAGTGCGAGTCCACCTCTGCGCTTTAAAGGAAGAGGATGAACGGCAGATTGACGAGAGAGTCTGGTATAAGGAGGGAAATCGAGGAGGTCTGGACATCCCACCTTTACATGTCACATTAATACCAGGTCATCAGCCGGTAAGGAAACGTCAGTATCCTATTTCTTTGGAAGGGAGAAAAGGGCTACAGCCGGTAATTGAGACTTTAATACGAGACGGACTATTAGAAGAATGCATGTCACCTTATAACACCCCTATACTCCCAGTAAAAAAGTCAGATGGATCCTATCGCCTAGTTCAGGATCTAAGAAGTTTGAATGCTATTGTTCAGACCCGCCACCCAGTGGTGCCTAATTCCTATACTATTATGAGTCGGATTCCCCCAGACCATGAGTGGTTTAGTGTTATCGACTTGAAGGATGCCTTCTGGACGTGTCCATTAGAAGAGGAAAGTAGAGATATGTTTGCGTTTGAATGGGAAAATCCATGGACAGGTAGACGGAGACAGTTTCGGTGGACTGTATTGCCCCAAGGGTTCACTGAATCTCCAAACCTGTTTGGACAAATGCTAGAACAAATCCTGATGGTCTATCCACAATCTGATGATTCCCAACTAATGCAGTATGTGGATGATTTACTATTATCAGGACCCAAGGAACAAGAAATGAGGGGAGAGACCATTAGACTCTTGAATTATCTGGGGAAAAAGGGTCTACGGGTGTCCAGGAACAAGTTACAGTTTGTTGAGAAAACTGTGATATATCTGGGACACCAGATAAGTAAAGGACAGAAACGGATTACCCCTGAACGAATTGCGGGAATCACTAGAATGCCTTTACCCCGTAATAAGAAGGAAATAAGACAATTCCTGGGACTCTTAGGATACTGTAGGTTATGGATAGAGGACTACTCAGCTTTGGTGAAGTTTATGTATGATAAACTGACAAATGAAAATGACTATCCATTGAAATGGACCCAGGAGGAGGAGGGATGGTTCGAGGACTTGAAACATCGCCTAACACGAGCCCCAGTACTCACTCTGCCCTCTTTAAAACAGCCCTTCCAGCTATTTGTCACTCATAACCAAGGAACAGCTGTGGGAGTTTTAACACAGGAAAAAGGCGGTCAGCGACACCCAGTGGCTTTCCTTTCCAAAATGATGGACCCAGTGTCTCGCGGATGGCCGACGTGTATCCAGGGAGTAGCGGCTGCTGCTCTGTTGGTAGAGGAAGCACGTAAACTTACTTTTGGAGGAAAGATGACTGTGTACACCTCCCATTCTGTGAGTGTTTTATTAACACAAACTGCCCATCGATGGCTGACTGATTCTCGCATATTAAAGTATGAAACCATTTTAATGGTTGGAGAAGATTTACAGTTTGCAAAAATTAATAGCTGCAACCCAGCTCAGTTTTTATACGGCAGTGAAACAGAGAAAGAGGTGGAGCATGACTGTGTCGAGTTGACAGATCTTCAGACCAAGACCCGAGAAGACCTTTGCGATACTCCGCTGGGAGAAGGATATGAATTCTACATTGACGGCTCCGCCAGATGTGTTGACGGAATGAGAAGAAATGGGTATGCTATAATAGAAGGAAATACTTGGAAAGTAGTAGAATCCACGAGACTACCCGGAAGCTGGTCAGCACAATCCTGTGAACTATATGCCTTGCAGAGAGCCCTCAGAATACTGGCAAAGAAAATTGGAACGATTTACACAGATTCCAAATACGCATACGGGGTAGTGCATACCTTTGGTAAGATCTGGAAGGAGCGTGGTCTAATTACATCAAGAGGAAAGGAATTGGCACACGAACAGATGATTACTCTGACTTTAGAAGCCTTAACATTACCCCAAGAAATAGCAGTGGTCTACATACCAAGCCATCAAAGGGGAGATAACCCGACAGCAATTGGAAACAGACTGGCTGATGAAGAAGCCAAAAGAGCAGCCATGCAACAAGAAGTCCGTTTGCTGACTTTAATCCCAATAAGGCAAGGCATAAAGACAGCTCCCATTTTCACTGCTAAGGAAGAAAAGAACATGGATCAGCTGGGCGCAAGCCAGTTACCTGATGGAACATGGAAAACACCAGATGGAAGAATGGTTCTAAATAAAGAAATAACTCGCAATATTTTAAAACACCTGCATCATCAGAGCCACTGGGGCACCCAAGCCTTATGTAACACAGTGCTTCGAGAATATGTGTGTAAGGGAATCTACACCTTGGCCCAACAAGAGGTGCAAAATTGTTACCTATGCACAAAAATTAATAAGAAGATAATGAGGACAGGGACCATGGGAGGTCAACCATTAGCCATACGCCCTTTTCAACGTATCCAGATCGACTTCACAGAGTTACCTCAAGTTCAAAGATGGAAATATCTGTTGGTGATAATAGATCACTTTACCCGATGGGTAGAAGCCTTCCCAACAATAAATACTACAGCCTCTACAGTAGCTCGCCTCCTCCTAGAGCAGATAATCCCCAGATATGGTATAATGGATTCTATAGACTCAGACAGGGGTCCACATTTTTCTTCAAAAATCCAGCAATTGATTTGTAATGCATTACAGGTCTCTTGGAAATTACATACCCCTTGGCATCCACAAAGCTCAGGGAAGGTTGAACATATGAATGGAACACTAAAAATCCAATTTACAAAGTTAATGGTGGAAACTAAAATGCCTTGGATAAAGTGTCTGCCCCTGGCCTTATTGAGAATTCGTACTGCCCCACGAAAAGATGTAGGGCTGTCCCCTTATGAAATGATGTTTGGGCTTCCCTTCTGGAGTACAGTTGAGGGGTGTCCCACCTTGGGGGAAGGGGATATATTTGTTAGGAACTATTTACAGGCACTGTCACGCTCTCTTACAGATTTACGAAAGAGATGACTATTGGCACAAACACCGCCTCTAGACTTTTCTTTACATAAAGTGGAACCAGGAGACTGGATTCTCATCAAGACCTGGAAGACTGAAAAACTCCAGCCCCAGTGGGAAGGTCCATACCAAGTTCTCTTAACTACAGAAGCTGCAGCACGAACAAGAGAGAAGGGGTGGACACACGCATCCAGATTTAAGGAACCTGTAGAGGCGCCTCAGGACTCTGATACGAACTCAGATTGGACTTGTGTTCCTGGAGAAAAACCTCTTACCTTACAATTTCGCAAAAAGACTTAATTCACAATGTTATTGTTATGTTCTTTGATTTTTCTTAGTTTGCCTATGTCTTTATCAGGTGTGAAATGTAAGAAATGCAGAGATACAGTGGTCCTGTTTCAGGACCACATTTGGGGAAGAAAGGAAGGTGATTTCATTTTCCATACCTCAGTTCCTGAGAAATGCTGGGCAGAAAATACCACCCAACATCCATATACCCCTTGTGTGGAAAAAGAAGGAAATAATATGGGTCATTATATACAGATTCCTAATACCACTCCTTTCCCTCTTAACGGTTGGAAAGGTGACTCAAGCCCACCATGCCCTGATGGACTCTGGTTTTGCATACACCAACGTACTGTTCCAATGAAAAGTTACACTCCACACTCGAAATTGCCTGTCCCTTTAAGACAGCCGGACTTAGTTCGAGTCCATCCAAATAACCATGTAAGTTTCGGTAATGCAATTGGGGGAGATAACCTTTTTGTAGATCTGGCAACTAAAATTGCAGGAACTTTTAATGTAACCAATTGTTGGGTCTGCGGGGGTCCACGGATGTCAGAACAATGGCCTTGGTGGGGGAACCCCTCAATTCATTGACCATGATTTCCCGGATTTGGACAACTAACCGAACGAGATCAAGAGAAACCTGGTCTCTCTCTAATGTCAGCTCTGGTTTTTATTGTCTCTCACGAGCCGGCAAATACCCAGTAGGAGAAAGTCCCTGCAAGGCTGTATGGATTCGCATTTCGCCTGGTGTTTTCACTTGGTTTCCTAAACCTCAGACTTGGTTCTTATCCACTGTTTTTAAAACTAATTGCCTACCCCTGTCTAATAGCAGTATTCAGTTTTGGAATTGTACCACTTCCACCATCACAGGACCATACCAATCAAATCCCGTTCTTAAAAGAGTTTGGGAAAGGGGGTATGGAGTATCCCCAAATGGATTATTCTGGGTATGTGGTAATAAAGCTTATACTCGTCTTCCCTCACAGTGGAGTGGAACTTGTTTCCTAGGAATAATCCGCCCAGAATTTTTCCTTCTACCCCACGATCACGGTCATAAATTAGGCGTGAAGGTCTTTGATACATTACATCGTCAACCCCGCTCTACCACGGTACTTTGGGACAATGGAGAGATGATTGGCCTCCAGAACGCATAATTCAATATTATGGTCCCGCTACATGGGCTCAAGATGGATCCTGGGGTTATCGTACTCCTATATATATGTTAAATCGTATAATTCGCTTACAAGCAGTCCTTGAAATTGTTACAAATCAAACAGCTATAGCCCTGCAATTACTTGCATCCCAGCAAGGTCAAATGCGCTCTGCTATATATCAGAACCGTCTAGCCCTAGACTATCTCCTAGCCACGGAAGGAGGTGTATGTGGCAAGCCTAATTTGACTAACTGCTGCTTACAGATTGATGATAATGGAAAAGCCGTTCGTAAAATCGCTGATAATATTCGTACATTGTCCCATGTACCGGTTCTAACCTGGCATCCTTTCCCACAATTTAATTGGATGGACAAATGGTTTGGAGGAACCTGGTGGCGTACCTTCTTGTGGGTCATCGGAGGTATTTTATTCCTCCTACTTATTTTGCCCTGTATTATTCCCTGTCTACGCAGCCTGGTGATTTCCATGGTCGAACAAGCTATGCAACCAGGGGGAATGGGAGACCCTGTAAGACTTTTATTTCAGCGTGAGATTAATGTATCATAAAACATTTCTCTTCCCTAGCTTAGAATCCCCATTCATATCTATACATATATTCAACACATTTTAAAGAGAGAAAGGGGTGGATTGTTATATAGAGAATTTAGGTTAAAAAGACTTAAGTTAAAATGTGATGATTAATCATAAACAGGGAAGCCAGAACGGACAGAGAGTTTACTAGCAGTCAAGGACAGAAGGATCTGCTGAATATGTTTTTTTAAACCTATCTTTTCATGGTCATAGTGAGAGACATGCAGGAGACAAAGGATTGATAAGAAGTGTGAGAAACAGAATTTAGTGAATGTAGAGTTCACAGCGTACGTAACGAACGTGATAATTAATAATGCAGTTATACTTAGAATGTTTTTGTAATACTAACCAATTAAAACAGTATTAATAAGAAGGGGAAGGGCAAATAATAAGGGTATAAAAATCAATGCACTGTATGTATCGGGGCTTAACTGGTGAGAAACCAGTTGAGTCCAACTCTGCAGACTTGTAAATAAAGCTTGTCGTGTCATCAGTTTTAAAGAGACTCATGTGTGAGAAGTTTTATTTCTGATAATATGTATTTGTATAGATGTAATACTTGACCTGCATATGTATTATTTGTCTGTTTGTGTGTTATTTCTGGTTGTGTGTCTGCTTGTTTTTCACCGAGGACCAGAGAAGGCTGTTTTGTCAGGTTGTACTTGTACAATCAGATGACAATAAACTCATATTGCTTATTATGTAACAATGCATTAATAACTGAGAGTGTCTAATTGATGTTCTCCAAGCCAACAGGGATTATGAGGCTTTTGTAAAAGTAAAACATAGTAAAAGGTAAAACCCAGAATCATGGTACTTTTGAAGGCTTGTATTGTTTTAGTCTTTTGATCTTTGATAGACATCACTTTCATTGATCTCTGTAAGTGTTGTTTGGGGATATACTGTAAATATATTTTTTTCTGGGCAACAATAGCAAATACCAAAAGACAACTATTCAAGGGAGCTGCATGGTTAGCATAGCGATTGGCACCATGCTATTAGAGTGCAAGCAACCCAGGTTCGATTCCGCTGTCTGTCAGGGTTTTGTACATTCTCCCCCTCTATGTGGGTTTCCTCCATGCACTCCGGTTTCCTTCAAAATCTACGGGGGGGGGGGTAATTAGAGGTATTTGGGCAGCTGTGATGGAGGAAAGTTTAGGGGAGATATCACAGGTAAGTTTTTATTTACACAGCGTGAAGAGTGGCTATAATATGTTCCCCGGGTGGTGGTGGAGGCAGGTGAAATGGGGACATTTAAAAAGGCATTTGGATGTAAGAAAAATTGAAGTTATGCATGTCAGGTAGGGAAAGAGAAGACTGTGGTGGAGAAAGTGTTTTTGACTAAACTCTTGCCACCGCAAAGTCTGTGCCCAATGTAGCAGCACCTGTGCTTGGCAGCAGCCATGAGGGAATGCAGCTTCTGGGGAGCAGTGGACCAGCAGAGTGCACCAGAAACTTGGAGTACCAGCCCCGTTGAGGAGATGACCCTAAAGGACGGTGACCACGGCAGCAGACCTGCAAGGCGCTTGTTTAGTTGCTGGGGGACCCACGCAGGCTGTGGGTGACATGGTCAGGGGACCCATACGAGCTACAGGCTGTTAGAGACTGGTTCATGAGAACCAGGTATCAGAGCTGGGATTTGAGAGGGTGCTAAGGGCAAGAATGGCTTCCAAAGGGCCTCAGGTGCTGGAGACTTCCCGATTTGGGTCTGGAGCTTGGGTTGCTGATGGTTTGAACTGCAATCTTTACCTTACGGCAGACAAAAGTATGTTACTTTTTTTTAATGTATTATTGCATTACAATAAAAGGAACCTTAACATAGGTCGGCACAACATCCTGCGCTGCAAGGCCTGCAGTGTGCAGTAATGTTCTACGTGGACTCAGCAGGCTTGAAGAAAGTAAACGTACCAACTTCCACCTTTTCTGAACGATAAAATGTAATAGAGACAGGAGACAAATTAATATTTTAGGTTGATTATTTTATGACATCTCCATTTTGGAGATGGTAGTTTTAAGGTGCCTATTATAAACTAGGAATAAATATCCTAGAAAGGTTCAGACCTTAAATTTTAACATCCTTTTATCAAGCAAATATCTGAAGTCAGAGACTGTTTCTGCTTTCTTCCCCAGTTCCTAACCAAGTCTTTCTTTCTTTATAAAAATGTATTGCTGAGGTTAACTTGGTGACAGACATTCTGGTTCCTGCATCAAATAGCTCTTCCTGCTTGCAAGTACAAGCAAATCCAAAGCTGCAGACAGTGTGGCTCCCGACTCATATCTCTGCCACCCTTTCTTCATACCCCTCTTTTAAATGCGACATGCAAATTTGTGTGATACTCCTGAAGTTTGAAACAAAGGGAAGTTATGATAAGCAGGAAGAGCATGCTCTCATTTGTTGTATGTTGACGGCAATAAATGATTATATCCAATCATAATATCTCATTTTGAACTCTCTCTCTCTCTCTTTCTATTCATTTAGGTAAAGTGCAATAAATAGTCAAAGGTAATTGTTAACTATCTGAAATTGTTCAGAAAGGAACATGAAATATCACAGTATAGCAGAACAGAATGTACAATCATTAAACCACATTGTCAAATACTACTTGAAATAGAAACTTGTTTGCAATAATTTGAAGGGAAGATTGAAATGCAATTGGTGACTGAAATGACAGATTCATTTAATAAGCATTGAGTTTTGTATCAATTCCTCTTTTATGGAAGTGATATTTGTGAAAGAGGCTTGCACAGTGAAGCAAGAATTATTTTTAATTTGCAGCAAAATTTCAATGACAAGACTATTGATGGATTTCTAGGCAATTTCAGTCATCCCAAAGAAATACAAGGGTACATTTGAACAAGGGACATTCCTTTATTCATTTACAAAAGCAGAGTGAAATGGAAAAGTTAGTTTTGACCACTACATTCTAAAAACAAGAACAAGGACAAACTTTTGGTTCAAATTGGCTTTGTGGAAACAAATTTATACATGTTCTTTCAATATACCTTAACATCCTGTGTCTAGATATTTGTTATTTTTCATTTGACAGGTGCAATAACGAAATATTTTTTTAAAAAATGATAAGCCGAAATCAGTGTTCAAATTGACCCTTCACAATCAAGACATGGGTTATACTCATCATTGCATTCAAAACTTAATCAAAATGGTAAATAGAAATTGAAAACACGGGCAGTCTTTCCCAAAGTGGTGCTACCACTACGTGAATAGATACATGTATGGGCTAGCCCACCCCCTGAACCTGTGACTCCTCCCTCCCAGGTATGCCCATAAAGGCTGTTACGCCCAAACTCCTCCTTCAGTACCTGCCTTGGAACTGGGCCAGCAACATGCAAGCTGTGCTGACAGTTTAAAGTGATGAAAGCCTATTAATCATGTTTCTCTGTAGATGATTGGTAGTACACTCATGTACTGTGGAAAATTGTTGTTAGTGGTGTTACGTCACACACCAGCAGCAATAGAAATTCGCCTAGACAATGTTATTTTTCTCTTTTCAACATTTTTATTGGTTTCATCAAATAAATGTTATGTAGGTAATGACAATAAAATAATTAACAAATCTTATATAACAATGAAAATGGATTTAAAACCAACATTAGATTAAAAAGAAACAAAAAAAAATCCACTCTACTAATTATCTAAATATAAATTCCCTCCCTTCAGAGGAGTCTTATTGGTAGCTACATAAAGCAGTGTATGGATAGAGTTTAATGCTTCTGGCAGTTCATCTTGCCAGTGGCTGGTGGGGAGACCTTTCGATTTTAATACAAGAGTGATAGCTTTCCAGATTGTACCATTACTGTGCTCCACTTGACCATTACCCCGTGGGTTATAGCTTGTAGTATAATACCCCATCAAAAAGGTATTGCCTAAGTTCAGATCTCATGAAAGCTGACCTTCTATCACTATGAATGATGTTAGGATAACCGAAAATACTAAAAATCATATCAAGACATTTAACAACAGATCTAGTAGAAACGACAGCACACTGACCAACATAAACAGTTCACTACTAAAAAAAGAAAAACGTTGGGATCAAAAAAACAGAAACTAATTAATCTTACAAATTTTGAATGCAATTAAGAAAGGAACCCCATAAAGAAACAAAGTTAAGATTAATTTCAGTAGTGGAACATCTAATTTTTTCCAAAGTCAGACATGCCATCGCATCTGACAACCATGAGTTATAGTGGAAGGGACAGCATCTTTCTATCTCATTAATATGGCCCTTCTTGTGATAAGGGAGGCAAGGGCAACAACATGGAATTGTGAAACTGTCAATATCAAACCTGTTGGTCCATTTATTCCAAAGAAAGCAAGAAAAGGATTTGGAGTCAAAATAAGGTTAAGAACTGAAAACAAGGTACGAAATACCCCTTCCCAAAAATTGGAAAGAGAAGAATTTAATCAGAACATATGATACATCGTACCTTCTTCAGTTATACATTTATCAGGTTTAGAAGAGAGAGTAGAATAGAATTCAGTCAATTGGACTTTGAAAAAGTGGGCCCAGTGTGCGACCTTAAACTGTATTAACAAGTATCCAGCACAAAGAGAGGATGAATGCATTGGCTTCAAAATAGAATTCCATGTAGTTTCAGAAATTAGCTGTTGAAATTGCTGTTCCCATGGAACTGTCCAGGGAACTGACCCTAGAATTTAGAAGAAATTCATGAAGGCCAGATCCCATCCCTTTATAATTAGGTTGAAAATTTAAACACCCCTATCAGGGAGCTCGCACTGTTGTGTTAAACTGTTTCAGGGAGTTCGCGCTGTTGTATTAATCTGTTTCAGGGAGATCGCGCTGTTGAATTAATCTGTTTCAGGGAGTTCGCACTGTTGTGTTAATCTGTTTCAAGGAGTTCACGCTGTTGTATTAATCTGTTTGAGGGAGTTCACGCTGTTGTATTAATCTGTTTCAGTGAGTTCACGCTGTTGTATTAATCTGTTTCTGTGAGTTCACGCTGTTGTATTAATCTGTTTCAGGGAGTTCACACTGATGTATTAATCTATTTCAGGGAGTTTGCGCTGTTGTATTAATCTGTTTCAGTGAGTTCACGCTGTTGTATTAATCTGTTTCAGGGAGTTCACACTGATGTATTAATCTATTTCAGGGAGTTCACGCTGCTGTATTAATCTGTTTCAGGGAGTTCGCGCTGTTGTATTAATCTATTTCAGGGAGTTCGCGCTGTTGTATTAATCTGTTTCTGTGAGTTCGCGCTGTTGTATTAATCTGTTTCTGTGAGTTCGCGCTGTTGTATTAATCTGTTTCAGGGAGCTCGCGCTGTTGTATTAATCTGTTTCAGGGAGCTCGCGCTGTTGTATTAATAGGTTCCAGGTCTTCAGGGAGCTTCAAAGTTAAAGAATTCAAAAAGCTCCTAAACAGTAAATAATGAAATAAACGATGCCTGGGCACTATATATTTGGTGGATAGTTGTTCAAAAGAGGCCAGATTTTGGTCAGTAAAAATACCTAAAAAGAATTGGATACATAAATTTGACCAAAGGTTAAAATAAAAAGGAACTACTGAAAATAGGACTAATTAATAAGAATTTATGGTACCCAAAATGTTTCCTAAATTGAAACTAGATTCTCAATGTATGTCTAACAACAAAGTTATCAGTTAATTCAGAGGCCGAGAAAGGTAAAGGTACTCCAAGTGTCTAAAGAAGAGAATACGTTTTGGTAGATTTAATTTCTAAATGAATCCATCTTGAAGCATATAAATTTTCCTTGTGATGAATCCAAAAAATAATGTATCTAATATTAGCTGCCCAATAATAAAACCTAAAGTTAGGTAGTGCCAAACTCCCATTCTGTTTAATATTTTGAAGGAAAACTTTTTTTAAAGACGGGGCACTTATTTTTCCATTTAAAAGAAGCTATGATAGAATCAAATGATCAAAAAAGGATTTGGGAACAAAAACAGGTACAGCTTGAAAAATATATAAAAATTTAGGAAGGAGATTCATCTTGATTATATTGACACAGCCAATTAATGTGATTGAAAGTGGGTAGAACTGTGTTAAGGACTTTCTTGATATGACTCATTAAGGAAATTTTCTTTAAACAAATTATTGAGTTTTTTAGTAATGGTAATACTGTTAGGTCTGCTTTGTTCATGAATGAGTGAGACAAACACCAGACTGAGTCGAAATCAGGGTTCTTTGTTCTTTATTACCGGATTGTAACACTTGCAACTAACCATGTTAGTCGGAGAATGCATTCTGCCATTATCAGCAAAATGGTGATTTTTTATACCCTTGGATACATGCTTAGAACATCATATCATTACTTGTCCAATGACTAAAACTGTTGCTATCCTTTCCCTGCTAGCTTCCTGCCTCTCAATCCATCAATGTCTCTCTTATCTTGTAAGTACAAGGATGCATTCACATCTTGTTACAGCCCTGTACAGGGTAACTCCTTACACATTCCCATCTCATGATGTTTTACCTTACAATACCTAGATAGTTGAACTGATTTTTAACTATTTTAAATGGAATAGAGGAATCTAAAGATCAGGAAGAACCCAAAATGAACAGCTCACTCTTCTGCAAATTCAGTTTATATCCCTGAAAATTTCCTGAATTGATAAAGAAGTGATAAAATAGATGGAACCGATTGGTCAGGATTTGATTTATACAACAAAAGATCATCTGCATTAAGAGAGGCCTTATGAATATTTCCTCCTCTTAAGGTTCATGAAATATCAGCTGATTGCAGAAAAGCCACTACTAGAGGTTTTAAAGCCAAATTAAATAATTATAGACTAACAGGACATCCGTGTCTGGTACTGTGATACAATTTAAAAGGTTTGGATTCAATTGAGTTATACAACATATAGAATTGTTTTGTGGTACAAATTTACATTCAATAGAAGTTGTTCATTATTTGGGTTGTGTTTTAAATGCTTATTTATGAGGATGAATTATAAGTTATTCTTCAAAAATAAAAAATAAAGAATATTTGAAATGCATAGATCAATTAGAAAAAGAAAGAGCAATATTGGAAAAGGAAACAAAATATTCACCTTCAGAGAATAAATATAGAAGTTTAACTAACAAGTAATTACCATATTATACAATGCTAACATATAGAACAGATAAAATGATATTACGGACTGAACAGAAATATTAGGAACCAGGAGAACTATCCCATAAAGTTTTAGCCTGGCAATTAAAAGCAGAACAGACCTCTAGAACAATCAATGCAATATGACAGAATAACAGTGAAGTGACATTTAAACCACAAGAAATAAATAAAACATTTAAGGAATTTTATGAAAAAATCCTTACATGATGAAGCAGTTATAGATGAATATTTGTTACAAATGGTATTACCAAGATTAACTGAAGTAGGTAAAGATGATTTAGATAGTCCTTACATGATGAAGCAGTTATAGATGAATATTTGTTACAAATGGTATTACCAAGATTAACTGAAGTAGGTAAAGATGATTTAGATAGTCCTTACATGATGAAGCAGTTATAGATGAATATTTGTTACAAATGGTATTACCAAGATTAACTGAAGTAGGTAAAGATGATTTAGATAGTCCTTTTACTCAACAAGAGGTTTATGGTGCACTTAATTGTTTACAAAATAATAAATCTCCAGGAGAAGATAGATTTCCAAATGAATTTTATAAAGAATTTAAAGATTTATTGATTCCTTTAGTTTTGAAGGTAATAGAACAAGCTTTTAAATCACATAATCTTCCATGACCTTTTTCAACAATGATAATTAGGGATACTTCTCAAAAAGACAGAGATCCATTAAAACCAGCTTCATATAGACCTATATTGTTATTAAATGTTGACTATAAAATTATAGCAAAAGTATTAGTGAATAGGATTAATGATTATCTTCCTGAATTAATAAATATGAATCAGACAGGTTTTGTTAAAAATAGACAAACTTCAAAGAATATAAAAAGATTACTAATTATAATTAATTTAGCACAGAAGAAAAAGATTAAAGTATAGCAATGGATTTAGATGCAGAAAAGGCTTTTGATAGGTTAGAATTGAATATTTTATTTAATTTTTTGAGTAAATTTGGTTTTGGACTGAATTTTATAAATTGAATTAAACCTTTGTATAAAATCCCAAAGCCAAAGTAATAACAAATGGGAAGGTGTCCCAATCTTTTAACTTAGCTAACTATAGTAGACAAGGATGCCTTCTATCTTCAGCTTTGTTTGCTCTGGCTATAGAACTACTTGCACAAAAGATTCCTACTGATCAACAGTTGAAAGGATTTGTAATAAATCAGATTGAACATAACATTAGTTTATTTGCTGATGAGTGTTGTTTATCTAACTCAACCACAATTATAATTACCTAGACTTTATAAACAGTTAGAGTATGGAAAAGTTTCAGGATATAAAATAAATTAGGATAAAAGTGAAGTAACGGAGTTTGCACAAGAAGATTTTTCACAATGTTAAAAAAATGTTCAATTTAACTGGACAGATAAGATTAAATATTTAAATATATGTATTGATAATAATTTGAAACATGTATATGAACTAAATTATATTCCATTATTTAAGAAGATAGATGAAGATTTTAAAAATGTAGGTGAACTTGCCTATTACCTTAATTGGAAGAGTTAATTGTATTAAAATTAATATTTTTTTCTGAGAATTCGATATTTATTTAAGACTTTGCCTATCTCTATACCTCAAAATGTTTTTCAAGATTTAAACAAACAAGTTAGGAAATTTCTTTGGAAAGGAAAAGCAGCAAGAAAATCATTGGAAAAATTAACATTAAAATATGAATGAGGAAGACTAAAATTCCTAATTTTAAGAATGATTATAAAGCAACACAATTAAGATTTCTTGTTTCTTTATTTGGGAAAGCTAAACCAACTTGGGTGAAAAATGAATAAAATAAAATGTGAGAAACTATATTTGAAGAATACATTTATAAATGGGAACCGAAGTTATTAACAATGAATAAAGATGCTCCAATCTGGAAGCATTTGATTAATATTTGGAATAAAGTTAAATTAGCAATTGATGGAAATCTTTTATCATTAAAAATGTAATTGATTAACCCTCTCAATTTTTTTTCAAAAGATAACCCTTTTTAGAATATTTGGAATAATAAAGGAATTTCTAAATTGGGAGATTGCTATAATAATCATAGATTGATGTCATTTGATCAATTAAAAGTTAAATATGACATTTGTCATAGTATGCTTTTTTGTTAATTTCAATTAAGAGCTTATTTAAGAGAGAAATTAGGATCTGATATGATTTTTTTAAAAACTTACAGATTTAGAATGTATAATTGTTGATGGAATGACTAAAAATTCATTTCAATAGCATATATGCTGTCACAAGAAAAAGCACCTAAATTAGGTTTGTTTAATTCAAAGGAAAGAAGGGAACAAAATGTAAACATAACAATAGATCAATATAAAGATTGATTTATATAAAGTCCAGTATAATTAATGTAAGGTATAGATTACTTCATTATAATTTTTCATATCAATTGTATAATTACACCTCACAAGTTGAATAGATGGAAATTGGATATATTGGATCAATGTTTTGGATGTGGAAAGGAGCTTGGAACCTTTGTTCATTCTGCATGGTCTTGTTTAAAGGTTAAACATTATTGGATGTCCGTTTGTAAGTTTTTACAGCAAATTACTGGTGTTGGTTTTTTGTTAAACCCTGAATTATTATTGTTGGGAAATTTTGAGAATATAACTCCTAAATTATCTTAATCAGATTTTCAATTGAAATTTGTTAAATTTGTTTTGGTAATTGCATGGAAATGTATTTCTGTTACTTGGAATTCAGATGTTGCATTAAAATTAGAAAGATGGCAAACAGAGATTCAAATTTTTCTCTCTTTTCTTTGCTATATATTAATCAACATATATTTGTAAACTCTGTATCATTGGTGATTTGATACTAATTGTTATAATTATCATATATGTGTTTATTTAAATAAAATATTCAAAAAAAGTATGAAGTGAGTTTGAAATTGAAAGTGACAGAAATGGCCAGGAAAACCAACAACTGCACTGCTGCAAGAAGAAAATTTGATGTATCTGAGAAGTTGGTACGAGATTGGAAGAAGAAAAAAGAGACTCTAAGTAAAATACCAAAAAGGCAGTATTCTTTTAGATAAGAAATTACTTGTCGGCCAGAGTTGGAAAATCACATTGCAGAATGGGTATGTGAACAGAGGCAAGATCGCTACATAGTCATCAGAAATAAAATAAGAATATTTGCTCTGCAGCAGGCCAAGTCACATCCAGACCTCAGTAATGATGTTGAGGCTACAGTGGCTGGTGCAATTGTTTCATGAACAGGAAAAATCTGGTATTATGCCAAAAAAATGCTCAGAAACTACCAAAAGATCTTGCTCATAAAGTTGTAAGTTTTCACCAGTTTATTTTATGATACTGGCATAAATATAGTTTGCATTGGCAAATATCAGAAATATGGACAAAATCCCCATGAATTTCAACATTATATGCAATAGAACAGTGGAATAGAAAGATGTTAAAACTGTGCCAACCAGAAGTAAATGCCATGAAAGGACCAGGTTTACCATGGTGTTATCGTGCATGGTTGACGGGACAAAGTTAAGACCCATGCCCATCATCAAATGCAAAATTAAACCTAAAATAAAATTCCCTGTGGGTTTTTTTGTAATTTTCATGAAGATATATGGATGAAAATGGTGTAAAACTATGGATAGTTAATGTGAGGAACAAACTGCTTATGCAAAGAATGGAGTTTGCTTGTCTGGGATATGTTTTGTAGCCACTTAACTGAGAAGACTAAAAGTAGATTATCACTACATAATACATACATAACAGTTATTCTGGGTGGTTTGATGTCTACATTGAAACCTCTTGATGTCTGCTTGAACAAGCCATTCAAAGCCCATGTGCATGAGGAATGGAATACATGTTTTTGAGTGCAGAAAAATCATTAACAAAAGGCAGGGCAATGCATGCTGCATCAGTATTGCGCTGTGCAACTTCATGCTCAAGGCATGGGACAAATTTAAAGTAGAGTGTGCTTAAAATTGTTCAAAAAGTGTGGTATCTCTTGTACAATTGATGGCACGGCAGATTATTTGTTGTGAGACACTAACAACAAAGCTGAAACCGAATCATCAGATACAGACTGGGACCCATATGATGTCTGTTTAAGCAGTGAGAGTATGGATGTGCTTGTCACCATATTTGCCTCAGACGTTGATAGTGAGAGTGATTTTGAAAGGTTGTAATTGTCTTGTTGTTTTCAATAAAAATCTCAATGAAAATCTGTCGCAGTCAGTTTTTCTTTTCAAGGGTTGACTTAAATGCCAAATCTGCTTTTCATGGGTTGACTTATATGATGAATTGGATTTTTTATGAGTCGACTTGTACACTGGATCAGTATGGATTGGACTTTGAGCTGAATTAAGGTCTCAAAAGTATATCTGGCATACAAGTCGATGCCCATTTTTGTGGGTTTCACAACTCAACTTGTACACCAAAATATACAGTATGTTTGGTGGACCTCATGGAAAAAAAAAAATTCTTTCTCAACAGAATGATGAAATCTCCATACATCAGTGATCCAAGATTGCAACCTAAAATAATTTCTAAGTATACTTATTTAAATTAGTGATTTTAAGAGGCAAATGGTCAAGTACCAGATTAAGCCAACAGTTTAGGCGACCACTACTATCAAAGAATACATATTCATATCCAGTAAGAGAGAAAAGAGGCATTCAAAAAAATTGGGCCATCAGTATTAGAACCATAAACCTTAACAAAAACATATAAGTTTATTATAAAGTTTACCCGACAATATAAGAAAACAACCATTAGTGTTGGTGATAACCTCATGTTTAATCAACAGCACCAAATGATCGATCAAGATTGTAACACCCTTAGATTTAGCCAAAAAAGCTCAGTGGAATTACTGTCCCTTCCAAAAATTTAAGAATCATAAGGTATCAAATAATCAAAAAACGTTTTTTGTTTGTAAGAGAGTAATCGCAGGTTTAAACTTTGTAATGTGAGAAAAAAAAACTCACGACATTTAATCGGATGGTTCAAACCTGCAATATTCCACAAAAAAAAACCTTAATACATTTGGCTATCTGAGAAATTAGATGTCAACAATACAAAATTATTAAAAGTGGAGGCATGCCTAATAAAGAATTGCCAATATACTCTTTCAAAAAAATCTTTCTAACACCCCCCCCCCTCAAACTCCATGAATCCCACTTCATGTAGCAGTAGCTCATAGACAAAGCAATATTCCCAAATCTCACTGCTGGCAGTTATCCCAGAATTATACATAAAAGATAAGGGAACTCACACAGCTCCAAAACTATTGAGCCTACTTAAATTAAAATCTTAATATTCAGTAATTAATTATCAACCAAAAGCATTAGTTACCACGAATATAAAAAGTTTTAAAAAAAGACAATATGATATATACATTTTATGTAAAAAGAAAGGAATTTCCCTAAGAAATTAAAGAAAAACATACAAGCCTTATGAAACATTGGTTTAAATTTATTGCAAAGTAAGCAAAAAAAACCCAGTACTTATATCAAAAAGATACAAAAAAAAGAGTCAGTAAGTACACTCATCCACTGAAACTGGTAGTTTATCTTCCAGAAAATCAGCTGCAGCCTTAAGAGAAAGTAACCACTCATAGGAATTGTCCAGTAAGATGATTCTCAATCTAGCTGGGAAGCGTAATGGTGATTTTAAGCCAGCATTATAGAGCTGGAGCATGACTTCTTGATATGTAGAACATTCTTTCATGAGTTCAGGTGAGTAGTCATCCACAATCTTAATGTTCTGGCTCCGATATTTTAAAGTACCTCTGCGTCAGGATTCTCTTAGAAGCTGATCTTTAATCTGGAACTGGTGTTAGCAAAGAACAATTGATTGAGGCTTTATACCAGGAGCAGGTTTAGAGATGAATGATGGGTGCGCTCTGTCAACTTCAGGGAGAGTTGGTAACAGATCACGTCAAAAATCTCATGGAGAAACTCAGTGAAGAATTCGGGAAGATGGCCTGATTCAGTTCCCTCATCCAAGTTAATGATTCTCAAATTGTTTCTTCTGTTTCTCACTTCCAAATCCGTGACCTTCTTCAATAAAAAGTTGTGAGATTTTTTTTAAAAATTCCAGATTATCAGTTTGTGGATCATCCAGCAGAGAATCATGAACTCCAACTGTTCTTTCCATTTCTTTAATTTTGGAGTCATATTCTTTGATGAAATTTCATAATTCCCCCAAATTTTCAGCAAATTGAGGAAGAAGAATGTGCATATCTTTTGAATCTTTTTAAAAACTCTTTAACATCTTTATTTAAGTCCTTAATGTTTTTCATCATAGAGGCAAATTCTTCAGAAGTAAAGGCATCTCCTTCTTTTCTCCCAGCCTTATTTCCATGAGTAGACATCATATTGTATAAATGTAAAAAAAACTGAGAAAGAAGAAGAACTAAAACTAAGAAAGAACTCCACGTTAAGGAAAAAGTTGATGAAAAAAAGTAAGGCTTGGGATCTGCAAAGGATCTGCAGCTATGAAAGTGTGTACTCCATGCACCACCAGCAGGGAACCATTATTTTTAAAAGAATAATTTTATTAGTAATTACTAATGATATAACATCTTACTTATATCTAAACTTAACCCTAACTATGTGTGAATATATCTCTATATGTATGTGTGTGTGTGGATTACCCAGACCATTACAGCTGAGGCACAATTCTGGAAAGTCAATTCCCAAAGTTCAGTTTTAGAAATCCTGTGTTGAAACATACTTTTAAACTGTTGCTCAGAAGTAATTACGAAGTAGGTGAGACACTGAGTGATCAGACTGCTCAAAACTCATGAATCCTTGTCAAGTTGCTTTCAGAGAAATGTTCTTTCAAGCAAACGATTGTTACAACTCTCCTTTTCCTTGCATAAAGGAAACAAAATGTGTGACTTCCACAATACTTCCAAAAGACCCAGGCAAGGGTCAAACAAAATGACCATCAGAATGGTCATGATCCAAATGAAGTAATTTTCCTGCTTCCTTTACCCAGATATGGGTCAATGAAAATGGTCGTTGCATTGGTCATGGTGATTCAATAATAATACCCCTGACAAGGAGAATGATCAGAATTGTCCATTTCACAGAGCCATTCCACCTCTGTGTTTTCAGATCAATTGCTGATCAATACTCAATTCTATTTCTGTTTCAGTTTCAGCATCTCAAAAACATGGCTCATAATCATATGATTTCCCTCTCACCATCTTTTTTTTCCCTTGGGTACATATCCATGTTCTGGGTTCTTAGTTGATAGTCTGTTTATAGTTTGGACTCAATGGTGCCAAGTTATCTGTAGTACGCTGTGAACTGTGAATGCCTGCAGCACCAACCACCCCCCCCCCACCCCACCAAATGAACTCACTAATTAAAACAGGAGCTTGCAACAATGGAAACAAGTTATCTGAATGTTTTTGAAGACATTGGCAATTTGTATCTTTCTAAAACAAGTAAGACAAATTTTACTTTTTGTTTGACATCATCCATGGCTCAGTGGCAACAGCACACTGAGCTCTGAGTTATTCCCCCACAGACTTGAAGATAAACTGATAGATCAAAGCAGAAAATGCTGGGCATATTCAGCTGCCCAGGCTGAGATAAGGAGTGTTAATGTGTCATATGGGTGTCCTTTTATCAAAACTGAAAAATGTTGCAATTGTTTTTGGTTTTAACTAAGTGGAGACCTGGAGGATGTCTGGGGGTGGTGATGGTGGGAAGGGAGAGGGCAAAAGATTGCAAAATAATGTTCTCTTTTGCATGAAAAGGAGTAAATGGAATGTTGGAGGAACAAGAAATGATCTAAACAAAACAAATAAAGGTAAGGTTAGCATAGCAGTTAGCTGTTACAGTGCCAGTGACCTGGTTTCAAATCTGTCACTGTCTGTGAGGAGTTTATACATAGAAACATAGAAGATAGGAGCAGGAGTAGGTCATTCGGCCTTTCGAGCCTGCTCCGCCATTCAATGAGATTTGCTTTGGTTTCTTCTCACCCTCCAAAAACATACAGGATTGTAGGGTAATTGATATATTTCAGAAGCTAAGGCTCATGGGTAAAAGAAGACATTTATTCATCTACATGCTGTGCACATCTCAGAGAATTGGAAATGTACAGGACAGAAACTGGCCCACTGGCTCAATATTCCCATTCTGCTTGTTGTAGCTATTTTCATTAGTCCTACTTATTTGCATTAGGTCTATAACCTTCAATGCCTTAGTGATTCAAGTAATTATTTAATGCTTATTAGATATTTTAAGAACTATTTTGTCTTCATCTTCTCTTCTGGTAGCACACTTTAGATTCTAACCATCTTCTCCATGGGGAATAAATGTCTGTCAGGTCCCCTCAGGATCATAAGTGTGGCAGAGAGGAGTCTCCTTCCCTGTGCCCCCCCCCCACACCCCCACCATCGATGTTACATACTGGGATCGTTGTCTGAAGAAGGCACACAAAATCATTGAGGACCCCTTCCACCCCACACGCAGCATCTTTCAGATGCTCCTGTTGGGGAAGAGGTAGAGGAGTATCAGAGCCACCACCACCAGGCTGAGGAACAGCTTCTTCCCACGGGCAATGAGAATTCTGAACAACCAAAGGAACTGCTCACACTAACCATCCGTGACTCTCATTTGTGCAAAACAAAAGTGATCTATTATTTATTTATTTATATAGCTATAATACTTGTCCTGCATGTGTATTAGTTGCTGTTATATCTGGTTGTATGTCTGCATGCTTTTGCACTGAGGACCGGAGAACACTGTTTTGTGGGGTTGTACTTGTACAATCAGATGACAATAAACTTGACTTGACCCTCAGATTCAGATTTCCTTTGGGATGTTCTATACTGGGCAAGAGCATTTTTGCAAATGCTTTCCAGCAATATTCCCCTCAGGGAAATGTCTCTGCCCAATTCATTCTCTAATAAGCAGGGATAGCGAATGTGGAGGCAGTAAAACAGAAAAATCTGCAGACACCGTAGTAGAAGTTAAAACACAATGCTGGAGAAACTCAGCAGATCAAATGGTGTTCCTTACCTTGATGAAGGGATCAAGCCCAAAACATTGGTTATGTGTCTTTTCCTTTGCTATATCAGGTGCACTGTTTGACCTGCTGAGTTTCTCCAGCATTATGTTTTTACTGTGGAAAGGTGTTGTTGAGTTAGTGGGAACTCTAAAGTTGGCAAGTCACTATTTGGCATCAGCTTTAAAGTTTAATGGTGACTTTCATGCTACATGACTGAACAGAGAACTGACATGTGAAGGCAGATTGCCAAACATCCCTAGTTTTGCACCTGATGGATCTTTTGTACACAATGCATGTTTTCAGGTTTAACAAGCCAGAATGAAATCTAATGATGTGTCGAAAAGCATATAACAGTTGAATCTTGAAGGTCATTTCATTGACCTGTTACAGAAGCATTCATAATGACTGTAGTATACCTCTGCTGTTAATAGAATTCTCTCAAAGCAGTGTTATCTCCATTGAATTATCATTAAAGATCTGCAGTCCAGAAATGTCTGCATGCTGGACAATTATGCATAGTATATAGATAAATACAAGCCAAAATCAAAATTTGCTAGTATTTAAAACAAAAAGGAAAGTCAAGCTTTTACTGAAGTTTGTTCATTTCTTAATTATGCAAATATCTCTTCATTTTTAGAAAGAACAGATGACATCTTTTCAACGATGCACAGTTTCATTGGTGACATGAAATTGTTTTTATCCGTAAGATACAAATTATTGCTTTCAAGCCACTTTGTTAGAAATCTTCAACTCCCCATATTTTTCCATTAACTCTGGTGAATAAACGTCAACCGATTTCAAAGGTTGTTAATGCTCTGTACTAATAGTTCTGCAGACATATATTTTATTTATGCAATCCGTGCTGATTGGAGCAATCAAATTATTTTATTTTACAACAATCAAATTGAATGCTGGTTTTATAAATTATTTGCTGATTTGGAACACTATGGCATGACAGGATTTGAAATTTGTTGTAATAATTTTACAAATTTTGTTTTATGCTTTCAAGAAATTAACCCAAACATTAATATTGATTAAATTGACTCCATTAAAAATGTATGATCACAAACCTGAATGTCCTTGTGGGATACATAATGATTGCAATAACTCAGTGTCTTCCAATAATTTGCCTCTGGAAAATAATACAATAATATCCATGTTATTGAAAGCAACACATAAAACACAGATTCTGATTAATGTAAAGGGATTTTAAACAATTATGTTTCATAAATGAAAGAATTTATTCCAGTTCTGTCTTCGTTACAAAATAATGCTAATTTCTAATCTGAATAATTAAAGGATACATCAAAATTTGCTTGAGATCATTTAAAAAGTTTATACATGTTAGAGCTAAATTTCATGTCACAAACATGTGTTAAAATATCAATTTATCTTCATTAGTTCATTTATAAGAGTAAAATATTATTTACTATTAAATTCATAATTGCTAATGCTTGGAGAATTGTAGATAAAAATTACACATTAAAAGCATAGCTAAAGAATAAATAATACACTATACTGATGAGAACATAAAAATATTGGGTACAAATTAATGAAGACTATAAATTTTAATAAAGCTTTAGTTTGTAACCATTGATATCTTGCAGATATTTTGTATCATTAAACATACAGGGTTGTAGGTTGATTGCAGTATTTGGCAGCAAGGGTTCAAGGGCTGGAAGGGCCTGTAATTGTGCTTAATTCAAGCAACTGTCAATGTCAAGCAACCGGCAAAAGAAATTGTGGAAATTAAATAGATAAAACCTATGGAAGTTTAAAGCTGGTGCACCTCACCATTAGTTTTTCAATCATGTGACATGCAATCACAAGCAACCAGAAAATTCACTTATTTAACATCTACCAATCTCCATAGGTGCCAGATACCAAGGGTTTTACTGTATATGCAATTCTCATCCATGGAAACTGCCAAAATGTTTGGCCTGGAAGTCAGCCTGAAGAAGACTGAGGTCCTCCATCAGCCAGCTCCCCACCATGACTACCAGCCCCCCCACATCTTCATCGGGCACACAAAACTCAAAACGGTCAACCAGTTTACCTATCTCGGCTGCACCATTTCATCAGATGCAAGGATCGACAATGAGATAGACAACAGACTCGCCAAGGCAAATAGCGCCTTTGGAAGACTACACAAAAGAGTCTGGAAAAACAACCAACTGAAAAACCTCACAAAGATAAGCGTATACAGAGCCGTTGTCATACCCACACTCCTGTTCGGCTCCGAATCATGGGTCCTCTACCGGCACCACCTACGGCTCCTAGAACGCTTCCACCAGCGTTGTCTCCGCTCCATCCTCAACATCCATTGGAGCGCTCACACCCCTAACGTCGAGGTACTCGAGATGGCAGAGGTCGACAGCATCGAGTCCACGCTGCTGAAGATCCAGCTGCGCTGGATGGGTCACGTCTCCAGAATGGAGGACCATCGCCTTCCCAAGATCGTATTATATGGCGAGCTCTCCACTGGCCACCGTGACAGAGGTGCACCAAAGAAAAGGTACAAGGACTGCCTAAAGAAATCTCTTGGTGCCTGCCACATTGACCACCGCCAGTGGGCTGATAACGCCTCAAACCGTGCATCTTGGCGCCTCACAGTTTGGCGGGCAGCAGCCTCCTTTGAAGAAGACCGCAGAGCCCACCTCACTGACAAAAGGCAAAGGAGGAAAAACCCAACACCCAACCCCAACCAACCAATTTTCCCTTGCAACCGCTGCAATCGTGTCTGCCTGTCCCGCATCGGACTGGTCAGCCACAAACGAGCCTGCAGCTGACGTGGACTTTTTACCCCCTCCATAAATCTTCGTCCGCGAAGCCAAGCCAAAGAAAGAAATCCTATAACCTCCTATAAACTACTTTCTATTAACATTCATACTAAAATAGCATCTTTTCCTTACTTGGAAAAGCCTAGTCTTGTGACCTCTCCATCCTCAACCCATATTTCCTGGTGATCCTTACGATTTTGAATGGGAGACAAGGCAGAAAATATGAATACCTAATATCAGCTTTCACTATCACATCTCCTCCACCCACCGCACACGCGCACACAATCTTTCAAAACCATTCTGAAAAGTCATATCGATTCAATCCTATTTTTCTACAAGGAAATAAAAGGAAGAAGAGCAGGACTTATTTTCTGGCCTTGTCCCATGCAAGGATCAAAAGCAACATGAACACTGAGAACTAACCCTTTAGCACTATCCACCTCACCTTGAAATTCAGTCCACTTATTTCCAGGTTGCTTCACTGCTTTCTTATTATAGATATAGATATATATGTACTGTTGTGAATTATAACGTGTGTTATTTTCTGAGTATTAAGTTCAAGTTCAGTACTGTCATAAATTCTTCTTTCTTTCTTTGGCTTGGCTTCAAGGTCGAAGATTTATGGAGGGGTAAATGTCCACATCAGCTGCAGGCTCGTTTGTGGCTGACAAGTCCGATGCGGGACAGGCAGACACAGTTGCAGCGGTGGCAGGGGAAAATTTGTTGGTTGGGGTTGGGTGTTGGGTTTTTCCTCCTTTGTCTTTTGTCAGTGAGGTGGGCTCTGCGGTCTTCTTCAAAGGAGGTTGCTGCCCGCCGAACTGTGAGGCACCAAGATGCGTGGTTTGAGGCGATATCACCCCACTGGCAGTGGTCAATGTGGCAGGCACCAAGAGATTTCTTTAGGCAGTCCTTGTACCTCTTCTTTGGTGCACCTCTGACACGATGGCCAGTGGAGAGCTCGCCATATAACACGATCTTGGGAAGGCGATGGTCCTCCATTCTGGAGACGTGACCTACCCAGCGCAGTTGGATCTTCAACAGCGTGGATTCGATGCTGTCGGCCTCTGCCATCTCGAGTACTTCGATGTTAGGGATGAAGTCGCTCCAATGAATGTTGAGGATGGAGCGGAGACAACGCTGGTGGAAGCGTTCTAGGAGCCGTAGGTGATGCCAGTAGAGGACCCATGATTCGGAGCCGAACAGGAGTGTGGGTATGACAACGGCTATGTATACGCTTATCTTTGTGAGGTTTTTCAGTTGGTTGTTTTTCCAGACTCTTTTGTGTAGTCTTCCAAAGGTGCTATTTGCCTTGGCGAGTCAGTTGTCTATCTTGTTGTCGATCCTTGCATCTGATGAAATGGTGCAGCTGAGATAGGTAAACTGGTTGACCATTTTGAGTTTTGTATGCCCGATGGAGATGTGGGGGGTGCTGGTAGTCATGGTGGGGAGCTGGCTAATGGAGGACCTCAGTCTTCTTCAGGCTGACTTCCAGGCCAAACATTTTGGAAGTTTCCGCAAAACAGGACGTCAAGCGCTGGACAAAACAGCATTTTTTGGTCCTTGATGTAAAAACATATAACATATAACCATTGCAGCATGGAAACAGGCCAATTCAGCCCTCCTAGTCCGCATTGATCCAAGTACCCTCCTCTAATCCCACCTACCAGCCCCCTGCCCATATCCCTCCCATCCATATACTCATCCAACTGACAAAATTGACTCTGCCTCCACCACCTTTCCCGGAAGCCCATTCCACACAGTAACCACTCACTGAGTAAAGAAGTTCCCCCTCATGTTACTCCTAAACCTTTGCCCATCAACTCTCAACCCATGACCTCTTGTATCCATCTCTCCTACTCTCAATAGGAAAAGCCTTTCCACATCAACTCTATCTATCCCTCTCATTATCTTAAACACCTCTATCAAATCCCCTCTCAGCCTTCTACGTTCAAAGGAATAAAGACCTAATTTGCTCAATATCTCCTTGTATTCCAGATGGTGAAACCCAGGCAACATTTTTGTAAATCTTCTCTGCACTCTCTCTATCTTGTTAATATCCTTCCTATAAATCGGTGACCAGAACTACACACTATACTCTAAATTTGGCCTCACCAATGCCTTGTACAGTTTCATCATTACTTCCCAACTCCTATATTCTATGCACTGATTTATATAGGCAAGCATACTAAAGGCCTTCTTCACCTCCCTATCCACATGCTCGCCTACCTTCAGGGAACAACGCACTGTTATTCCTAGATCTTTCTGCTCCACTGCATTCTTCAATGCTTTCCCATTTACTACATATGTCTTGCTTTGATTATTCTTTCCAAAATGAAGCACCTCACACTTATCAGCATTAAACTCCATCTGCCATCTTTCTGCCCACTCCTCTAAGCAGTTTAAATCCCTCTGCAATCTGTGAAAACCCTCTTCATCATCCACAATTCCGCTATTTTAGTATCATCTGCATATTTACTAATCAAATTTATCACCCCATCCTCCAGATCATTAATATATATGACAAACAGCAACAGTGCCAATACTGAACCTTGAGGTACACCGCTTGTCCTGACAAACAATTATCTACTACTACTCTCTGGCACCTTCCTTCCAGCCACTGTTGAATCCATTTGACTATCTTCAAATTAATACCCAAGGACTTAGCCTTCCTAACTAACCTCCCATGTGGAACCTTATCAAAGGTTTTACTGAAGTCCATATAGACAACATCCACTGCTCTACCCTCATCAACATTCCTAGTCACCTCTTCAAAAAATTCAACAAGATTGGTCAAACACGACCTTCCAAGCACAAATCCGTGTTGAGTGTCCCTGATCAGACCATGTCCCTCCATATACTTATATATACTATCTCTAAGAATGCTTTCCATCAATTTACCTACTACAGACGTCAAACTTACAGGCCGATAATTGCTAGGCTTGCTCCTCGAACCCTTTTTAAACAAAGAAACCATATGCGTAACACACCAATTCTCCGGCATTCTTTTCTTTGGCTTGGCTTCGCGGATGAAGATTTATGGAGGGGGTAAAAAGTCCACGTCAGCTGCAGGCTCGTTTGTGGCTGACAAGTCCGATGCGGGACAGGCAGACACGGTTGCAGCGGTTGCAGGGGAAAATTGGTTGGTTGGGGTTGGGTGTTGGGTTTTTCCTCCTTTGCCTTTTGTCAGTGAGGTGGGCTCTGCGGTCTTCTTCAAAGGAGGTTGCTGCCCGCCAAACTGTGAGGCGCCAAGATGCACGGTTTGAGGCGTTATCAGCCCTCTGGCGGTGGTCAATGTGGCAGGCACCAAGAGATTTCTTTAGGCAGTCCTTGTACCTTTTCTTTGGTGCACCTCTGTCACGGTGGCCAGTGGAGAGCTCGCCATATAACAGGATCTTGGGAAGGCGATGGTCCTCCATTCTGGAGACGTGACCCACCCAGCGCAGCTGATCTTCAGCAGCGTGGACTCTATGCTGTCGACCTCTGCCATCTCGAGTACTTCGACATTAGGGATGAAAGCGCTCCAATGAATGTTGAGGATGGAGCGGAGACAACGCTGGTGGAAGCGTTCTAGGAGCCGTAGGTGGTGCCGGTAGAGGACCCATGATTCGGAGCCGAACAGGAGTGTGGGTATGACAACGGCTCTGTATACGCTTATCTTTGTGAGGTTTTTCAGTTGGTTGTTTTTCCAGACTCTTTTGTGTAGTCTTCCAAAGGCGCTATTTGCCTTGGCGAGTCTGTTGTCTATCTCATTGTCGATCCTTGCATCTGATGAAATGGTGCAGCCGAGATAGGTAAACTGGTTGACCGTTTTGAGTTTTGTGTGCCCGATGGAGATGTGGGGGGTGCTGGTAGTCATGGTGGGGAGCTGGCTGATGGAGGACCTCAGTTTTCTTCAGGCTGACTTCCAGGCCAAACATTTTGGCAGTTTCCGCAAAGCAGGACGTCAAGCGCTGAAGAGCTGGCTCTGAATGGGCAACTAAAGCGGCATCGTCTGCAAAGAGTAGTTCACGGACAAGTTTCTCTTGTGTCTTGGTGTGAGCTTGCAGGCGCCTCAGATTGAAGAGACTGCCATCCGTGCGTTACCGGATGTAAACAGCGTCTTCATTGTTGGGGTCTTTCATGGCTTGGTTCAGCATCATGCTGAAGAAGATTGAAAAGAGGGTTGGTGCGAGAACACAGCCTTGCTTCACGCCATTGTTAATGGAGAAGGGTTCAGAGAGCTCATTGCTGTATCTGACCCGACCTTGTTGGTTTTCGTGCAGTTGGATAATCATGTTGAGGAACTTTGGAGGACATTCGATGCGCTCTAGTATTTGCCAAAGCCCTTTCCTGCTCACGGTGTCGAAGGCTTTGGTGAGGTCAACAAAGGTGATGTAGAGTCCTTTGTTTTGTTCTCTGCACTTTTCTTGGAGCTGTCTGAGGGCAAAGACCATGTCAGTAGTTCCTCTGTTTGCGCGAAAGCCGCACTGTGATTCTGGGAGAATATTCTCGGCGACACTAGGTATTATTCTATTTAGTAGAATCCTCGTGAAGATTTTGCCTGCAATGGAGAGCAACGTGATTCCCCTGTAGTTTGAGCAGTCTGATTTCTCACCTTTGTTTTTGTACAGGGTGATGATGGTGGCATCACGAAGATCCTGAGGCAGTTTTCCTTGGTCCCAACAAAGCTTGAAAAACTCATGCAGTTTGGCATGCAGAGTTTTGCCGCCAGCCTTCCAGACCTCTGGGGGGGATTCCATCCATACCTGCTGCTTTGCCACTTTTCAGTTGTTCGATTGCCTTATATGTCTCATCCAGGGTGAGAACCTCATCCAGCTCTAGCCTTAGGGGCTGTTGAGGGAGCTGGAGCAGGGCAGAATCTTGGACTGAGCGGTTGGCACTGAAAAGAGATTGGAAGTGTTCTGACCATTGGTTGAGGATGGAGATCTTGTCGCTGAGGAGGACTTTGCCGTCTGAGCTGCGCAGCGGGCTTTGGACTTGGGGTGAGGGGCCGTACACAGCCTTTAGAGCCTCGTAGAAACCCCTGAAGTCGCCAATGTCCGCGCTGAGCTGGGTTCGTTTGGCGAGGCTAGTCCACCACTCATTTTGGATCTCCCAGAGTTTGCGCTGAAGATGGCTGCATGCGCGACAGAAGGCTTGTTTCTTCTCTGGACAGGACGGCTTTGTAAGGTGAGTCTGGTGGGCAGCTCGCTTCTTTGCCAGCAGCTCCTGGATTTCCTGGCTGTTTTCGTCAAACCAGTCCTTGTTTTTCCTGGAGGAGAAGCCCAGTACCTCTTCAGTGGATTGCAGTATGGTAGTCTTCAACTGATCCCAGAGGGTTTCAGGGGACGGGTCCGTGAGGCGGGTTGCATCGTCGAGCTTTGCTTTGAGGTTTGCCTGGAAGTTTCCTCTCGCTTCGTCTGACTGCAGGTTTCCAACATTGTACCTCTTTCTGGGGGCTTTATTGTTCCTGGGCTTTGGCTTGAAGTGAAGGTTGAGCTTGCAGCGAACCAGCCGGTGGTCAGTGTGGCATTCCGCACTAGGCATGACCCTGGTGTGGAGCACATCTCGTTTGTCACTTTCTCGCACCAGGATGTAGTCCAGGAGGTGCCAGTGTTTGGATCGGGGATGCATCCAGGTGGTCTTAAGGCTGTCCCTCTGCTGAAAAAGGGTGTTTGTAATGACAAGCCGCTGTTCTGCGCAGAGCTCCAACAGGAGGCGCCCATTGTCGTTGCACTTGCCGATGCCATGCTTGCCCAGGATTCCCGTCTCTAATGACATTTGAAAAATCACTGCCAGAGCCTCTGCTATTTCCTCACTAACTTCTCTCAAGGTCCTGGGGAAAATCCTGGTCAGGACCTGGAGACTTATCCACCTTTATATGTTTCAAAAGCTTCAGTACTACCTCTTTCTTAAACACTATAGTCTCCATATTTACCCCCTTTGCTTTCTTTACCCTGCACAGTTCAATATCCTTCTCCTCAGTAAATACTGAGGAAAATAAATTGTTCAAAGCCTCCCCCATCTCTTTTGGCCACACATTTGTCCTTTCTGATTCTCTATTGGATCAATTTTATCTCTCACTTTCCTTTTGCTATTTACATATTTGTAGAAACCCTTTGGATTTATTTTCACCCTGCTTGCTCCAGCCACCTCATACCTTCTCATTTCTTTCTTAAGAATCTTTTTACATTCAATATAGTACCCAAACATCTCCTTTTTTCCCTGTTTCTTATATTTATTGTAGTACTTCCTCTTTTTTCGAACCAAGTTTTCAATATCCCTTGAGAACCATGGCTCTCTCAAACTTTTGATCTTACCTTTCAACCTAACAGGTATATAAAGATTCTGTACTCTTAAAAATATCTCCTTTAAAAGACCTCCATTTCTCTATTACATCCTTCCCAGAAAACAAATTGTCCCAATCCACCCCTTGTAAATCCTTTCGCATCTCCTCAAACCTAGCTTTTCTCCACTCAAAAACCTCAACTCTGGGCCCAGACTAACCTTTTCCATAATTACCTTGAAGCTAATGGCACTATAATCACTGGACCCGATGTGCTCCCCCACACATACCTCTGTCACCTGACCCATCTCATTCCCCAACAGTAAATCCAACACTGTTCCCTCTCTAGTTGGTACATGCAAACAGATTAAGCAGAATATATGATAAACATTGAGAGAAATAATAGTTTTTAATGTTTTGTTTTGGTGAGGTGGTGTATTGAATTATTTAATGTCTTGTGTGTTGAGATACAATACGAGCTTTGTTTTGTGTGCCATCCAAGCAAGTCAACTCAGAATGCAATAATAATGAATAATCAAGTAAATAAATAAATACTTAGGAGGTATTGTTACCTTAAGTCAAATAGTGCAGGGTATAGAGAGAAGGGTAAAGTAAAGAGAAAAGTACAGCTTAAAACCCATGCCAGCGCATCATTTTGCCAGTGAGAGATCCTCTTAAGTGTGTGATAACAGCAGGAAAATATTGTCCTTAAATTTAGAGGGTTGTTTTTTCAAGCACATACATCTTCTGCCCAACGGAAAGCTGAGAGGAGATATAACCAGGGTGGGATAGGTACTTTAATATGTTGACAGCTTCTACAGTAGGTAGAAGCTCTCAACATGGTAGGTGTAGGTGGAGTCTATGGAGGGGTGGTTTGTTTATGTGATAGCCTGAGCTCTGTTGATAATTTTTTGCAGTTTGTTGCTGTCTCGGACAGACCAGTTCCCATGCCAGGCTGCGATACATCCAGTCAAAATTCCTAAGGCACATGTAAAAGTTATGAAGAGACTGAGGGGATGTAGCCAATTCCCTCAGACTTCTGAAAAAGTTGAATCATTGGTTCACTTCCTTGGTTGTAATGTCATCGCAGTTGGATCAGGACAAGTTGAAAATGATATTTACTCCTAAGAACTTGAAGCTGTCCATCATTTCCAACTCATTACCTTACTGTATATAAGAATATATTCTTTTCTCTTATCTCCTGAAATCAGTAGCTATCTCCTTTGCTTGGCTGACTTTCAGGAAGAGATTGTTATCCTGACATTCTATTCCCCTTCCTATTCTCCATGTTGTCATTGTTTGAGATTTGACCTTTAATGACGGTATTATCTGCAAACATATGCAAAGTTAGAGGAGTGTTTGGCCACATCGCCATGAGTGGAACACTGGCGTTAAGATTTATTGTGGAAGAGGTGCCGTCATCAGTCCTCACAACTTGTAATGCAGGTCAAGTCAAGGATCCAATTACAAATGTGGGTGCTGATACTTCTGTTTTGGAGGTTGGGGAATAGTTTGTTTGAGAATATGCTATTGGAGATGCTATAGGAAAGTTTTCTCCACATCCATCAAGACTCGTAAGCATCTCATGTATTTCCATCAAGCCCATGCCACTGTTCAAGTCTCTGATTCATACCAGACTGTGGTCTTCCAATGAGGATCAAATTGCCGAGGCTCAGGTCTTGAAGCTTGCTAAACCAGCATTAAGGGGTATGAAGGTGTTGAAACCTGTGCTGTAGTCAAGACCCACCTGATGTAGGTGTTGCTGTTGACTATGTCATCCCGGCTGAGACACCACCATAAAATGGTGGTGTCTTTGTTATCCAGGTGTTCCAGCGTAGAGTGCAGGGCCAGGGAGATCTGCTGTGGTCCTGTTGCAAAGGTAGGAAAACTGAGTGAATTGAGGCTGCCTTGGTGGCTGGAGTTAATATGGGCCATATTACTGTCATAATAATGTCATAAACTGTCATAATAATGAATGTCAAAGACATGGGATGGTAATTATTGAAGCAAGTTTTCTTGCTTTTCTTTGGCACTGTGATTGTGATGGACTTCTTCTTTAAAGTCTATGTGTCACTGGCAAACCCGACATTCATTGCTCAACTCCAAATGCCCCTGAGAAGGGTGCTGGTGAGTTGCCCCTTGAACTGCTGCCATTCTTTTCATGGAGGTAGGCTAATTCTGCTGATAAGGACTATAGAAACTGTAGATGCTGGAATCCATAAATGGAGCAACTTCATTGGCCAGTTGGCATTTCAGTTCTGGACCCTGCACTGAGATGGGAATTGTCAGGTGGTGTGCAACTTCAATGATCTGCACGTGGTGGTGTTCCAATCCACTTGACCCTTGTGACATTTTGCTGCAAAATTTCACAGAGTTTGGACGAGCTTTCAGGTGAATCATAAATGGCTGTGATGCTTCAAAACCTAATGAGCTGAATACCTTTGAGTGCTCACTTTGAAAAGGAGAGCACAATGGCACCAATGGGAATCCCTGCTGAAGCTGACAGCCCTGAGACGTAGGTCTCTGAGGCTAATGGAAAATCTGTGCCAACCAAATGGCCAGAGTGTTCACTGACATTTTCAAATCTCTCATCGCTGCAGCCAGAGGTTCCCATTTGCTTCAAAAGGGCATCAATTATACTAGTAAAAACAGAAATGCTGGAGGAACTCAGGGAGTCTCGCAGCATCCATAGGAGCTAGATTTCCAGCAATTCTGCCTGTTTTTGCCACAACCGCAGCATCTGCAGGTCAGAGTAAGCTGCCTCAATGACGATCACCCAGTCGCACTCGCATCTACTGTGATGAGAGGCTTTGAGAGGTCATGGCCAGAATGAACACGTACCTGAGTAAAGATCTGGACCCATTGCAATCCGGCGACTGACACAATTGCTCCACAGCAAATGCAATATCACTGGCTCTCGGCTCAGCCGGGATGACATAGTCAACAGCAAGACCTACATCAGGTGGGTCTTGACTACAGCACAGGTTTCAACACCTTCATACCCCTTAGTGCTGGTTTAGCAAGCTTCAAGACCTGAGCCTCGGCAATTTGATCCTCATTGGAAGACCACAGTCTGGTATGAATCAGAGACTAGAACAGTGGCATGGGCTTGATGGAAATAAATGAGATGCTTACGAGTCTTGATGGATGTGGAGAAAACTTTCCTATTTTGCAAAGTTCAGATTTATTGTCAGAGTACTACATGACATCACATACAACCCTGAGATTCTTTTTCCTGTGGACGAGGCAGAATTACCACTTAATGGCAGTGTTAAGAACTGCACTCAGGAGGATTCCTATACATGCAAACAAAATTAAAAAAAAATAGACAAACTGTGCAATACAGAGAGAAAAAAAGTTAATGAGAGTCCTTAAATGTGCCCCTGATTGAGGTTATTGTTGCGGAGTCTGATGGAGGAGGGGGGGGGGGGGTAGCTGTTCCGGCGTGCGAGTCAGGCACCGATGCTTCCTTCCTGATGGTAGCAGCGAAAACAGAGCGTGTGCTGCAGAGAGCAAGACAATGATGTACTGTAACCAAAAAGGATTCTGTCCTTCCACTGTTGCTGCTGCCCGATCATACACAGTCCATCGAGCAGGTCAATGCTGCTCTTCTGGTAGCAGTCAGAAATATAATTGAGATATAATAAAACATGCTGACTGCCAAGATTTGACAAGGACATTAATCCAGGAATTTGCCTAAAGTCTTAATTTTCATATTGCTATTTTGAATTATAATTTCCTTTATCATTTAATGTTCTCTGTTTAGAATAAACACAATCAGGACACGTATAATAATGTTGGGTATCTCATGTTTGATACTTTTACATTGTTGTAGCAAAGCAACATTTTGTGAAATTAAACTATCACAAAGCCAATGCTCCAGCAATTTTGACAAGTGGTATTCTATTTTGTGGAAGCTCTGTGCTGGTATACCACTGGCCTACTGCAGGGGGCAACCTCTGTATCTGCAGGAGTGTACCGCCGGCCTACTGCAGGTGGCAACCTCTGTACCTGCAGGAGTGTACCGCCGGCCTACTGCAGGGGGCAACCTCTGTATCTGCAGGAGTGTACCGCCGGCCTACTGCAGGGGGCAACCTCTCTACCTGCAGAAGTGTACCGCCGGCCTACTGCAGGGGGCAACCTCTGTACCTGCAGAAGTGTACCACCGGCCTACTGCAGGGAGCAACCTCTGTACCTGCAGGAGTGTACCGCTGGCCTACTGCAGGGGGCAACCTCTGTACCTGAAGGAGTGTACCGCCGGCCTACTGCAGGGGGAAACCTCTGTATCTGCAGGAGTGTACTGCCGGCCTACTGCAGGGGGAAACCTCTGTATCTGCAGGAGTGTACCGCTGGCCTACTGCAGGGGGCAACCTCTGTACCTGCAGGAGTGTACCACCGGCCTACTGCAGGGGGAAACCTCTGTACCTGCAGGAGTGTACCGCCAGCCTACTGCAGGGGGCAACCTCTGTATCTGCAGGAGTGTACCGCCGGCCTACTGCAGGGGGCAACCTCTGTACCTGCAGGAGTGTACCGCCGGCCTACTGCAGGGGGCAACCTCTGTACCTGCAGGAGTGTACTGCCGGCCTACTCCAGGGGGCAACCTCTGTACCTGAAGGAGTGTACCACTGGCCTACTATAGGGGGCAACCTCTGTACCTGCAGGAGTGTACCGTCGGCCTACTGCAGGGGGCAACCTCTGTACCTGAAGGAGTGTACTGCCGGCCTACTGCAGGGGGCAACCTCTGTACCTGAAGGAGTGTATCGCCGGCCTACTGCAGGGGGCAACCTCTGTACCTGCAGGAGCGTAAGGGGACAGGACAACACCTGGCCCGCTGCCAATCAGTTGGCCTGAATGGATCAAGCCCCACCCGGTCGGGTATCAATCATCCTCGGGGATATAAGCCTGCGCCGACCTCCCGAGGCCTCAGACTGAGTTGCTGCAGCCACAGCCAGCCTTGCTCTGTGGAGGTCTTTGAGGATTAAAGCTTATTGTTCAGTCTTTACCTTGTGTGTGTCTGATTCTGTCTAATAGCACACCACAATTTAATCCACAAAATTTTCCCACGGCTGCCATGGAAAAACTCCTGAGCACAGGGAGCCTCGAGGTCAACCCACGCCACCCGGAAACCCAGACACGCTTTGAGATCTGGTAGCACGAAGTCGAGGCAATCATTGAGGCACACTAAGGCAGCATCCTGGACTCTGATCAGAAGAGGTTGGTCGTACTCCGGTCAAATCTGGGTCCCCGCGCCTTCCAGGTAACCAAAGGCTGTTCCACGTACAAGAGTGCAATGGTCATTCTCGAGAACTTGTACAAGCCCCCCATGAATGTGGTCTGTGCAAGGTACCTCCTCAACACCCGAGCCCAGCAACCCAGGGAGATGGCTGAGTCTTAGCTGGGACACTTGCGAGAGTTGGCCCGACCATGTCTAGCTTAACCCAGGCTAGGTGTAGAGGAGGTCGAGAGGCTGATCTGGGTCGTCTTCATCCGAGGGCTACACTTGGGGGCCATCCAGCAGAAGCTGCTGGAAGACAACATCTATGCCCTAACCAGGACTGTGGAAGTGGTCCAAACCCTGGAAGCAGCAGCCCTGAACGTCGAACCGTTCGATTTCAGGTTCCCCCAGGCTCCCTCATGGCCCTCTCACATTGCAGCTGCAGCCCCAGGCTGAGCTGGGGAGGAGAACGTCGCTGCAGCAGGCACTCGGTGGCCCTGTAAGTACTGTGGGTTCTGTTGTGGGTCAGATCGACGATCGCACCAAAATGCCCAGTTAGGAACCAGTATTGTTCTCGATGCGGCAAGAAAGGCCACTTTGTAAAAGTGTGCCTCTCTAAACTTGCCGGCAACTTAGCGGCTCTCTATGACCTCCCAACCTCCCTCGCGGACCCCCCCATGTGCACGTGCCGGGCGGCGCCATTGTCCCCGCAACGACTTCTGCCTTCCCCGACTTCGACCGCGCAACATCCGGACCCATCAGCAGCTGTCACAGCATGTTCCCGAGCATCTGTACCAGCCTCACCCTCGCTGAGAACTACAGTGACCTCACTTCTGGCTTATGGCGTGACATCACTTCTGGCTGTCATAATGATGTCACTGCCACTGGCTGTGATGATGTCACTTCCTACAGCACAGCAGGTGGCTGGGGAAGGAGGCCAGCCATGCAGCGGCTCCCCATGTGCTGCCACCATCTTGGGCCAGGGAGCAGCCGACATTGAGGGCCCCTGACGACATTGAGAACGACGTGGTCAACATGGGTGATGACCAGGCTACCCTACCGATGCTCCCCACCCCTCCGGAGGCCATCGGCTACCGCATTCTGAACCTCACAACCGATGTTGATGTGGTCAACACGGGCGATGACCAGGCCGCCCTATCAACGCTCCCCATCCCTCCAGATAGTGATGACTCTGATTCAGAGACAATTCTGGCCGCCACCACGCTGACCAGGGACATTCCCCATGATCTCGGGCACTTGATGATGGACGTGAAAGTCAATGGGCAGGTAACGAAGTGTCTGTTGGACAGTGGCAGCACCGAGAGCTTCATTCACCCGAACGTGGCCCACTCCCTAAGGTTAAAGGTCCACCCACCAACTGCTCAATCGCCCTCGCTGCCAAGGATAAGACTGTTGGTATCCTCAGGTGCTGCTCGGTCGATATAACGGTGGGAGGGGAGATTTACGCAGGATTTAGGCTCCTGGTCATGCACACCACTCTTCCTGGGCCTGGATTTCCAGTGCCACCTGCAGAGTGTCACCCTTGCATTCGGGGGGCCCCAACCTCCTCCCACATTGCACAACACGCCAACCTACCAGCCCTTGCCAACCTGCGGCTTCTCCACACTGCGCATCACCACACAGGTGCTCTTTCCACATCTTGCGCTAGGCTGCAAGCCGATCGCCGCCAGAAGTAGATGCTACTGCGCTGCAGACAGGGACTTCATCAAGGCAGAGGTGCAGCGACACCTAGCGGAAGGCGTTACGGAGCCCAGTAACAGCCCAAGTCCTGGTGGTCAAAGGGGGAAGTAAGCCAATGATGGTCGTGGATTACAGCCAGAAAATTAATCGGTACACCCAGCTGGATGCCTACCACCTGCCGAGGATCGCCGACATGGTCAATGAGATTGCCCGCTACCAGGTTTTCTCCACGTTTGTCCTGAAGTCAGTGTATCACCAAATCCCTATCCGCCCAAAGGATAAGCCCTACACTGCCTCTGAGGTGGACGGGCACCTGTACCAGTTCCGCCAAGTTCCTTTTGGGGTCACGAATGGGGTCTCCATCTTCCAGTGGGAGATGGATCGCATGGTAGACCGGCACAAGCTGAAGACGCTGTTCCCATATCTGGATAACGTCACTATCTGCGGCCGTGACCAGCAGGACCACGATGCTAACCTGGAAAAATTCCTCCAGAAGGCCGCGGTGCTGAACCTCACTTACAACAAGGAGAAGTGTGTGTTCAGCACCACCCGCCTCACCACCCTGGGGTTCATCATGGCCCATGGAGTCATCGGCCCAGATCCGGAAAGGATGCGCCCATTAATGGAGTTACCCTCTTGCCCCTCAAGCCAAAGGCCCTCCGCAGGTAGCTGGGCTTGTTCACTTATTACTCGCAGTGGGTCCCTCACTTCTTGGACAAGATCCGCCCACTGGCCCAAGCCATAACTTTTCCCCTCACACCTGAAGTGCAGGCAGCTTTCACCCGCATCAGGCAAGACATCGCAGATGCCACGATGCAGGCTGTCGATGAGGACTCCCCCTTCCAGGTGGAGAGCGATGTCTCTGAGGTGGACCTCGCTGCTACCCTTAACCAAGGGGGGCACCCCATCGCCTTCTTCTCCAGGACCCTCCACAGCTCTGAGCTAGGGCACTCCGCCATTGAAAAGGAGGCCCAGGCGATTGTGGAAGCAGTCCACCACTGGCGCCACTACCTGGCCGGTAGGAGATTCACGCTCCACACGAACCAACGGGCCATGGCGTTCATGTTTAACACTACCCACAAGAGCAAGATAACAGACAACATGATTCTGCGCTGGAGAGTCGAGCAGGCAACCTACAGCTACGACATTCAGTTCCACCCCAGAAAGTTTAACGACTCCCCTGATGCCCTCTCTTGCACCTGCGCATCTATGCATGATGACAGGTTGCAGACATTGCATGAGTCCCTCTGCCATCCGGGCGTCACCCGGTTGTACCATTTCGTTAAGTCCCGAAAGCTGCCATACACCATCAGGGACAAAACCGAGGCCTGCTGGGTCTGTGCAGAGTGTAAACCCCGTTCCTTCCGCCCTCCCCCAGTTACATGTTGTAAAGGCTACTCGGCCTTTTGAGCAACTCAGCATGTACTTCAAAGGGGCCTTGCCTTCCACGAACTGAAATGTCTACTTCCTCACGGTCATGGACGAGTATTCACGCTTCCTGTTCACCATCCCTTGTCCGGACACCTCCACGGCCACTGTCACCAGGGCCTTGGGGCAGATTTTCACCATGTTTGGCTACCCCACCTTCATCCACATCGACCGGGGGTCTAGTTTCATGAGCGACGACCTACGTCAGTACCTAATGGTGAGGGGCATTGTGACCAGTCGCACGACAAGCTATAACCTGAGAGGCAACAGGCAAGTGGAACACGAGAATGGGGTGGTCTGGAAGGCTCTACTGGCCCTCAGGTCAAAAGAGTGGGCTGTCGAGTACTGGCAGGATGCCCTGCCCGAGGCGCTCCATGCCATTCGGTCACTACTGTGCACGGCTACCAACGAGACCCCTCGCGAACATCTGTTCTCATTCCCCAGGAGGTCGGCGACTGGAATGTCACTCCCAGCATGGGTCACGTCTCCGTGACCGGTGCTTCTGTGTAGGCCTGTACGGACACACAAGGCCGAAGCCCTGGTGGAGCAGGTTTTCCTCCTTCATGCAAACCATAACTATGCTTACGTTAGGTTCGGCAGTGGCAGGGAGGACACCGTCTCAACCAGGGACCTGGCACCATCATGAGCACCCACCACACCATACTAACCTCCAACCCAGGACGACACTGATTGGGCATACAACCCTGTCCCCAGGCAGCTATGGGGTATGCAGGGCCTCCTTGACCACCAGGGGCCTGCTTCAGCCTTAGGAGACGAACCCGCATCCCCACCCATCCAATACAACCCGTATACGTCAACCCCGGCCCTCCTGGCCACTCCTCCGTGTGGCACCACACCAGCCACACACACCCCTGCTGCCAGCCCCCCCCCAGTTCCTCTCTGACCAGTGACCAGGAGCCAGTCCTACGATGGTCACAGAAACCCCACGGCCACCGAATCATCTCAACCTGTAAATATTGTATGTACATAGTGGGTGCGATTCCTTGTTACTGCCCCCACCTGTGACAATTTTAAAGAAGGGGGTGAATATGGTGGTACACCACCGGCCTATTGCAGGGGGCAGACTCTATACCTGCAGGAGTGTAAAGGGACAGGACAACACCTGACCAGCTGCCAATCAGTCGGCCTGAATGGATCAAGCCCCATCCGGTTGGGTGTCAATCACCCTCAGGGCTATAAGCCTGCGCCGGCCTCCCGAGGCCCCACACTGAGTTGCTGCAGCCACAGCCAGCCTGGCTCTGTGAGGTTTTTGAAGATTAAAGCCTATTGTTCAGTCTTTACCTTGTGTGTGTCTGATTCTGTCTAACAGCGCACCACAAGCTCTGCAGATATTTTTGCTTGTTATTTTCTTTCCAGGGCGAACAGTATTAATTGTTTGAAGATGGGCTTTGTTCATTGCAAAGAAAGTAAAACACAGGGTTCTGTTGACACCGTGGTTAAGTGAAAAAGCACACAAATGCTGGAGAAACTCAGCAGGTCAAACAGTGCTTTTTTGTAGCAAAGGTAAAGATGATCAACATTTCGGGCCAAAACAATGATGATGTATCTTTACCTTTGCTACATAAAGGCACTGTTTGACTTGCTGAGTTTCTCCAGCATTTGTGTGCTTTTTCATTCCAAACAAAGATCTGTACTCTTTTGCACCCTGTTCTTGAATTTGGAGTTCTTGTAATTACACGGCTGGTAGCAATCTTCTAAATGTGTTTATTAAAGGTTTGCAGAGGAAAAACAAGTATCTCTGTAAGATCAACACAAACCCCAGAGATTTGCAAACAAATAATACCATAGAACACAGACATGTACATGACTTATTTTTTAGAACAAAGGAATTTGGAATTCTGGCACATAATTCCCTGAAAGTTGAATCACATGTAGATAGAGTGGTGAAGAAAGCATTTGGTATGTTGGGCATCATAAATCAGAGTATTGAATGCAGGAGTTGGGATGTCATGTTGAAGTTGTATCAGGCATTGGTGAGGCCAAATTTGGAATATTGTGTGCTCGAAGGATATAAACAGAACAGAAAGAGAGCAGAGGAGATTTACAAAAATGTTGCCTGGGTTTCAAGGTTTGATTTACAGGGAAAGGATGAGCAGGCTGGGACTTTATTCCTTGGAGCACAGTAGATTGAGGGTGATTATGGGTGGGGGGGGGGGGGACAGATAGAGTCAATGTGGACAGGCTTTTTCCATTGAGAGTGGGGGAGATTCAAACAAGAGGACATGGATTGAGATTGAAGGGGGTAATGTTTAGGGGAAACATGAGGGGGAATTTATTCACTCAGAGGGTGGTGGGGGTGTGGAATGAGCTTCTGGCCTAAGTGGTAGATGCGGGTTTGATTTTAATATTTAAGGAAAATTTGGTGATGTATATGGATGAAAGAGGTGTGGAGGGTTATGGGTTGGGTGCAGGTCAATGGGACTGGGTGGGAGAAGGTGTTCGACATGGACTAGAAGGGCCAAACTGGCATGTTATATAAAACCATTAAAAAAAAAGTTTTGGATGTCTCAAAAATTTCACCACAATTTAGCCAAAGTGGATTTCTTTGCATGTGAAATACATTGATTAATAACTACTATCTCAAAGCTCCTACTTTGAAATCTGTCGGGTTCAAGAGCATACTTGTGCAAAGCTCTCAGATGTTCTTCCTCCTCTAATATAATCAAGAAGTGTTCTCATGCAACCATTTGATTAGGTTGATATTGCTGGAACAATGCCTTCATACTTCAATCCAATTAAAGGAGAGGATATAAACTTCCCAAAGCACAGGACTTGATTTACAGGATGTCAAATATGAGATAGGACCACTTTATATCAAATATACTTGCTTTTACGATGAACTATCACCTGCTAACTAAATCAATGACCCAGTGAGATCTAAGATCAAAGACTCCATTTGAGCAAAACAATCAAAAAGACGAATGGTGTGAAAGTGACAAAAAAAAGGTCCATCTTTCAGGTGAGTTTACAATCTTCGATGGATCGGAGTTCTGATCATAAAAAAAGATCTTTTTGAACTTTCTGTGAATGACAACAATGAAAATTTGTTGAATTATTTATCACAGTTGTTAGTTGACCACACACAGTATAAAATATTAAAATTATTTTGATGTTCTGTGTTCTACACCTGAACAGGCCATACATTGGTGCAATCGGCAATGGTCAATTAATTTAAGTTATACGTACAGCATGGTAACAGGCCCTTCCAGCCCACAAGCTCGTGCTGCCCAACTTAATCTACAAGTCCTTGTATATTTAGAATGGTGGGAGGAAATCGAAGCATCCGGAAGAAATCCGCGCAGACAAGGGGAGGGTGTACAAGGTCCTTACCGACAGTGCCGAATTCGAGCCTGGGATGTTGGCGTTATAATAGTATTGAGCTAACCATGCCACCTGGGAAACTTGCTTTCATTATCAGTCAAAGAATTCTGATGTTCATTTGTTATATCACTCAATCCCCAGCCCCCAAAATTGTCATTAGAAATGACTGCGTACTGAAGTGAACAAATTCCTGACATTCCCTTCCATTTAAGTGATAATTACCAACTCTTTTCATAATGCCTCAAGGAAATCCAGGTCAGTCACCATAACTGAACATTTTGGAAGCTAACCTATAAAAGTAGTCACTTATTGGAGGAGAAAGTAAGGTCGCTATCTCTGTTGGATGGTCTGCTTTTAAATTATGAGGTCCTACAAATACATGAATGGTATAGATTTCTTTATTGAGGTAGTTTGGACTTCAGAGATCTGAATTCTTCTTGAGTGAAGGTAATTTAATGAAGAATACTATATTTAAAACCAACAAGGTCGGGTCAGATACAGCAATGAGCTCTCTGAACCCTTCTCCATTAACAATGGCGTGAAGCAAGGCTGTGTTCTCGCACCAACCCTCTTTTCAATCTTCTTCAGCATGATGCTTAACCAAGCCATGAAAGACCCCAACAATGAAGACACTGTTTACATCCGGTACCGCACGGATGGTAGTCTCTTCAATCTGAGGCGCCTGCAAGCTCACACCAAGACACAAGAGAAACTTGTCCGTGAACTACTCTTTGCAGATGATGCCGCTTTAGTTGCCCATTCAGAGCCAGCTCTTCAGCGCTTGACGTCCTGCTTTGCGGAAACTGCCAAAATGTTTGGCCTGGAAGTCAGCCTGAAGAAAACTGAGGTCCTCCATCAGCCAGCTCCCCACCATGACTACCAGCCCCCCCACATCTCCATCGGGCACACAAAACTCAAAACGGTCAACCAGTTTACCTATCTCGGCTGCACCATTTCATCAGATGCAAGGATCGACAATGAGATAGACAACAGACTCGCCAAGGCAAATAGCGCCTTTGGAAGACTACACAAAAGAGTCTGGAAAAACAACCAACTGAAAAACCTCACAAAGATAAGCATATACAGAGCCGTTGTCATACCCACACTCCTGTTCGGCTCCGAATCATGGGTCATCTACCAGCACCACCTACGGCTCCTAGAACGCTTCCACCAGCGTTGTCTCCGCTCTATCCTCAACATCCATTGGAGCGCTTACACCCCTAACGTTGAAGTACTCGAGATGGCAGAGGTCGACAGCATCGAGTCCACGCTGCTGAAGATCCAGCTGCGCTGGATGGGTCACGTCTCCAGAATGGAGGACCATCTCCTTCCCAAGATCCTGTTATATGGCGAGCTCTCCACTGGCCACCGTGACAGAGGTGCACCAAAGAAAAGGTACAAGGACTGCCTAAAGAAATCTCTTGGTGCCTGCCACATTGACCACCGCCAGTGGGCTGATAACGCCTCAAACCGTGCATCTTGGCGCCTCACAGTTTGGCGGGCAGCAACCTCCTTTGAAGAAGACCGCAGAGCCCACCTCACTGACAAAAGGCAAAGGAGGAAAAACCCAACACCCAACCCCAACCAACCAATTTTCCCTTGCAACCGCTGCAATCGTGTCTGCCTGTCCCGCATCGGACTTGTCAGCCACAAACGAGCCTGCAGCTGACGTGGACTTTTTACCCCCTCCATAAATCTTCGTCCGCGAAGCCAAGCCAAAGAAAAAAAGAAAAAAAAAACTATATTTAAAAATGCACCATACAAGAAATGAATCTAGAAATTTCTGAACACAATCAAGTGTTTGATAGAGGTATTTAAAATTATGAAGGGAATATATAGACTAGACGTGAGTAGACCTTGAGGTTTGGAACAAGAGGGCATAAGTTACTGAAATATTTTGCTTGAGAAAAATTGACATTGCCCCAGGGTAAGGGGGAAAAGCATTAAAAAAAATGTTAGAGGATGCTTCTTCACTCAGAGACTAGTGACAGAATGGAATGATCTTCCAGAGGAGATAGTTGTGGTAGGGTCCTTTCTGTCATTTAAGAGAAGGTTGGATGTGTACATGGATATGAGGGGGTTGGAGGGTTATGGGTGGAGAGTGGTAGGGGGGAGTTGTTCAAGTGAACCGGCGTGGACGCGTAGGGCCAATATGGCCTGTTTCTGTGCTGTAAACTGTTATATGGTTTTAAGTGGTTGGATGACCAAAACAATATTCACATGGAGTTGGGGGCTAGGGTTTAGAAGTCATCCTCTACTGGGCCACGATTTTGTACATTCTTCCCATGTCCCCGTGGTTTTCTTTTGGGTGCTCTGGTTCCATACACATTCCAAAGACATACGGGGTTGGTAGATTAATTGTCCACATGGGTGTATTTGGGCAGCACAGAGACTCATTAGGGTGAAGCGGCTAGTTATCTTATGAAATAAACCTATGAAATTAAATTCCAGTCTCTCCTGTGTTTCCAGATAAGGCTGTGGACTGTGCAATGGCGGATACCAATGACATAATCTAATAGGGACTAAGCCAGTGGGAAGGGAAGGTTGAGAATCACTGCTTCGGCCCAATTGTTACTGAAATATTTTGCTTGAGAAAAACTGTCATTGCCCCATTTCCTTTGGAGTTATGAAAGCGTGCACATAACGAGTCAATTAGGGATGATTAAAACAGTGGTTTTCAACCTTTTTCTTCCCACCCACAAACCACCTTAAGCAATCCCTTACTAATCCACAGTGCACCTATGGCATAGAGAATACTTAAAGTGGTCTGTGAGTGGAAAAAAAATGTTGAGAACCACTGGACTAAACCAATGGTCCTCAACCTTTCTCCCCTTCTCACATGCCACCTTAAGTAATCTTTTACTAACCACAGAGCACCTATGGCATATGGTGAGAACCCCTGGATCAAGCATATTGTTTATCTCTGACAGAACAATATGTGGAACACATTTTGTCAGGAGGAGGATCCACTGGATTAGTTTTACTTTCTCCCTCCTTTCTTTACTTTAACGATTTAAATTTTATTGAGTTCTTTAAACAAAAATGCTTCCCCAAACCCTTGAGTCAGTGTTAATGTTATGTAAGTTACAAAACATAAATTTTCCATAAAATATAAACAACAAACATGGGAGCAAAAAAAATCAATATAATAACCATAAGTCTATATTTAGATCGACAAAGAGATAGACAGACTCGCCAAGGCAAATAGCGCCTTTGGAAGACTACACAAAGGAGTCTGGAAAAACAATCACCTGAAGAAACACACAAAGATCAGCGTGTACAGAGCCGTTGTCATACCCACGCTCCTGTTCAGCTCTGAATCATGAGTCCTCTACCGGCATCACCTAAGGCTCCTAGAACGCTTCCATCAGCGCTGTCTCTGCTCCATCCTCAACATTCATTCGAATGACTTCATCACCAACATCGAAGTACTCGAGCTGGCAGAATCCGCAAGCATTGAATCGACACTGCTGAAGACCCAACTGCGCTCCAGAATGGAGGACCATCGCCTTCCCAAGATCGTGTTATATGGCGAGCTTTCCACTGGCCATCGAGACAGAGGTGCACCAAAGAAGAGGTACAAGGACTGCTTAAAGAAATCTCTTGGTGCCTGCCACATTGACCACCACCAGTGGGCTGATATCGCCTCCAACCGTGCATCTTGGTGCCTCACAGTTCGGCGGGCTGCAACTTCCTTTGAAGAAGACCGCAGAGCCCACCTCACTGACAAAAGACAAAGGAGGAAAAACCCAACACCCAACCCCAACCAACCAATTTTCCCTTGCAACTGCTGCAACCGTGCCTGCCTGTCCCGCATCAGACTTGTCAGTCACCAACGAGCCTGCAGCAGACGTGGACATACCACTCCATAAATCTTCGTCCGTGAAGCCAAGCTAAAGAAAGAAAGAAAGATATTTAGATCTCTAATAACAGAAAAAATAACTTCTGTTTATTAATATGCTTCAGCATTATGTCCACCACTATTCCTACCCCCCCCCCACGCCCAGAAACCTAGATATTTGCCCCATTTTTGTGTATGGATGTCCAATTTATCAAACTGTTTGTAAGACAGTTGAAATGCTGCCACCGTGGCCATTTCTGAGGCCCACTTCTGAAATGATGGTCCCCCCAAATTCTTCCAACCTCTAAGTATAGTTTGTCCTCCTACCCCTATCCCTAAATAACCCAAGTACGTCTCCCAAGACAAAAAGCCCGAGGCAAGAAGGAATTTGAATACCTGAAACTTCACCAATATACTTTGTCTCTTAATCTAAAATTCTTGAGTCTGGGGGACAAGACAATCTGAGGGCACATGTACTAAGTCCCCTTTATCTGCCTCACGGCACCAGTTTTCAGGGCATTTTTCAATTCTAATCTATATAACCTTGCTGGAGTCTAAAAAATATGGTGCAAAATCATAAACTAAATTAGATGGGCTCTCAGGTCCCTTGACGTTATTTTGATATTTTTACAAATTTCGTCTCATTCTTCTTACTCCCTCCTTTTTAATCATCTTTCCAAAACCTTGGGTCTTTTCCAAGCCTGACATTGAAGTTACCCAGAAGACCTGTTTGTCCACCTGTGGGACACAGGTCTGAGTTTTCTCAAGCTCTTTGAACTCATTATTACAAGCTTATGTTTTACAGCTTGCATATCTCCTTTCTAAAGACAGGGAGATGATTTGACATCAATCATTTATTTTCATGTACAGGTCATAATTAAGAGATATCCTTCTACAAAAAATTAACAGAAGTCTGGGAGAGTGGCTTCCAGTACACAATGACATCTGTTCTCTGCCTGCCTGATTTCTGGACTTTAATTTACACAATGCAAATGGATATTTTCACACTAATTTTAAGTCATTAAAGTTAAAGGTAAAAAATAAAGGTTCCATTACTGTCACATAATGCTACATTTAGAATTAAACTCTTTAACTTTGTCTACTGTAAGGAAGACGGAAAGTTGCCACTTTGTCAAGTTCCCCTCACAGAAATTAGGCCCCAGTGAGGAACAAACCCATGAGCCCTGGTTTACAAGACCAGTGCTCTAAGCACTGAGCTATCAGAGTCTCTAAAATATTTTCTCCCCGGTGGGGAATTGAACCCTGTCTCCTATGTGACAGGCAGGGATATAAATCACTATGCTACCAAGGACTGACACAATGGAGGATGAAACTTCTGGACAGAAACAATATTAAATTGGAACTGGACTGGTGTTGTTCTACAGCCTTTGACAATTCAAATCACATCTGACAGGTAGTGGACTCAATAGGCCATTTTATGTCAGTCTTCCACCTGGATGCCGGCTACAAGAGCAGATCTAAAACTTATCTTTCATATTGAGTGGTGCCTAGTAGTGCCCTCCAGATTCGATGGAGGTGGGGCGACTGGTGCCATAGCGCCTCCTGTCATAAATACACAGCAGAACAATGGCTGTCCTTCCTACCCATAATCACCCACTCAACTGGAACCACCCTGTGTTTCCCAGATCAGTTCCAGCTGCATGGGGGATTATTGGTAGGGAAGACAGCCATTGCTCAGCCACATTTTGAGCTGCAGAGACCAAAGGAGCTGACACACCCCGTACCGGCCACCCCCTGATGGCTCCTGCCAGCCACCGATGGCTCTAGCCAACCCCCGCTGCCTGACGGCTCCTGCCCGCTTTCCCTGCCTTGAAGGGTTCATGGAGGAAGAGAGGTGAGTGGTGAGGTCATGGGCTGACAGCATCAACAACCTGCTCCAACCAGCCACTTGCAGAAGCTGTACATTCAGGTCAGGCAGCGAATGGGTTGGAATTGGCGCCTCGCATTCAGAGAGGTAAGTCTTTAGGCGTAAGGGTGAAGAACCTTCGCCTTTACAGATAGACGTTTTCCACATTTGGGAGGGAAGCTAATTTATGAATGGGAGCCTGTTTGACAAGTAGTTGTGTTAAAGTTATTATGTATTCTAGAGCCTGGGGTTGCTCTGAGATGACTTGGACAGAAGTGATAATTGATTCTAATTCCTTGTCTGGAAGGTTTGCTAGCCAAAAACTTGTATCTTCCCCAGCCTGACTTTATTTGTGTTACTGAGTAAAATCTATGCTGGTTTTCTCATAATTGATATTTCTAGATAGGCAATAAACACAAACTTCTACACAAGTAGCATGGATTGGTGCATGGCAGGAGCATCCACTCTACTAACCTGCTGTGAACTTTGAGCTCAAACCAATTTCCTTCCCCATTTTACGCAGACTCCCAGTAGTTCATTGTACCTAGTGATGCATCCCTTATGAGAGTAAATCTCTAGATTAACAGACTTCTACTTAAATGAGAAATGAAACCTTGGAAGATGCTTTGATATAATTTTAGCCTTAAGGGATCTTTATTTGCAAAAATCTATATTTTAACTGTTGAAACAGCGCTGAGATTAACAAAGATATTTCGATCAGTCCTGGATAATAAATGTAACTTCCACAGAAACACGTCTTAATAAAACAGGACAAGTAAAGTTTCACACAATATGGGCACTGATCAATCAATAAAGCTAATAGCGAACAGGAGCCAATTCCAACTGCACTGCAACAAATGCCAAATATTTTGCAAATACTTCCGACCAAACTGTTTATAGAGAGAGCAATATTGTGTCCCTTTGCGCAGGAAAGCAGGCATATTTTGTAATTGTAGTTAGAATAATATGACTTAATATATTATTATAGACCTGGAGATGAAGAGATGCTTTTGTGTGGAGTGTGTATTACCTAGCAACCATTGGGGATAAGGAGCTGCTACAGTAACCACTCTAAATAGTATTTCAATGCAAGCAGCAAGCAATTCAATTAAAATCCATTAATACCAGGTCACAATCATTTTGTAACCTTGCGTCTATACCCTACATCAAATGAAGTATGGTAAGGGGTTTATAAAAGGATTCCTAGCACATCCCAATGTATCCATTTACAATACTTTTACACCATTGAATTCTAGCAGTAGGAAAATCCACCCTTAAATGTCACCATAGAATACCATGTGAAGGTCCAAATCTTTTAGTCGTAGAGCAACTGCTAGAATTCAATGGTGTGAAAGTATTGTAAATTGAAAATCCAGTTTTTTTTTATTAAACGGTGAATACAGGGGATACTTCATGAATGAATAAAAATGTAAATGTTATAAATATTATTCTGATCTCTTAGGATGTCAAACAAGTGGGCACAATGCGGAGAATTTTTCAGGAAAACGTGACACACATAGTAAACCAAAATGAGCTGCAAGAATATACAACTGCTGGGAAATCTACAGACTGGGAGATTTATGTCATTAACAGCAAATGTTTAAATGACATCTTTTAATAGAAGTGTTAACCTATTTATTTTAAATTTGCTGAAACCACAGTGCAATTATGGTGCAAAGGAGGACTATAGGAATCTTTAAACTCCTTTTTAAATCAAAGATGTCATTTGTAGCTTGGGAATCTGAGAGGAAAGATATGCTGAGCATTTGGAGTTCAGCTGCTGTACAATTATATCAGAATTCAAGATATGTAACATTCCAAGATTATCATGTATTAAACAATATTGGACCAGAGGTAGGCCCATTGGCCTATTAAGTCTGCTCCACCATTCTAATCACGATCTGATCCATCCTCCCACTCAGCCCCACTCCTTGGATTTCTCCCCATAACCCTTGTTGACTAATCAAATGCCTGTCAATCTCTGCCTTAAATGCACCCAAACACCTCACTTCCACAGCCACCTGTAGCAGCAAGTTCCACAGATTCAAAACCCTCTGACTGAAGAAATTTTTCTACGTCTCTGTTTTAAATAGTCACCCTTTTATCCAGAAATTATGTCTTCTTGATCTAGAATCCCCTACCATGGGAAACATCCTTGCCTCATCTTCTCTGTCCAGGCCTTTCAGCAATCAAAATGCCTCCACGAGGTCCCCCTTCATCCTTCTAGACTGCAATGAGTACAGCCCAATGATTATCCTCACATGCTAACCCTTTCATTCTGGGTAAACTGTTTTGCAAAAGCTGACATTAAAAAAAGGAAATGTGTTCTAAAAGAAATGAATTGCTTGAATTTTAGCCATTTTGATCATGGAATACAAATCACAGGTGGCATAGGTTTTAATGAACTTATCACTAGGTTTTTCTTTACTCAAAAGAGCTGTGCTAAGAACATTTTTGCACTATAGCAAAATGCCAGAAATCTCGATGACCCAAGAATCCAGCCTATCGAACTTTGTAAATTTTGCATCCTTTTGTGTGTGAGAGCACATGCATAAGTGCCGCAAATGCACAGTGACAAGCGACTGCATTTAATACAGGTAATGTTATCACAAATAAATTCATTTATATACTGCATTTTTCTTTTACAATGCTCATTTTTAAAAATTGATTTGGTAGAGATAAATATTACGTTATATATTGTCTACATATTAGTTACATCCTGTTACTTTTATATAATGCAATACAGAATATGAAACATAAATGATTTATACAGTGTCTTGTCCACAATCCTCAAAATGTCCTTATGGAAACTTCACCTCATATTCTAATATTACAGCATATTCATTGTTGGTTATCTACTTGGACTAATCTTGTCCACTTAAAATGGAAAGTTAAGAAAAAAGGAAAAAAAAGAAAAACATTCTAATCCTACCTCTTCCACTAAACATGGTCACCAGCAAATAATATCCAGATCCAGAAGCAGGTGGTTGTGGGTAAATTGTTAGAACCGAGGCCTGATAAGTCCCCTGGGCCTGATGGGCTGCATCCCAGGGTGCTTAGAGAGGTTGCTCTGGAAATTGTGGAGGCAATGTCAACATTTTCAAAAGTTCTTTAGATTCCGGGGAAGTGCCTGCAGACTGGAGAGTGGCTGATGCTGTACCACTTTTTAAGAAGGGAGGGAGAGAGAATACAGGAAATTATAGACCGGTCAGCTTGATGTCGATGGTGGGGAAGGTATTGGAATCCATCATTAAGGAGAAATAGCAAAACACTTAGGAAGGAATAATAGTATCGGTGCTGGTCAGCATGGGTTCCTTAAAGGAAAATCTTGCTTGACTAACCTCCTGGAATTTTTCAAGGACGTAACAAGGAGGGTGGACTCGGGAGAGCCAGTGGATGTGGAGTACTTGGACTTCCAGAAAGCTTTCGATAAAGTCCCACACAGGAAGCTAGTTTTCAAAATCAAGGAGCATGGTATCGGGGGTAGGGTGCTGTCATGGATAGACGGTTGGTTGAGAAATAGGAAACAAATGGGTCATTTTCTGGATGGCAGAATGTGACGAGTGGGGTCCCGCAGTGATCAGTGTTGGGTCCTCAGTTGTTTATCATTTATGTAAATTATGTGGATGAGGAGATTATTAACTACATATGCAAATTCACAGATGACACTAAACTGGGTGGTAGTGTAAAGTGCAAGGAAGATGTCAGGAAATTGCAGGGGGACTTGGACAAGTTAGGGGAGTGGGCAGAGAAATGGCAGCTGAGGTTTAATGTGAGTAAATGGGAGGTTGTCCATTTTGGAGGCAGAAACAAGAGAGCAGAATATAATTTAAATGGCATTAAGCTAGTGAGTGGGGTAATGCAAAGGGATCTGGGCGTACTTGTTCACCCAACATTGAAAACTAGCATGCAGGTTCAGCAAGTGGTGAAGGCAGTAAATGGTATGTTGGCTTTCATAAAGAGGGGATTGGAGTATAGGAGTAGAGAAGCCCTCCTGCAGTTGTATAGGGCCCTGGTGAGACCTCACCTGGAGTATTGCATCCAGTTCTGGTCCCCATATTTAAGAAAGGACATACTTGCTATAGAGGGAGTGCAGCACAGGTTTACAAGGTTAATTCCTGGGATGGCAGGATTGTCATACACGGATAGGTTAGAAAGACTGGGATTATATGCGATGGAGTTTAGAAGGATGAGGTATTTAGGATTATCAAAGGGCTTGACAGGGAGAAATCAGAGTACATGTTCCCAATGATGGGAGAGACTAGAACTAGAGTGCATACTTTAAGAATACAGGGAAGACCGTTTAACACAGAAATGAGAATAAATTTTTTTACCCAGAGAGTTGTGGATCTGTGGAATGCATTGCCACAGAGGATGGTGGGGACTGATTCGCTGGATAGATTTAAGAGAGAGTTGGATAAGGCTCTTATGGGTAGGGGAGTTGAGGGTTATGGGGATAAGGCTGGGATTGGTTATTGAAAGAGAAAGATCAGCCATGATCCGATAAATGGCAGTGCTAGCTCGAAGGGCCAATTGGCCTACTCCAGCACCTATTGTCTATTGTCTAATATATAAAGAATCAAGTATTGGTGACAGTACATCGGGCAGGAAAGCCCCTAAGCATCTCTGCCTATGCATTCAAATTATGATAATAGTCCATGAATGGGTCCCATATCTGGGAATCCATGCTTGATCTGATTAATACTACGTCATTGTGTGCAAGACATTGTTTAATACAATTTAAAGTGGTACATAGTTTAACTTTAGACATACATATTCTATCTCATTTTTATTCTGATGTTGATCCATTATGTGATAAATCTAAAATCTTTGAAGCCTCTGTGATTCATATGTTTTGGGATGTCCAAAGCTAAAAGAATTTTGGGAACAATTCTTCCAAACTTTATCAGAGATTCTTAGGATTAAATTGGAACTGTCCTTGAATTGTTTTGTTTGGCTATTCTCTAGATCAGTGGTCCTCAACCTTTTTCTTTCCACTCACATACCATTATAAGTAATCCCTACGCCATCGGTGCTCTTTTATTAGTAAGGGATTGTTTAAGGTAGTATGTGAGTGGGAAGGGAATGTTGAGATTCGCTGCTCTAGACCCAATTGTTACTGAAATATTTTGCATGAGAAAAATTGTTATTGGCTCATTTCTTTTGTAGTTAGAAACTGTACACATAACGAGTCAATTAGGTATGATTAAAACAGTGGTTTTCAAACTTTTTCTTCCCACTCACATACCACCTTAGGCAATCCCTTACTAATCACAGAGTACCGATGGCATAGGGAATAGTTAAAGTGATATGTGAGTGGAAATAAAAAAGATTGAGAACCAACGCTCTAGAGGAAAATATTTGCTTGAACTTAGTTCAAAAAAGAATAGTAGCTTTTACTTAATTGATAGCCAGATGAGCAATTTTGATGAAATGGAAAGACAGCTCAGCCCCAACACATATGCAATGGGTACAGGATATTATGTCTTGCTTGAGTTTGGAGAAAATTAGATATAACATTAAAGAGATCAAAACTGAATTTGATAACATTCATTTTTAAACATAATTTGAAGCATTACACACTCTTTTTTGCAATAAATTTTTTTAATGTTCATATTTTTGTCAGGTGTTGTCTTCATTTTTCTTTAAAACTGCTCATTTTGATAAATGAAGCAAGCTGCATTTGCTAATGAATAAACTATCAACATTTATCTGTTCACCTCTTCTTTATTCCTCCTTAATTTTGAATTTTAAAAAATATTGCCCGAGAATCTGGAAAATCTGAAAATCCAGACCGACCCAATCCTCGAGAAGTTTGGATTGTCGGACTTTTGAGAAGTGCAAGACTCATGGTGAAAGGAATAACCAAACTGCCTATTGGTTCAGTAGTTAAGATCTAAAGGAGGAATGTTGCTTCAGGTTGTTTAAAGAGTTATATGCCCAGCTGCAGGCACATTGCAAACTGGTACCACATATTCTGAAATGTGATTGGTGCCAATGGTCACTGCTTCTCATCACCATGATCTATTCGCCCATCCCATCCCACCACCAACTGATTTTGATGATGGAGAATTCTGTGTGAATTAATGTGGCTCCTCTCTTGGGGTTTTTCCATTGCACTTGTGAGCCACTTCCCAGTTTTCTTTACCAGCAAATCACTGAAGTCTTCAGATATTGTAGTTAAAAAAAAAACAGAAATGCTGGAGGAACTCATCAGGTCTCGCAACGTTCACAGGAGGTAAAAAATATTCTACTGATGTTCAAGGCATGAGCCTTTCTTCAAGGTTTTCTTTTCATTCAACTTCCAGGACATTTCCTGGTCTTTCTGTCGCTGAGAAGTCGAAGGTGGTGGAAGGTTTGTCTAGCCATTTGATTTCCAATTTGCGAAGCAGTGAATTTATTACAAGATAAAGCCAGTCAAAAATGAAAACCACACAACAGAACTGCTAAAAATGCTTCTTATAAGCTACCCATGGATGCCAATATCGCAGCGTATTGCATTGAAGTAATTTCAAACTGGAATTACTGTTACTTGAGTATTTGGGAAATTGACCCTGGAAAGCAAAGTGAGTGGACAACCAATCATCTTGTTGTTTAGCTGCACGCACACACTGTGATCCAGGGCAATGCTTGACTTTCAGTACTCAAATTCTTAACATCAACATTTAATAAAGAAATTGGAATGTTGGAAGAGCATTAAGTTTACCTTCCTTTACTATGAGATATATACACACATTTCATTAAATGATGATGTGATATTATCCTGTTTAAACAAATCAGATAAAACAGAACCTAACTGAGGTGAAGGCAATTGAGAAAATGATTTAAAAAAAACTCCACAGGAAACCCATCAGGTCCTGGAGATTTTTCAGAATGCAATGAAGAAAGAGCAGCAGCTATTTCCTCTTGTGATATAGGCTCATTTAATCTCTTTTGGTTATCCAAAATAAGTGTGGGAATATTTAATTGATCTAGGAAATTCTTCATCAAACTGCTATCATTTGTGAATTCAGAAATATAAGGCCAGGAATAAAGTTTTCTGAATGAATTATTTATCTCAGAATGATCTGTAATAATGTTACCATCATCCATTTGAATCTTGTAATTTGCCACTTGGCTTCAAAACATCTCAACTCATTAGGAAAAAGCTTACCAGATTTGTAACTATGAATATAAAATTGTCTCTTACTCTTTAAATATTGGAATTCAATCGGATATGCTGAAAGGAGATCAAATTTAGTTTGAAGTTCAACTCGCATTTTAAATAATTCGAGATTTTTAATTTAAGCATATTGTTGATCTATTTGTTTAGTTTGATAAACTAATTCTAATCTTTCTTTATTGGCCTTCTTTTTATATTCACAGTAGAAGAAATAATTTGCCCTCGAGAAAAGTTTTAAAGCATCCCAAACAATCACATTAGAAGTTTCCAACAAAATATTTGTATTAAAGAAAAAAATGGTCTTCTCCTCCATAAATTTCACAAAGTAATTATCTGATAGTAAAGTCAAAATAAAATGCCGGTATTTTTTTATTTGAGGGAGGCCAAGAAGGGTCACAGACAATACAACTGGGGAATGATCTGATATTACTATACTCTGACAATTAGAAAAGCACGTCAGTGGGATCAGTTGATTATCAATAAGAAAATAATCAATACGCCAAGAAGTGTGATGAATATTCTCTTCTATTTTGGATAACAAAAATGCCAGTCATCAGAAATACCATTATTTGAGAAAAAAAGAATGAATTAGTGAGGCAGATTTACTCATTGTGGCATGGTCTAGCCAACAATTAAAATCCCAAAGAAGCACCAGAGTATAAACTCAAGTCCAGTAGGGAAGAAGAAAAATATTCAAAAAAATCCCACATCTATATTAGAGGCAAAAACATTAGCAAAATCTATCATCTTATTATAAAATTTCCCTGAAACCATTTGTATCTGATATGACACTGTGATGAACAAAAGGAATATTTTGATTAATAAGAACCAAGCCCTACCTTGGCTTTAGCATGAAAAGAAGAATGAAAATCCTGCCTCCTCCACTTTTATCACGAGGTGAGAATTATCACAACTATTAATATGTGTTTCTTGTAAAAATGTTTTTGTTGGCTTTAAGTTGTTTGATATGTGATTACACTTTCCTTCTCTTAAACATATGGTTCAAACCTTTTATGTTTCAACTATGGATATTAATAACATTCGTTATTTTTTAGTAATGATGTAAGTTGATTACCTCAAATAATATCCAAACTCCAGATGTCAGTCTTGAAGTAAAAATTTGAAACTAGTAATAAACTGAAAATAAACCTTACAAGGTCAAAACTTGTACAGATTCCTGAAACCATAACAAACTTCAGAAATCAACTCCCCACCCTTCCACCCCTTCCCCCACCCTAAAGCCAGGCAGCTGCTAAAGACCCCAATGGCAAGCTATTCAAAACCATCATTTTCCACCCAAATAACTCTTCCTGCTGGACATGTTACCACTAGCTCCATTCAGAATCAGAATCAGAATCAGAATCAGGATTTATTGTCGTGAACAAGTCGTGAAATTCAGCGTTTTGAAGCAGCATTATAGTGTAAACATACATATTATAAAATCATCTTATGACATAACTATAAAAATAAAATAATAATAATAATAATAAGACTGCACAAAAAGTAAGGCCGTGTGTTTGGTTCATTCAGCGATTTGATGGCAGCGGGGAAAAAGCTGTCCTTGTGTCGCTAAGTGCTTACTTTTAGTCTCCTGTATCTTTTTCCCCAATGGTGGCAAAGTGAAGAGGGCATGGCCTGGTTGGTGGGAGTCTTTGAGGATAGAGGCTGCATTTTTTTAAGACATTGCCTCATGTAGATGTCCTTGATGGAGTGAAGTCTGATGCTTGCAGTTTATTCTTGTCCTGAGAGTGGGTACCTCCATACTAGGCAGTGATGCAACCAGCCAGCATGCTCTCCGCAGTACACCTGTAGAGGTTTATGTGTGTCTTTGGTGACATACCAATCTCCTCAGATACCTCTCAAAGTATAGCCGCTGACAAGATTTCTTTGCGATTTCATCAACATGGAGGCTCCAGGACAAATCCTCAGAGATGTTGGCATCCAGAAATTTGAAGTTTTTGACCCTCTCCACTACTAAGCCCTCACTGAGGAATGGATTGTCTTCCCCTGACTTGCTCCTAAAGTCCTCAATCATCTCCTTAGTTTTTCTGACATTGAGCTCAAGGTTCTTGTCGTTACACCATTCAACGAATTGATCCATCTCCCTCCTGGACACTTCCTCAGTGCTGTTGGTGATTCTGCCGACAATTGTGCCATCGACAAACTTGTAGATGGCATTGGAATTGTACCTGGCTGCACAGTCATGGGTGTATAAAGAATAGAGCAGTGGTCTAAGTACGCATCCCTGGTGTGCACCTGTGTTAATGATCAGTGAGAAGGAGACGTTGTTTCCAATTCGTATTGATCCAGTTGCAGAAGGGGGTACAGAGGGCTAGAGTTTGTAGCTTTTTGACCAGCACTGAGGGAATAATGGTATTGAAGAATATGTAAATATATTCAGCACTTCCAAATGATACATAATTCTGTTAAGACTACAATCATAAAAAAATTCATTTAGAATTTTTCATGCTATTTTGAAAAATGTATAATAAAGTAAAAATTTGAACCATTATTACTGGGAGAAATTAATGTATAATTCTCAGTAATCTTCTCGTAAAAATGTAATAGCTCAATGAATTTAATACAAAGAAAAATGCTTACATGACTACAACCCTAGTAGATTTATTATCCCATAAAATGCTGGCAAAGCAAAGAAAGCCAACCAGTCCTCGCCTAACAAATACTATATAACAAGTGTTCGAAACCTTAACAGTAATAATAGTTAATCAGCTTCAGTTATGAAGTAGAATTCACAAATGGACAAATATCTTTTGCCTTTTCATTAACTAGATCAACTAGACGAGGATGTCTTTTGTCTCCAGGTTTATTTGTTTTAGCAATCAAATCTTTAGCACATTTAATAAGACAAAATATTAATATTAAAGGAATTAAAGTTAATACTGATGAATTTAAGATTAATTTATTTGCTGATAATTTTTTGATTTATTTAACAGATCCTGAAAATTCTTTGCATTCATTGCATATGAGATTAAAGGAATATGGTGAAATATCAGGTTATAAAATTAATTGGGGTAAAAGTGAAATTATGCCTTTGGTTGTGGGGGATTATACTCAATGTAAAAAAAAAATTAGGTGGTCAGAAAATGGAATTAAATATTTAGGTATTAAAATTGATTTAAAAATTGTATAATTCATTTAAGTTGAATTATTTACCATTATTTAATAAAATTAAAGAGGATTTTGAATAGATGGAATGATTTACCTATAGCTTTACTAGGTAGAGTGTATTGTATTAAAATGAATATTTTTCCAAGCATTCAATATCTATTGCTTGTAATAAACCTCAAAAACATTTTAAGGATTTAAATTCAATAATTAGGAATTTTTGTGGAAAGGTAAAATGGTTTGGAGAAATTAACTTAGAAATTTGAATTAGGAGGTTTACAACATCCACATTTTCAAATTTACTATAAAGCTGCCCAGTTGAAATTTATTAATAGAGTGTTTGACTTAGATAAATCTTTACAATGGGGTAAGATAGAATTAACTAAAATAGATGAAAAATCTATACAAAAATTTATTTATAAATGGAATACTAAATTATTAATTGGTAATAAGGACCCACCTTTATTGAAATAATTAATTGAATTAAGGAATAAAATTGACTATGAGATAGGTGGGAAAGGTATGAATTCATGTAAATATTCAGGAACCTGCTATGTGTCCTGTCACTTTGGCGGCCGGCCCCGGCACTTGTGCATGGCCATCTGCACCAGCTTTGATAATTCCAGATGGGCCGCCTTCAGGCGGTCCACCATAAAAAGTTTCCCTCTCCCCCCAAAGTCCAGGGTGAAGATTCAACCGGACCGGTGCAAGACCTTGTATGGCCCCTTGTTCGGTCGCTGTAGCAGTGCACCTTGTGGTCCCCTCTGCATGAAAATAAACTGGGCCAAGTCGAACTCTTTGAGGAGATGAAACGGCCAGGTGCCATGGCATGCCGGAGGTGGGGGAGCTAGAGAGACCAGTTGCCTGTGTAGGTCCACCAGCAGGTTTTTGTCGGTGGCCGAGGTGTCAGGATCTGAGCCAAAAAACTCACCAGGCAGGGAAAGTGGTGCACCATAGACCATCTCCACTGCTGAACACTGCAGGTCTTCCTTGGGTGCCATCCTAATCCCAAGGAGGACCCAGGGTAGTTTGTCTGCCAAGTCTGGTCCAGAGAGCCTGGCCATAAGTGATGAGTTTAGGTGCCTGTGGAACCTCTCCACCAACCTGTTGGAATGTGGGTGGTATGCTGTGGTATGGTGGAACTTGACCCCCAAAAGCTTCGCCATTTGAGTCCACATGGCAGATGTGAACTGCGCCCCTCTGTCACTAGTGATGTGCACTGGGACTCCATTGGCTGACCAGCATCCTCATGCACATCTCTGCAGTGGCCTCCTTAATTGGGATGGCCTCCAGCCACCTTGTGGCCTGATCCACCACTGTGAGGTGGTAACGAGCCTCCTTGGACACCGGCAGGGGCCCGACGACATCAACGTGGATGTGTTGGAATCTGCGAACCACTGGGTCGAAGTTCTGGATGGGGGCTTATGAGTGCCGCTGGACCTTGGAGGTCTTGCACCTGGTACAGTTCCTGGCCAGTTCCGCCACCTCTTCCGTGCCACACAAACCGCTCCATGACCATCCACACGGTTGTCTTTATTGCTGGGAGAGCGAGGTCGTAGATCAGACTGAAGACCTTCACCCTCCAGTGTGGCGGGACCACCAGGCGTGGCGTGCCTGTTGAGATGTCACAGAACAATGTATCTGGGCTGCTGGGCACCCAGACATCCTTGAGTTTGAGGCCTGCATCTCCGCATGTTCCTCTGTGCCTGAGCCAGTTGCTTGTAATCCAGGCCGGGCACGAGAGTGTTGATAGCTGGATGGGGGAGTGCATCCGCCACTACATTGTCCTTGCCGGCCCTGTGTTGGATGTCGGTCGTGAACTCAGACATGTATGAGAGGTGCCGCTGCTGCATGGCAGACCACAGATCCTTGGCCATCGTCAGTGCTTGAGTGAGGAACTTGTGATCCGTGAAGGCTGCAAACGGCCTGCCCTTGAGGAAGTAGCGGAAATGGTGGATGGCCAAATACAGCACCAGGAGCTTCCGGTTGAAGGCACTGTATCTGAGCTCCGGCAGGAGCAGCTGCTTGTTGTAAAAGGCCAGTGGGTGACATTGTCCAACGAGCCACTGTTCCAGAACCTTCCCTCCACTGCTGTAGCTGAGGCGTCCACGGAGAATGCCATGTGTGCCTCTGGCCATGGGTGCACCAGCAGCATGGCACTGGCTAGAGGCTCCTTTATTGCGGTGAAAGCCCTCCTCTAACCACGATAAAGTATTTTCTTTGGTGGCCATGAGCGTGAACAATGGGCGCATGGTGCGCACAGGTCTGGGGATGAAACAATGGTAAAAGTTCACCATCCCTGTGAACTCTTGGAGGCCTTTCAGGGTAGAGGGTTTGGGAAATCATTGAACAGCTGCTATCTTCTCTGGAGCCGACGCTGCCCCAGCCGCCAAAATGGTGTGCCCCAGGAACTGGAGGAACTCCTTGCTGAACTTGCATTTGGCCACATTGACCGTGAGCCTGAAGTCCGCCAGCCGGGCAAAGAGTGTACGGAGGTGGGCTTTGTGTTCATCATGGTTGCAACTGGCATTGAGAATATCGTCCAGGTAAATGAACACAAAGTCCAGGTCTTTTTCAACCACTTCCATGAGGCGCTGGAAAGTTTGGGCCACATTCTTTAGACCGAAGGGCATACGCAGGAACTCAAAGAGGCCAAAAGGGGTGATAATGGCCGTCTTAACCACATCGTCTGGATGCACCAAGATCTGATGGTATCCCCACACGAGGTCCACTTTGGAGAAGACCCGTGTGCCGTGGAGGTTGGTGGAGAAGTCCTGTATGTGGGACACCGGGCACCTATCGGGGCTGGTTGCATTGTTCAACTGATGGTAATGCCCACACGGTCTCGAGCCCACGGATGATTTCGGGACCATATGGAGTGGCAATGCCCAGGGGCTGTCGAGCGCCAGAAGATGTGCAGTTCCTGAAACCTGGAGAACACTTGTTTTGCCTGCTGGAGCTTCTCAGGCTGCAGCCGTCTGGATCTAGTGTGCAGCAGGGGGCCCAGTGTGGCGATGTGGTGGAAGACCCCATGCTGGGACAGGACGGCATTGAACTGTGGCTCTAAGATGGTGAGGAATTCATGGAGGATCTCATCGAAATCATCCCTGGGCAGCAGCTACAGTGGCAATTTCGGGCCTGCAGGCTTCTGCTCTGTCTAGTCTGTGGAGTGGAACGTTCGGGCATTGACCAGCCTTTTGCCCTTCCTGTCAACCAGTAGGCCGTGAGCTCTGAGGAAGTTGGCCCCAAACAGCGGGGTGCCCATGGAGGCTAAAACAAACCTCCAGTGAAACTTCTTCCCAATCTGGATCTGTGCCCTGTGGGTGCCGTAGGTCCTGATGGTGGAGCCGTTGGCCACCTGCAGGGTTGGACCTCGAGATCGGGTGCGAGTTTCTAATGCTGTGGGTGGAAGGATGCTGAGGTCAGCCCCTATGTCCACCAGGAATTGTGGCCAGTTGATCTATCCATCACATGAAGGAAGCTGTTTGTGTGGCCAGCCATCGCAGCCATCAATGGCGGCTGGCCTGGTTGTTTCCCTGAAACCTGCAGGGCTGGCAGCACTTTCGGGCTTGTGCTCCCCAGTGCTGGTGGTAGAAACACCAGGTCAACTGGCCCTCCTCTGGTCTTGGGAGTGGCTTGCGGTCTGCTGGCTCCTGGTCATGCCACCTGGTTGCGGGCTGCCTCGTTCTCCCTCTTCATGTGCCAGTGGGCATCTGCACAAGCTGCTGCTCTCCTCAGGTTCGAGAAGCCTTCATTGAGGAGGAGCTGGATGTCCTCCGGCATCTGTTCCAGGAATATCTGGCGGAAGAGAAAACAAGGCTTGTGGTCTTCCACCAGGGCCAGCATTTCATCCATCAATGCCGATGGACTACGGACCCCAAGCCCATCTAGGTGAAGAAGCCTGGAAGCCTGTTGCTGGGGAGTTAGCCCGAACATTCCAAGCAGCAGGTCTTTGAGGGCGGTGTACTTGCCTGTAGCCGGGTGAGCACTCATGATATGATAGAACATCGTGGCATCTGAGGAGATGTCGCGGAGTTGAAATTGTGCTTCCGCCTGCCAGAACCATGTTCTCGCTCGGTGGGTCAAAAAGGGGGGAAGCTTGATGGAGACAGTGTTAACCTCTGCTGAATCCATGGTGTTTTGAATCCAGAAAAACGTCTGGGCTCATCGGGGTCACCACTATGGCGGTGTGAGCAGTGGAAGAAACACAGCCTCCACATTGAGGGTCGTTAATGACTGTTTTTATTCCAACTCCGCACGCCCACATTAGGGGCAGCATGAGCTCAGTCATCTGGTGCATTGTGGCATCATAATCGCTGCCCAGGGTGGGCGCTGGAAGGGATGTTGGAGTCAGAGAGAAACCTCTGACGATGCAATTTCCCCATGCCTGCCCCGCCACGTGGCGATACAAGCGGGGCCGGTTCGCCAGGAGGATGTGCACCGCCACAAGAATATGATTTTAAAGCTGATTACTTTATTTCTTTTCAACGAATGAAAGAACAATATAATGTTTCAAATAATATCTGTTTTTGTCATTATCAAGATAAAGCTTTTTTTTATTGGACAAATTAGATCAAAGTTTAAGATTACCTAGACAATCTGAAGTAGAAATTTTGCTTACTAAAGGAGGTATAAATAAACATTTCAGAAATGTATAAATTACTTCAAATGAAAATGTCCAAATCAGATATTCATAAATCAAGATTAAAGTGGCAAATTGATTTAGATTTAGGTAGAACAATAGATCAAAATGATTGGAGAATGTTATGCAAAGATAATATGACTAAAATTATTAATGTAAGATATAGATAGGTACAATATAATTTTTTGAATCAATTATATTTAACACCTCAAAAATGAAAAGAGATTCAATTTAATATCTTCAGAGTTATGCTTTAGATGTCATAAAGAGTTAGTTTCTTTTTTTTCATTTGACTGCAGTGATTCAAGGTTTAAGTCATTTTGGATACAAATTAAAATGTTTTTGGAAAAATATTAAAGGTTAAACTTCCGTTGGTTTCAATGTTATTTTTGTTGAGAAATACTAAGATGTTTAGTTTAAAATTAAGGTTAACTATGTATCAAATTGAATTTTTACAATTAGCTTTAGCTGTTTCAAGGAAATGTGTAGCTATTACTTGGAAGTCTGATAGAGATTTGAAAATGTAAAGATGGCATATTGAAATGAGATCTTGTATTCCTCTTGAAAAAATAACATAGTTTACGTGATAAATGCCACTTTTAAAAAAATATGGAGCCCATATCTACAACATGTTGGTTTGAAAATTTAAGCTGTCGATAGCTCATCCTGGTAAAGGTTCTTGGTTTCATGGCAGTTGATTTGATCTTGAATATCTATTTGATAATCTCCTCTTCTTTCTTCTTTCTTAGGGTACTTCGGAGGGAGGGAGGGAGGGATTAGGCTATACACTTATTTTCTTATATATATATACTTCATTATTAATTGAATTCACTGTGGTTTTAAAATTTTAAATAAAATATTCAAAAGAAAAGATATTCACACTGGGTGTTATATAGTTGCACAATCATATAGGTAGATCCTAAGTCTCTTCAACTGAGCACAGCTACTTCTTATGTCCATTGGGAAGGGCAACACAGACATGTGCAGGATACAACAGGTAAGGCTTGGAACCACGCTTGTACAACTCTGACGTTACTTCTCTGTATTTGGCGCGCTGATTCAAAACTTTGGGACAATAATCCTCTGCAATCCTGATCTGTTGGCGACGATGTTCGTGTTTCCCTCTTTGATGAGCTTCATGAATCAGAGAATCCTTTATATGATAACAATGTAGCCAAAGACTGACCGAGCATGGTCTCTGCTCCAGAGCAGCTTAGGTATTAATGAGCAGTGAGATCTATCAATCTCAGGCGGAGATGGAAGCAGCTCCTTCTGAAAAACCACGCAAAGCAACTCCGAAAAAAAAAAATTGTAAGTTGCCCACTTACAGTAGTTTCAGTCAAGCTCAGATTACATAGATTTTGTCATCTGCTCCTGCCTTCTGGATCAACAACTTTCACCGTTAGCTTTGAATTGCCATCACTCAATCTGGAGCACACATCTTCTAATTCATCAACACGCTTGGGCAAGATGTTCAATTTGAGCTCAAAAGGCGATAAATGTTCACCGTTTTCCATGGATGATTTCCGGACTTGGTCAAGTTTAGCATCAATCTACTTAAGACATCTTTAAAATCCTCTGTGCTGATTCAGTAGCTCAGAAATTGTCTCCATTGTCAGATTAATTAGCACTTCTTTCTTCCCTGATTTATCACTTCTTGTAGCTATTTTCATGCAAGTGTAGGTAAAAGAAAGGAAAGGTATAATATGAAGGACTTTGGTTGTAAAATAAAGAACTTAGTAGGTGGAAAAAATGTAAAGTAGGCAGAAGTATTTGACTGCTGTTTGCACGATGCTACAGCCAACAGGACACCTCCCTCATATTTTTATATCATTATTTCAGATCATCCCTCAGCTTCTTCTGCTCAGGAGAAAAGAAAACAGTCTTTATTTTAATAATTGTGATCTGGGCAACATTCTGCTGAATCTCCTCTGCACCTTCTCCAGTGCAATCACATCCTACTGTGTATCTGTCCTAATGTTCATGTTTAGTGACTGATAACCAAAATGAAAGGTATTATAGGAAAGATATAAGCAAAATAGAGAGAGTGCAGAGAAGGTTCACGAGAATGTTGAAAGGATTTCAAGGTTTGAGTTACAGGGAAAGGTTGTGCAGACTGGGGCTTTTTTCTCTGGAGCGTAGAAGATTGAGAGGGGACTTGATCGAGGTGTTTAAGATTTTAAAAGGGACAGACAGATAGGCTTTTTCAATTAAGAGTGGGGGAAGATTCAAACTAGAGGGCATGGCTTAAGATTGAAGGGGGAAAATTATAAGGGGAACATGAGGGAAAATTTCTTTACGCAATGGGTGGTGGGGATGTGGAATGAGCTTCCGACAGACGTGGTCGAGGCGGGATCATTGGTTACATTTAAGGAAAGACTAGATAGTTACATGGAGAGGAGAGGACTGGAGGGGTATGGACCGGGCGCTGGTCAGTGGGACTAGGAGGGTGGGGATTTGTTACGGCATGGACTAGTTGGGCCGAACTGGCCTGTTCTGTGCTGTAAGTGGTTATATGGTTATATGGCTATGTGTGACCTGCTATCAATCAGCATTGTAACCTTACAGTCCTAGTTACTACACACTGTGATCATCTGGTAGTATAGATGATGTACTGATTTAATATTTTTCTCTATGCTGGTATTTCATTAGAAAGAGTACTGTTGTCTATAGATTTGCATTTAGATTTTAGGCTAATGCTTTTGGTTCTTTCTTCTAAATGCATAGAACTTGATTTTTATAAAAAGTATTGTTACAGTGGGTCACGTCTCCAGAATGGAGGACCATCGCCTTCCCAAGATCGTGTTATATGGCGAGCTCTCCACTGGCCACCGTGACAGAGGTGCACCAAAGAAAAGGTACAAGGACTGCCTAAAGAAATCTCTTGGTGCCTGCCACATTGACCACCGCCAGTGGGCTGATAACGCCTCAAACCGTGCATCTTGGCGCCTCACAGTTTGGCGGGCAGCAACCTCCTTTGAAGAAGACCGCAGAGCCTACCTCACTGACAAAAGGCAAAGGAGGAAAAACCCAACACCCAACCCCAACCAACAAATTTTCCCTTGCAACCGCTGCAATCGTGTCTGCCTGTCCCGCATCGGACTTGTCAGCCACAAACGAGCCTGCAGCTGACGTGGACTTTTTACCCCCTCCATAAATCTTCGTCCGCGAAGCCAAGCCAAAGAAAAAAGATTGTTACAGTGGGAATGACTACTATTGGAAAGAAAACATAGATTGCCACCATCTGCAATCATGCGTTGTCCCTGTTTCTAGTTCAAAGCTGGCTTTTACCATAACATTGATAGCTGGCAAACAATGGGATATTTAGTTGCCACTTCAATTGAAGCGATAACTCAAAACACTAAGGCTATTGCTACCCAACACCTTAGATTGGACTTTTTCCATCAGTTGATTTCTCATGGATCTCGTCTCAGTGTCAAGAGACTTCCCAAACTATATGGCTATGATCACTCTCTGTTTTTCCCCATTTTCTGATCCTGTTTGGCAAATGTCAAGCCAAGTTTATTGTTATCTGATTGTGCAAGTACAACCCAATGAAACAGAGTTCTCCGGTCCTTGGTGCAAAAAAAACCAGACATACCACCTTCTCTGTTTTAGGCACCCATGGGTGAAGAACTATTTCCAGCCTCCGTACCTGCTCTTCAGATGAGCTATGATGGAGCTGGTGAGTATGTGACTTGCCTTGAGCATAAAGTGTCTGTTCATTCTTGAATTGGTCTTTCAACTAAAGAATTGAATTGGACCTGAAAAAAAAACATTTGCATCCTCTCTATGAGAGGTTTAAAAAACTGACAATCCTTGTTGTATGCCCTCAATATGGGCATGAACAGACATTCATTTCAACCAGACACAAAAGAAACAGTGAGAGTGTATTCAAACCTCCTGTATGCTTTCTCTCTTCATCCAGCCTTTCCTGCTGCATTGCAAATTAATGTGATCTGTTTGGTTTTCCTGGTACTTATAAGAGCAATAGATGCTTCCAGAATTTTCACTCCTTCTCATCAAGCTGGTTCTCCAGTCCCCGTGCAAATGCAGTCACTGATGCCGTAGCTAGCAGTTCCAATCCTTCAGGGTCTCCCTCCTGCTTCTGCCTCAAAAATTCTGGGAATCCACATCATGACTTCAAGAACGGAACAAATCTGTATCATTGCAACAAACATAAATTAACGATGGCTTTCCTCACCACTGGATGTACTTCATCCATGGGTATTACCCTATTCCTGTATTTGAGGCTGGTCTATGAACATCACTGGAAGTCCTGGTGTTTGCTGACCTGGTGGATGCAAGTGAAGCATTGAAGAAGCATTCTGATGACAACTTGCCCTTTGTCTGTGCGACATGGATCACTAGAGTGGCACTGGACATAAAGAGCTTCAAACCAGGTATGCTCACTTTATTCTGATCTAACATTAAGAAGGGGAAAGCAAGTGGTTTTTAAATATACAAATTATGATGAATATGACTTACATGAATATGACTTATTTCCATATTGTACGTGAGCATACCAGATTGACAGTTCCAACTAAATCTGGGGATATAATTTAAACAACCTGACAATCTTTCTTCACAGTGTGTGTGAGATGCAAATTGGCAACACAGCATAATGTTCCTCTTACATTTTCAGAGCTGTGAGGCACAGTGAGCCCTGGTGCTGGAAATCCTTTCAGTTTTTTTTTTCCATTACCACCTAGTCCATTGATGATAACATGAGTTTTTTTTTAACCATGATCAGTAGGGAGCAATGGCTGCAGACTCCCTCCAGTGACGGTATTAGAAACCAGGCAGAGCTCCAGTGGCTTTCCTAACCCAGGAATCTAAATCTGGAGCTACCTGCATCCCATCAGATACCAATGGAAATCTGCCTGTCAATCAGCATTTATTCTACCTACAGAAAGTCACTCAGACTTCCCAAATGTGAATAAGATCATTTGAAGTAAGCACGAGTACCATAGCTGCACACATTGGCTGAGGGTCTTCGAACTGAAACATCAACCCTGCTTTTCTCCCTCTACAGATGCTACCTGACCTGCTGAGTGTCTCCAGCATTTACACTTTTTTGATTTCCATTATTCATTTAGGGATTTACTAACGCAAGGACTAAATTACTTCTGATCTGATTCTCAAGGCATCGCCTCTACTCAGTGCCTTCGAGAGATTGATCCTTGTTTTGAGATCTGAGGAAATATTTGCAAGAGAAAAATTATTAGTTCCTGAAAAGAAACAAAATTAACTTGCCATACCATCCTTCAGAAGTAGTGAAGCATGCTAACAGACATTTGAAATTTGAAGTGCCAACTAAAATAGGCAGGTAAATAATAGGCAGATTTTATTAGTCTTTCAACTAACCGTAAATAGACAAAATAATTTTAAAAATGCTTACTTGAAACTAAGGTAATCTTTGAATTGGAATCAATGGAAAATACAATCAAAAGAGTTGTAAATTATTAAATGAATAGAAGACACATCTCAGCAGATCTCAGTAGACGGATGAGGCTCTGTATAATATTATCTTTAGCTTTATTCTTCTATAATGATAACAGTGTGATTCCAATATTCTTTAGTATCTCCTTAAGGTGCCATTTACCAAACCAGTTGGACAAAATGTGCTCTAATATTGGCTTAAACTCAACATTACTGTCACAATGATATAAAGTTCATTATATGTTTTCTTTCATGCACGTTAAAAAATCCTTTCCCTCTGAGTTTAGATCAAACCATTCAAAGAGGATTGGGTAATATTGTCCATGTATCTTTGACTCCATATTTCACATATTTTGTTTATGAGGCAAGGTTAACGGAGCTAGGGCTTTTCTCTTTGGAGTGAAGGATGCGAGGGAACTTAATAAAGGTCTACAAAATTATGGAAGGCATAGATAGTGGATAGTCAGTCCATCTGTCTAAGAGCAAATGTGGCAAATATCAGGAAACATCTGTGAGGGGTGGAAAGTTTAGGTGAGACATCAGGGGTACACAGAGAGTGCCTGGAATGCCTTGCCAGGATGGTGGGATGCCTGGAATGCCTTACTAATAAAGGATGGTACAATAGGAGCATAGTAAATAGTAAAATAGACAGACAGGAATATGGATGCAAAAAAAATAGAGGGTTATGGAAACACTCAACATTTGAATCTGGGAAAGGTTCAGATGGTTGAATAGGTTTATAGAGATTGCCATAACATCATGGGCTGAAGGGCCTGTACTGTACTGTAATGAGGAGGTAGTATTGGCTATTTTAAAAAAAGAATAAAAGTGAATAAATCTCCAGGTCCTGACAAGATATATCCTAGAACCTTGAGGGAGGTTAGTGTAAAAATAACGGGGTCTCTGACAGAAATATTTAAAATGTCATTAGCCACAGGGGAAGTGCCAGAGGATTGGAGGGTAGCCCATGTTGTTCCATTGTCTAAAAAAAGGCTCTAAAAGTAAACCTGGTAATTATAGGCCTGTGAGTCTAATGTTGTTGGTAGGTAAATTAATGAAGAGAGTTCTTAGAAATGGAATATATAATTATTTGGATAGACAGGGACTGATTATGGGCAGTCATCATGGTGTTGTGTGTGGTTGATCATGTTTAATAAATCTTATAGAATTTTTTGAGGAGGTTGCTAAGAAGGCTGACAAAGGGAAGGCTGTGGATGACGTCTATATGGACTTTAGTAAGGCTTTTGACAAGGTTCCGCAGAAGAGGTTAGTGTCATGATAATGAATATGTATGAGATGTACCGGAAGTCACGTTGTATGAGAGAGAGATAAGAACACAAGCAGGAGAACAAATGAAACCGGAGAATAAAAAGACACTAAGATGTTTACCTGATAAACTTGTGTTTAATGTTTCATTAACTTCACATTTCGGGCCACAAATGTGACATTGGTGACGAGGATGGGATAAGCTTGAAGAAAATTAAAGACTAAACAAGATTACAGAGGTTTACAGACAACTTCAAGGTGATAAGAATTTTCTCTTTGTCTCAGTACTTTTGGGGCTGGAATATTTCCTCATGGCTGGTGCAGACAGTGACTTTGTAACACATAGTGGAATTGCTCATTTTGACCCAAAGGGTGATGCAAGCACTGTAAGTGTGAAGTGGAAGGCATGGCTGGAAGAATTTGAATCCTATGCCGACAGTCGTGGCCTATTTCTAGATACCGGTACAGTTGAACAAAAAGCGCAGAGGAGGGCGTTACTTCTTTTCACTGCAGGACCCTCAGTTCGGGAAACATTTAAGACACTTTTGAATACTGGAAGAAAGCATGAATACCGGAAAGCGGTAGATGCATTAAATGCACACTATGTAGTGACACCGAATGCTATATTTCAACGCCATTTGTTTCGGAGAATGAGACAAGAAGATGGCCAGACAATTGCTCAGTACGTGACGAGACTACGCCAGCTAGCTGTTGGATGCAATTACATGCCAGCTGATTTGGACAACCAATTATTGGATCAAGTCGTACAGCACTGTAGATCAGATAAACTCAGAAGACGTCTACTGGAAAGAGGGAGAGAGTTGGAACTCACCGATGCTTTAACCATCGCTGCTGCATTCGAGGCTGTTGAAGGGCAATTTCATACCATGACCCTGAAAGACAACTCAAGCCAGCAATTAAGAGGCTCTCACATCGCCATAATCAGCCAAGATATTCGTCGACACAGGACGTGGAGTGTTATCGATGTGGAAACCGAGGTCACTTTGGAAAAGACCCATATTGCCCGGCCAAAGGCAAAGTTTGCAGAAAGTGTGGAGGTAAGGACCACTTTGCAAAGAAGTGCAAAAGCAAGTCCAATGCAGACCAGAAGAGGAAGAGTACAACTTCCAAAGGCAAAGCCTGGGGGAAAGGAAAGTATCCTGGAAAGAAAGATACCATTCGCCAGATAGACGGTGACGGTGATGATACCCAGGAGGAACAGAGTTGTTACCAATTTACGTTGAATGAAGTACATCATGAGAAGGTCCCAGTGATCATTGGTGGAGTGACAGTTCAGGTCATTGTAGACTCAGGCAGTGACAGTAATGTGATTGATCGACATTTATGGGAGAAGTTGAAAAGGAAAAAGATCATCTGTACCTCAAAGAAGTGTTCCAAGAAACTGTATCCATACACAGCAACCAAGCCATTGCAGACCATTGGATGTTTTACTGCAACTGTTGAAGCTGGAGATAAGTACACCGAAGCAGAGTTTATGGTCATAGAAGAGAGGGGAGAACCATTGCTGAGTAGAAGCACAGCGCAAGACCTGGCAATACTTCACATTGGAGCTTGTGTCAATTCAATTCAGTGATACGAGGATATGAAGCAAGAATTCCCCGCAGTCTTCCAAGGAGTAGGAGAGCTGAAAGGTCGACAATTGAAGCTAGAGGTAGATGAAACGGTCAAACCCAAGGCACAACCAATGCGCCGAACTCCGTTTGGACTTCGTGGGAAAGTCAAAGCCAAAATTAAAGAATTGATCGAACAAGACATTATTGAACCGGTGGAACATTCAACACAATGGGTCAGCCCAGTAGTGATTGTGCCCAAACCAAAGGGTGACATAAGACTATGTGTTGACATGAGAATGGCCAATGAAGCTATAATTAGAGAACGACATCCTATACCAACAGTGGAGGAAATACTTCAAGAACTAACTACCAGTAAGATATTCTCAAAAATTGATCTGAAGTGGGGCTATCATCAATTAGAGCTGGATCCAGGTTCCCGAGATGTAACTACATTTGTGACTCACTGTGGATTGTATCATTACAAGAGACTATCATTTGGAATTAATGCAGCTTCGAAGATCTACCAGTATGAAATCCATTGAGTGATTCAAGGCATTCCTGGAGTTGCCAACATTTCTAACGACATCATAGTCCACGCACCAACGAAGGAAGAGCATAACAAACGGTTGAGGCGTGTACTATCTAGACTACAGGAGGCAGGCCTTACCGTGAATGGAAACAAGTGCCAGTTCGGTGTGTCAGAAATGGACTTCATGGGACACAGACTTACACGGGAAGGACTAAACCCTGCAGAGGCCAAGGTGAAAGCTATTGCAGAGGCACGTGCACCTCAGAACGCAACAGAGGTGAGGAGTTTCCTGGGATTGGTCAATTTTTGTGCAAAGTTCATTCCTAATCTCGCTACAGTGGCAGAACCACTAAGGAAACTAACCAGGAAAGGTGTATCTTTTCATTTTGGATCTGAGCAGAAGAAAGTGTTCACAGCGCTGAAGCAAAGCCTGACAGATGCAAAAACTCTTGGATATTACGATCCGGCGGCATCAATCAAAGTCATAGCGGATGCCAGTCCGGTTGGTTTAGGAGCCGTGTTGGTCCAGATGCATGATGGAGGACCAAGAATCATTGCCTATGCCAGCAGATCGTTATCAGATGTGGAAAGAAGATACTCTCAGACAGAGAAAGAAGCACTCGGACTTGTATGGGCCTGTGAGAGGTTCCATGTATATTTATACGGCATTGAATTTGAACTCATCACAGATCATAAGCCATTAGAGGTGATCTATGCACCTAGATCCAAACCATGTGCCAGAATAGAGAGATGGGTACTCAGACTACAACCCTACAAATATAAAGTAATCCACATTGCAGGGAAAACAAACATTGCTGATCGGCTGTCCAGATTGGTGAAGGATGGAGGTCCACAATCCAAGTCAGAATTGGGAACAGAAACAGAGAGCTTTGTACGCTTCGTAGCTATTCAGTCGACACCGAAAGCTGTGACTACGAAGGAAGTCGAGAGAGAATCCGAACGTGATCCAGAACTCAGGGAAGTAAGAGAATGCATACAGAGTGGACAATGGGACAAGTGTACTCACAAGGCTTACATTCCCATTAGAGACGAACTTTGTTGCATCGGACAGTGTGTATTAAGAGGTTGCAGATTGGTGATACCGCAAAGATTGAGACTGAAGATCGTATCCTTAGCGCATGAAGGACACCTAGGTATTGTTGGTACCAAGCAAAACCTCAGGACCAAGGTATGGTGGCCAAGTTGTGATAAAGACGCAGAGAAATTTGTTAAAACTTGTCACGGATGTCAAATCACAAGTAGGAGTAATCCGCCAGAACCGATCCGGAGTACGCAACTTCCGACTGGACCTTGGATCGACGTAGCTGTTGATTTTCTTGGACCTTTACCGACGGGTGAATCAATTATGGTAGTGATAGATTACTACAGCAGATACTATGAGTACGTGGTGTTGAAGTCCACAACCACTGAAAAAACAATACAAGCATTAGCAGAAATATTCGCAAGATATGGATTACCTGTTACATTATACTCTGACAATGGTCCACAATTCATTTCAGAGACATTTGCAGAATACATGAGGACCACAGGTATCCACCATCATAAAGTAACTCCAAAATGGCCGCAAGCCAACGGAGAAGTAGAGAGACAAAATCAATCCATTGAAAAACGATTGAGGATTGCACACGCAGAAGGACAAAATTGGCGAGAGGCATTGCTATCTTATGTGGCTGTCTATCGAGCAACGCCTCATGCAACCACTGGAAAAAGTCCTGCAGAAGCATTTTTTGGGAGAAAAATCCGCACAAAAATGCCAGAAATAAAGGAAATCCGAGACGACCAGGAGATGAGGGACCACGATGCTGAAAAGAAAGGTGCAGCAAAGCTGTACACAGATTCAAAACGTGGAGCCAAGTACTCAGACATCATGCCAGGAGATAATGTTCTAATGAGGCATGAAACTGGTGGTAAGCTAGACACACCTTATTACCATCAACCCTATACTGTCGTATCCAGAAGTGGCAGTATGGTGACAGTCAAGTCTCCGACTGGAGTCCTGTATAAGAGAAATGTATCAGGTGTAAAAAGGTACCAGTCCAGAGATATATCGAGCGAAGAGGTTGAAAGGCCAATACGAGATGCTGAAACTGAGAGATCTGATGATGTTCCAGAGGCAGTTACCAGCACTCCTGATGAAGTGACTAGAGCGCCAGAAACACCAGAAGCCAAGGCAAGCAGTATTTCCAACGCCGAGAGTGAACAACCGAGAAGCGACGACAATATCGCAGGCAGGCCGAAACGAAACCGGAAAGCGCCCAAACGATACGAAGACTTTGTGCCATACTTTTAATAAGAACTTTGGGACAGTATTTAATCTTATATCATAAAGTGCATGTATGAATGCTGTAGGAAGTAAACTTTATGTAGTTGAGTTATAGTATTACCATTAGTTACGATGTTTGTAAGTTTCCGAGGGATATTGATAAGTGAAGGTAAAGTTTATTTCTGATTAAAGGAGGGATGTCATGATAATGAATATGTATGAGATGTACCGGAAGTCATGTGGTATGAGAGAGAGATAAGAACACAAGCAGGAGAACAAAGGAAACCGGAGAATAAAAAGACACTAAGAAGTTTACCTGATAAACTTGTGTTTAATGTTTCATTAACTTCACATTTCGGGCCACAAATGTGACAGTTAGTTGGGAAAGTTCAATCCTTAGGTATTAATGCTGAAGTAGTGAAATGGATTCAACAATGGTTGGATGGGAGATGCCAGAGAGTAGTGGTGGAAAATTGTTCATCAAATTGGAGGCTGATTACTAGTGGAGTGCCTCAAGAAGAGGTACTGGGTCCATTGTTGTTTGTCATATATATGTTAATGATCTGGATGATAGGGTGGTAAGTTGGATTAGTAAATATGCAGATGATACTAAGATTGATGGTGTTGTGGAAAGTGAGGAAGGGTTTCAAAGCTTGCCACAGGATATGCCAGTTAGAAGAGTGGGGTGAAAGATGGCAGATGGAGTTTAATACTGATATATGTGAGATGCTACATTTTGGTAGGACTAATCAGCAAAAGTTATACACGTTAAATGGTCGACAATTGAGGAGTGCAGTAGAACCAAGGGATTTAGGAATTCTGGTTTATAATTCCATGAAATTGGAGTCGCATGTAGATAGGATGGTGAAGAAAGCTTTTGATATGTTGGCCTTCATAAATCAGAGTGTTGAGTACAGGAGTTGGCATGCCATGTTAAAGTTGTACAAGGCATTGGTAAGGACAAATTTGAAATATTGTGTGCAGAGGTAGTTTTGGTTGCCAAATTATAGGAAGGACATCAACAAAATAGAGAGAATGCAGAGAAGATTTACAAGAATGTTGTCAGGTTTGAGTTACAGGGAAATGTAGCGGAGTGATTTATTAGAGGTATTTAAAATTATGAAGAGGACAGATAGAGTCAATGCGGACAGGCTTTTTCCATTGAGAATGAGGGAGATTCAAACAAGAGGTCATGGATTAAGATTGAAGGGGGAAATGTTTGGGGGAAAAAATGAGGGGGAATTTATTTACTCAGAGGGTGGTGGGAGTGTGGAATGAGCTTCCAGCCAAAGTGGTAAATGCAGGTTGGATTTTAATATTTAAGGAAAAGTTGGGTAGGTATATGGATGAGAGAGGTATGGAGGGTTATGGGCCAGGTGCGGGTCAATGGAACTAGGTGGGAGAAGGTGTTTGACATGGACTTGAAGGGCCACACTCACCTGTATCTGTGCTGTAATTGTTATATGGTTATATGTTTATATTAATTTAATATTAGACATAGATGTAAAATGACTTGTGATGGCAACAAAGTCAAAGAAATCTGTAAGTCACCTATCAAATTTTGTGCAAATTATTAGCTTAAATTTGATTGTAATATAAATCAATACTAATTACTTTTATTTATGAAAGCTTGCCTCATGCAGATATGGATATTCTTGACCTACAGCATCTACTTATTTTAACATTAATGATAATTATGTATATAAATATAATGAAGACCTGAAAACAAGTTGCCAACATATGAAAGAAATAATCAATGTTTAATAAGGTAATTTCTGCAAACCTGATTTTGTTTTTGAACAAGTCATGTCCAGAAAGATTCACCTTCAATATTTAACTCTTTTCAGATGTCAATTCCCTGACACAAGGGAGAAGAAATAAAGATTTCCAGGAATGGAATGCATGATTTTTGAGTTGCTAACTGAGTGTCTTGGAAGGACATGTCAAAGTATCATAATACATCTCAAGGATGCATGTTTAGCCCACTGCTCTAATCACTATATATCCATGAACGTGTGGCCAGGCACAATTCCAATGCTATCTATAAATCAGCTGATGACACCACGGTTGTCGGCAGAATCACAAACGACAATGAGGAAGTGTACAGAAGGAAGATAGATCAGCTCATTGAGTCATGTCACACCAGCAACCTTGTACTCAACATTAGCAAAACCAAAGAGATAATTGTGGATAATAAAGGAGGAAGTCAGGAGAACACGATCCAGTCTTCATCGGGGGCTCAGTAGTGGAGAATGTCAAGACCTTCAAATTCTTGGGTGACAACATCTCCGAGGATCTATTCTGGATCCTCCATGTGGATGCAATTGCAAAGAAGGCTTACTGGTCTCTATACTTTTTGAGGAGATTTGGTATGTCACTGAAGACTCTTGAAAACTTCTCCAGGTCTACAGTGGAGAGCATTCTGGCTGGTTGCATCACTATTTGGTACAGAGGTGCCAACACTCAGGACAGGAAAAAAACTCCAGAAGGCTGTAAACTTGACCTGTGACATCATAAACACCAGACAGGATATTGACAAATGGCGATGTCTTAAGAAAACAGCCTCTCTCCACAAAGACCCCCACCACCTAGGCCATGTCCTCTTCACGCTGCTACCATTGGAAAAAAGGAGCCTAAAGACAAGCACTCAGTGGCACAAAAACAGTTTCCTCCCCCCCACCATCAGATACTTGGATGATCAATGAACCAAAGACACTGCCTTACTTTGACTTCTCGTGAACTTATTTTTGTAAGGTGGTTTATATGAATGATTGCACGATGATGCTACTGCAAAAATAATTAATTTATGACTTGTTCATGAAAATAAATGTTGAATGAGATTCTTCGGACTGAATAAGGATAATTGTTTTCATTTAGAAGGTGGTGAGTTGGTGATTCAAGAATCTTCTGTTGTAATATTGAAAAAAAATGCATTTAGTCTGCCAGAAGCCAGATAAATATTCACCATTAGCAAATATTGCCTGGCGACCCTTACAGTCAGAGAAAGAACCAAAAGAGAATCCGTACAGTGTCACTGAGGTGGAATCCTCTAATGTAGGTTGAAAGATTTCTCAATATATAAAGAATCAAAGAGGTGGGACAGAGTGAGAATATGGTATTGAGATAGAAAAAAAAGACATGGTTGTATTGAATGCTGATACAGTCTTAGGCTTATTTTCTATATTTCTTTGTTTCTCCAGTAGAATTCTGCGAGGAAGGCTTTAAATTCCAAATTCTAATCACAGCTTTGATTTACTTGTGGACTAGCTATATTACATACATAATAGATTGTCTATAATATTTATTCATGCCTAATACTATTGCAAGATCATCTAGAGCAGATGATCTGGATCAATGGACCTCATGAAGTAAGCCAGGAGTAGGTAGTTCATATTATGATTGGAACAATTGCATGCTATCTCCAAGGAACATCCATGAGGATAAGCAATGCTTTGCGTAGCATTAAAGTAACAATAACTACAGAAGTAGATATCTTTGGCATATTTTTATTTCAATGTCAGATACAAATAAAAGTATCAGGCCATATGTATCCTTGGTAACTCAGCAGTGAGTAATGCAGCCATGCAGTATTGATATTTTTCAACTAGATTAACATTACCAAGATAAAGAAGTTCATGATGTGTTAGCAGATAAAGCATATTGATTCTGCAATCCCTCTGGGTTTCTGTCAGATTACTGGGATATAATCAACAAGAGACTGGTGGAACTTTAAGGGGAATGGGAATGGTGAGTGCTGAGTTTTTTTAAATTATTCTTAGGGGATTTTTTTGGTTGACTAACATAGAACAGAACTTTCATCAGATTAGTGCAATAGAATTTAGATCCATTGGATCCTCATGGAATCCATGAGGATCCAATGAGAAGCTGAAGGAACTCAGCAGGTCAGGCAGTGTCCATGAAGAGAAATGGTCAGTCACGCTGAGGCTGTTTATCGAGACTAAAGTGGGAAGGTCTGATAGCAAACGAAAATAGGGAAGGGGTTGCTGGAGAGGAGACCAAATAAGGGTGGGAGAGTTGGAGGGACAGGTTGGTGAGGAGACCATTGGGGTGGTGGGAGGTGATTGAGAGAAAAATGAGGAGCAGACCAAGGACAGATGGAAATAGTGGAACATGAAGTAGAACACGAAAATTTGTAGACACTGTGGTTGAAGTAAAAACACACAATTCTGGAGAAACTCATCAGGTCAAACAGTGTCCTTTATAGGCAAAATACACAATCGACATTTTGGGCTTGAGTTGACCTTCTGAGTTACTCCAGCATTGTGTATTTTTACAATCGAATCACATCCAGGTAGGGGCTAGCTCAAATTAAACCACCCAATATTCATGCTGTTGGATTTTAGTCAACTTAGAAGAAGCATGTGGTAAACCATTGTTATGCTATGATTGGTTGCTGCTACCTGAGACCAATCCTACCCATAACCCTTTGCATGCTCCCCATTCTACTCTGCCTTGATCAGTCAATGAGATAGATGGCTGTTCGAGTCTCTAGTTAATAAAAGCCTCTCAGTTTCACAACTTCAGGTGTTTCTGATTATTGACGGTGCATTAACTATATATTTTTTAAAAGCATGGAACAGTACCTGAAAACTGAGAAGCTCAACATTGACCTTCGATCACCGGATGCCCCGAACGCATTTGAATTCTGGCTACGTAGCTTTGAAGACTTCCTGGTGGCAGCTGCGGACATTATCATCACGGAAGCTAACCGACTGAGTTTACTCCCGATGATCAGAGATGCCAGATTGAACTTGGAGCCTATGGAGATCTAGAAAAGCAAGTGTCATAAGAAAATAAATGAGGTCTATGCCAGGTGCCTCCTGGCCACTAGAAAGCAGTGTCCCAGGGAATAAAGCACTGAGTACCTGCGGGCCCTTCGTATCCTATGCAGAGTGCATAATTATAAGGCTATGATGGGTGCCCAGAATCCTGAGGATCTCATCTGGGATGCTTACATGGTTGGGTATCCGCTATGAGTACATAAGACAGAGATTCCTGGAACAAAAGGTACTTGATCTACAGAGGCCGGTTGAGCTGGAAGAGACACTGGAGGTGGCCCTCCAAAATTTGGATGATTACTCGGCCACCACTTAGCAACCATGGGCATCACTATCCTGAGACAGGGGATCATCCCATACCCTGAGCGATTGGTTGCCCACACAGTCCCACTCCTCAATTGACCAGACCTCCTCCGCTGTTGCAGGAGATCTCCCCAATTATTACTTCTGTGGGCAGGGTAAGCACCCAAGAAAATGCTGCCCTGCCAAGAATGCGATAGGCGCTAGGTGCAGGAAAAAGGGACATTATGTCAAAGTTTGCCAGTCCAAGCCATCTGCAAAACCTAGCAAGGCCACATGCAGACAGTCGCCACTCTGGACAGTGTGATCACTGTCAACGAACCTGCGACACCATGGAGGCCATCATCTTGGTCTGTGCAGCAAATGCCATCTTCTCAGGCATACGTCATGAGGGAACAGCGAGGGTGTCTATCTGGAGATCGTGAGCACCCATCGGACTCAGACAGCCAGTTTATACTGGCCTCCATCACCTTGAACCAAGAGGCACCAAATGAACTTGCCAGGTTCATGATGGACATCCAGGTAAATGTGCATGTTATCTACTGTTTATTCAATAGCGGGAGTATAGAAAATTTTATTCACCCCGATACCACTAAGTGCCTATCCCTTATCGAACACAAGGTATCACGCCAAACAGGAGATATCATTCGTATCCAAATTATACACGGAGCCATCCTTGGGTCCTGTGTAGTGACCCTGATAGTTGGAGGCATAATTTACAAACATTTCAGGCTACTCAACATGCCACAACTCTGTGCCCCCTTGCTACTGGGGCTAGACTTCCAGTGCCAACTTCAGAAATTACATTGAAATTTGATGGGCCTCATCCTCCCCCCCTCACCATTTGCAATGAACAATTCACAGATGGGCCTCGATGTGCGACCTGTGGCCTCTCGACCTTTAAGGTCAACCTCTTCCCACTGTTCACCAACCTCACCCCCGATTGAAAGCCGGTGACCATCAGGAGTAGATGGTACTGTGCGACAGACAAGGCGTTCGTTAATTTGGAGGTTCAGCGCATGTTGGGTGAGGGAATTATCCAGGGCAGCAATAGCCCTTGGAGGGCCTAAGTGGTTGTGGTAAAGAATGGGGAAAAGAACGGGATGGTCAAAGACTACAGCCAGACCATCAACCAGTACACATAGCTCGACACGTATTCCCTTCCCCGTATATGCGATATGGTCAACCAGATCACACAATATTGAGTATTTTCCAAGATTGACTGAAATCGGCATATCACCAGCTCCTGATCCACTCAGAGAACTGCCAGTATACTGCATTTGAGGAAGATGACCGCCTCTACTACTTCCTCCGGGTCTCTTTCAGCATCACAAACAGGATCTCAGTCTTTCAGCGGGAGATGGACCACATGGTGGGCTACTATAATCTGCAGGTTGCTTTCACATACCTAGACAATGTAACCATCTGCAGCCACGACCTGCAAGATCATGATGCAAAGCTCCTCAAGTTCCTCCGGGCAGCAAAATGCCTGAATATTACTTATAATGAGGAGAAATATGTGTTCGGAACAGCACGACTAGCCATTCTTGGCTGCGTGCTTGAGAATGGTGTCATTGACCCCGACCATGACCGCATGTCTCCATTGCAGGAGCTACCTATCCCACATACCCTCAAAGCAGTGAAGAGATGCCTTGGGTTCTTCTCATATTGCACTCAATGGATCCCTAAAAATGCAGACGAGATTCACCCATTGGTCAAAGCCACCAAGTTTCCCCTGCCGCCAGAGACCCAAGGTGCATTTGACCGTATCAAAGATGACATCACCAAGGCAATCATGCATGCCATAGAGAAGTCCACACTGTTCCAAGTGCATCCAACTTTCCCCTGGCTGCCACACATTCAACCAAGCAATACCTGCTCAACTCTCCAGCACTGCATCTTGTCATTCTTGATCTTGCTTCTGTGGGTGGTGCTGAACATGAATGCACCGTGTGTTGGTTTGTGGGAAGGGTGAACCTCCTTCCTGGCAGGTAGTGATGCCAGAGGTGGACCATTTCCATGATCACTTGCGCTTCCTTTTTGATGGAGGAGTGCCCAAACTCTGAGCCGTGGAAGGTCCTGGAGAAAAAGGCCACGGTTCTGCCTCCTTAATGAGGGCAACATCAGAGGCGTTGCACTCCTCTTGGAATGAGGTGTTCTCATCCACGGCATGCATCGTGGTGTTGGCGATGTCTTGTCTAATGTGTGCAGAAGGCCGCTTGTGCCTTGGCAGGGAGGGAAAAGGAGGTAGCTTGGACCAGTGGGTGGACCTTATCAGACAAATGGGGGACCCACTGGGAATAGTAAGAGAAGAGCCCTAGGCACCTGCACAGGGTCTTGAGTGTATGGGGGAGGGGCAGTTCCATCAGGGGATGCTTGTGACTGATGCATCTCCGGATGGCAAGGCAGGTGGTGCTGAACACAGATTTCTCCCTCTTGTAAGTGAGGTTCAGTGCCTCTGCCGTCTGGAGGAATATCTCCAGGTTGGCATCATGGTCCTGCTGCTCGTGGCCGCAGATGGTGACATTGTCCAGATATGGGAAGGTCACTCTTAGGTTGTATCGGTGAATTTAACCTGATTAAATTGTGAGCACTTCTGTAAGTTCGTAGACTGCACAAACAGGCTTTAATCAGCTTAAACTCATACACACAAGCTCTCTGTACATTCCTTGCTCCATGTGCTCGACTGACTCCCAAAGGGGCCAGTGATTGACAGTGAGAAGGTAGGGCCAGCCTCCCAAGTTGCTTACCTGCAGTTACAGTGAATTCCCCCTGCAGAAGGCCGATAGGAGTGAGGCCAGTTGTATCATCACATTCTCCCAATGACTTCTTAACATCATTTGGATTGATCTGAGATGATATTGCTAACTAAACAGCTAGGATTGGTCTCTATGGAGGTTTAATGCCATTCATTTGATTAAAAGTTAAGGTAAAGATTCACCATCTTACAGAATATCAAACACCATCATTTATCTGACTCCTGAGATTTCTCCTTCATATTCCTGCAGTGCAGGATTAGATGGTAGTGGTGACCTATATTGTGTAGGAGTAAATAGACCAGGTAATAGGTAATGGGGGCAGCACAGTTAGCATAGCAGTTCAGGCAATGCTGTTGCAGCACCAGTGACCAGACCACGGTTCGAATCCCGCCCTGTCTGTGAGGCATTTGTACATTCTCCCCATGCCTGCTTGGGTTTTCTCTGGGTGGTCTGTTTTTTTCCCACCCTTCAAAAATGTATGGGGTGTAGGTCAATTGGGCGTATTTGAGCGGTACGGGCTCTTAGGCCGAAAGGCCTGTTATCTTACTGTACATCTAAATTTGAAAATAAATAAATATTTAAAAGAACACAGCGTGCTCAATGCTAATTTATGGGGTATGTCATGAGAGGCACTTACAGTAATACCTTCATGGGCCCTCCACACTGGCAGCATGGATCTGCTACAGATAGTTTTGACCGGAAAACTGCACCACGCCTTGACTCTAGTGACACTCAGTCTGTCACGTTGTGAACTTGCCCTTATGCCAGTCGTGACTTTGTAAAAAAATATTTTCTTTTTGCTTTGGTCTTACAGCTGCGCAAGTTTAGTGCTAGATTTAACTTCTGTTCAGTCCCAAAATTAAACCATTCCTCTTTTAGCTGTTTTTCCAAAGTTGAATAAATGTCCAGGGACTATTTTTTTAAATGTTTCCATCTGAAATGACCTCATTTTAGGAATGACTGAAATATTTTTCCATTTAGGAGAACACATTGGTTCACCAATGCAAATGTCTAACGGGCGCTTCGCTGCATCAGCCATCAGAGAGAAGTTCAGCCACTTTGCTTTGTTTTGAGGTTTGAAGTGCCATGTAACCATAGCAACAAGTGGCTACTTTCCTGATCAGAAAATTCATTTTGTTGCATTTTAACATACAATAATCTGAATAAATGGTGTACTTTATTTCTATTGTTACGTTAGAGGAGGAAGCAAAATAAGAAGATTAATGTCTCTAAATATTAGACTCACTGTCATTTAATCTGCACCATTTGCCTGAGGAGGGATCGAGGTAACAAGTGTTCTGATCTTTAAAACTGTTCATTTCTCTTGTTGGACTATTTTGAGAATTAAATCGGTTGGTGATAATGATCAAACTGCAATATCCAGGACAATAGTTCCACAAATGAAAACAAATGTCAGTACTGAATTGGGAGCCTGAGAATTCTCCGCTGTGTTATTAATCCACTCGCTGCCGTCTACAGAAGCCCTGTTCTATTTATATTTCTGTACTTTTAACTCTGTCCATTGAACTGAGTGGCATGCGCTGGCTTCTAATTTGCGTGTTTTGCATCCACCAAAGACCTCTATGTTAGGTGTTGCCAACGGCATAAAAGACCCTCTTTCATCTAGGCCATGCTCGCTTTATTTTCTAACTTAGATGTAGGCACAGTAACAGGCCCTTTCAACTCACAAGTCTATGCCGCTGAATTACACTGTGAGCGCTGCTGTGTGAAGAATTCAGACATAAAGTTTGCAGACTGTACCAACAGACTTTAATCTGCTTAAACTCATACACACAAGGTCTCTGTACATTCCTGGCTCCACGTGATTAACTGACTACCAAAGGGAATGATACGAGTCTATAATGGCCCAGTGATTGACAGCGAGGAGGAGCGGCCAGCTTCCCAGGTTGCCTACCTGCAGGTACAGTGGATGCTCCCTGCAGTAAGCTGGTAGGAGTGCGACCAGTGTAGTGGTTGTGTCATCACATTCACCCTCCTCTTAAAATTAAGCCAGGGTTGGGAGGGGGTGGGGGGGGGGACGGTGTCTGCACAGTACTGAGTAGCCCAAAGAACATATTTACAAATTTAGATGGTCAGGCAGTCGTCTTTGCTTCTGGGACCGCTGGGGGCCAGGCGGGGGCAGGCCACCTGTATCAGGGGTGGTTGGGATGGTCGGCGGTGCAGGGAAGATGGTGTCTGGCAGAGTGGGGTGTCTGGCTATGCAGGGGTGTAGGTGTGGGGTGGGTCCGTGGTGAACAGGGCCCCAAGGAGAGGCAGGGAGAAAATGTTGGCTCCAGGGGGGTCCTGGATGGGCAGGGAGTGGCCAGGATGGTGGGGGGGGTAGGGGTTCTGGGCTCCTGCTGGAGCCAGGTCTTGGGTAGAGACAGTGTTCTCATATCCATTTGGGTTTCTGAGGTAGGCATAATTTGGATTCATATGGAGGAGGTGCACCATATGGGGTTGGATTTGTTGGTCCTCACGTGTTGACGGAGGAGTACTGGTCCTGGAGACATCAGCCATGCTGGTAGGGAGACGTTAGCCGCCGATTTCCTAGGAAAGAAGAAAAGGCATTCGTGAGGGGTCTGATTGGTAGCCATGCACAAGAGCGACCATATGACATTGATCATCTCAGGCAGGGCCTCTTGCTAATAGTTCATGGACCATCCTTTTAACCTCAGGGCCAGGCGGACTGGTTTCCAGATCACCCCGTTCTCACGTTCAACCTGCCTGTTGCCCTTGGACTTGTAGCTAGTCATGCGACTATATGCAATGTCTCGCACCACCTAGTGCAGATCCTCACTCATGAAGCTGAACCCCTGGCTGGTGTGGATGAATGCTGGGTATCCAAACATGGTGAGAATCTGCGCCAGCGCCTTGATAATGGTGGCGTTGGAGGTGTCAGGGCAAGGAATGGCGAATGGAAAATGAGAGTATCCGTCTATGACCAAAAGGAAATAGATATTTTTGTTCATGGAAGGCAGTGGTCATTTAAAGCCGATGCTGAGTCGCTCAGAGGGCCAAGTGGCCTTTATTACGTGGATCTGTGCTGGGCAGAAGAAGCGCGGATTGCACTCTGCACAGACCATGCAGGACTCAGTCATGGTCTAGACATCTTGGACAGTGAAGGAGTACAGGGTCGGGTCGTGCAGTGCCTGAAGCTGTTCAGACTGCACACTGGCACAGGTCTGGAACAGGGCATCGGGGAAGTCACTGAACTTCCCGACCTATACTAAATGTCATAGCTGAACGTGACCAGCTCGACTCTCCAGTGCAAGATCTTGTTATTTTTGATCCTGTCTTCTGTGGGTGGTACTGAATATAAATGTCCCCACATGCAAGTCTGTGAGGAGGGTAAACCTTCTGCCTGCCAGGTAGTGGCACCAGTAGCGGACTGCTTCCATGATCGCCTGGGCCTTCTTTTTGATGGAGGAGTGCCTGAGTTCTGATCCGTGAAGGGTCCTGGAAAAAAAGCCATGGGACTGTCCTCTTGGTTGTGGATGGCAGCAGGGGCAACGTCAGAGGTATCACATTCCACCGGGAATGGGATGTTCTCATCCACGGCAGCCATCGTAGTGTTGGCGATGTCCTGTCTTTTGCGGGCGAAGGTCGCTTGCGCCTTGGTGAGGAGTGGCTTGGGCTAGTGGATGGACCTTATCAGAGAAAAGGGAATAGTAAGAGAAGAGCCCTAGGCACCTTGGGTGTGTGGGGGAGGGGCAGTTCCAACAGGGGATGCATGCATTCTGGGTCAGAATCAATTACACCATGTTCCACGATGCATCCCAGGATGACGAGGTGGATGGTGTTGAACACACATTTCTCCCTGTTATAGGTGAGGTTTAGTGTCTCTGCCATCTGGAAGAATATCTCCAAGTTGGCAGAGCGGTTCTGCTGGTCGTGGCTGCAGGTGGTGATATTGTCCAGGTATGGGAAGGTGGCTTTTAGGTTGTATTGGTCGACCATATAGTCCATCTCACGCTGGAACATGGAGATTCGATTTGTGACCCGGCAGAACTGATAAAGGCATCCGTCCACCATAAAAAGGTGGTAAAGGGATTTTCCCAGGCATTGATGGGGACCTGGTGGTAGGCTGAGTTTAGGTAAATTGTGGAGAAAACCCTGTACTGGTCTATCACATTGACCATGTCAGTGATCCAGGGCAGTGGGTAGGTATCCAGCTGGGTGTACTGGTTGATGGTCTGACTATAGTCGATGACCATTCGCAGTTTACTGCCCCTTTTGACGTCAAGGATTTGGGCTCTCCAGCAGCTGGTACTAGACTCTATTACTCCTTCTGCCAGAAGCCAACACATCTCGGCCTTGATAAAGGCCCTGTCGGCTGCACGGTAGCACCTGCTCTTGGCTGCTATGGGTTTGCAGTCCGGCGTCAGGTCGTTGAGGAGGGATGGAGGAGGTACGCATAGGGTGGAAAAACCACAGGTGGACTGAGGGCGGTCACTGGGGTGCAGATGGTGAGTGGGGGAAGTGGCCCTCCGAAGGCTGGGGTCAGGCTGTGGAGGTGGCACTGAAAGTCTGATCCCAGGATGATGAGGAATCCCCCCCCCCACTGTCAAATTTATGGAGCAACACCCCAGTGTTTGGACGCGAAGGTGATAGCGAAGTGTGCTGGATACTCTTGAGCATTGCATCTGGACCATGTTTGGGTGTACAAAGCTCTCAGTACTACAGCTATCAAACAGGCATTTTATTACCTTCCCGTTGACAGTGATGTCCATCATTGAGCACCCAAGTCCATGGAGGTTGTCCTCCATTAGGGTGGTGGATGCTAGGACTGTCTCAGGGTTCAAATCACTGTTGATGGGCATCTTTTGGAAGGTAGGGAGCGATGAGTGTGAGGCGGGCATGTCAGGTTTGGACTAGGTGGAAGTCGGCCAGCCCACAATGGCTGCGTCCAAGGAATGCATATGGCATCAGCGTGGTTTGGCGGTTGGGTGGAAGTGATGATTTTGGTGGAGGTGGAAGTTGTCCAGTCCAAGATGGTGGCGTCCGGGGTGAGCACATGGCGACAGCGTGGTTTGATGACCGAACCGGAAGTGACATCTTCAGTGCGGGCGGAAGTAATGTTACTGCCCAGTACTTGCATGTGGGAATACCTAGAGCACACATGTCAAACTCAGGCCCGGGGGCCAAATTTGGCCCGTGATATAATTATATTTGGCCCGCAAGATCATATCAAATATGTGTTAGAGCTGGCCCGCTGGCCGCCGCGCCAGTATAGCGCATGCACAGCTAATACTACAAATCCCAGAATGCTTTGAAAATGTGTTGGCGCCGGCCCGTCAGCCCGCTAATCGCCCCCACCTCCACTCTTTACTTTCATTAGCATCTACGACCTGTCGCCGAACTCACATGTAATAAACCCTTTTCGAAAAATGGCCAAACGAAAGAGAAAACAGGACCTTTCAAGACAGGTGGGAGGCAGACTATATGTTCATCATTTTAAAAGACTAACCTGTTTGTCTTGTGTGTGGTGCCAGTGTGTCTGTAGTTAAAGAATATAACATACGACAACACTATGAAACGAAACACCAGGACCGGTATAAGGATCTGAACGAGAAGCAAAAGCTCCAGAAGGTGAAGGAGATGAAAAGAAGTCTGGTTTTACAGCAAACTATGTTCACCAAAGCAGAATCCCAAAGTGAGCCTGCTGTAAAGGCTAGTTTTATTGTGGCCGCAGAGATCGCCAAATCAGCCGGGCCCTTTACGGAGGGAGAGTTTGTTAAAAAGTGCCTGCTCAAAGTTGCGATGTCATTTGCCCAGATAAAAAGCAAGCGTTTTAAAATGTGAGCCTGAGCAGAAACACCGTGGCTGCGCGTGCTTGTGAGCTTGCTACTAATCTACAAGAACAACTGAAGGAGAAGGGGAAAGATTTTATGGCATACTTACTTGCTGGAGACGAGAGCAGCGACTCTCCAGCATACTGCCCAGCTATCAATATTCATCGGTGGAGTGGACACGAAACTTTCCGTTACAGAGGATCATTTAGGATTAAAATCCATGCATGGCACAACCACGGGAAAATAAATCTGAGGAGGTGTCCAAATGTCTCAATGAAATGATGCTGCCTTGGGACAAACTTGTGGGACTAACGACAGATGGTGTGCCCACAATGTGCGGTCAGAAAAGTGGACTGGTGGGCAGGATTCGGGAGAAGATGTGGGAGAATCATGCAGGAGAGCTTACAGTTTACCACTGCATAATTCACGAGGAAGCCTTGTGTGGCAAAGCCTTGAAAATGGAGCATATTATGAACACTGTAACTCGAGTAGTTAACTTCATAAGAGCCAAAGGTTTAAATCACCGCCAGTTCAAGTCCTTTCTGGAGGAGTTAGGGTTAGAATACGGAGACGTGCCCTATCACACAGAGGTGCGATGGCTTAGCTGAGGAAAAGTACTGAAGAGATGCTTTGAGCTGTGTGAAGAAATATGTCTGTTCATGGAGAGCAAAGACACAACAGAGCTCAGGGATAAAAAGTTTCAATGTGAGCTGGCATTCCTGTGTGACATCGTGAGCCATCTCGATGCACTAAACCTGCAGCTTCAGGGACGAGGGCACGTCATTACAGACATGTACAGTGCAGTGAGGGCTTTTAGAACCAAGTTGTGCTTGTGGGAGACTCAGATGCTGCAGGGAAACATGGCTCATTTTCTGTGCTGCCAAATTATGAAAGAACAGATCTCACCTGCTGTGTTGCCCACTGCAGAGTTTGCTGAAAAACTAAGCGTACTTCGTGCGGAGTTTTCCCGACGATTTGCTGACTTTGAAGCCCAGAAATGCAGATTATTTGAACGACTCAGCAATCCGTTTGCAGTTGACGTGACAAGCGCTCCAACCAACCTCCAAATGGAGCTGATTGAGCTCCAGTGTAATGACACACTCAAGTCAAAGTATTACTCTGTCGGCGCTGCGCAGTTCCCACAGTTCCTTCCCGACACACTGCCCCAACTCCGTGTACAAGCTGCTCAAATGCTGTCAATGTTCGGCAGCACGTATCTCTGTGAACAGCTCTTCTCTTTGATGAAGATAAACAAAACACCACACAGGAGTCGTCTTACTGACGAGCACCTTCATTCAGTCCTGAAGATTTCCTCAGCTCAGAGTCTGATGAACTTGCATCTAAGAAGAGATGCCAAGTATCTGGTTTAGATCCAGGTGCATCAGAGTAAATCACAGTGTAGCAAGCTAAGCTTGGATTAATATTTTCTTTGGTTAACTTTAGACTGTTCATAGTTGAAAGATTGGATTTTTATTGAAGCAAGTTGTTATTTTTTTACTTGTTGGCTTGTGAAAAAAAATACATTTAAAAGGAGCTTAAAGGCTATAGAGAAATATTATTTATTGAATATTTTATTTCTCATTTGTTAATGCTTCTTCTGGAAAGAGTTTAACCAAAACTATTATTAAACATTTATTTTAATAAGAAAAAGTTTAACATTACATATGTTGAAAGAAGAGGAAACATGTAGATGCTGTAGAAAATTTTCAATAAATATTTAGTTTGGCCCACGACTTAGTCCAAGTTTTTAATTTTGGCCCTCTGTGAATTTGAATTTGACACCCCTGACCTAGAGGGTCAAGGGGAGCTCCTGGTTGGTCGCGGAGGACTGCAGCCCTCCCGGTGGGTTTGGAGAAGCACGCTTTGTCAAAGAGGTCCTTCTTACTGCAATGGGAGCATTGCAAGTTCCTCGCAGGGCATTTCTTCTAGGAGCACCTGTCTGATCCACACCAGGCCCCGCAGTATTTACAGCAGTGGACCATGTCGGCACCAGTGGTCGTCTCTTCTCCATAGGGCCCTTAAGCAACTGCAGTAATTGGCATTGGCCAGGCTGGAGCAGGGGGGAGGCGAACATTGAAGGCCTGCAGCCTTCAGGGAGTGAACCACCTCCATGATTCTTGCAAGGGAAGCATTATTCTCCTCCAGCAGCTTCTGACAGGTCGCTCTCGATTGCAGTCCTTGCAAGCATGCATCTCGGACTAGTCGCTCCACTTCTCCAGTGGTCACCCCAGCCTTGGTTATACATGAGTGCACCAGTTCTTGTAGCCCTTCAAGGTAATGTCTGCCATTTCACCTGGCTGCTGTACCCTAATGCTGAGCAGGTACTGGGCATAGAGTATGTTGGATAGGGGCCGGTACATGTTCTCCATGATAGTCATCGCTGGTTCAAACTCCATGCAGACTTGGATTGCTTGGAATGCGCATAGGCCCAGCTTTGTGCACAGTACCATAAGTTTCTTTTGGTTAGTGTTGATGACCTCAGCCTGCATGTGGATGACCGCCTCAATTGCACACTACCAGATTTTGAAATATGCTGGAGTGTCCAGGCGCTGAGGGTCGATATCCACCCTCTTGATGTTGAGGAACTTCTTCACGGTCTTTAAATTTTAAGCAGATCAAATTGTGAGCGCTGTTATGCAAAGAATTCAGACACAAAGTTCGTAGACTGTACAAATAGGCTTTAATCTGCTTAAACTCATACACACAAGATTTCTGCACCTTCCTGGCTCCACGTGCTCAACTGACTACCAAAGGGGCCTGCACAAATCTTTATATGGGTCGGTGATTGACAGTGAGTTGGTGGGGTCCGCCTTTCATGTTGCCTACCTGCAGGTATAATGATTGCCTCCTGCAGTAGGCTGGTAGGAGTGTGGCCAGTGTAGTAGTTGCATCCCCACATACACCCAATTGATCTACAACCAGTACATTTTGAACAGTTGGAGGAAACTGAAGCCCCCATGGAATCACATGCAGACACGGGCTCATACTCCTTATAGACAGAGCCGCATTCAAACTCCAGACGCTGGTGCTGCAACAACGTTGCACTAACCGCTACACTAACCATGCCGCTTGCTACTACCTTCAGACAGAGCGCACAGAAACACCTCTTGGTTCAAGAACAGTTCCTTCGAACAGCTATCAGATTTCTGGACCTTCTCATATCACTTGAGGCATAACACCAGTACAGGACCACCAAAGGAACTCTTTTTTTTGCATGATCAGCCATCTGTGATTATTTATTATTTATTTTATTTTCCCTTTTATAGTTATTTTTTTTTCTCTTACATGTTAATTACATTAAAATTTTTGAGGCCTTTTGGCTAAGATCAAGTGTACGTGTATTTTACATAACTAGGTAGATGCAGCAAGTAAAGGTTTACGATATCTGTACTTGTGTATATGGCATAAACTCATTCATTTACCTTTTAAAATGATGTAAGGGGCATTTCACAGGCCCACATGATTACTATGAACTTTACCTGTTTGGTAAGAAACAAATGAAGCAAGAGAACCAGGATTGCTGCATATTTTGTTTTACAACAACAGGCCCTTCGAGCCCACAAGCCCATACTGCCCCATTACACCCATGTGACTAACTAACCAACTAACCATGTAGGTCTTTGATGTATGGGAGGAAACCAGAGCACCCAGAAGAAATCCACATGGTCACAGGGAGGACGTAGATACTCCTTACACACAGTGGTGATTTCAACCTGGGTAGCCAGTGCTGCAATTACACTGGGATAATCTGAAACTCAAACTGTAAAATCCCCGCTTTCCAGAATTCAAGCAACCAGCAAACTCAAGCAGCTGGCAAAAAAAAAAAATTGCGGCAAGTAAATAGGTGAAAAATATGAAAGATTAAAATTGGCACCTCCACACAGATTCAAGCAACTGTCAAATTCACATATCTGGCATCTACCAATCGCCATGGGTGCCAGATATCAAAGGTTCTACTCTGTTCTCAAATGAAGTCACTTGTCTTCCAGCAAATGTCAGTCACATCCCCAATGACCCTTTAACATCTCCAATGTTACAATTTTATTAAATCCCGAGCTTACTTTCAGTGGCATAAACTGAAAGAACTGTTTTCAACATTCCTCTTCAGCAGGTGACCATCCATTAGAAGCGTTGTTCAAAGAGTATCCCTTGAAGTTCTATTTAAAACTCAACTGGGTCTTTTGAAAGAGTTATTCTTGAACCCTGGCACTGTACTGCTCATGCATGCAGAAGAATATCCTGCTCATTAGGCATAAGTACAAGTACACAGACTAAATCTACCCCTTATGATTAAATTATAGTGTACCTGCTACATTGAACAATTATGTTTTTTCCAAAGGTTTGCTTCCTGAAAGAAAATATTATCATAGACAACTTCCAGCTGAAAGCAAAGATGATATGATATTTACTGCATCAAGTAGAAATTTGGAGAAACATTAAATTAACTTTTATTGAATTTATCAAGTTTAATCGCGTAATGACGCTGGGACATGGCGTTAGTTCAACTGACCTAAAGATGTTTTGCCGCTGATTGTTGTTTGTACTCAGCATCTGATGCATCTCCTGTCAACAATAGTCGGCCGGCACTGGGTGGATTCCAGTTTCCCCAATAGCCATTTTCAATGGGCGTACTAGAGCGCATCGGATGTCCCCCAAAGTTCCTCAACATGATTATCCAACTGCACGAAAACCAACAAGGTCAGGTCAGATACAGCAATGAGCTCTCTGAACCCTTCTCCATTAACAATGGCGTGAAGCAAGGCTGTGTTCTCGCACCAACCCTCTTTTCAATCTTCTTCAGCATGATGCTGAACCAAGCCATGAAAGACCCCAACAATGAAGACGCTGTTTACATCCGGTACCGCACGGATGGCAGTCTCTTCAATCTGAGGCGCCTGCAAGCTCACACCAAGACACAAGAGAAACTTGTCCGTGAACTACTCTTTGCAGACGATGCCGCTTTAGTTGCCCATTCAGAGCCAGCTCTTCAGCGCTTGACGTCCTGCTTTGCGGAAACTGCCAAAATGTTTGGCCTGGAAGTCAGCCTGAAGAAAACTGAGGTCCTCCATCAGCCAGCTCCCCACCATGATTACCAGCCCCCCCACATCTCCATCGGGCACACAAAACTCAAAACGGTCAACCAGTTTACCTATCTCGGCTGCACCATTTCATCAGATGCAAGGATCGACAATGAGATAGACAACAGACTCGCCAAGGCAAATAGCGCCTTTGGAAGACTACACAAAAGAGTCTGGAAAAACAACCAACTGAAAAACCTCACAAAGATAAGCGTATACAGAGCCGTTGTCATACCCACACTCCTGTTCGGCTCCGAATCATGGGTCCTCTACCGGCACCACCTACGGCTCCTAGAACGCTTCCACCAGCGTTGTCTCCGCTCCATCCTCAACATCCATTGGAGCGCTTACATCCCTAACGTCGAAGTACTCGAGATGGCAGAGGTCGACAGCATCGAGTCCACGCTGCTGAAGATCCAGCTGCGCTGGATGGGTCACGTCTCCAGAATGGAGGACCATCGCCTTCCCAAGATCGTGTTATATGGCGAGCTCTCCACTGGCCACCGTGACAGAGGTGCACCAAAGAAAAGGTACAAGGACTGCCTAAAGAAATCTCTTGGTGCCTGCCACATTGACCACCGCCAGTGGGCTGATAACGCCTCAAACCGTGCATCTTGGCGCCTCACAGTTTGGCGGGCAGCAACCTCCTTTGAAGAAGACCGCAGAGCCCACCTCACTGACAAAAGGCAAAGGAGGAAAAACCCAACACCCAACCCCAACCAACCAATTTTCCCCTGCAACCGCTGCAATCGTGTCTGCCTGTCCCGCATCGGACTTGTCAGCCACAAACGAGCCTGCAGCTGACGTGGACTTTTTACCCCCTCCATAAATCTTCGTCCGCGAAGCCAAGCCAAAGAAAAAAAAAAAGAATGTCCCGGCCAAACCATTCACCACGTTCGTCATTCACTGCACCAAGATCAGCGGGGATGACGTCCAAGTGCCAATGCCTAAAGTGAATTTTCAACGACATGTTTGCGTTTCATGGTTTTGTATGTTTGAAGGAGACTTAATATGATGTAGGAAATCACAGAAATAGCTTATAATAAAATAGTTTTCTCTTTTTCTTTTCTTTCTTTGGCTTGGCTTCGCAGACAAAGATTTATGGAGGGGTATGTTCACGTCTGCTGCAGGCTCGTTGGTGACTGACAGGCAGGCACGGTTGCAGCAGTTGCAAGGGAAAATTGGTTGGTTGGGGTTGGGTGTTTGGTTTTCCTCCTTTGTCTTTTGTCAGTGAGGTGGGCTCTGTGGTCTTCTTCAAAGGAGGTTGCTGCCCGCCAAACTGTGAGGCGCCAAGATGCACGATTGGAGGCAACATCAGCCCACTGGCGGTGGTCAATGTGGGAGGCACCAAGAGATTTCTTTAGGCAGTCCTTGTACCTTTTCTTTGGTGCACCTCTGTCTCGGTGGCCAGTGGAGAGCTCGCCATATAACACGATCTTGGGAAGGCGATGGTCCTCCATTCTGGAGACGTGACCCACCCAGCACAGTTGGGTCTTCAGCAGCGTGGATTCGATGCTTGTGGATTCTGCCAGCTCGAGTACTTCGATGTTGGTGATGAAGTAATTGCAATGAATGTTGAGGATGGAGCGGAGACAGCGCTGATGGAAGCGTTCTAGGAGCCGTAGGTGATGCCGGTAGAGGACCCATGATTCAAAGCCGAACAGGAGTGTGGGTATGACAATGGTTCTGTACATGCTGATCTTTGTGTGTTTCTTCAGGTGATTGTTTTTCCAAGCCATGAAAGACCTCAACAATGAAGAAGCTGTTTACATCCGGTACCGCACAGATGGCAGTCTCTTCAATCTGAGGTGCCTGCAAGCTCACACCAAGACACAAGAGCAACTTATCCATGAACTATTCTTTGCAGATGATGCCGCTTTAGTTGCCCATTCAGAGTCAGCTCTCCAGCGCATGATGTCCTATTTTACAGAAACTGCCAAAATGTTTGGCCTGGAAGTCAGCCTGAAGAAAACTGAGGTCCTCCATCAGCCAGCTCCCCACCATGACTACCAGCCCCCCCACATCTCCATCGGGCACACAGAACTCAAAACGGTCAACCAGTTTACCTACCTCGGCTGCACCATTTCATCAGATGCAAGGATCGACAAAGAGATAGACAACAGACTCGCCAAGGCAAATAGCGCCTTTGGAAGACTACACAAAATAAAATAGTATGTAATAGGAAAATGTTAAGATGAGCAGCGTCCCAAAACCTCTATATTTTTAAGATACTAAAGATGGTTTACGTTACAGTTGGGACTGTAACGCTGCTGAGAATCATCGAGTTGCGCGATTTGTTCATGACAATTAATTCTAATTCTGGAAGAAAAATCTTTGTTGTCCAGTGTCATCTATGATTAAGTTATAGGTCATTGTGCCCCAATTCACAGCCAATTAAAAAGTGTATGTTAAATAGCTTTGCCATAGAGAGCTACTGCAATGAGGGGCCTTTAAATTAAATAGCATCAAGTTCATGGGCTGCACCTGAAGGAATGTACTCTCTACCCATTTTTTTTATAAACTCACCAAAATTTTTAATATTTTTCTGATATTTTCTGCCCTCATTTGTGTCATTGTAATTGCCCACTAAGGGGATAGTTACAGAATGAATAGAGAATAGTTCATTTGCCTTGTTGTGACAAGAGTATATATAATTACATAAATATAATCTGCAAATTAATCATATCAGAGGTACAAATAATGCAATAGCAGATTGTTTACCAAGATGTTAAAATTGATCCTGTATAGAAATACTCTCAACATTGAGTTACTTTATTATAACATGTTATATATTGTATATTGTTATCTATTTCATGGTTTTAAAGACAGTTTAATTATAACTGAATTTTAAAGCAAAAGTTAAAATTCCTTTAAAGGGGGAAGGTGTGATAGAGTATATAAAGAATATAGATATGTTTTTGGGAGATAAATTGAGAAAGGTTTGTTAGAGTAGGTCACCTATAAACACTTTAAAACAGATCTTATTTAAAATACTGGAGCTCTTCCCCATGATAGACATATTGGCTCCAGAACCTTTGCAAGAACTTTGAAGAGTGCTCAAGAGACTTCACTAATGGATTGTTGTTTACAGAAGGTCATGTGGTTTTGAAAGCAGGGAGAGTCAAACAAGCTTTCTCTCAGAGAGTCAGAGAGAGAGAGACACACACACACACACACAGATCACTTGTACAGTGTTACAGCCAGCAGACATCAGCTGGGACTGGAACAGGACAAGCTGACAAGCTTATGAAAAGCCCCCTATTTTGAAAGATGGCCTGGTCAAAGCCCTTGTGATTCCTGCAAGAGGAGAGGACTGGCTGTCTAATGTTTCACTTGGAATAAGTGAAACAAAAAGGAACTCTGTGGTGACCTGAAAGAAAGAGGTCATCATCTGGAGAACCCTGAAGGGGAAAGTTTAATCAGCAAACACTGGAGTGGTTGATGGAAGTACATCAGTTGTGGATGTTCTGGAACAACAACTCTCTCTGAAAACAGACAAGAACCATCCTGAGCAGTAACCATTTACCTTTCAGGCACCAAAGCCTGGTAAACATTATAAATGTTAAATCCTGTGCACAGTATAAGAATTTCCTGCAACCAGTGAACTTAGAGGAATGAGAAGCGAGATTGGACTGTGAACCAAAAAACTTTTCTGAACTTACACACACACACACACACACACACATTACATACACGCACGCTTAGAATTAGAAGAGGGTTAAGTAAGTCAATAGAGATAAGTTAAAGTTTGATTCTATTTTCCATGTTTAAAGATAATTAAAAGCAACTTTTGTTTCAGTAACCTTTTATCTTGGTGAATATCTATTGCTGCTGGGTTTTGGGGTCCTCTGGGCTTGTAACATTTTGAAGGATGAGGGGTCTGTATTCGCACTTCAAATATGAATTAAATCTTGGCCTTGTCTGGAGGCACCAATACCTCTGAGCAGAAAGCCCTGAAAAAAAGTAGGGGACACAGCCTAGTACATCACAGGCAAAAGTCTACCCACCATTGAGAACATCTATAGGGAACGCTGCCGTTGGAGAGCAGTAGCAATCATGAAAGATCCACACCACCCAGAACATGCTCTGTTCTCACTGCTGCCATCAGGAAAAAAGGTATATGAGCTACAAAACTGACACCATTGGGTTCAGGAATAGTTGCTGCCCCTCCACCGTCAGACTCTTAAACAACAGACTCAATCAGAGACTCATTTAAGGACTTATTGTTTATTAATTATTTATATCTCTGTATTTTCACAATTTATTTACATTACTTTATTTTTTATACATTCCCTTCTTCTTGAGTACAGTTACTGGTAATTCAGAAATTCTGCCTGGCCTGCAGGTAAAAGAATCTTAAGGTTGTATGTGATTTCATATATGTATTCTGACAATATATTTGAACTTTGAAATTCTCCTCAAGGATGCTAATTTAATTTAGTTTTCAAATGTGCTAGAAACCATTGGAAAGTTTGTCATGGTCAACAGCATTTCAAAAGTCTTACTAAACAAAGATTAAAAACAAATAAAGAAAAATTGTATCAACTTTCATGTTGTAATTCATCAAAGTTTTAGATGTTGGGGAGTGACTGTGAACATTTCAATTTGATGACACAAATTTTAGAGATGGTTAAAATCTATGATGGGTTGTTACTGGTGCTCGTTCAGTAGTGAAAAATCATTATATTTAATTTTTCCCTGTGCTGCCCTAAGATACTGTCATTGTTTTGATATCTTATGTACACCAGAATTCATTCCCTCTGCTATTTTTTCATGTCATTTAAGCAAACATTTCATTTTTTAGGATCCATTTGAACAGCTTTGAACTCAATATTTAAACACCATTCTAAAGTGAAGTGATTTCCATTCTGGTCCCTGAGAGATTAGACTCCTGAAGTAGTTTTGAATATTATCCCATTTCATGACCAATCAGTAGATGGCCTCTGAGCAGGTTTATAAAATAGCTAATCATTAATTCTTGCCGTTACGTTTTTATCATTTTACCAGAAGTATGAAAGACAAACACTGCTGTTGATAAGTGATCAAACTGTGTCTGAAGGCTTTGTTTTGAGAACAGTTCCTTAAATAACTCAGGTCTTTACCATGTTATTCTTAAACTGGATAAACTGTTTCTGAGCTCACTTTTATTAAAATACTCAGGCAAAAGTTGGATTTTGTGACCATATTTTTGATGTTAAATTTAAGGAGTTGACTATTAGATGGATACTAACTTTGAGTGGTTGAAATTCACACTACAATCCAAAATACTATATCAGTAGCAAAGGTCCAAATGATCTCTAAACAAATAAAGAACAAAAATAAAATGAATTAATCTAATAATAATAGTGTAAGATAATAATTAAATATTATTCATAATAATAATTCGAGGCATTGGGAGCTCTGTCGGGTGGGCGGCTGGGGCCATGGCTTGAGTCCCCGTTCCAGGCGTCGAGAGCTCCAGCCTGCATGAGGCAGGGCCAAGGTGAGAGACTTTTCCACCAGATATATATGAAAAATCCAGATTTTTTGACCAAAATAGGGGGTCGACTTTTACACGGTATCGACTTTTACAGTATGGTGATTAAAGTGAAGCTTATATAGTGATACAACACCACAATTATACTAACCCTGCATTAATCCCCTTTTTTAAGAACATAAGAAATAAGAGCATTGATAGGCTATTTGCTCCATCAAGCCTCGTCTGACATTTAATAGCCATTGGAGCGGCACGGTTAGCGTGGCGATTCGCATGACGCTGTTACAGCACCAGCAACTTGGTTTCGAATTCGGTGCTGTCTGTAAGGAGTTTGTACATTTTCCCTGTGTCTGCATGGGTTTTCAGTGGGTGCTCCAATTTCCTCTCACCCTCCAAATTATGGGTTTAAATGGGTGGAATCAGCTTCTACTGTGTTGTAAATAAAAACTGTAAAATAGAACCATGGCTGGTATGTTCAGGAACTCAGCCCCTCTACTTCCCTTTAGCCCCTACTTTGCAAATATCTTCATTGCATCATTCCCATCCACTCCTTCTAGATTCTACCACTGGGGATAATTTACAATGGCTCATTAATTCTACCAACCCACGTGTCTCGCCCTTTGGGAAGAAACTGAGGGAAACCAACATAGAAAAAGAGAAAACGCAAGGCAGCACCGGAGGTCGGGACAAAACCGAGTCATTGGACCTATGAGGCAGCAGGTCTATGAAGCTGCACAACTGTGCCACCCAGCTGACACATGAGCACACAAACACATTAATGCGACTGTATGAACATCCTTGTCCACATTTTCTTTTGTAGCGCTACCACATTTATTAACATAGCACACACATTTCAGACAGATCTGTGACAGGTAATGTAATGGTGCAACTTTCAAGTTCCTTGGAAAGAACAGAGAATTTTCTGAACATGTGCTAATTACAATTTATAAAAATTTAAATTCATGCATAGAGCATGATAACATGAGCCCCTGAGCATGCACCACACAAATGCACCAATTAACCTACAATCTCTGTATGTTTTTGAAGAGTGGGAGGTAACTTGAGCAAGCAGAGTCAGATTCAGAATTTATTGTCATGAACAAGTCATGAAATTCGGAGTTTTGCAGCAGTATCGTAGTGTAAACATTCATATAGACCACCTTAAACAATAAATTAAAAAATAATAGTGTACAAAAAGAAGGCAGTGTCTTTGGTTCATTGGATTACTCAGGAAGAATAATGCGGCAGGGGAAAGCCACACAGAAACGGGGAGAACGTACAAACGAAGAGATTCAAACCCAGGTCTCTGGCCCTGCAATCGCATGGCGCTAACCGCTACACTAATCATGCCACCCAATATAATTTAAAGCTATTAATAAGCAAAAAATATTTTCATAGATGCTGTATACAATCCAATTTTATTTTTATTCCAATCTGTAGTTACAATTATTTCTCTCGTTTAAGCATTTTTGATAATTTACCTTTGTATTGACCTGCGTTTGAAATGAGTATTGACAGTTTCAGACGAATGAAAATGCAAACACTCCATTGTTCACTGATGGTTGACAAATTGTCATGCCCTAAAATGTTCAATTTTTCTCATTTTCAATATTAGTAATGTGCAATAATCTTGGTGCAATATTTCACCAGGGATAGGTTTAATTAAATCAATCTGGTTGAGTATGATTTTGAGAGACAGACTGGTATATCAAAAGATTTTTGGAGGAAGCACATCTTGTCAGAATGTGAAAGACAGGTCTTTGGAATTTGCTCCCCATAACTGACCACTTGCAAATGATTTGACAGGCACTTTAATAATAGTGTGTATTGCTCAGTTACCAAGCAAAGGAAACTTGCACTCAGTCATGTGCCAATGGAAGTTTATAACCATATAAATATGACAGTCATCACTACTTCTGGAATAAACAAATAATGACCATTCACATAAAACTGCCTCAAATTATCTGTAAGCCTTTATATAAGGATGCCATTCCTGACATTTAAAATGAACCATTATTTCGTCAGTTCAGATACATTCCAATTTTATGATATTGGTTTCTTCTTTTGGAGATTTGCATGACGATGATTTGCTCTGACCTCATTCTGGTTGGAGGGGTCACAGTCATCTGTCAGAAGCTTCAGGAGGCAGGGATGAGATGTTTAGCTTTGTGTTACTCTCCATTTTCAGATTGAGTTCAAACAGTGGTCAATACCTTTCTGGATATTGCAGCAATTAGAGGATGTGGGGACAGGACACGAAATTACAGTGCAGGTCATGATGAATAATGGAGCAAGACTGAGGATTGAATGGGTTGCTCTTGCTTGCATTTCTTAGGATTTTATGTGTTTACATTTGAAAATGGTAAAAATGGCAGCATTCCCAGGACTGCAGTAATGGCAGCGCTGCCACTGGTGCTGAGCTGGGAGATCGGGGAGCAGAGACAATGCCCCTCTACAGGGGCACTGTGTCTCCTCAATGACTTCAGATTCTCCAAACTGGACCGTCTCAACTTTACGATGAATGTCCAATCCCTTTATACCTCCATCCCGCACACAGCATGTCTGAAGCCACTTTGCTTCTTCCTGGGCCAGAGGCCCGATCAGTTACCCTTTACCACCACCCTCCTCTGCCTGGCAGAACTTGTCCTCACTCTAAATAACTTCTTCTTTAACACATCTCACTTCTTCCAAATTAAAGGAGTAGCTATGGGTACCCACATGGGTCCCTGCTATGCCTGCCTGTTTGAGGGCTTTGTGGAGCAATCCATGCTACAAGCCTACACAGGCAAGACCCCCAACTTTTCCTCTAGTATATCAATGACTACATCGGGGCTACCCCATGCCAACTTAATGCACTTCGCTGAAAACTTACACCCTGATCTTAAACTCACCTTGTCTACCTCTGATAACACTCTCCCTTTCCTGGATCTCTCTGTCTCCATCTCCGGAGACAAGCTTTCCACCAACACATACTACAAACCCTCTGACTCCCACAACTACTTGAGCTACACTTCCTCACACCCTGTCCTCTGCAAGGATTCCATCCCCTTCTCTCAATTTCTCCATCTCCGCCACATCTGTTCCCAGGATGAGGTGTTCCAGTCCAGATCTTCTAAAATCTCTGCTTTCTTCCTCAAATGTATCTTCCCTTCCACCACTATCAACAGCCCTCACCTGCATCTCCTCCATTTGCCACTCGTCTGCTCTGACCCCTCTGCTCCCGGACACAACAAACAAAGAATCCCCCTCATTCTTACCTACCATCCTACCAGCCTCCGCATCCAACACATTATCTGCCAGAATTTCCAGCACTTACTAGAGGATCACACCACCAGACACATTTTTCCTTCTCCTTCCCTTTCAGCCTTCCACAGGGACAACTCCCTCAGTGATTCCCTCGTGCGCGCATCCCTTTCCACCTATCAACCCTCACTTCTGCAGGAGGTGCAACACTTGCGCCCACGCTTCCTCCTTCACCACAGTACAGGGCCGCAAAGAATCCTTTCAAGTGAAGCAACATTTCACTTGTGCATCCACAGAACTTATTTACTGCATTCAGTGCTCCCTTTGTGGTGTTCTCCACACTGGAGAGACTGGTCACAGATTGGGAGATCGATTCACTGAATGCCTCCTCTCCAGCCTCAACAACAGTGACCTCTCAGTAACCAACCATTTCAATTCTGAGTTACACTCCCAGACTCACGTGCCTTTGTACTATCCCACCCTGATCACCCACAAATTGGAGGAACGACACTTTATTTTCTGTCTGGGCCCCCTCCAGCCAGATGGCATTAACATTGACCACTCTGCTTTCTATCTAACTTGCTCGCCTTTTCTTTTCCCTCCTTCTTTCCTGTCTTTCTAGTTCTCCCATCCCTTCTCCCTTTAAACTCAGCCATCCCTCCTCCCCCTCATTGCTGTTGTGCCCTTCCTCTTTTCTGCACCTATAATCCATTGCCTTTGTAGCATGGATTTGCCAACCCCCCCCACCTTTCTGTTTGGACACCTGCTGGCATTTTCTCATATCTGGATGAAGGCCTGAAACGTTGGTAATGTATTTCTATTTATGCTAGATAAAGGACGTTGTTTGACCTGCTGAGCTTCTCCATCATTTTGTGTTTTTACTTTAACCAGCCTACAGATTTTTGAGATTTTCTCCTCTACTGGATTCGTCTGCTTGGTTTTGATGCCAACAGCCTCCGTACAGGTTTTAAATAGCCTGTTGAAGGAGTCGACGGTGTCTATTTTAAACATCTTGAAAACCATGGATGTCCATGCCCAAGATGGCGGCCCCCATGCTTGGTGGCGGATTGCAAGGTTTGCAGACTCTGGGAAATTAGTTGAATAGAGCAGGCTATCAGAAGCAGAAGAACACCCACCCCCCCCCCCTCCCCACCACCGCACCTTCATCCCCGCTGAGATTGGGAATCTGGAGACAACCCTGCAGGGATGGAGACCACGGCAGCAGACCAGCGAGGGGCTCAGTGGCTGAAGGACCCTTTCAGACTACGTATTGCTGGAGACTGGCAGTTGAAGGACCCACACAGGCTGCGGGTTGCTGGAGACTGGTGGCTGAAGGTCCCATGCCAGACTGTGAACTGCTTGTGGGAACCGGGTATTAGCACCAAGATTCATATGGGTGCCAAGGTAAGAAGGGCTCCCTATGGGCCTCAGGCACTGGAAGCTTCCTGATTGTGTTAGAAGTTCAGAGCAGGGGGATCAGGTTTGCCACTGAATTGAACAGGAGGCAGGGCGGCTGCGGAAGCACAGGAGGTGAATCCACAGATATGAGGTGTCTCTGAAGGGATTTTCTTTTTCTTCTCTTTGTCTTAGCCTTGTGCCCAGTGAGAGCTTCTGTGCTACATTTCCTTATTCTTGATAAAGAGTTTCGGCTTGACTTGATGAGTTGCTCCAACAGATTGTGTTTGAACTCTGAGAAATGTTCTCTTCTGTGGCCTGTGGCCTCAAGAGCTAAGTAGAGTGGCTGGCTGCTACCTTGATTGGAAGTAGCTCATTCAGATCATGAGATTACAGTCTCGTGTTTCTCCTGCTTTGCTTTATTGCTTGGTCTCCTGACCTGAGCCATTGCTTCCTAATGAACATAAGCCTGCGTGATCTGCAAACACTCCAACCATCCTCTCTCAAAGTATCACTAATTGCTTCATGGCAGATGGATTTTCTTTTCTCTCTCAGAACTACATCGCCATTCTCTCGCAGCCAAAAGATAACAATCAGATCATAACAGCCAATGTTTTGAAGGTACATGCCAACATGATTTTGGGAAATGATAAAGGAATCAGATTCCTGTCGCGGTGACTCTCTCCCCCTCCAGCCCTCTGTCGTCCAACAAAAGGTACCAGATCAGTAGTTCCAGACGTGGGGGATCTACAGAAAAGATCAATAGTTTAATCAACCACTGACGAGTCATGTGTCAGCAGTACCCTCCTTGATGAAGTGCGGCGGATTTGATCGGAAAAAAATAAAACTGAGTAATCGCGTTTTTCAATGAGCATGGAGGAAAAGAAAACAAGGCAAAGCAAAGTCGATTTCATTTCCTACTTTTTGTCAGGCCTTTCTAAAATCCTTTTGCAAATACACTCAAAGGTAAATTGTTCAGAAGAAACGTTTATCGAAGTTAATCCAAAAGCAGGTTTCTTTATCTCTGGCATTTATTGGTCGGCTGGACAGGCTGTGTTCATGTTTACTGAAAAAAAAAGCTGCATGAAAGCAGCCTAATTAGTTCTGGGGATGTAACATTTATAAATGAGGCCTGCCCCTAGATGTGATTGATGCGCAGCAGCCAACTAATGAACAGGTCGCTCTGGAGATAAGTAGGCTGCTGTGCCAATGTCAAAGTGTAAATGAAATCTTGAAAGCTGTGATGTTGGCCTGTGCATGTGTAAATAACATATTAATTATTGACAGTTGTGGGAATAATAATTCCCATTTCCTCATCAGCTCGTCACATCTTTACTTTCCCTGGAATTATTCTCCAATTCTGTGCAGTTTGCGAAGTAATTATCCACTTGCAGGAAGAATATGTCTTCTGCTCATTTAAAAGAGAATGTTAATTTCTGGCACTGGATTATCTTTGTATTTCTATGCAAATGACAATAAAAGCCCAACTACCTGAAGAACTATTCTGCTATAATCTCAGTTAAATGGTGTTGGTGAATGCAAAGATATAAAAGACCCTGTAACTCGCTGGTGGGCAGGTAACAGAATTAAGCTGTGACAAAAGATGGATGATTTGAAAATTCATTCTTAATTTTTATTAACCCAAGAATAAGAAAATGAAAGAGTTTGAGATACATTAGTCTATTCTATTACCATTGATTACACTGGACAACAAATCTTTTCAAAAGGTTTGCTTCCTGAAAAAATTTGGGGATCGTGATAGGCAATTTCAAGTTGAACACAAAGATAATTTCAGATTTGCTGTATCATGCAGGAAGTAGGAGAAACATTACATTAACTTTTTAAAAAAATGGAATTTAGCATGTTTAATCGTGGCACATTGCATTCGTTCAACTGGCCTAAAAATGTTTTGCCGCTGATTTTCGTTGTACTCAGCATCTGATGCTTCTTGAGTCAGTGTCCAAAAATAGTTCGGCCAGCGTTGATGAATTTCATTTGCCCTGCTTTTCCGTGGTTGCAATGTCCTGGTTAAACCTTTCACCATGTTCATCACTAACTGCACCAAGATCAGCAGGGAAGAAGTCCAAGTGCAAATGCAGAAAATTCATTTTCAATGATGTGTTGTTCTTCATGACTTTGCACACTTGAAGTAGACTTAAAATATGACAGGAAATCACAAAAATAGGTTAAATTTTAAAAAATGGACGCTTTGAGGAGTTTACAGATACATCGACGACTTGCAAGCAGTTAGCAATGCAGATGTTCCCCATGCTAGCTTGGAAGTAGCCATTTGCACACTAACATAGAAGCTAATAGTGATTTCACTAATGTTATGGACCCTGGACAGCTTTATTTTTAGACCAGGGACACGACTGAATATGCAGCGGGAGAGAGAGGAGCGCACGCCGTGGGAAGCGCTGAAGCAGCATGCTGAGGAAGCAAACAGCTGCTTGGAGCACGAGAATCAAATTGACAGATGTCAGGAGTATGAGAGCCCCCCACTGAAGCTGGTGGGCTAGTGGAAAGCACATCCGCTGTTGTCAACCCCTTTCCGCCAATCAGGAGAGCTGGGGCAGTTGAAGAGCCCAGCGAGCTGAGATTGAACAATTAGTCAGATGACAGTTAGTCAGAAGGCAGTTAGTCAAACAGTCAGTCTGTGTGTAGGTGCTCACCCGGCAGCTTCAGCAGGCAGGAGACTGAGTTGCTTCATTCATGGGTGCCAGCACTGCTGTGAAGAACTGCCTAATGGTGTGCTCAACCAACAGCTTCAGTTAGAAGAAAGGAGATTGAGCTGCTTTGTCTGTGAGGGCCAGCACCATTGTCCTGACAACATTTTGTGACACTCTGACTCTATGTCCAACCTATGGTTCTCCAGTTCCCTTTCAAGAGGAGGACTTTGTATGGCAGAAGTCATTTGACAACCTGAGACAGAATTTTAGAGGGGAAGACTCGTGTGACAGGAGGTCACTTGGCACCCCTAAAAAGGGCTTCGGAGGTGCGCACCTCATGTTAGTGACTAGGAGGTCACTGGGTGAAAATTCCATTGTGAAGAAATTAAGGGTGGCCATTACCACATTAGAAACTCAGGAAAGTCTCTCATATTCCCCTGCCAAGGTTGTACGTCTGCACTGATAACAGTCATCTCTCTCCACATTCGACTAAAAGACCTGTGTGCAACTAGACTAAGAAATCACCGCCTAGAGACCAGATTCTGTGGACTCTTCTTTTGACTGACAGACTTGACATGACAGACTTGAGCTTTTGTTGTTGGAGTTTTTTGGGGGGCTTGGACTGTAATGGGTTTTTTTACATATACTCCTTATGAATATCTGTTGTTAGTATATAGTTGCTATAAAGGCTTATGTTTGGGTGTTAAGATTATTGAGTTAATTCTTCTATTGACAATTGTTAATAAATTTTGAGTTAAACTTAACCCATCTGTTTACGCATCTCTCAATTGCTGCTGGTGAGGCATAACACTAAACATTTCCAGTAATGGAGATGGCATTACATGACAAAACTTCGTCTGCATTGACATATCTTGTCCATTATTGTGCGACATGTACATTAGATAGCTTTGGTGGAATTTTACAGCAACCTTCCTTGCTGACACTGTGTTCAGTCTTTTTTTATTTCTCCTTTATGTTGTTAGTGGAGCAATCCTTGTCTTGTTGGGAGCACATCTTTCAATCACCAACTAGATAGATAGGCCAGAGACCTTGTGATAGTACAGATCTATCACCAATGTATATAGTGTATATAGTTACAGTATCTAGACTGTGCTTACAGCGATTGGCTGAGAGCTAAGCCATGCCTACTGTCTGGGCCTTAAAGGGTTGTGTCCCTAGCCAGGTCGGATCATTCTGGACTGGTCGGCCACCTGTGAAGAGCTCCTGTCTTTTGCTAATAAAATTGTAGAGCTCGTCGAAAGAACCAAAGACTTGTTGATCCAAACCGAGGCTTTTATTAGCAAAAGACAGGAGCACTTCACAGGTGGCTGACCAGTCCGGAATGATCCGACCTGGCTAGGGACACAACCCTTTAAGGCCCAGACAGTAGGCGTGGCTTAGCTCTCAGCCAATCGCTGTAAGCGCAGTCGAGATACTGTAACTAAATACACTATATACATTGGTGATAGATCTGTAGTATCACAGACCTCATCACCTGCTGTCAAATATTAAGTCCTGCAAAATGTCCTGCCTGCTCCTATTGGCTTAGAATAGTGTTTGCTTTCCATTCTCCTGCAAGCAGTAAGAAATTAATTCTAATTACACGTGGAACAACAATTACTTTGATGGGCTGAACAGCATTCTTGAAATTAATGCTCAATATCCCACTAATATTTTTGCCTCGCTCACTTTCTTAAGGGTGAAAGGGGAAAAGTTTAGTGAGAACTTTTTCACACCGAGAGGAGCGGGACTGTGCACTAAGCTGCCCGCTGAAGTGGTGAGCGCGGGCACAATTTTGAGATATAATAAAAATTTGGACAAATACATGGATGGGAATGAGTATGGAGGGCTATAGACTGGGTGCAGGTCAGTGGGACTAGACACAATAATGGTCCAGCACAGACTAGAAGAGCTGAAGGCCCTGTTTTCTGAGTTGTAATGTTCTGTATTTCTGTGGTTCTACTAAGTTCATGATTTTGAGGTGCAGGTTCAAGTAGAAAGCCCCAAAACCTTCATTGCTAATGACATTACAACTTTTAATTGTGCCTTTACTTTTTTCCTCCCAAGTTTTCTTTAGAGTAAACCATGTTGCAAATTGGTCCTTTACGGAAGCACATTCTGAGGAGAGATGGCGTTAATTCTTGCTACATAATAGCAATGCATTACCACAGAAGACTATTGAATGCAATTATCTTTGGACATTGGAGGTGTTCCCTATAATAAATATCTAACAATGGTGCAAAGTCTCAATGCTGCTTTAAGAATTAATTTTGCAGAAATAAACTCAATTCTCTAGGGAGCATTAATGTCTTTTTCAAGAATGGATTCTTGTGACTTCTTTCTCCTTTTTTCCATACAGGAGAAAGCTGACACACTGGTTGGAACATTTTACAACAAAAACAATACCAGAAGCATCTTAATACTCAAGTGGGGGGTGGTCTCCCCATTTTCCGGTGCCCCATGCAGTGGCAATGGGGAAACATGGTTATATTTCTGAATCAGGATGCTCACAGAGTTTTAGAGTTCTCATGCAGAGATGAGCCCTTCATTTCACATACAGAGATGTACTCTTCAGTCCAGTCCATGTATGCTACCCTTCTACCCATCTACACCAATCTCGTTTGTCTGTATTGGAACTCCGCTCCGTAAACGGTTATATATATATATATATATATATATATATATATGGTTATCTATGCCTCATTTATTTAAAATGTTTGTCTCAATATATCAAAAACATAGTTATTATATATTATTCCACCATCTCCTCTGGCAGTCTGTCCCAGATATCGACCTTTTTGTGTAAAAACAACATCCTTCAGATTCCCTTTATATCTCCCACCTTTCACCTCAAGCACATACCCTTTTATTTTTCATACCCTTGCCATGGAAAGAAGATTTTGACTACCTAGCTTTGGTGTACTTCTCATAATCTCATTTACCTCGGCTTTCTTCCCTTCATGGAAAGCAAACTCATCCTATCCAATCTTTTCCCATAACTAAAAACCTCCAGTACAGGCAAGATTTTGGTGAATCTCCTCAGAAATCTCTCCAGCACAGCCAACCCCATTCTACTGCATGGTAACCAAAACTTCTCAGAATACTTTGAATAGGGCCTAACCAGTGCTCAGCAAAGTTGCCACATAAAGCTCCAACTCTTTGAAGGCTACAATGCCAATTGCCTTATTCACCATCTATCTGTGTTCCCACTTGGTGTGCAACTTGGAAGGCAACCTGCCCACGGTGGAATTGTCATGTCGCAAGATAGGGAAGTGTTGTTGAAGAAACCTGGGTGAGTATCACTGGCTATAAGTGATGCACGTTACAACCACAGCCAGTCAAATATAGAGTGCAGCGCCAGTCAAATGTGTTAGTCTAGATGGTGTTGGGCTTCTTCATCACATTCCTGGTCCCCTATATGGTGGAAAGGCTTGAATCACTGGCTCTGGATACACACCTTGGATTTGTTCTCATAGCCACAGTAATTATGTGACAGCATGTTGATGAAGGGGTGTTGATGAAGGGGTGTTGATGAAGGGGTGTTTTATGATTTACAGGATGTATTCCAGCAGAATATGAAGGATTTTTCAAATCCATGACCTCCGCTGCCCAAATGCACCAGTTACACCACACTTCTCATGGTCAACATCCTGAAACTTCTTACATGCAGAAATGCTTTTACTCAAGAAACTGCAGCAAATCCCATATTTCCTTATGAAATAGGAGGGCATTCATCCCATCGCATCCATCCAAGCTCATGGAGAATCCCATTCCACACCAAATTTCCCTGTAACTTACTATTCACACATTCATATCATTTTTACCTTCCACCAACACCAGGGACAATTATAGTAACAAATTAAACTTCCAAGCCACAAGTGATGGGGATATCAGGGGAAACTGGAGCCTCTGGAAGAAACGCAGGTAATTACATGGGAGACCATGGAAATAATATACCATAAACCTGTCTTATACAATTAAATGCATTTATATTCTGGTCCACTGCAAATCAAACAGTCTCAGGTTCAAAATTATAAATTGAGCTAACAGTTACTGGATTTTTTGGAACAAAGATCTGTTCTAGTCACCTCATTATTGGAAGGATGTGGAAGCTATAGAGAGGGTGCAGAGGTGATTTACCAGGATGTTGCCTGGATTGGAAAATAACTCTTATGAGGCAAGGTTAGCAGAGCTAGGACTTTTCCCTTTGGAGCGAAGCAGGATGAGAGGTCTGCATGATTATGAGAGGCATAGATAAGGTAGACAGCTAGCGCCCTTTTCCCAGAGCGGGAGTAGGAAACACCAGAGAAAATCTGTACGAAGTGAAGGGAGGAATGTTGAGGGATGCTTTGCCAGTGGTGGTAGTGAAGGCTGGAACAATATGGGCATTTAAAAGACTCTCAGACAGGCACATGGATGAAAGAAAAAAATAGAAGGTTATGAGATAGGAAGGGTTTAGCTTTATTTTGGTTGGAATATATAGGCTGGCACAACACTGAAGGTCGAATGGCCTGTACTAAGCTGTAGTATTCCACGTTCTATGTTCTTGGCTGCGTTGTTGGATGACCTGAAGCTTTTCTAGTTTTCTGATAGCACTCAGTCAGACTACTTAAAACGCCCTGCATTATAATGCTCAGAGACACAAAATGTTTCCTAATTTCCCTTCTGAAAGGCTCGGTTTTGATCATGAAGTCTGTCCTTTTATCTTGTACTCTTCACTCAGCAAAACATCTTTCTCACCCACTACCCTATCGATTAATTTGTCGGATTCTATAAGCTGCACTTAAATTTCTCTGTAGCCTTTTATGTTTCAGGGAATGCAGGTCTAAATTTCTCTAATCAGAAATGATAATACAGTTATTGGAGTCATAGTGACATTAAAATAAATCATGCTCTGAGCTTCCAGAATCAATATATCCTCTCCAAAGTGCAACCTAAAGCTGGAGGTTCATTCCAATCAGCAATTTGCTTCTGTCACACGTCTTTCTCCATTTACGTTCCAGTCCCAAAAGCATGAAGACTAATAATTCAATTAGTCTTCATGATTAATTTTGGACTTGACCATATGTTTTAGTTGTCTACATGGATCCTTGTATCTCCTACCAGTATTTTAGTCATACAGGTACGCAATCCTTAACCCTTGGGGGACAGTGTGTTCCGAATTTCGGATTTTTCTGGATTTCGGAAAGCCCACCCGAATCGTTCTGCTGTATCCACCCCCACCCCCTTCCAGTCGCCGGCCATCTCCCCCAATTGCCGGCCCCCTCGGCCATCTCCCCCAACCGCCGGTCGCCACTTTCCGGATTTTGGAGCTTTTTGGATTTTAGATGTCCAGATAAAGGATTGTGTACCTGTACTTACACTGTAACTGATTCTTGGTTCAAAATGACATCACACTTAGCTGCATTGAAATCCACCTGAACTATTTAATTCAGACCCTAGTACACTCTACTTCCTTTCCTGCCAATCTTTGTGCTGTTAGCAAAATTTGATGGCAAATAAAGTTCCATGCATTTCAAGTCTTTAATACATATAGTGAATAGTTGGAGCTTGTGCAATACCATTGGCCATACAGTTCCAATTTAAGTCCCTACTCTAGATCTTATTGAGTCACAAATTTGCTTTTAATTCCACGATCCTTAACTTTAGCATTTTTTCTTATATTTGATAGTCTGGAATGAGAAAGGACTCATTAGGTAGATTGAGTGCAGGAGAAGTCATTGCTGTGTTAGTACCTTAGATCTTTGTGGGGCCAAACTGGGAGGCCATTAAAAAGCTCATTTTCCATGGTCACTTAAGAAAGAGCAACCACTATATAAAATAATTCTTCATGAAGAAAGAGGGTAAAACAGAAGATTCAAAACCAGGTTCTTGGATAATATCAAAGAAAACTAAGAGGGGGGGGGGGTGCGGGGCGGGGGATGGTGTTAGTTATGACAGATTGGGGAACTTTAGTAAATGGATAGGTAATGAATAATTTTTAAAGAATATACCTGAATTACAACAATTTTTCATTCCTGTGTCAGGAAAGAAGGATCAATTGGAGATTACAAAGGAAAATTGGGGATAGTGTTAGTTTCAAAGAGGAGACAGAAAATTGCCAGAAGAAGTACCATATATACCCATGTAATCATCGATACCGTGCAATAGTCGACCCCACTAAAATCGGATGTTTTTGTATGACCCGAGTAAAAGTTGATGCCCCTATATTTGGCCATGACTGCCCACCCTCCAGTGTACCAACTCCTGGACAGCGGACTTCAGTCCGGCTGCTTGCCCACTGAAGCTCCCAACTCCCCGGCCACCCACGCATCCAAACTCCCAATCGCGGATCCTCACCCCAGCCCTGCACCCATCCGAATACCCGACCATGGATCCTTGCCCTGGCCACCTGCCCAACTGAGCTCCCGACACCCCGGCCACAAACTTACCACCAAGTCCCATCCATCCAAGCTCCTGAGACCTTGAACAACGCATGTATTTACAAAGTCAAAAGTTAGATCTGTGTAAAAGTCGACCCACTTTTTTTTTGCCTGAAAAAGTGGTCTAATAAATTTGACGATTACACAGTATCAAGCCTAAGGATTGTAGAAGTTTTGAATCCCACAAAGAAGATCAAAAAGTTTAGTTAAGATCTGTAAGGTGAAATATGAAAGTAAGCTTGCATAGAAAAAAAAACTTCTATAAAATGTGAAGAGTAAAAAATTGCCAAAGATGAATGTAAGTCCCCTACAGTCAGAAATGGGGGGTGGGGAATTAAATGTGAGAACAAAGAAATGGCAGAAGAGTACAAAAATGTACTCTAGTACTGTCTTCATAACGAAGGAGACAAATTAATCTCCCAGGCATGTTAGGGCACCAAAGGTTGAGAAAGCAGGAGGAACTGAAGAAGGTTAGTAGAAGTAATGAAATACTTCTAGGATCTAAAGGCTGACAAAAAAATATCCCCGGATCTTATAATTTACATCCCAGAGTAAGGAGGGAGTTGCCCTGGAAATAATAGATGAGCATTTTTAAAATACTTTAGAGTCTGGAATAAATTCTATAGATTGAAAAATGGAGAAAACAATCTCAGGTCTTAAAAAGGGAAAGAAAAAAAACTAGAATTGAAAACCAGTGAGACCAATATCAGTTGTCTGGAAAGTGTTAGAATCTATTACAAATGGTGTAAAAACTCTACTTGGAAAGCATGGATCCATAGGCAAAGTTTGCATAGCTCTATGAAAAGATAGCATGCATAATAACTTGAGTAGAGGCTTTAGAGGATGTAACAAGTGGAATAGAAAAGGCAGTGTTAGTAGATTTGGTCTAGTTAAGCTCTCAAAAGGCCTTCGATAGGGTTCCACATAAAAGGTTTCTTGTGCAATATTAAAGCACATGGGATTGGGGATAATATCTGGAATTCATTGCCAAGCCGTTAAGTATTTAAATCAGGAAGGGGATTAAGGGTTATGGGGAGAAGGCAGGAGAATAAGGCTGAGAAAGGATAGTAAATCAGCCACAATGGAATGGGGTTAGGGCCAAATGGCCTAATTCCACTTCAATATCTTATGGATCTGGTCTTAATATATTAATAATTGCTTGACAAACAAGAAAAAGGGAATAGGAATGAAGCATTTTTTTCCATATGGCAATCAGTGACTAATGGGGTGCCACAGGGATCAATGGTTTGCTGCAGTTAATCACAACAGGAATCAATAATTTGGACAGAGGAACATAGTGCAACATCTTCAAATGTGTAGATGAAGCTGTGAGGAGGAACACATTGAACAAAGAACATTACAGCACAGTGCAGGCCATTCAGTCCATGATGTTGTACTGACACATATATACCGACCAATAAAAATCTAACCCCTCCCCCCTATAGAGTCGGTGTCAGAATAAATCTAATCGGGGACATTAGGGTAACTGTGGGGGAACAAATTGCCATTTGTTTAGCAGTTTCATGTGCAGTTCCTGCCATTCGTCTTCAGGTGCAAGGGCCCAATAACATTTTGGGGATGTGTCATGGCCCCCCCCCCCATGACACCCACCCTGCCTCCCTACCTCATAACCCTCTATTTTTCTTCGATCCATGTGCCTGTCTAAGAGTCTCTTAAATACCCCTATTGTTCCAGCCTCCTCCACTATCCCTGGCAATGCATTCCAGACACCCACAACTCTGTAAAATTCTTACCCCTAATGTCTCCCCTAAACTTTCCTCCTTTCACTAAAATAAGCTCCAATGTGATTTAGACAAGATGGATCTAAGAAATGAAAATCATTTCACAGAGAACCCTTAAACTTAGTGAAGAAAGGTAATTTCTCATTTTGAGTTGAATTCAAATCCATAATCCCAGAGAACGGATGGGAAAATGCATTATTCTTTCCCATTTTAGTTCTCTGCCGCTACCTGTTGCCTGAAGCAGCCAGACCTTTCAACGTACTGAAAATTTTGTATTCTAAAGTGAGTGAAAGGAACAGGGTTATATAATTGGTTCATTAACAATCATTCCTGCATTCAGTCTGCATTGGTCAGAACCAAAGTTTGTTAGCACATGTTGTATCAGATGTTTTTCCCTGCAATCTTCCTCCCAGGGTGTGAATAATGATACTGGACAACAAAGATTCTGCTGCCTAGTTCTGTTTTATGGATTTGGATTGCTGATATTGAAAATCACCTTAAAATATTCCTATCATGTACCCTTTTAAGATATAACCTATTTTTGTGAGTTCCTGTCATATTTTAAGACTACTTGAAGCAGACAAAATCATGAAGAGCAACAAGTCATCGAAAATTAATTTTCTGCGTTTGCACTTGGATTTCTTCCCCGTTGATCTTCGTACAGTCAGTGATGAACGTGGTGAAAGGTTTCACCCTGATATTGCGACCATGGAAAAGTGGTATCAGAGCAACTGGAATCCAATGAAAATCAGCAGAAAAACATTTTTTATGTCATTTGAACTTCAGATTCAAATTTATTGTCAAGAGCACATCACATGCAAACCTGAGATTTTTTTTCCTGCGAATGAGGCAGAATTACCACTTTTTGGTAGTGCAAAAATTCTTTACACAATGTACATGTGTAAACAAATAAAGAACTGTAAACAGATAATGCAAGGAAACAAACTGTGCAATACAAAGAGAATAATAAAAATCAATAAAGTGCACAAGTAAGACTCCTTAAATGAGTCTCTGACTGAGTTTGTCGTTGAGGAGTCTGATGGTGGAGGGTTCCTGAACCTGGTGGTGCGAGTCTTGTGGCACCTGTACCTCTTTCCTGATGGCAGCAGCGAGAACAGAGTGTGTGCTCAGTGGTGAAGATCTTTGATGATCACTGCTGTTCTCCGATGGCAGCATTCCCTTTAGATGCTCTCTATGGTGGGGAGGGTTTTGCCTGTGATGTCCTGGGGTGTGTCCACTACCTTTTGCAGGGCTTTACGCTCGGATATATATGTTGGCGTTTCCATACGATATATCCGATCAGCAAACTTTCCACCAAACATTTGTAGAAATTTGCTAGGGTTTCTGATGTCAAACCAAATGTCCGCAAACTCCTGAGCGAGTAGAGGCTTTCTTCATGATGCCACTGGTGTGTTGGGTCCAGGAAAGGTCCTCCAAGATAGTGACTTCCAAGAACTTAAATTTGCTCGTCCTCTCCACCTCTGATCCCCCCAATGATCCACCTCTGGCTTTCTCTTTCCTGAAGTTAACAATCAGCTCCTTAGTTTTGGTGACATTGAGTGCAAGGTTGTTGTTGGTGCACCATTCGGCCAAGTTTTCAATCTCTATCCTGTATGCTGGCTCATCCCCATCCTTTATAAACTATTACCATGGTATCGCCAGTACATTTGTAGATGGTGTTATTGTCGTCCTGAGTCACACAGTTGTAGGCGTAAAGTGAGTAGAGCAGGATGCTAAGAACACAGTCCTGTGGTGCTCTGGCATTGGTGGAGATTGTGGAGGAGCAGTTCTTACCAATCTTCACTGATTCTGGTCTGGAGGCAAGAAAATCCATGATTCAATTGCACAGTGGGGTGTTAACTCACAGGTCTTGACATTTCCTGATGACTTTGAAGGGGATGACAGTATTAAAAGCTGAACTATAGTTGATAAAGAGCATCCCAATGTACATGTATGTACCTTGCACCTTTGCTGTCCAGGTGTTCCATGGCTTTGTGTAGAGCCAATGAGATTGCATCTGCCATAGATCTGTTACTATCATAGGCGAGCTGGAATGTATCCATGTCACTGCTCAGACAGGTACTGAAATGGTTCATCACTGGCCTTTCAAAACACTTCAACACTGTTGATGTAAGTGCTACTGATCGATAGCCATTAAGGCAGGTTACCACAATAGCAGTGAGAACAAAACGTGTGCTAGGTGGTGCGGATCCTTGATGACTGCTGTTGCTCTTTGACGGCAACATGAAGACAGCATTCCCTGTAGGTTTTCTCGATGATGGGAACGATGATGATGCAGCCTCTTTCCACCACACATCTGTAGAAATTTGCCAGGGTTTCTGCTGTCATACCATACTTCCACAAATTCCTGAGGAAGTAGATGTGCTGACGTGCTTTTGCTTCATGACGCTATTAATGTGTTGGGCCAGGAAATATCCTCAGAGACACTGACTAACAAGAACTTAAATTTGCTCACCCTCTCAACCTTTGTTCCCCCACTGATCACTGGATCATATACCTCTGGCTTTCCATTCCTGAATTCAACAATTATCTCCTTGTTTTTGGTGACTTTGAGTGCAAGCTTGTTGTTGGTGCACCATTTGGCGAAGTTTTCAGTCTCCCTCCTGTATGCTGACTCTTTGCCTTTCTTCATACAACTAACTACTGTAGCCTTGTCAGCAAATTAGTAGATGGTGTTATTGTCATACCGAGTCACATGAATATGGAGGGAGCTAAGAATTTAGCTAAGAATTTACGCAATGTGTCAGCATTGCTAAATTCAATGAAAGTTAATTTAATATTTCTCCATCTTCCTACGTGGTGCAACAAATCTAAAATTATCTTTGTTGTCTATTATATTCCCCAATTATTTTTCAGGAAGCAAACCTTTTGAAAAAAAAAATTTCCAGTGTGATTGCAGCTTTACAACATAGAACAGGTATATTAAGTAGGACTAGATGTTAATATCTCTTATTGCACACCTGAGATTTGCTGTGTGGACTCTGCAGGGTAGCCAAGTGAGGGGTGACATCTTCTGGGTTATCAAGTGGGTGCCCTCCTTCCTCAGTGTTCCACTCATAGACCCGAAGGGTTCAGCAGTGAATTGCGACGTTCCAGGCTCACATCCTAGATGCTATTCACTCACTTGGGGGCCCTGATGGAATCCTTTCTCCTCATTCAGAGCCACTGACTACTCTTTTCAGCAGTTCTGGAGTGATCTTTGACTGCTTAATGGTGTATCTTTCCTTGCACTCCCAACTTCCAGAATAGGCTTGATGTTGATGTTGCTACAAATCATCCATAGCCTACTTCGACCGGTCGGACCCTTTCCTCCCAGCCACATTGCTGTACATCAGCTGCAAGCTCAGTGTACCTCAGTTTCTTGCGCTCATCGGCCTCCTCCACTGCATCCTCCCAGGACACTATAAGCTCGATTATGCAAATGAGATGGAGTGAGGACGACCACAGCACAAGGTATGGTAAGAGGATGGTTTCCGCGATTTCCTTTGGAAAGCAGCGCCTCTGGCCTAAGTCTGCTGCCATCTTCCAATCATGTGCCGCACCTAACCACTCAGAATCTGATCTTGATGTGGCAATTCCAGCTTGACACTTACCTTCCTGGACAAATGGGATGAAGGAGGAGGTAGAGCATTGACACTCACCCGGTAATTTTCTAGCACTGGTGCAAGACACTGTAGTATCTGGTTGTGACACCAGGTGTATTGGCATTGAATGAGGTTACCAAAATGTATTTTAGTGTGCTGAAGTTGGGCAGAGAGAGCATGTAGGGCCCTCTCCATACTACTGGCCAAATTCATGGCAGACGGCAAGACATCAAATGCAGCCCTAATGGTGAAGCTTGATCTGAATGGCTCTATCTCCCATAGTTCTTTCCAGGAGACCTTCCTTTTCTCCACTCCTTCCCATCTTGTCCATTGCCCTTGCTTTGCCTGAATGATGACCTTCGCATTCCTTGTCGCCTTCTCCTGCCGATGTATCTCCTGCGTCACAAGCCTGCATTCCTGAAACAGAGCTGTTTTGTTCCAGGCTGGTGTACTGGTCACAAGACCAAGAACATTCTTCCCTCACTGCACTGGGCCTATGACATCCCTATGCTCGAGTGCTGCCTTTGCTTGCTTAGTTGCTTCTGATGGAATTCATTTCCTCCCAGTATCCAGAATGACTGCAGCTTGAGCTACAAATGGATCTCTCACCTCTGTTAAAATCATCTCCAGTCTTACTTTGGCAGACTTTAACACCTCTGAAAGACTGGAAATAGGAAGCTCTTAGACTCCTTTGCCGTAGAGCCCTATGCTGCTAAGGCACCTGGGAAGACCAGAACAGTATAGTACAGGCCTTTTAAACTTCGATGTTGTGCTGACCCATATATTCCTGAAACAAAAGTCCTAATCCTACCCTAGCCCGTAACCCTCTATTTTTCTTCCATCCATGTGCCTGTCCAAGAGTCTCTTACATGCCCCTAATGTTTCAGCCTCCACCACCATCCCTGGCAAGAAATTTCAGGAACCTACAGCTCTCTGCATTAAAAAAAACACTTACCCCTGATGTCTCCGCTTTTCATGTGTCATCTGGTGTTGGCTATTCCTGCCCTGGGAAACAGGCACTGGCTATTCACCCTATCTATGCCTCTCATAATCTTGTAGACCTCTATTAAGTCTCATCCCATCCTTCTACATTCCAAAGAGAAAAGTCCCAGCTCTGCTAACCTTATCTCATAAGATTTATTTTCCAGTCCAGGTAACATCCTGGTAAATCTCCTCTGCACCCTCTCCATAGCTTCTACATTCTTCCTATAATGAGGTGACCACAACTGAACACAATACTCTGTGTGGTCTCACCAGGATTTGTAGAGTTGCAACATGATCTCTCTATTCTTGAACTCAACCCCCTATTAATGAATCCCAGAATCCCATTGGCCTTCTTAACTTTCCTATCAACCTGTGTGGTGACCTTGAGGCATGTTTGGATTTGGACCCCAAGGTTCCTTTCTATCCTTTGCTTTAATCATCTGGCACAGTGCAGAATAACAAGCCTTTCTTTGTCAGGAACACATTAGCAGAGATGAATTACAATGAATGAGTTATTTTCTGATCTTCATATTATACTGATATGTTTTTCTCCATTGTATAGCCTCTACCAGTTACTGTATCTATGAGGCTGGCCCGCCCACTAATTACTCCTCTCTTAAGTCTCCTCCCCCTTTGCCCTGGCCATTACCTCCCCCTTTCCGGCAATCCTGTCCCTGGATCCGGGTCAACCAAAGACTTGTGTGCATTAAAGCCTATTGTTCCTGCAGCCTATGACTCTGTGGTTATTGATTGAGCCAATCAAATATATTGTTGAAGATATTGTTGGAAATTAACCTGACTACTCCCTGTTCACCCATATCTGTCTTTCTCCTTTCCTCCAGCTCTCCATCCCCTTCCCTCTCCATTCAGAGAGTTATCCCCCCTCCCCCTGTTGTTCTCTCCCTCCCTTATTCACCTATTACCTCCTGTCTATGGGCCAATGCTCCTCCCCCCGCATCACCCCCTCACCATTTTATTCAGGCGTCTTCCTACATTACGTTTATACCTTGATAAAGGGCTCAAGCCCGAAGCATTGGTTATGTATCTTTATCTTTGCTATATAAAGTTTGATCTGCTGAGATTCTCCAGCAATTTTTAATGGCTGTTTCAAAGGGACAACTGCTTCTTCAGAATAACTAAAATGCAATTTAATGCCCCTTCTTTTGTCCTATTGAGGAGTTTGGGGGTGGAGGATGCTTAAAAGTTGCAAGTATAGTTGACAGAGGTGCCGTAGGCTTGAGCTCAGAAAACTGTGTGAAATAGAAATATGTGCTATATAATCACAGAATTCTACTCCACTTACCCTGCAGTCGAGCAATCCAATATTACAAAAAAAGATTTATAAATGCTACTAGGCAAGTGCAACAAGAAACAAAATAAAATTGAATCCTAGCAGGCTCTCTTCAGCAAGTAGAATTTGTAATCCCCTGGTTATATCCATGAAATGGAGTTTCTGGGAAGGAGACACTATCAGATTAGATTGATGATGGAAGTAGAAAGACCTATTTCGAAGCACATTTGATCCAACATTATATGGTGTTTAAGAACGACTTCTGAAACTGATTGTACAACATTAATTTAACATCTACAGAAGATGGCTGAGAAATTGTCCATTTTGAAAACCTTAAGCCGGGCCTGTAGAATGCTTTTGTCATTTTATTCTCACCGACCAGACAAACCACAACACAATTTAAGGCTTTCATTTCTTTTTGAGAGAAGAATAGCCATAATAAATTTGGCCCCTAAAGTAGTCTATCGATTATTAAATATTTTGAATAGTAAGGAAACAAAACTTTTAAAAATGCTTAGGTCCTGTGTTTACAAATTCAAGTGAAAAAAAAATCAGAGGTTTTATGAATATTGGATCTATACCACTTTTTTTTCCAAACATTTTCTTTTCACTCACATACCACCTTAAGTCATCCCTATGCCATAAGTGCTCTGTGATTAGTAAGGGATTGCTTAAAGTGAGTGGGAAGGGAGGGTTGAGAACCACTGCTCAAGACCCAGTTGTTACTGAAATATTTTGCTTGAGAAAAATTGTCATTGGCCCATTTCCTTTGGAGTTATGAAACGATGCACATAACGAGTCAATTAGGTACGATTAAAATAGTGGTTTTCAAACTTTTTCTTTCCACTCACACACCACCTTAAGTAATCCTTTACTAATCACAGAGCATCAATGGCATAGGTGAGTGGTAGGTGAGCAGAAAGAAAATGTTTGACAACCACCGATCTATACTAACCTTTCCTGAAGCATTGACCTTGGCATTCAATGAAACTATATCTGTTTATGGGTGGAAATTGTGCAAGAAGGCATCCAATATGGAAGGTGAAGAGCACAGATGTGTACCATTTTGCAAGTACACCACTTGCTCTATTGCATTAGGTATAAGAGCCAGTGTCTAGAGCTCTTAGCATACTTGTGACTAGTGTGTGTTTTTTTGTTAATACTGGGTGGTGCATGGACATTGTAGTTATGTCAATCATTTGCTCTGCTGCCTTTGAACAAATCTTGATTAAATTATCTACCTCAAGAGTTTTCATCAGTGATTCTTACTTATATCTCTCCTGATGCCGATTACAAACAGGCATTTGAAGAGCTGATTGATGTGGTCCGTGTGATGGAAATGTGTTAATATTAATCTTTAGTTATAAAATATATATTTTTATTAAAGTTAGTTTTAGGGTCAACAAAGCATACTTACAGAGACACAATTATACTCAGAGAGAAACCATTTTGAAAGTCAAAATATCTGTTAAACCATTGTTTGGTGGATGCTGTGTAAACCGTCATAGAGCTGGAGTGATTGCCCATTCAACTGCTGGAACAATGAATGTTTGCTGGAAAAACAGTTGTGTACGCAAGGAAGCCATTTGTTGGTTGAGCTGTGCAGACAACTTGAAATCACATTAGCTCATAAACCTTAGGAATTTAAACTTCAAAGACAGTAATGATATCATCTCACATGATTAAAGACATTTCAGAAAACATATTGAGATATTTTGAAACCAGAAGTTGCTTGGCCATCCTGTAAGTCATACAGGATTGAAATGCCATAACATTCTTTGAGTAACACAGACTGATGGTGGCTCCAGAAGGGATGGCCACTTTGCTGTTTCTCTTGGTCGAGAGAGAACACTGCCTGTAGTGGCATTTTAAATAGCCACTTGTAACTGACCCAATTCAGGGCAAAAGAAAGCAAGATCATTTTCATTTTTGAATCGTAACTATTGTAATAGTTGCGAAGTGTCAGACTCACATCTGAGTTTATCGAAATCATTGTGGAAGAAAACACAATACTGAATCCTCCATGCAAGAAGAGGAGATCATTCGTATGAAGAAAGAATTCTCTGAAAATTACTCCACAAGAAATTTGTGAGTTTTGAGGAGTCTGATGCCTCACACGTACTCAACCTGCTGTTGAGCAACAATTTAAAGAATCTGAGTTTCAAAACAAAACTGACTGAACTTTAAAATAATCTTTTTCAAAATTAGCCCAGAACTGTAATGGTTTTGTTTCCCCCCACCCTCCTACTCACGCGCACGCACTCACTCATGTACACACACACACACACACACACATTTGCGCATAGTGGGGTTAAGTTAGAGTTAAGTAAGAAGTATTATATTATTAATAATTATTAATAAGAGAATTATTGTTTTGAAGATACCATTTTCTTGATGACTTTCTATCGCTGCTAATTAAGTATGTAACATCAATAAACAAGAGACAGCCCAGCCCAATCCACTTCAAATCAGTCAAGACTTTAATCAGACCTGCATCAAGAAAACCCTGCCCAGCTCCCACCAGCATGTAACCTGCTGTGCCTGAGGTCCCTGCACACTTGATCACTGCTACAGTAAGACAAGGAAGGCCTAAGGAAGCTCCAGAGATCAGGACAGCCAGAAAGTGTGGTGATACACCACTAGCCTACTGCAGGGGACGACCTGTGTACCTGCAGGAAAAGCATTGGAGGACAAGACAACACCTGGCCGGCTGTCAATCAGCCAACCTGAATGGACCAAGCCACAGCCAGTCAGCTGCCAATCATCCGCTGGGATATAAGCCACATCCGGCCCCTCGAGGTCAGTCACTCAGAGCTACAGCTAACTCCAGTTGGGACTTTAAGTGGAATAATGCCTGTTGATCAATCTTTAAGTTTTGTGTCCACTTTTCTGTACGACAGCACATCACAGAAGGTGGTCACAGGAGGCTGAAAAAGGTGACTTCCTCGAGTCAGTGGATTGGTCAGTGTTCAAGGACTCAGCTGAGGATCGATCTGAATGATTACACCAAGGGAGCCACAGACTTTATCAAAACAGCTGCGGATGAGTGTGTTCCCACCAAATCATTCGGGGATTTTTCCCATCCAGAAGCCCTGGATAAACAATGAAATCTGGAACCTGCTGAGAGCCAGATCATAGGCATTTAACTCCAGAGATCCAGATCAATATAGAAGGAGCAGGAATGACTTGTGAAAAGCTATCTCCCAGGCAAATTGCGGATTCCACATGAAAATGGAAACAATAAGGGACACCCGACAGCTGTGGCAGGGCTTAAATGCCATAACCTGTTACAAAACAGTAATGAATCTGACAATTTCAACTACAGCCCTTGAGATTCAGTACTGAATCTGACAATTTCAACTGCAGCCCTTGGGATTCAGTACTGAATCCTACAATTTCAACTACAACCCTTGGGAATCAGTACTGAATCTGACAATTTCAACTATAGCCCTTGGGATTCAGTGCTGAATTAGACAATTTCAACTACAGCCCTTGGGATTCAATACTGAATCTGACAATTTCAACTACACCCCTTGGGATTCAGTACTGAATCTGACAATTTCAACTGCAGCCTTTGGGAATCAGTAGTGAATATGACACCTTCAGCTAATTAGCCTTTCCGGTTTATGTCAGATCTGGCCAGTTCACCCACCTGTAACATTAACTCAGTTTTTCACTCTCCACAGATACTGCCGGATATGTTGAGAATTTCCAGTCTTCTCTTTTATTTCTGATTTACAGCCACTACCATGTTTATCATCTCACAGTTCAAATTTTTTTTTCTTCCTCCACTGACTCATTCATTTTCCTCGAGCGCACTTCTCAGACCAGGTGCAAATAAAAAGCATTTTGCAGGTGATAAGAGTATTTGTGTGGCCCAGAATTGTGGGTGTAATTATTCAAAAGATACGGGAAGTATGGATCAACAGGTGTGTATTAGTCAAAACTTTGCTTAAAAAATTGTATTTTCATTATCTGATAAGAATCATATTTGTTTTTATAATAAACCAACATTTTTGAATGCCGTGAACTCTTTTATGTTACTCCTGGTTTACAATGCTTTCCGTGAATGCCATTGTAGCTGTGCAAATACCTTAAGCACCACCACCCTTGGCAACATGTTCCAGGCATCCCATCATTCCCTTGACTTGACCCCGTCTGTCTTCAAAACTGTGATGCTTTATCCAAGCAAAAGGCATTATCCACCCTATCAATAACTCATAATTTTATAAATTTTTCTTTCCAATATTTTATTGAGTTTTATATATATATACACATGTATATGCTCACACATAGGTAATAATAAGAATATATATTCAACAAAGTAAAATATATATTAACAGACAACTATAAGCAACTTATGAAAGAGATAAATAAATGGATATAAAGCAAAAATTATTGTCATAATCTAACCCCTCCCTTGTGAAGTTGTGTTTAAACAAAAATATTCCATTAATGAAAGGACAATGAAACCATAAAATGGGATCCAATAATCATATATATTTTGAAAATAATCAAGCCATCAATTTAGAAAAATAAGGTTCAATGCATTAGTTGGGTATTTACTGTTTTTTCTAGAGTCAAGCATACTATCACATCAGATAACCAATGAGTACGTATAGGAGGGACAGCATCCTTCTAGCCCATAAGTATAGTTCTTTTTGCAATAAGAAGACCAAAGGCAACTACATGGGATTGTGGCTGCAACAAATTTAAATCAGCTGACTTACCTACTCCAAATAGGGGAAGAAAGAGATTAGGATCCAAATTGACACAAAGGACTAAAGACAAGATATGGAAGATACCTTCCCAAAAACTGGAAAGGGAGGAACATGTCCAAAACATATGAAATAATGTACCTCTCTCAGACTTACATCTATCACACATGGATGAGAAATTAGAATAAAATTCAGCCAAATGAACTTTGGAAAATTAAGATAATTTTATAAATTTCAATGGAGTTGCCCCCCCCCCCCCACCTCAGCTTCCAAAACTCCAGAGAGAACAATTCATATTTTGCCCAACCTCTCCTGAAGGCTAATGTTCTCTAGTCCAGGTAATATTCTGGTGAACCTGTTACACATCCTCTCCAAATCGTCCACATTATTCCCCATAACGTTGTCACCAGAACTGCACACAATACACCAACTGTGGTCAAACCAATGTTTTATATAGTTGCAACAAGACTTCCTGACTTTCACTTATTACCCTCCTTACCACCTTATCTCCACATGTTGCTTCTTGAAGGGAGTTATGGACTTGCATCCCATCGTACATCAGTGCTGCTAAGAGTCCTGACATTTACTGTATACTCTCCACTTACTTTAGATCTCCCAAATTGCAACACCTCACACTTTAATTCTCCATCTGTCATTTATCAGCCCATATCACCAGTTGTCTATCTGTTTGGCTGTGTCATTATGTGGTATGGGCATTGGACCAGAATTCAATACAGAGCACCATGAAAACTGCTGAGAAGATTTTTATGGATAGGATTTTATCGATAGATTTTTACCAAGGAGGGGATTTAAGGGATTATGGGGAAAAGGTAGTTAGGGGAGATGAGACTATCTTTAGATCAGCCATGATCTTATTAAGTGGTAGAGGAGGTTCGGTGAGGCGGATGGCCGACTCCGGCTCCTATTTCCTATGTTCCTATGTTCTTAAGATAATTGAGACCTCCCTTTCCTCTATTGAAAACATTTACCAGGGATGTAGCTTAAGTTGGGATCAACAAATTATTGAGGATCCTTACCATTTATCACATAGGATCTTTGTCCTATTACCGTCAGTAAGAGGTAAAGGAGCATCAACGTCTGGACTGCCAGGCTGGGAAATAGCTACTTCCTGCAAGCTGTGAGATTGATGAACAGTATAATGGAACCTTGGGTCTCCTGCAAATGAAATGGTGTAAATTATTCCAGAATCTTTGCACATATTTATTTTATATTCTATTTTTATGTATATATGTGATTATTATGCAGTGTGTGAGGAATGTATTATGTGTGCATGTCTGTGCACAGTTTCAGAGAAATGCTGTTTTGTCTGGTTGTATACATTGTATAGCCTGATGATCAACTTGAACTTGCTCCTTTGACTTCCTTCTTGATTATCTCCAACAATTGTTGTGTCATTGGTAAACTTACCTATTGTCCCACCTCTAACCTTTTCATTTGGGTTAAAATCTGGTGCTGTCTATAAGGAGTTTATATGTTCTCCATGTGATCGCATGCATTTCCTCCAGATGCCCTGGTTTCCTCCCACCTTCCTAAAATGTATGGGTTTTTTAGGTTAATTAGTGTGTTTGGGCAGGGTGGGCTTATGGGCTTGGAAGGGCCTGTTTCTGTGCTGTATCTCTTAAAAAGATCCTTTCTTTTAATTTTTAAAAAAATTTTCACACTATGAGCCACATTAACCAAAATACACACAAACATTTCTCTCTTGAATATACACAGTCATTTTATCCCCTTTTTCCCCCTCACTTCCTTCCCTCTTTTCCACCCCCCTCCCCACCCACTAAACATTCAACATATACAATACATTAAACCCATTAAACAATGTCATCACACAATGAAAATAAACAAGAAAATTGTGTCATCTACTTTTACAAACTGGGTCAGTTCTTTTCGTCTTCTCCTCATTCTGTCATGTTAGGGGGTGGAGGTCCACGGTAGGACTTCTCTGTTGTGTTCCATATACGGTTCCCAAATTTGTTCGAATACTGTGATGTTATTTTTTAAATTATATGTTATTTTTTCCCAATGGAATACATTTATTCATTTCCATGTACCATTGCTGTACTCTTAGGCTCTCTTCTGATTTCCAGGTTGACATTATACATTATTTTTGCTACAGCTAAGGCTATCATAATAAATCATTTTTGTGCTTCATCCAAATTGAGGCCTAGTTCTTCACTTCTTCTATTACTTAGAAGAAAGATCTCTGGATTTTTTGGTATGTTGCTTTTTGTGATTTTATTTAATACCTGATTTAGATCTTCCCAAAACTTTTCCACTTTCTCACATGCCCAAATTGCATGTATTGTTGTTCCTGTTTCCTTTTTACAGCGAAAACATCTATCTGATACTGTTGGGTACCATTTATTTAATTTTTGGGGTGTGGTGTATAGCCTGTGTAACCAATTATATTGTATCATGTGTAACCTCATGTTTATTGTATTTCTCATAGTTCCGGAGCATAGCTTTTCCCATGTTTCATTCTTTATCTTTATGTTTAGATCTTGTTCCCACTTTTGTTTGGGTTTATAGCTTATTTCATCATTTTCTTTCTCTTGCAGCTTGAGGTACATGTTTGTTATAAATCTTTTAATTATCATTGTGTCTGTAATCACATATTCAAAGCTGCTTCCTTCTGGTAACCTCAGCCTGCTTCCCAATTTGTCCTTCAAGTATGTTCTTGATATAAAAAAATAACATTGAGATTATTACAGTGATGTTTAGTAACTGTAATCAATTATTATTTGTTAGACATTTCAAATATTTATCTTAGATATAGTGTTTCTGAGGATTATAGCTGCATTTGCTGGACTTAGTATTTATTGCTGAAAGCACAATTATATGGATGGACTAGGAAATGTTCCCTGATATATATATATAGACTATGAGATCGTATCTCTTCAATCAGTTTTGAGTGGTTAAACATAAAAACATAGAAGATAGGAGCAGGAGTAGGTCATTCGACCCTTCGAGCCTGCTCCGCCATTCAACGAGATCATGGCTGATCTTAAAGTTCAGTACCCCGTCCCCGCCTTCTCTCCGTAACCTTTAATATCCTTATACTGAAGAAATAGATCTAATTCCCTCTTAAATATATTTAATGAACCTGCCTCCACTGCCCTCTGTGGCAATGAATTCCACAGATTCACCACCCTCTGGGTCAAGAAATTCCTCCTCATCTCGGTCCTAAATGGTTTGCCTATTATCCTCAAACCATGGCCCCGGGTTCTGGATTTTCCCATCACTAGAAACATCCCATCTGCATTCATTCTGTCCAGTCCTGCCAGAATTTTATATGTCTCTATGAGATCCCCTCTCAATCTTCTAAACTCCAGCGAGTACAATCCCAATTTGCGCAATCTTTCCTCATAAGTCATTCCTGCCATTCCAGGTACCAGCCTGGTGAATCACCTCTGCACTCCCTCCATTGCAAGAACATCCTTCCTTAGATCAGGTGACCAAAACTGAACACAATACTCCAGGTGGGGTCTCACCAAGGCCCTGTACAGCTGCAGTAAGGTATCCTTGTTCCTATACTCAAACCCTCTTGATATGAATGCCAACATACCATTTGCCTTTTTAACTGCCTGCTGTACCTGCATGCTCGCCTTCAGAGACTGGTGTACAAGTACCCCTAGGTCTCTCTGCACTTCCCCATCTCTTAATCTATTGCCATTCAAATAGTAATCTGCCTTCCGGTTTGTATTACCAAAGTGGATAACCTCACATTTATCCACATTGTAGTGCATTTGCCATGGATCTGCCCAGCCCCTCAATTTATCCAAATCACACTGGAGCTTCCTGATCCCCTCTTCCGTGCACACAACCCCTCCTAGCTTAGTGTCATCTGCAAATTTGGAGATATTACATACAATCCTCTTATCCAGATCATTAATGTAAATTGTGAACAGCTGGGGTCCCAGTACAGATCCCTGTGGCACCCCACTGGCCACCGCCTGCCACTCAGAAAATGAGCCATTTATCCCAACTCTCTGTCTTCTACCTGCCAGCCAGTTCTCAATCCACATCAATACTTTTCCCCCAATCCCATGAGCCTTGATTTTTTTAAGCCAGTCATTTATGCGGGACCTTATCGAGGCCTTTTGGAAGTCCAGGTACACCACATCCACTGGCTCTCCCCCTTCTATTTTATTTATTTAAAGAATTCCAATAGATTTGTCAAGCACGATTTACCTTTTGTAAATCCATGTTGACTCCGTCCGATCCCTTCTCTGCTAGTCATATGCTCCGCTATTACATCCTTAATAATGGATTCCATCATTTTGCCCACTACTGATGTAAGGCTCACCAGCCTATAATTCCCCGCTTTTTCTCTATCCCCTTTTTAAATAGTGGGGTAACATTAGCTACCCTCCAATCCATGGGTATTGATCCTGAGTCTATCGAGTTCTGGAAAATAATTCTTAAAGCATCTGCTATCAGAATGGCCACTTCCTTAAGTACCCTAGGATGTAGATTTTCAGGCCCTTGGGATTTATCTGCCTTCAATCCCATCAATTTCCCCAAGACCATGTCCTTAGAGATAATGATTTCTTTCAGTTCCTCCCTTGCATTAGTCTCTATGTTTCCCAACATCCTTGGGAGGTTATTTGTATTCTCTCTTGTAAAAACAGAACTAAAGTAAGAATTTAATTGGTCTGCCATTTCCTTATTCCCCATTATATATTCCCCTGATTCCGACTGCAAAGGACCTACTCTGGATTTCACCAATCTTTTCCTCTTGACATATTTAGAAAAGCTTTTGCAGTCGGTTTTTATATTTGCCGCAAGCTTACTTTCGTAATTTATTTTTGCTCTCTTGATTAATCCCTTTGTCCTCCTTTGGTGCATCTTGAACTGCTCCCAGTCTTCGGTTGCGGTACTTTTTTTGGCCAATTGATATGCTCTCTCTTTGGACCTAATGCTGTCCCTAATTTCCCTTGTTATCCATGGTTGAGTCACCTTTTTTGGTTTATTTTTATGCTAAACCGGTATAAACAATTTTTGCAATTTCTCCATTAGATCTGTGAATGCTTTCCATTGTCTATCCACAGTCAACTCCCCCATAAACACCACCCAATCAATCTTACTCAACTCCCGTCTCATACCATCATAATTCTCTTTATTTAAATTCAGAACCTTAGTCTCGGTTTTAATTTCATCACTCTCCATGTCGAGTGAGAATTCGATCATATTGTGATCGCTCCTACCCAAAGGGCCTCGTACAACAAGATTGTTGATTAGCCCCTTATCATTGCATAATACCAAATCTAAAATGGCCTGCTCCCGAGTTGGTTCCTCGACATAATGGTCAAGATAACCGTCCCGTAAACATTCAAGGAATTCCTCCTCCTCAGTATTTTTACCAATTTGACTAGTCCAATCTATATGCAAATTAAAGTCTCCCATGATGACAGCTGTTCCCTTATTGCATGCTTTTCTAATTTCTCTTTTAATGCCTTCCTTCACCTCTACACTACTATTTGGTTGGTTGGTGGAGATCCTTTGAATTCAACCTTCCAACATTGTATTAAAATCCAGACTTATTTCCAGACTTCAAGTTCAAGGTTATTTATCATTCGATGGCACATGTACAACCCGTAAAAACAGTGTTCTCCGGTCCTTGATATAAAAACATATGGACACAAAACCGGGCATAGCACACACACAGACGATCAATACATATTCAGGACAAATATACAGATATAAAAGTAGATAAATAGATATTGTTTATTAAATATTTTAGTCTCGGAGGGTTAGTGTGAGGACTTCTTTGGTCATTCAAACTTGGAAATAAACAGGAAAAAAATGCAAAATATTCAGCAGGTCAGACAGCTTTTATCGGGAAAGGAAGCAGGTCAATGTTTTCGAATAATGACATGCTAATCATTACGATTTGAAATGAGTGGGCTTTAAGCTGCAGGCAAATGAGGACAGGAGGAGAGAGCAAAAGTCGAACTTCGCTCCCTACCATAGAGCAAAAGTCGACCTTCGCTCCCTACCATTGAAATGTTAACTCTTCCCTGCACCCCTGCTGCCTGACCTGCTGAGTATTTCTATTCCCTTCTATCTGTAATTCAATAGAAGTCATTGTTTGGAAGTTTCAAGCACCTGACCCGCAGTGTAATAACATCCTTTAGATCCACCTTTTGTGAACTCTTATTTCCAACAATGTACTCAGTATGATACAGAAAGCAAGATTACCAGTGAAGAGAAACAGTAATTAGTGATAAACTATTTGCTAGTATTATTCACATATATACAAACCAAGAAAAAGTTATCCTTCTGCACAAATAAAGTGTGAAGGTGGCCAGGGACAGAATGTGGACAAGTTTCCTCGCAGGCTATGTGAACAGCACTGTTAATATTGTTTAAATAAAGATTGAGTTTAACCATCTGAGTTTCAATCATTGACGGGAGATGGGTAAAGCACTGCTTTCAACCTGAACACTTCTGTTCCAGGAGATTGGAGTACTGAGTCATTCTGGCATTATACTTATTCTTGATGAATTTTATTGAATGGTTGGAAGAGGTAACAGAAAAGATAGACAAAGGTAATGGAGTCAGCTTAATAGCCTAGAAGTTCACTTCTCTCATATGATTTATAGGGAATTTTTATCTTGTCTAATTGAACCTTCCTGAACTACCCTCACCCTTACCATAAACTACCGTGGGCTCATCTGAAGATCTGTCTATAACCACATTTTTTTGCACTAAATGCCACTGTGAAAACGTATTTATCTCTCCTTTCATATTTACTATCTCTTTCCCTGTCTCATCCTGAATTAAGGTAATTTAATTTATAATTGTGGTGCTCTGTTGGTCAGAAGCAAACACGCAAAACCAAAAGACTGTACCACAGGTTTTATTCGACGTAAAACTCCACAGGGCCAGCTGTGAGGAGAGCTGCTGTGAGCTCTGAGAGTGACTTTGGAAGGGCTGGCTCAGGTTTATATCCTGGAGGGTGATTGACACCCGACCGGGTGGGGCCTGGTCCATTCAGGTCGGCTGATTGATAGCTGGCCAGGTGTTGTCTTGTCTTCCAGTGCTCTTCTGCAGGTTGCCCCCTGCAGTAGGCCAGTGGTGTACCACCACAATACTAGAGTTGGTGCATCTTGGGTACCCGTTTGGCTGTAGCAAATAAGAATTTTGGTGCATGTGTTATATGACAATACACTCTCATATCTTATAACAAATTATTCGAATCATAATTATCAGTCAGCCACCTTGTAGACTTCCACACATTTTATTTGATGATGCAAACCTACTGCACTCATAAATATTGAGGCAGTAGGCATGTACACCGATGCCTAATGGCATATAATGTTCTATGATTGTCACTTGTTCAAAGTAATAGGTCACACTCTGAGTGAAAAAGTATCTGCTCATGTTTTCGTTAAATATTTCACCTTTCACCCTTAACCCATGTCCTCTCATCCTTGTTTCACTCAACCTTAGTGAAAAAAAAGCTACTTGCATTTACCCTCTACACCCCATTATATATATCTTTGTCAAATCTCCCTTCGTTCTCAGATGCTCCAGGGAATAAAGTCATAACCTATTCACCTTTTACCTCTAACTTAGTTCAACAATTTCCTGCAACATTCTTGCAAATTTTCTCTACACTCTTTCAATCTTATTGATATCTTTTCTGTAGGCAGGTGACCAAAATTACAGTCAGTACTCCAAATTTGGCCTCACTAATGTCTTATATAAGACTTTGATATAACATTACAACTCCTGTACTCAATACTTTGATTTATGTAGGACAGTCTGCCAAACATTCTCGTTATGACCCTATCTGCCTCTGATATCACTTCCAAGAAATCATCTATCTGTATTTGCAGATCCTGCTGTTTAACTGCACTCTACAGTGCCCTACTATTTACTGTGCACGTCCTACCCTGGTTTGTCCTCGCAAAGTACAACACCTCTCATTTGTCCGCATTAAATTCCATCTGCCATTTTGTAGGCCATTTTTCCACCCGGTCCAGATCTTGCTTCATGCTTTGAAACCCTTCCTTGCTGCCATTCCATTCTCAATCTTAGTGTCATCTGCTAATCATCACACTCACTAGTGCCTTCCTAATCCCTTGAATCTTCCTTCAACTCTCATGTTGACAATTTCCTTAGATTCTCATGATTATCAATTCATTTCTGTGATGATTGGGAGTTGGTGATCTTCCTGACCACTAGAGAGCATTGGAGACAGATGCACAAAATGGATGTGTCCCACAAGGTTGTAAGTTGATAATAAAATATAAGTAATACAAAAGAACCCAAGTTTTTTTATCACAATTTCCAACAACCTCGATGTTCTCTGTAGGTCACTCTGCCCACATTGATCCAATAACTTCCTCAGTTACTTTTCTATCATCTCAATTGGGCCCTATCTAAGCATCTCCTTGGCTCCATCAACTTATATCTGCTTGGTTGATTACCCTGAACATCACTCTTCACTGTTTGACATTTTGTCTGTCCTCATCCTAATCATTGATTATTTAACCCCACTGGGATCCTCTCTCCACTCCTCGTACTTTTCTCTCACATTTTTTTTACCCTCATCCCTATCTGAATTCTCTCCCAGCTTCTGGCATCTATAGTGTGGATTATGAAGGGTCATGTGGCCTCTCCCTTTAGAACTGTGGGAATGTGGTTTGTGGAGGGTCACATGTCCTCTCCATCTGGAATTTAGTCGGAAGTCAATTCATCTGCCAATCAAGGTTGGACTCTGCTCATCCATTGGTACACACCTGACCACTGGCCCCTTTAAATCACTTAATGATCACCTGGCTGGACTCGCTAGCTTATTACACTTTAAAAGCACACCATGTGCTTTATACAGTCTCTCTGCTTCCTGGTCCTGATATTAAATGCTGTGCTATGCCAGGTCGCTAACTGTGGACATTGCTGGAGGAGTTGTTGGTAAGGAGTGCACTACACTTAGAGTGGGAGCATAGTATCATGTGGGAATATTTAGCATTGAGCCACACCCCGTGGTATAGAGATCAGCAGTGTCTGTTAAGAGTGTGCAAGTAACCGTATATTATTACAATTGTGTAACTAAGAGAGAGCTGGAGTAGGCAACTCTGTCTCTGGTATCGGAAATTGCTGTATCTGATGTGAATGCCTATGTAGTTTTTAGTATTGTGTTGTTTTGTGTCTTCCCCATTACAATTGTATTGTGTGTAAATTGAAGATTATTCCTTGTTTGTCATCTCGTGTCTGGACTTGATTCTCTGTGAACCCAGCAAACCTGACTTAAATCTCATGCAACAGCACTCATCACAGTTATCCCCACCATCTCTCCTCCTGATATTTTCATCTTTATCCCCACATCCCATTTTCAATTTAGTCCACATGTTAATTTGCTCTGTCATCTCTTTGCAATGGCAGAAGAGTAAAGACTGTTTTCATATGTTACTGTACACAATGTCTCTGGCACTCTGCAGGGAAGAATATCAGATTTTCAGGGACATAGACCATAGAACATTTAGCACAGTATAGGACCTTCGGCCAACAGTAACCCATATTTATCTAAAAAATTAACTAAACAAACCCTAACTTGTAACCTCTAATTTCCTTTCATCCAGGTGGCTGTCTAAGAGTCTCTTACATACCTGCATTGTTCTAAACCTATACCACCACCCCTGGTAATGTATACCTGGCACCCAAACTCTGTCTTAAAAAAAAACTTTCCATTGATGTCTCCCCTAAAACTTCCTCCCTTCACTTTGTACGGATGCTCCCTGGTGTTGGCTAATCCCACCCTGGCAAAAAGGTGTAGGTTGACTACATTATCTATCCCTCTCATAATCTTGTAGACCTCTATTAAGTCACCTCTCATCCTTCCTCGCTCAAAAGACCAAAGCCCTAGGTCTGATAACCTTGCCTCATAAGAAATATTTTCCAATTCAATCAACATCTTGGTAAATCTCTTCTGCAACCTCTCCTTAACTTCCACATCCTCCGTGTAATGAGGTGGCCAGAAATGAACACCCTTGTGCCTTCTCCCTGATGGGAAGTGGGAGAACAGAGGGGGTCTGGTGGGCAATGGGTCTTTCAATGTGTTGCTACCCGTCTTCACTGATTGTTTTCTGTCAGACAGGAATTCAAGGATCCAGTTGCAAAGGAGGTGGGATTGGTGCTGAGACTTAGATTCCAAAGTTTTGGATTGAGTTTGCTGTGTGCCATGATATTGAGGTCTATGATCCGTAGCCTGACCGCAGTGTTATGTGGGAATACTTAACGTTAAGCCGCACCCTGTCAGAAGTCTGGAGAAAAGTTTAGAAGAAGTAGGAGGAGGATCTGAACCTTGTCCTCCAGTGGGCACAGAGCAATCTTTCTCCTCTGACTATCAATCACGCGCCCAAGAATCAATGAACCTTCTTGAACCATCCTCGAATTACTTCAATGACTTTAATTCAACCTAATCAGTTACTTTATTGCCATTTCCATACTGAAAGCATAAAAACAAAATAGCTTTTCTCCAAAATGGTTCCCATAAGCACGAGACAAGGTCCAAGCAAAAAAAATCTAACAAAACTAACCAAGACAGCCCATGCCCAATACTCAGCCAACCAGGGAAGCCACAGGGAATCTACGCGCCACTATCACGAGAATGCAAAACAGCAAGCATGCATAATTGGGGGGGGGGGGGGGTCAGTACAACCAGCAACTCATAAGGGCAGAATCCATCTGCTAGGTTCAGCTTTTGCATCTTCTGACAAATTTAAATTAGAATCAAGACTTTAAAATAACCTTAACAAGCAACCCACTTAATGTTTATTTAACCAAAGTAGTTCCCAGATTGTGCTTCCAGTGACTTTGGTGGAATGGAACAGGTAGACAACCACTGACTAGAAGACCAGGGGTAACTCAAGGAAAGCAACTTCATTTCTTTGGGTCAAACCATTTCATTAATTTTGCTCGGAGATAGCAAAGTGAATAAAGTTGATGAGCTCATCATGGGTGCGTGAGACAGCATCGATGCCATCGTCTTTGAAGAGGAATTAATTCTGTCCTGCAAGTATGTTGAACCTATTTGGTAAGTGTGAAGAATCATATGGAGGTGACTGGCACATTCCAGTAAGACAGATTGTCTTGGGAAGAAGTTGACATTTGAATACTCTCATCACTGGTACCCCCTCACTCTCGCCTCCTCCCCCAACCTCCTGTGAGTGTCTGCTCTTTCAGACCCTTCTCCTCATCCTCTCCAGGCTCATTTGACTCTCCGCTGCTGAGCGTGTGGCCTATGCTCCTCTGCGGTGTCAGCTCTGGCTCAGTTCGTGGAACTCTCATCTCCGAGTCAGAAGTTGGTGGTTGATGGAGATGCGAGTGAGGAGTCAGTTTGGGGTCGGGCGGGGGGGGGGGGGAAATATAAGGTCACATAATCAGCAGTGATTTGGTTGAGAAGCCTAGTTTACATCTTAGATAGATGTAAATGATTCCACAGTACTATTTCAAAGAAGAGTAGGGAGGTTTAGGGAAGATGGAAAGAATGTGAGTACAGGAGGTGTGAGTGGTGGAGAGACTGGGAGAGTTAACTCTAATTTTACTTGCCCTATTTCATGGTCTCTCTTACTCTTACCCTTTCTGTCCCAGTCACGTCTGGCCCCTTCTCCATCCTACATTTTAAATTTAAACTTAAATTTAGACGTACAGCACAGTAACAGCCCACGAATCTGTGCTGCCCAAATACACCCAACTAACTTACAACCCTGCTACATTTTTGAAAGCAGAGCACCCAAGGAAACCCATGTAGACATAGGGAGAAAGTACAAACACCTTACAGACAGTTGACTGTGCAATAAAGAGAGAGTAAAGAAAATCAATAAAGTGCACAAGTAAGAGTCCTTAAATGAGTCCCTAATTGAGTTTATTCTTGAGGGGTCTGATGGTGGAGGGGGAGCAGCTGTTCCTGAACCTGGTGGTGTGAGTCTTGTGGCACCTATGCCTCTTTTCTGATGGTAGCGGCAAGAACAGAGCATGCGCTGGGTGATGTTGGTCTTTGATGTTGGCTGTTGTTTTTTGACAGCAGCTTTCCCTGTAGATTTACTCAATAGTAGGGAGGGTTTGCCTGTAACGTCTTGGATTGTGTCCACTACCTTTTGGATGGCTTTACGCTCAGGGATGTTAGTGTTCCCATACAAGACCGTGATGCTGCCAGTCAGTGCACTTTCCATCACACATCTGTAGAAATTTGCTGAGGTTTCTGGTGTCATATCAAACCTCTGCTAACTCCTGAGGAAGTGCTTTCTTCACAATGCCATGGGTGTGTTGTGCCCAAGAAAGATTCTCTGAGATAGTGACTCCCAAGAACGTAAATGTGCTCACGCTCTCCCTCTGATCCCCAAACGATCACTGGATTGTTTACCTCTGGCTTCCTTTTCTGAAGTTAACAATCATCTCCTTTGTTTTGGCAACATTGCGTGCAACTACCCTGATGCACTATTCAACCAAGTTTTCAATCTCATCCCCATCCTTTATACAACCCATGACTGTTGTATTGTCGGCACATTTGCAGATGGTGTTATTGTCATACCAAGCTACACAACCCATTCTACCAGTCTGTCCCTCCCCTGCTACCATGTGCTACCATTCTCTTCATAGTTTTCAGTACTGCTATGTTTTGTGTCATCCTGCGATTTAGTTGTGGCTTGTACCCCGAAGTCCAGGCAATTAATACAGATTTTAAAAAAAACTAATGGCTCTAACACTAATATATGGTGAAGAAGGCTTTTAGTATGCTGGCCTTTATCAATCATTGCATGGAATATAGGAGTTGGGAAGTGATGTTGTGATTGTATAAGGCGTTGGTGCGGCCTAATTTAGAGTTCTGTGTGCAGTTCTGGTCACCTAATTATAGGAAGGATATAAACAGAGTGGAGAGAGTGCAGAGAAGATTTACCAGAATGTTGCCTGGGTTTAAGCATCTAGAGTACAGGGAGAGATTGGGCAGATTAAGTCTTTATTCTTTGGAGCGTAGAAGGTTGAGAGGGAATTTGATAGAGGTATTTAAGATTATGAAAGGGATAGACAGAGTGGATGTGGATAGACTATTTTCGTTAAGAGTAGGAGAGATTGAAACAAGAGGACATAAGTTAAGAGTTAAGGGGCAGAGGTTTAGAGGTAACATGAGGGGGAACTTCTTTACTCAGAGAGTGGTAGCGGTGTGGAATGAGCTTCCGGGAGAAATAGTGGCGGCAGAGTCAATTTTATTATTTAAGAAAAAGCTGGACAGGTATATGGATGAGAAGAAGGTGGAGGGTTATGGTCATTGTGCAAGTAGGTGGGACTAGAGAGGAGTGTTTGGTTCGGTGCAGACTAGAAGGGCCTAATGGCCTGTTTCCATGCTGTAATTGTTATGTTATATGTTATATGTTATTAGAGGCAGCTGTTTATCACTTTCTTTCAGTCCAAGAAACAATCATCTTGACTCTGTTGTCAGTAGCAGTTTGTTTCGTGTAAATTGGTTGAAGTACTTTCTGGAGTAAAATAAGAGTATTTCCTTGATTAAAATGTCTTTCTCTCCAAACATAAAGAGCAGTGAGAGAGATTTGAAGGTTGCCTCCCATTTTTGGATTATGTTCTGCCAATATCCTTTCCACTTTCTTTGGGAATGACAAGAATCCCTCATTCTTACTTTTCAGGGTTCAACAGCTATCACAGAAAACATTTTGCTTCTTATGTGCAGAATATCTGTGCTTCTAAGTCTTAGAACAATACCAGTAGCATAGCCTTACAATTCCACTGACCTGGTTCAATCCCGACCCCAAAACAGCCTACATAACCTGCTCTCCCTCTGACGGTGTGGGTTTCTGGCAGGTGACTCAGTTTCCTCCAAGATCCCAAAATGTTAAAAATTTGGTAAATTAATCAGTAACCCTAAGTTGTTCCCAGTGAGTACTGGAACCCGTGGTATTTGAATAAAATGGTTGAGCAAAATGGGCACCTAAAGCTTGGTACAATTTAAATTTAGACATACAGCACGGGAACAGGCCATTTCGGCCCACGAGTCTTTGCTGTCCAATTAACCTACATCCCAGGTACATTTCTAATAGTGGGAGGAAACCAGAACCCCTGAAGAAAACCAATGTAGACACGTGAATAACGTACAAACTCCTTACAGACAGTGCAGGATTCGAACCTCCGTCACAATCGCTGGCGCTGTAAAAGTGTGTCACCCATGCTGTATAACTGATTCTATGAATCCAGCTCAGACCATGACATAAACATACCCCACCCCTCCATCAAATCCTTCCACAGCATGTCAACCTAACCACCAGACGAGAGAACACCCTGGATCAGGAGCTACAAGACTGCTTAAAGACCATGGATTGGAGCTGTTACAGGGAGGAAGCCACTCACAATGGTCATGTAAACAGAGAGGAATACATGAGCTTGTGACTGATTACATCAGCAAGTGCATCGAGAATGTCACTGAGATCAAATGTGGCACAACCAGGACTAGGTGAGGAGAACCCTATTCAAGTGAACCCACACAAGATACCTAGTCGGATATTGAAGGACTGTGCAGACCAACTGACAGAGGTTTTTTGGACAACTTCAATGCCTCACTACAGCAGTCCATCCTGGTAACAAAGTGGGCAACAGTAACAGGTCTCAATGACTACTTACTTCCACCATTATGAAATGCTTTGAACATGGAAAGCTTTAAAGCACACCTCCCAGAGACATTGAACCCATTTCAATTTGCCTATAGAAGAAACCATTCCACTGATAATGCTTTTACCTTGTTCCTGCACTTCAACTTGATCCAACTGAAAACTTATACTTCATACGCCAGGCTGCAGTTCATTAACTTAAGCTTGGTGTTTAATATGATCATTCCCTAGAGGCTGATAGAGAAGCTGTCCTCGCTGGGACTCAACATCTCTCTCTCTAAGTGGATTCTGGACCTCCAAACAGAAAGACCACAGTCTGTTTGGGTCGGTAGCAGAATGTCAAGCACTGTCACATTGAACACTGGTGCACCTCAGGGCTATGTGCTCAGCCCAGTCCTGTTCTCTCTGCAATGCCAGTTCCAGCTCCAAGAGATTCATAAAGTTTGCAGATGGCAGAACAGTAGTTGACCTCATCAAGAACAATGATGAGTCGCACTACAGAGAAGAGATGGAGAATATTGTGATATGGTGTGAGAAAACCAACCTGAGTCTCAACATGGACAAGACAAAGAAGATGATCATGGACTTCCGGAGGATCAGGAACAACCAACCCCCAGAACACATCAACAACTCTGTCATGAAGAGAGTGGAAAACACCAAGTTCCTTGGCGTTCATTCAACTGGACACATAATACCTCTTCACTTGTCAGGAAGGCGCAACTGTGACTGCACTTCCAAAGAAGCCCAAAACAGGCACCATCATGTCAACTTTCTACAGGAGCTCTATCGAGACCACCCTAGCTGGCTGCTTCACAGTGTGGTATGGTTGTTGTAGAGAATTATATCTAAGGTCAATCCACAGCATCTCTGGAGTCCCCCTCTGCCCCTTCAATGTGATTTACAAGGATCGTTGTCTGAAGAGGGTGTACAAAATCATTGCGGGCCCCTACTACCCTGCACACAGCATCTTTCAGCTGCTTCCATCAGGATGGAGATGCAGATGTATCGGAACCAGAACCACTAGGCTGAGAAATAGGCAGTGAGAATGCTGATTGTCAAAATGAACGGCTCTTACTAACCATCTGAGACTCTACTATATATTAAATAATATTTATTTAATTTTAGGTATGTATATTTGTCCTGTGTATTTATTTCTTAACTACATGTATGTTATGTCTGGTTGTGTGCAATGTCAAGTGGTGTCTTTACATATTTTTCACCAAGGACCAGAGAACGCTGTTTCGTCAGGTTGTACTTGTGAAATTTGATGATAAGCAAACTTTAATTTAGATATCTACCCCAACCCAGACAAACTCCTTCTCTCATGAAGAAAATTCATGAGTCCGAGATCACTCAGCACCAGTTTAAGGAGTTTCTTTCCCTCCATTATCAGATCCTGACCGAGCCTCACAGCAGTAAAACAATGTTGCCTTTGCTCTGTACTTATTGACATCTCTCTGTAACTCTGAAATGTGCTGTCACTACTGTATGTAATGATGAGTTGGGCTGTTTGCAAAACAAACTTTCTCACTGTACCTCAATGCATATGATAATAGATAAATAGGTAGATTTAATTTTATTGTCATTGTGCCAGTAAAATACAAAGTCAATGAAATACAATTAGCATCTAACCAGAAGTTAAAAAATAGTGCTATATATAAATAGCTACGTGAAAATAAAAACAAGCCCATTCAGCAAGCAAATAATTGTAAAAGTACTGACAGTACAATGTTGGTGCAGTACCACTCAGCGCTGTGATTAAGGTTCAGCAGGGTCACAGCCTTGGGGAAAAAAAACTCTTTTTGAGCCTGCCGGATGGAAGGAGAGTAAAAAGTCCATGGTTCAGGTGAGATGCATCTTTGATGACGCTCTTTGTCCTGCCCAGACAGCGTTCCTGATAGATGTTCTCAATGGTGGGCTATTGGATGCTGATCATCCACTGGGCAGTTTTCACCACCCACTGAAGTGCTTTACAGTCCAATACAAGACAATTGCCATATCACACTGAGATGCCATAGGTAAGTCTGCTCTCAATGGTACATCGGTAAAAATCCATCAATATCCTGCGACAGAGGTGTACTTTCTTCATGGTCCGCAGGAAATAAAGTGGCTGCTGTGCCTTTTTAATCAGAATGGAAGAACTCAGGGATCAGGTGAGATCATCAGAAATGTGGACACCAGGGAATTTAAAGCTTGATACACATTCCACCACAACTCTATTGATGTAAATAGGGACATGAGTGTGGATTCCAGCATGCCTGGCATCCACAATGATCTCCTTGGTCTTCTGAGGGTTTTTTCCAAGTTGTTGTCGGCACATCATGCAGCCAGGTGCTGGACCTTATCCCTATAGGCCATCGCATCATCCCCTCTGATGAGGCCAACCACCATGGTGTTATCTGCGAACTTGATTATGGAATTAGAACCATCTGCAGGAATGTATTCATAGGTGAAAAGGGAATACAGGAGGGGGTTCAGCACACAACCCTGGGGCAAGCCAGTGTTCAAGGTGAGAATGGAAGAGAAGAGATTACCTAACTCAACAGATTGGTGTCTGTAAGTCAGAAAGTTCAAGATCCAATTACAGAGGGATGAGCTGATACCAGGCTGACGAAGTTTGGCGATAAGTTTGGAGAAAATCACAATATTGAATGTTGAACTAGTCAATAGACAGCATTCTGACATAAGAAGTAGACATGTCCAAATGGGTCAAGGCAGAGTGAAGTGCTGTGCCAATGGCATCTTCAGTCGACCTGTTGATAATTTAACTTGAAATTGAGTCCTGAATCCACAGAATTACTGTGGATGACACAGGAAATGGCTGTTGAATGCAGTTATTGAGCAAGCAGCATGCAATATGGGACATCTGCTCTCATAGGTTGCAGTAATAGCGGCTGAATCAACCAATCGCAGTCAGCGGATCACAGGTGTTCCAGTCCAGGCCTGTGGTTCTGAGGCAACCAATCGGCAGCCAGCTCCGTTCAAGCCACGCCCCAGTGGTGATGCAGCTGGCTGCCTATAAAAGGCAGAGCTGCATCTCAAAAAACTCAGTATCGACTACACTCCTTTCGAGTGAGAGTCTTTCTTGTTATAACCTCAAGCTATAATCGTAGCAACCAGCAACAACACCATCTTTCTACTGGAATAACTCAGAATAAAAGTCCTAAAATCCAGATTGCTCGGGGATTGGATTTTCGGATTTTCCATATTCTTAGGCACTATTTTTAAGATTCATATTTAAGGAGAATAAACAAGTTCTAGACCAAGCATCCTATGTGAAACAAACCCAGAGAAGTGGGTATTATTGTATATGGAGAGATTGAGTAGACTGGGACTGTATTATTTGGCATTCAGAAGAAGACAAGGAAATCTTAAGAAGGCATCACATGAAAATTCTCAGCCCAGGGGCCACAGTTTGAGAAGAAAGAGAAGACATTCCTTCTCGCAGCAGACATCAATCCTTTGGAATTTTCTAACCCTGTGGAAACTCAGTTCTTGTGTGCATTCAAAACAGAGATCAATAGATTTCTACTGAAGAATTCAAGGGGCACTGAAGGAATCAAGGGAAAGGAGAAAATGCAAGCAAAAGATGCATGGAAAAGTCACAATACTGATGAATGCTGGAGGAGGTTCAAAAGGCCAGATGGTCTACTCCTGCTTCTACTCCTATTTTATATGTTCTTAAGCTTTTCTCATCTCACTTCAATTTGCCGTGTTTCAGCCAATAAAATTGTAGAATCATATAGAAAGGTTGTATAAATACGTCCTCCGTTTACTCTCCGCAGGTTCTCAGGACGTGTTCTGGGACCCTACCTGAGCCATTCTTTTTCCATGCATTCGCCCACTGGAAGACTGCTCTGTCTTCAGAGGCAGTGACGATGGGAACAGCACTGCACATAGGTGTTGATGTGGATGTCATCTCCCTCTCTGAAGTAAACATGGAACACGTTTAACACAATGAGGAGTGTTGCATTATGCATTCTGTGCTACTGAGCTTTGCTATACATTCTATGATAATATGCATGCCTTGCCCTCATTGCCGTGTTTCTGTGATGTTCTCTTGGCACTCAAACTCGATGCACTACCATCACGGCTTCTCCAGTGGCCTTTTGGAGACTATACTTGGATTTGCTGAGTCTCCTAACTTGATGCCTTCAGCAGCGAGTTGACTTCCTGGTTCACCCATGGCATACGATTGGGGAGTACCTTCATCACGTTCCTGGTATCACTTACTGATGAAGGTGGTGACAGAGGCAATGTGTTCATCAAAGCTGCTTGGAATCCTTCAAAGTGGACTAGTCTACCGGATGGATCATATCAGATTTTCAATGTTTTATTAAACCTAGAGAAAGGTGAAGAAACTCAGAATCTCCAGACTATCCACTGTGAGGATATGCCATAGAAATTACATGGTTTGTGTACTCTTGACCTCTGTGAGCCATTCAAAGAGCACCAGACAGCAGAGCTCAGGCTAGAATGACTAAATGATTTTTTGATAACTTTCAAAATTATACAGCAGCCAGAATAAATCACTGATATGTTATATCAAAGGCAGAAGAATGTTTCCTGGGGTCTAAAATGATATGATTTAACTTTCTTCAGTAAAAAGCCAACAATTCATTGGCTGACATCAGTCAGCTTCTAAAGATATCCTCCGCTATTTGGTCTTCAGTTCTCCACCTTCAGCAGTAAGCTGGAATTGAACATTATTTACTTGCACTCTGGTGATGTAGGTTCTGTAGTGACCGAGACTAATGAAAAAACACACAAATGCTAGAGAAACTCAGTAGTCCAAGCAGGGCCTTTATGTAGCAAAGGTAAAGATACATCACCAACGTTTCAGGCTTGAGTCCTTCATCAAGGTGTGGGGAAAACATGAGAGATGTCCAAACAAAAGGGGGAGAGGGAAGGGAGGGTGGGAGATGATAGGTGGAGGTGGGCGGGGGGAGGACCACAGGAAGGGGCAAAGGAGTCTAGGCCAAACCTGTCAAACTCAGGCCCGCGGGCCAAATTTGGCCCGTGATATAATAATATTTGGCCCGCTAGATCATATCAAATATTTATTAGAGCTGGCCCGCTGGCCACCGCGCCAGTATAGCGCATGCACAGCTAATACTACAAATCCCAGAATGCTTTGCAAATACGTTGGCGCTGGCCCGTCAGCCCGCAAATCGCCCCCTCCTCCCCTCTTTACTTCATTAGCATCTGCGACCTGTCGCCCAACTCACACGTAATAAACCTCTTACGAAAAATGGCCAAACCAAAGACAGAAAACAGGACCTTTCAAGACAGGTGGGAGGCAGACTATATGTTCATCATTTTAAAAGACAAACCTGTTTGTCATTGAAGCAAGTTGTTATTTTTTTGACTTGTTGGTTTGTGAAAAAAAATACATTTAAAAGGAGTCAAACTGCATGAGTTTTTCAAGCTTTGTTGGGACCAAGGAAAACTGCCTCAGGACCTTCGTGATGCCATCATCATCACCCTGTACAAAAACAAAGGCGAGAAATCAGACTGCTCAAACTACAGGGGAATCACGCTGCTCTCCATTGCAGGCAAAATCTTCGCTAGGATTCTCCTAAATAGAATAATACCGAGTGTCGCCGAGAATATTCTCCCAGAATCACAGTGCGGCTTTCGCGCAAACAGAGGAACAACTGACATGGTCTTTGCCCTCAGACAGCTCCAATAAAAGTGCATCACCTTTGTTGACCTCACCAAAGCCTTCGACACCGTGAGCAGGAAAGGGCTTTGGCAAATACTAGAGTGCATCGGATGTCCCCCAAAGTTCCTCAACATGGTTATCCAACTGCACGAAACCAACAAGGTCGGGTCAGATACAGCAATAAGCTCTCTGAACCCTTCTCCATTAACAATGGCGTGAAGCAAGGCTGTGTTCTCACACCAACCCTCTTTTCATGGCCAAGCCATGAAAGACCTAAACAATGAAGATGCTGTTTACATCCGGTACCGCACGGATGGCAGTCTCTTCAATCTGAGGCGCCTGCAAGCTCACACCAAGACACAAGAGAAACTTGTCCGTGAACTACTCTTTGCAGACGATGCCGCTTTAGTTGCCCATTCAGAGCCAGCTCTTCAGCGCTTGACGTCATGTTTTGTGGAAACTGCCAAAATGTTTGGCCTGGAAGTCAGCCTGAAGAAAACGGAGGTCCTCCATCAGCCAGCTCCCCACTATAACTACAAGCCCCACAACATCTCCATCGGGCACACAAAACTCAAAACGGTCAACCAGTTTACCTATCTCGGCTGCACCATTTCATCAGATGCAAGGATCGACAATGAGATAGACAACAGACTCACCAAGGCAAATAGCGCCTTTGGAAGACTACACAAAAGAGTCTGGAAAAACAACCAACTGAAAAACCTCACAAAGATAAGCGTATACAGAGCCGTTGTCATACCCACACTCCTGTTCGGCTCCGAATCATGGGTCCTCTACCGGCATCACCTACGGCTCCTAGAACGCTTCCACCAGCGTTGTCTCCGCTCCATCCTCAACATTCATTGGAGCACCTTCATCCCTAACGTCGAAGTACTCGAGATGGCAGAGGCCGACAGCATCGAGTGCACGCTGCTGAAGATCCAGCTGCACTGGGTGGGTCACGTCTCCAGAATGGAGGACCATCGCCTTCCCAAGATCATATTATATGGCGAGCTCTCCACTGGCCACCGTGACAGAGGTGCACCAAAGAAGAGGTACAAAGAGTGCCTAAAGAAATCTCTTGGTGCCTGCCACATTGACCACCGCCAGTAGGCTGATATCGCCTCAAACCGTGCATCTTGGCGCCTCACAGTTTGGCGGGCAGCAACCTCCTTTGAAGAAGACCGCAGAGCCCACCTCACTTACAAAAGACAAAGGAGGAAAAACCAAACACCCAACCCCAACCAACCAATTTTCCCCTACAACCGCTGCAACCGTGTCTGCCTGTCCCGCATCGGACTTGTCAGTCACAAACGAGCCTGCAGCTGACGTGGACATTTACCCCCTCCATAAATCTTCGTCTGCGAAGCCAAGCCAAAGAAGAAGAAAAGGCTATAGAGAAATATTATATATTGAATATTTTAGTTCTCATTTGTTAATGCTTCTTCTGGAAAGAGTTTAACCAAAACTATTATTAAACATTTATTTTGATAAAAAATAGTTTAACGTTACATATGTTGAAAGAAGAGAAAACACGCAGATGTTGTTGAAAATTTTCAATAAATATTTAGTTTGGCCCACGACTTAGTCCAAGTTTTTAATTTTGGTCCTCTGTGAATTTGAGTTTGATACCTCTGGTCTAGGCTAAGTTGAGAGAGAAGGGAAGTAGGAACTGGAATAACTAGTTAATGTGGGTGGGGGGGGGGGGGGGAAAGGCAAGTTGATTAATGGAATGCAGTGAACTCAATGTACATGCCCTGGGATTGGAGAGTGCTCAGATGAAAAATGAAGTGTTGTTCCTCCAAACTGTGGGTGGTCAGGGTGGGGTCGTGTGAAAGGCCATGGTCAGACGTGTGAGATTGAGAGTGTGACTCAGAATTGAAATGGTTGGCTTCAAGGAAGTCACTTTTGTTGCGGACAGAGAGGAGGTGCTGGGCGAAGCGATCTCCTTATCTGCGACCAGCGTCTCCAATGTAGAGAGGGCACAGAGGGTGCACCAGATGCAGTAAGTGAGTTCTTTGGAGGTACATGTGAAGAGTTGCTTCACCTGAAAGGTTTGTTTGGGACCTCAGACCATGGTCATATTGCATGTTTGAAAACATTTTATTCATTCTATGGATGACACTGTCTTGAAATATAAATAGAAAGTGCCAAAGGCATTCAGGAGGCCAGGCAGTCACTGTGGAGAGAGAACTAGTTTACATTTCAGGTCTAGGACTCTTCATCAGAAATGAGGAGGAGAGAAACCATTGGCATTTGTTCCACTATTATTAAGCCTGGAGATGGTAAAGCAAAGCACTGAATTGTGAAGAATTTATATTTAGGTTGCTCTTTCAAATGAGGTCCAGGCTTCTTAAATGAAACAACCAACTCAAAGCAATGTTTCAGGGTAATGTGCTTTTATTTAGCTTCATTAAGCACAGACACTAGAGCTGAAGCGAGAGATCAGTCTGTCTAGAACAGTTCTCTCATTCTTTCAGTCTGCCTGGCATTTCAATCCAAGGTGGTCCTTCCATGTCCAGTTGAGCAGGCTGGCCACTTGTAGATTCATTCCTAAGGGTGACCGGTTGGCTATAGGAGACTGCGGCTTGTATTAGGTAGCTCTTGCATGGGTTCCAGTTTATGAGTCAACTTTGATTTGTATCAATTATTAAATGGTCAGTTTTCACAACCCTGGAAGGGTTTTGATAGGGAAGGGTGTATTTTTCTGAGAAATTTTGGACAAATCATTTTGAGTTGGCTTTTCCATTTGGTTGTTGGCAACTATTAAATGTCTCCAAACTACAAAGTCTCTTGCTATACCTGACAAATATTGATGGTCTTAAAAATGCCATTTTCATCTTCATAACACTTAGGACTATCGTTCTGTTCCTTTAGGCAATTTTCATCTGACAATTGTTAACCTGACCACAATTAAAGAAGGAGAATTTAGTATCCCTCAAATTAGACTGAACAATCCTTTCTTTCTTTCTTTTTCAATTTTTTTATTATTATTATAATTTATAAACACATACAGTTCAAAGAGATATAAAAAAATACATAGTAAGTAATGAATTAATACAGAGATATTAAACAATAATATTACAGAATAAAAATATATCATAAAAAAAAAATTTTGATCAGTTTAGGGTGTGAACTATCTCTAAAAAAAAAGATATAATTAATAACAATATATGAAAAAAGAGAAAAAAAACCCCAAAAAAGAAGAAAAAACAAATCTGAATTAAAAAAACTTTAAAAAAAACTTAAAAAAAAACCTACAGATATAGCTAAACCACGCCGATCACTCCGATCTCATCTTACAGCCCAATTATCATACATAATCATAGAAAGAAAACAGAGCCAGATCAACTCACCACAAATGAAAATATTGAATAAATGGTCGCCAGGTTAACTCAAACTTAGAAGGGGATTCATAGACAGAGTTTCTAATTTTCTCTAAATTTAAACATAGTATGGTTTGGGTAAACAATTGGAAAACAGTGGGAGGATTTACCTCTTTCCAATTTAATAGTATAGATCTTCTAGCCATTAGTGTAAGAAAAGCAATCATACGATCCGCAGGAAGAGATAAATAAGTCAAATCTATCATAGGTAATCCAAAAATTGCAGTAATGGGATGTGGTTGTAAATCAATATTCAAAACAGTAGATATAATGGAAAAAATTTCCTTCCAATAATTCTGTAAAGAGGGACAGGACCAAAACATATGTGTAAGGGAAGCTATTTCCAATTGACATTTATCACATATAGGATCGATATGAGAATAAAAGCGATGGAGTTTATCTTTAGACATATGAGCTCTATGAACAACTTTAAACTGTATTAGTGAATGTTTTGCACATAGAGAAGAAGAGTTTACCAGTCGCAGAATTTTATTCCAATTTTCATTAGAAATATGAAGGTTGAGTTCTCTTTCCCAATCATTTTTAAACTTTTCAAAAGTCCCAGAATTTATTTTTGTAATTATATTATATAAGTTAGATATCACACCTTTTGGAGGGAATTTTGAATATAGTATATCCTCTAAAACAGTCGTAGTCTCCCGATTGGGAAAAGAGGGTAAAGTCGAAACTAAGAAACTCCTAATCTGCAAATATCGAAAGAAATGAGATCGAGGTAAATCATATTTCATGGATAATTGTTCAAATGACATGAAAGAGTTATCCAAGAATAAATCCGAAAAGCATGTTATACCTTTAAATTTCCAGGGTAAATAAGCTTGATCAATTAGAGAGGGATGAAAAAGGAAATTTAGTACAATAGGAGTTTCCAAGATAAAATGACTTAGGCCAAAAAATCTCCGGAATTGAAACCATATACGTAGTGTATGTTTAGCCATTGGATTATCAATTTGTTTATATAATTTAGTAAGAGTAAAAGGGAGAGCTGAACAATCCTGAAGACAAAAAAAAACACTTTATAAATTAAAGACTTCTGCAACTTGTAACAGAAGAAAGCACTCTCTTGCTTGTTTGCTCCTCCATTGTGTTCCAAATAACTTTGATGATTTTTCAATATTTTTGTGGGTTTCATCAAATAAATGTTCCATAGGTACACAATAAAATAAAGTATTAACAAATCTCGTATAGTAAAATACAAATAGTACTGAGACCTATACATTGAAAAGAAAGATAAAAAGAAAAAAACATTATCTAATTCAATCCCCTCTCTTTGGAGACTACTGACTAACACAAATAGTCCACCACTAATAAAAGGTAAACATTGAGTTCCAAATCAAAAACTAGATAACTTTACAAATTTTGAACGTAATTAAGAAATGAACCCCCAAAAGAAGCACAGTTAAGATTCATTTCGGAAGTGGAACTTCTAATTTTTTTCAAAGTCAGAATTTAAAAAGCTCCTAACCCAGGGGTTCTCAACCTTTTCCTTTCCACTCACATACTATTTTAAGTAATCCTTATGCCATTGGTGTTCTGTAATTAGTAAGGAATTGCTTAAGGTGGCATGTGGGTAAAAAGAAAATGTTTGAAAGCCTCGGTTTTAATCATACCTAATTGACTCGTTATTTGCAGAGTTTCATAACTCCAAAGGAAATGGGCCAATGACAATTTTTCTCAAGCAAAATATTCAGTAACAATTGGGTCTAGAGCAGTGTTTCTTAACCTTTCCTTCCCACTCACATGCCGCCTTAAGCAATCCCTTACTAATCACAGAGCACTGATGGCATAGGGATTACTTAAAGTGGAAAGAAAAAGGTTGAGAACCACTGTACAGAAAGAAATGATGCCGGGTACTTTAAATTTGGTGGATATTTGTTCAAAAGAGGCAAGATTTTGGTCAGTAAAAATATCTAAAAAAGATTGGATACATAAATTTAACTACTGATGAGAGTGCATGGGTTGCAGTGGGAAAACGAGATTGATGAAAATAAGTAGGAGAATTAGAGTGATGGAATTTCTCTGCAAGAAGGCATAGACTTGACAGTTTGAATGACCTTCTATGATGTTGTAATAAAGCATAAAAAATAAGTATTTTTTATCACCTTTTAATAATTAAAGCTGTATAATCATTTAAACTGATAATTGCTAATTACTTATATTGAATTTGCCAATTCAAATTACTCAACAGTTAGAATGCATAAATATTGGAACATGAACAGAGCAAGGATGGAAGGAGGGACGACAAGAAAATTGGGTATGGGGAAGGAATGAAATTAATACTTCACATCAGATCTCACAAGGATGAAGATACTGCTGGAATCTCACCAAACAATTACTAAAAGACTGATAAAAAAGGGAAAAAAATAGACTATGAGTAAAATCGAGTTAAAGACTGAGATTTCAGTAGAAATTGAAACAAAGAACAAATTTACAAAGTCCAATGAAAAAGTTAGTCTAGGAAAACAAGGAAATGGCATATGAATTATAAACAAATATATTTTGCAACTGTCTTCACTATAGAGTATATAAGTGATATGGATAAATCAGGAAGTGGAAAGGGGGGTGGGTAGGACCTCTGGAAAACAAGTCACCTGAGGTATTGAGCTAGGGGCAGACAAATTTCCAGATTGTGGTGAGTTTCATCCACGGGCCGGAGACATGGCCAAGGAGATAGTTGAAGGCTTGGCTTAAATTTTCCCAAATTCCAAAGATTTGGGTAAATTTCCTTTAGATTGAAAAAAACATGAATGTAACTTTTATTCAAAAGGGAAATAGACCAGATAGATTGTTAGAATTTTTATCCTGAAGGGGTTATTGCAAGGCACCTAAAAAAAAACCTCAGGGTAAGAATAAGTCAGCATGGTTTTGTGAGAAAGAAATAATGTTTGACCCATTTATTGGACATCCTTGCAAAAATAAATACGGAAGGTTCAAGGAAGCAAGTCAAACTACCACGAAAAGAAAGTACATTTTTACTAGGAGAAAGGCATTACATTATATATTTCTTACAAACAATAATACTCGTTTGGTTTTGAATGATTGTCTAAGTAACAAACATTTATTGTGGCTACCAAGTCTAACTGTCTTTAATAAAGCAAGTGTTTACTCTTCTTCCAGGGATATTCTTCCTACTGCAATCTTTAATATTCAAATATCACAACTCCGTGCATTACGATACCTGGTTTATTAATCTCACTGCATAGTCAAGCATGCATATCTCCACATCCGAATTTCAAATGTTTGATATAGAGCTTCAAAACTCTGTTTCTCTGTGCTGCCAAATATCCAACATTCTAGTTGGGTCACGTTTTGATGAAAAGTAAATTGTTTCTCTCAAATTTTTTGTTCAGAGGTGGCTGGATGCTGAATTGTTTCCAATGTCAATTACTAAGTGCATGAGTATTTGTACAGTGCCTTGGGCTCACCATGAAATTTTGAGCAATTGTGAACTACTTGCACATAAGTTGTTGGTGAAGTACGAGCTACTCTTGTGATGTGGATACGGTGCTTTCTAAAATTCTCTGAAAAGATGGAAGTCGATTAATTTGGCAAATATGGTTTTTCAACACGGTTATCATAGATTAATTCAATAACATGTTCCTCATGAGGATTAAGGAACTATCTAATGTTGTTCCATCCATTTATTTTTGTACTTGTGTACAAGTATGAGATGACTTATTATGTGCTTTCCTTCAAATTTTGTATTTAAGTTTATATGTTAAACTGTAGCGGGGTCACTAGTGCTATAGACAAGAAATAATTCATGGCTATAGCTCCTGGACTGTTGCTCAAGACGCACGGAAGAAAGAAGATACGCAAACGAGTAGAGTGTATTCGAATCTGAACCTATTCAGGGCAGCTCTGCCTTTTGTAGTGAGCTTGGCTGCATCACCACTGGGGTGTGGCTTGAGCAGGCCAGCCACCGATTGGTTGGTTCCAGCATTCGGGCCCCGATTGAGCTCCCTGGGATCCGCCGGCGGTGACTGGCCAGTTTCACCGTTTCACTGGCGGCCTATGGAAACGGGCATCTGAGTCCATGCAAGATCTTGCCGGTCACCGTGTTCAATGGCCATTTTCGGTGTTGGCCTGAGACGCAGGCCATAGGCTGCTACACGGCCCCCCCACCCCCCCAGGAACAAGCGATCTGGACAGATTTCTTAGGAGGCTGACCCCTGCACCATGAGGTCGGATGGGTGATCAGCTGGTTAGAGTCTAAGTAGGCTGGTTTCAACCAGTCATGGTAAAAGTCTCCTCCCTGCCTCTAATGTCCAGAACATGGACAAAATTGCTTAGCCTGGAGAACAGTTGCCATAAGTAGATGGTGTGCTTGTGATTAGAATGTTGTTGAGGTGGACAAGTGCAAAGGGCAGATCCCGACCCACCTCATCCATCAACCTCTGGAAAGTTGAGCTGCCTTTTTTAACCCAAAGGGCATGTGGAGGAATTCAAACAATCCAAAGGGGTTTATAATGGCCATATTTAGGATGTCCACAGGGTGAACCAGGATCTGGTGATAACTCCTGATGAGGTCCACCTCTGAAAAGATCCGTGCCCACTGTAAGTTCACAGTAAAATATTGAGTATGTGTCCAGAACGGTGGCCTCGTTAAGCCAGTGGTAGTCACCACACGGCCTCTAGCCACCCACTGACTTGGGGACAATGTGGAAGGGTGATGCCCAGGGACAATTGGAGCACCACATGATGCCCAGTTCCTACATTTTTAAAAAATTCATCCCTGGCCAACTTAAGTTTTCAGTGGGGAGGTGGCATGCCGTGGCATGGAGGGGAGGGCCCTCAGTTATGATCTGGTATTTCACCCACGTTTGGGTTCTGCCAAATGGCAATGATGGTGGGGAAATCTGTCAGTATCTTGACAAACTCATTGGCTGCAGAACTCACCGGGTTGGTGAGCTTGGTGGCATTGAGGAAGAGCAATTGGAACATCCAGGCATGTACCAGTCAACATCCCTTGATTCCACCAGGAGGGAGTGTGCCCTCAGAAAATTGGCACCTATAAGTGGTTACTGCACGGCTGCCATGGCGAACTTCCAGGTGAACCGGCGGTGCCCGAAGTAGAGGGGCATGAAACAGGTGCCGAAAGTCCAGATACTTGAGCCATTTTCCACCCATAGTTCTCAGCCCATTTTGCCGCAGCGACCATCGAGGCTGGTGTGGGGTGGGGGGGGGGGGGAATGACACTGTATTGTGCCCCAGTGTCCACTGAGAAGTGTCAGCCCAGCAGCGAGTCCTGGATATGTAGGAGGCTTTGCAGTTGGCCAGTCGACCCAGCTAATAACGATGGCCAGAAAAGAAAACACAGTGGGAGCAATATCGCTGGGCATTGGAGCCCCACCATTGATGATAATGACAGTAGAACTCATCGGTGGGGCATCTCGTTCAGTTGGTCAGTTGGATGGCTGGTCGGTGTTCCTCGTGGCTGGGCACGTTGAGATGGTTTTGTCACCTGGTTGATTGAAGCGCAGGCATACTTCTTCACTGTCCATAACTCATCTGCTCGGTTGGCTACCTTCCTGGGGTCCTTGAAATCCTCTTCCGCGATGAGCAGCCATGTGTCCTCGGGCAGCCTCTCCAGGAATATTTGCTGGAACAGCGGGCAGGAAGTGTGGTCATTGCAGAGACTGAGCATGATGCTCATGAGGGCAGATGGGGCCCTGTCCCCCAAACAGTCAATATGAAGCAGACAGGCAGCGTGTTCGTGCTTTGAGAGTCCGAACGTGAGGGTTAGTAGCTCTTTGATGGCCACGTACCTTCCTTATCCCAGAGGCTGCGGGAGGAAATTGATAATCCAGACTGCTGTGTCCTAGTTGAGGGCACTGACCACATAGTAGTAGTGCGTGTCATCGGCGGAGATCCTTCGAATGGCGAACTCTGCCTCAGCTTACTGGAACCACACCCATAGTTGGCCAGTCCAGAAGCATGGCAGCTTCAATGCTATGGTGTTGATATTGGGTTGTTCTTCCATTGTTGAGTCCAAAATGCCATCGGGACCAGTTTGGGTCACCACTGTAGCAGGGTCACTACTGCTACAGCCAGGTTATAGCTCACGGTTATAACACCTGGACTGTAGCTCAAGACTCACGGAAGAAAGAAGACACACACACTGTTAGTGTGTATTCGACTCTGAGTTTATTCAGGGGCTGGTCTGCCTTTTATAGCGAGCTCGGCTGTGTTACCACCTGGGCATGGATTCAGAGGTCCGGCCACCAATTGGTTGGTTCCAGCATCCGGGCCCCAAATGGGCCCTCTGGGATCCGCTGGCGATGGTTGGCCAGTTTCACCGTTCCACTGGCAGCCTATGGAAATGGGTGTCTCAGCCTATGTGAGGTCTTGCCAGTCACCGTGTTCGATGGACATTTCTGATGTTGGCCCGAGGCACAGGCCACTACAAAACTCATTAAAAATACTTAAAAGGAAAAATGATGGATGTCCACAAGCATCAAATGACTCAGTAGTTTTAATTTAATTTAAAGATACAGTATGGTAACAGGTCCTTCTGGCCCATGTGAGCAATTAACCTATAATCCTCATACCTCTTTAGAATGCAGGAAGAAAACCAGATGAACCCCATGTAGACGTGGGGAGAATGTACATACTCCTTACAGAATACAGACAGCGCTTGATTTGAACCCTTATCACTGGTGCTGTAGTAGCTAACCACTACCCTACCCATGTCACAGTCCAGTTGTTTTACAGATATGATTTCATTAGTAGTTACTTCCCTTGGAGACACCAAAAAAACTTCCCAGATGTATATTTTTTTGTTGTTATTTTCACAATGGTTACTGGATTCTAGCGAATCCAAGGGAACTCTGCGACTGGGGTTCCTCGCGCCACAGGAACCAAATCCATTGTGGACTCCAGCTGTGGGAACTACTAAACACTACTCGATCAGGCCTCCTGGATCAAAGCCCATCAGAACCCAGAAATTTGTGTTTTAGATATTTCTAAAAGTTCAGGAATTAGAAATATTTTTAGACTGTCTTTACATATGATTGTACTTCATGCAAGAGCCTCATTACAGGTAAGATGTGGAAGCTATGGAGAGGGTGCAGAGGAGATTTACCAGGATGTTAACTGGATTGGATCATGAGGCAAGGTTAGCAGAGCTGGGTTTTTTCTCTTTGGGCCAAAGAAGGATGAGAGATGACTAAATAGTGGTCTACACAATTCTGAGAGTCATACATAAGGTAGACCACCAGCACCTATTTCACAGAACAGGAGTAGAAAACACCAGAGGTCATCAGAACACAGTTAATGGAGGGAAGTTTAAATGAGACATCAGGGGTAAGTTTTTTACACAGAGAGCTATGGATGACTGGAATGCATCGCCAGGGCTAGGCTGGTACAATAGGATCATTTAAGAGACTCTTAGACAAGAACAAGAATGAAAAATAAAGGGTTATGAGATAGGGAAGGTTTCTTTTTGTAGGTTTATATGGGTTGGTACAACACCTTGGGCAGAGGACCTGTACTATGTTGTAATGTTCTATGTTGTAACAGTGGGAACAAGTTCCAAAGACATACGAGGTGAATTGGTTGCATGGGTGTAAAGGAACATATTCTACATGTTACCACACTGTATCTCCAAATCAAATTAAATTAAGTTGAGGTGGCAACATCAGAGGAGGTGGCAGAATCCTTCACCACTCATTGGCTCCAAAGGGACATTCTTTTCTTTTCTAACATGTTGCCCACGAGGCAGCTCTCAGATAGCCTCTGAATGGCGAGCAGAAGAGAACTTTTATTATATGAGGAAGGCATAACAAAGATTGGGGTGCAACGACTGTATAGCTATTATGTATGTACTGTATGAGCTGGCCCAGCCCCTGCACCCGTGACTCCCTCCCCCCACCCTGCACAATCCTCCCTCAGTACCTGCCTTGCAACCAGGCCAGCAACATGTGAGATGGGTTGATATCTTAATGTGATTAAAGCCTATTAATGACAACTCTCAGTTTAATGTGGTTGATCGATAGAGCTACAAAGATAAATATATCTAAATCATAAATAACCTGAACCATTTGACCTTATACAGCATGTGCCACTTCCACTGCCGACCCAGGAGGAAACAGAGAGACTGAGTCTGGGAGCTGGTCATGAACTAGGTGGACAATTAAGTAGAGCAGCCCCATGGTGGGGGGGGGGGGTGAACTCAACATCATGACTCGACTCAAGCTTTCTGAGAGCTGCTGAGGTGCAAGGGACTTGAGCCAGACAATACACCCTTCCATTTGCAGCCCAAAGGAAACCAACTACATTGTCATCGATTGGTGGCACAGTAGTTCTGTGAGTTAAACCACAGTCTTGCAGAATCAGAGCCCCATGATCAATCCTAACCTTGATACTGTGAGTTAAACCACAGTCTTGCAGAATCAGAGCCCCATGATCAATCCTAACCTTGAGTACGGTCCATGTGGAGATTACATTTTCTTCCTGTGGCAGCGTGGGTTTCCTCCCAGATCACTAAGACACAGTAGATTAATTGGCCACCATAAATTGCCTCCAGTGAGCAGGTCAGTGATATGATCTGGGCAATTGCTAAGATTATGTATAGGACAACGAGAGAATAAAGTTGGATGAGTGCAAATGGGTGGTTGATGGTCAGTGCAGGTTCAGTAGGCCTAAAGGCCAGATTCAAGCTGGATCTCTCAGTGTTAATATTGGTTGAATGTTGGTTCAGGTCCTCGATAAGGACCTGAACCTTGGGATTAAGTTAGGATTAGATTGGCTGAGGTTGGGTTGGGTAGATCGGTACAGGGTACTTCACTCCTGTTGGAGAAATTATATAAATCAAGATTTAAATTACTGCATATATATTTTTAAAAATTTCGGAACTGCCAGAGCTGCTGCAACGGCAGCACTTCCGCTGGTGTGGATCGGGAGAGCAGAGTGCAGGTACAGTTCTAATGCTGACGGCTCCCCGTGTAGACTTAAATCCTGCAACTATGGGACCTATGATCAAGATGGTGACACCTGTGCTGGGCAGCATAACACAAGGGGTTGCAGACCCTGGGGAAGCAGCTGACTGGCGCAGGGCATCCTTTGAGAAGGAAAAGGATAGGAGTTGACCCTACAGGGAAGGTGATCACAGCAGCGGACAGCGAAGGGCTGAAGGACTGACACAGGCTCTGGGCTGCTGGTGACTGGTTCATGAGAACCAGGCATCAGAACCGGGACTTGAGAGGGGGCTGAGGGCATGAAAAGGCTCCTGAAAGCGACTTGATCACATTGGAGATTTGGATGTGGAGCTTGGGTTGCTTTGAACTGGAATCTGCGGGAGTGCTTGAGGTGGATACATGGACATTCAGTGTCTCCGAAGGGCCTCTCTTTTGTTTCTCTTTCTCCTATTGTTAGGGCACCAAGTAATGCTCATGGGAACTTTTTTTGCTGTATGGGAGCTAAAGGTTGAAGTATATCATGTATTGTATATTACATTTTTTATATATTATTTTTTCTTTGGCTTGGCTTCGCGGACGAAGATTTATGGAGGGGGTAAAAAGTCCACGTCAGCTGCAGGCTCGTTTGTGGCTGACAAGTCCGATGCGGGACAGGCAGACACGATTGCAGCGGTTGCAAGGGAAAATTGGTTGGTTGGGGTTGGGTGTTGGGTTTTTCCTCCTTTGCCTTTTGTCAGTGAGGTGGGCTCTGCGGTCTTCTTCAAAGGAGGTTGCTGCCCGCCAAACTGTGAGGTGCCAAGATGCACGGTTTGAGGCGTTATCAGCCCACTGGCGGTGGTCAATGTGGCAGGCACCAAGAGATTTCTTTAGGCAGTCCTTGTACCTTTTCTTTGGTGCACCTCTGTCACGGTGGCCAGTGGAGAGCTCGCCATATAACAGGATCTTGGGAAGGCGATGGTCCTCCATTCTGGAGACGTGACCCATCCAGCGCAGCTGGATCTTCAGCAGCGTGGACTCGATGCTGTCGACCTCTGCCATCTCGAGTACTTCAACGTTAGGGGTGTAAGCGCTCCAATGGATGTTGAGGATGGAGCGGAGACAACGCTGGTGGAAGCGTTCTAGGAGCCGTAGGTGGTGCCGGTAGATGACCCATGATTCGGAGCCGAACAGGAGTGTGGGTATGACAACGGCTCTGTATACGCTTATCTTTGTGAGGTTTTTCAGTTGGTTGTTTTTCCAGACTCTTTTGTGTAGTCTTCCAAAGGCGCTATTTGCCTTGGCAAGTCTGTTGTCTATCTCATTGTCGATCCTTGCATCTGATGAAATGGTGCAGCCGAGATAGGTAAACTGGTTGACCGTTTTGAGTTTTGTGTGCCCGATGGAGATGTGGGGGGGCTGGTAGTCATGGTGGGGAGCTGGCTGATGGAGGACCTCAGTTTTCTTCAGGCTATTACATGAGAATAAAAGGAATTGTTGTATCTTTGATCCTTTGTATTTTGTTTATTTTTATAAAATAACACATGTATTGTGATATGTTTGCTAAGTGGTTTTATATTAAATAAAAATATATATAATTTTTGGGTAAATTGGAAAAGATAGTGTAAGTTACACACACACTTTAAAACAGATCTTATTTGAAAATACTGGAGAATTCATATTATGATTGACTTTACAGAAACTTTTGAAATAAATGGAGTATTGCCTTTAAAGCAACAAGCAGGAGACATGTCTATTGATAGCTCTTTGCAGAGTTTTGGAGTGATCACAGAAAGGCTACTAATGGGTTCTTGTTTACCTAAAAAGAACAGATGAACCAGAAGACTGAATTCTATTGTTTGCTAGACAAGGTCAGTTGTTTTTTGCAAGAGAGAGAGAGAGAGAGAGAGAGAGAGAGAGAGAGAGAGAGAGAGAGAGAGAGAGAGAGAGAGAGAGAGAGAGAGAGAGAAAGAGAAAGAAAGAGAGACTGTCACACGGGCTTTCTGGCAGTTTGAGAGTCAGACTCTAAGAGAGAGAGAGAGAGACAGACAGACAGAAGGGAGTCTTTGACTGTGTGTGACACAGAAACCTGTAGCAAGCCAGGAGAAACTTGTTGAAACTGAAAAAGAAGCTCCAGAGTGGCAGATGGCTGGAAGTGCTATCTGTCTGATGTTTCTCTTAGAATAAGTGGAACAGAAAGGAACTCTGTAGTAGCCTGAAAGAAAGAGGTTATCATCTGGGCCATGTTTCATCAGCTGGATATTGAGGTAACTAATGGTGGTATCTCAGTTGTGGAAATCGTGGAATCACACATCTCTCTCTGCAAACCTACAAGAACCTTCCTGAGCGGTAACTATTTACCTTTCAAGCGCCAAAGCCTGGCAAACTTTATACATGTTAAATTCTGTGTACAGTATAAGAACTTCCTGCAACCAGAGAACTTGGAAGAATGAGAAGTGAGATTGGACTGTGAACCAAAGAACTTTCTTAAATTTACAGACACATTACATACACATGCGCTTAGAATTAGAAGGGGGTTGTTAGATTAGTTAAGTTAATAGTGATAAGTTAAAATTTGATTCTGTTTTTATGTTTAAAGATAATTAAAAACAACTTTTGTTTAAGTAACCATTTGTCATGGTGAATATCCATTGCTGCTGGGTTTTGGGGTCCTTTCGGCTCGTAACAATATATATAGACATTGAGATTATAACATTATCATAATTCAGTTATGTAGGCAGGGGTGCTCTGGGGGATTTCTATCCGATGTCCGAGAGCCGACACTCGATTCTTTACAATTGATTTGCTGGTGACTGTGTTTAATGGGAGGGGTTAGATTTGTGTGGAGTTTTCTTTTCCTCCCTTTTCCTTTTTTCTTTAGCTCTAATTTTTGTTTTGTTTCATACAAAAAAAGAGCTAAAATAATATGTTTACTACTCTCACCTAAATCCTGGCTTCAAAAAAGAAAGAGAGCTGCAATAATTGTGTTTAACTGCATCATTTCACCAAAATTTATTAAAATGGGCATTGAGGCTATCAAAGCTTTTATCTATTTTATCCACATATATTTTGTCTGTCAAACATAAGATTCATCAGAACTTTCTGTCATCTACAGATTCATGGCTCCTTGGATTTATTAATTTAACAAGCAAATCCTGCTGTAGAAATAAAATTTGCATATAATCATGTTCCACAAAAATTGTGTTTTAAAGTAAAAATCAACATACATTTGACAAACTCACTCTCATGTGATTAATTCCAAATCAGAGTGCTCCAGGAACAAACCATCTGTGATTATACAAAATTCGCAGGCACTTCTGATTGAGGTTGAAATATTCATGCTCAATCTTTCTCACCTCAGGGACGTTCTGAGTTTTTCCTGCACTTCCACTCACACACCGACATGCCCGTCCGTGGCCTCATACACTGCCGGACTAAGGCCATCTACAAATTGGAGGTTCAGCACCTAATATTCTGCCTGTGCATCCTCCAACCTGATGGCAGTAATTAACATCGACTTCTCCAATTTCCATTAGGCCCCTCCCCTCATTGTGTCTCTGCCTCGGTCTCCTTTCCTCCATCTCTCCACTCCTTTCCCTCTTCATTCATTGAATGGCCTCCCATCCATATCCATGTATGATCTCTTGCCTCTGGGCCCATATTCCTCTCTCTGTGCTTCCCCACACCATTTCATTCAGCCCCCTGCCTTCTTTTTGCTCATAACTTGATTCAGGACTCAGGCCTGAAATGCTGGTTATAGATCTTTGCTATAAAGAACACTACATGACCTGCTGATTTTCTCCGCCACAATACAACAGCTTACTTGGTGAATTTTGAACAATTTTTTTTGGGTGTATGTTTGCAATTTATTTATGGGCCCATGATATTGCTGTAAAGATGGAAATTACCTGTCCTTGAGAATGTGGTGGTGAGCCATCCACCATCCTTTTGAATTACAACAGTTCTCCTGGAGAAGTAGGCCCCATAATGCTGCTTTATTTCAGTCCCAGGATTTATATCCAGCGAAAGTAAAAACAATGCTGGTGCAACTCAGCAGGACATACCTTATATAGCAACATAGGCAATGATTCAGGCCTGAGCCCTTCATCATGGTATGAGCAAAATCTAAGCAGGCACCTTGGTGGGATGGTGGAGGGATGTGGAGTCAGGGAGAGAGAAGCACAGGCCCAGAGGAAAGAGTTAATAGGTGGATAAGGGAGGCAGGGCACAACAGCAAACAGGGGGAGAAGGGGTGGCTCTTTAAATGGAGAGGGAAGGGGGTTGAGAGTTGGAGGAAAGGAGACCGAGGGATAGGGAAGAGAGGAAGGATGGAGAGTGGACTAGCAGAAAGCGGAGGTCGATGTTAATGCCATCTGGTTGGAGAGTGACCAGGCAGAATATTAGGTGTTGCTCCTCCAATTTACAGCTGGCCTTGGTTTGGCAGTATATGAGGCCAGCTGTAAATTGGAAGTGAAATGGTTGGCATCATTGATGTAGAGAGAGCGAAGTGATCTCCTAGTCTGTGTCCAGTCTCTCCATTGTAGAGAAGGCCACAATGGGAGCACCGGATGAAGTGGATGACTCCTGCAGATTGACCAAGTGAAGTGCTGCTTGAAAAGACTGTTTGCTTACGTCAATCACAGTATCCACGGACTTCCGTGGTTTACTCCTTTATACCTTGCAAGAATGGTATACATCCACATTTTGGCTTGGTGGGGAGCATGCAGGAAACTGTACTCCCGTATGCTTGCTGCCTTTGTCCTTCTTGAGAGTTGAAGCAGGAGATTTGGAAAGTGCGGTTAGAATTGTCCAGTCAAGTGACCGCATTGTTATAAAATAAGCTGTTGGAAGAAATCAGCAGGTCAACATAAATAATGTTTAGTGTTGAGATCTTGTGTCATCCTCTCCAGCGAGGCTATTCCTAACTCCAGGGTATTTTGCATCCACTGTACATTGGTGAAAAAGAGAATAAATGTTCAGAGTGTTTAATGGGCTCTTGTTATGGATAGTGTTGGAATTCTTAAAGAGTTTGAGCTCTACGTTCGTCTAAGCAAGTGAAAGATATCGCATCCGCCATCTGATTTTTGCTTTTAAATACAGAAATGTTTTAGGGTATCAGGAAGTGAGTTACCTGCCAGAACCTCTTGAAGGTACAATATTAACGTGATGAATTCAGTGGAATTTCTGTCAAAGGTTACCTCCAGGTTGTCAATGGTGGACTTCTATGATGGTGTTGCTATTGAATGTCAGGAGTAGCTGATGGTCACTTAATGGAGATGGAACATAGAACATTGCAGCACTGTACAGCCCCTTCAGCCCTTGTGTTGTGCTGACATATATTCCTACTCAAAAAAATTACCAAGCCCTTCCTACCTCATAACTCTCTATTTTTTTGTCTTAAAAAATTAGAGAGTTTCTTTCTTTGTGCCTGTCTAAGAGTTTCTTAAATTCACCTAAAGTTCCATCCTCCACCACCAGCCCTGGAAAGACATTCCAGGTATTCACACTCTCTGTATAAAAAAAAACTTACCCTTGATGTCTCCCCTAAACTTCCTTCCCTTCACTTTGTAACTTTGTACCCATGTCCTCTGGTCTACTCTCTGTATAAAAAAAAACTTACCCTTGATGTCTCCCCTAAACTTCCTTCCCTTCACTTTGTAACTTTGTACCCATATCCTCTGGTCTACTCTCGCTCTGGGAAAAAAATCACTCCGGCTGCCTACCTTATTTATGCGTCTCAGAATCTTGTACACCTATATTGGCACCTCTCATTCTTCATCACTCCAAAGAGAAAAGCTCTAGTTCTGCTAACCTTGCCCCATGAAGCTTATTTTCCAATCAAGGGAGCATCCTGGTAAATCTCTTCTGTACCCTCTCCATAGCTTCCACATCCTTCCTATAATGAAGTGATGAGAACTGAACACAATACTCTTAAGTGATTTGTAGAGTTACAGCATAACTTCTCTACTCCTGAGTGCAATCCCTTGACTAATGAAGCCCAGCATTGTATAGACCTATAGGCCTTCTAATGTTCCTATCAACCTGCACGACAACCTTGAGAGATATATGGATGGTTATTGCTACATACTTCTGGGATATAAACATTTCTTGTCTCCTATCAGCCTGAGCTTAAATGTTATCTCACCCTTACTGCATCTTTGCTGAGACTATTAATAAAGCAATTGTAAATGTTTGGGCCCAGGACATTGGCTGGAGGAACTCCTGCAGTGATATCCTTGGAGTGACAATCGAGTGACAGAAATTTAATCAAAATAATGTGATAGTGTTGGAGAATTTCGATGTCAGGCTGAATATTTTCATCCTGATACATATGGCAAAGATAGGAAACTGAAGCTCAAAGCTTATTTCTGATTTTCATGAAGATGTTTTCTGAGCTTCATGTTCTCTGAACCATAGTATGGATAATCCATCTTCTTCCTGAGATCCCCAGCATCAGACAAGCCATTCTGACACTGCGGTTTTCCAATATTTGTAGTGAATGAAGGCACTGCACACATCTCGCGATAAGTGCACTGAAACAACAGGGTGAAATCCAATTACTACACGTGTCTGCTTCATATCAAATCTTCAGTGTATGCAGGATTATTCCTTGGAGTTCTTTCAGAGTGCAGCATTTTTTGCCATTTCATTCCTGATTGGACTACACACCTATGACAATACAAAGCCCGTGTAATCAATCATAGAAAAATCAAATCGATCATTACTTATATTAAAATAGTGGAGACCACAGATTGTAGGTCGAAGTTTCCTCAGAACATGCGAATTTAAAACTTTGCTGCAGGTTTTGTACTGATAGTGGAACTCTCAGTGATCATTCTCAATACCTGGTTGACAACTTCCCGACAGCATCAATAGATTAGGTTAGAATCCTTGCTCTTTCATTGGTTATTAGTTGACATTTCCATCAATCAAAAAATTAATTTAGTAAGGAATTTTTCAAGGTGATTAGACCATAAGACATAGGAGTTGAATTAGGCTGCTCAGCATATTGTGTCCACCCCACCATTCCATCATGGGTGATTTACAATCCATTTCATCACCATTCTTCTAGTTTCTCCCCATAACCCTTGATTCCCTTCCTGATCAAGAATGTATCTACCTCCACCTTAAATAGCGACAATGTATTTGCCTCCATAGCCATCCGCAGCAACGAATTCCACAGTTTCACCACCCTCTGGGTAAAGATATTCTTCCTCATCTCTGTTCTAAAGTGACCATTCTGTATTCTGAACAGAGTCCCCCAGCTGAGGAAACCTTCTCTCCACAATGACTCTATCCAGGCCTTCCAGTATTCCATAGGTTTTAATGAGATTTTCATGAGGTGAGGTAATTGGGCAAGCAAGCCATGTTGTCTACTTGATCTTCATGGAGCTTCGTATTTCTGGCTTGACCCCATTTTTTATTTTAATTTTTAATTAATTTTTGTAATTTTAGAGTTACAGCATGGTAACAGGCCCTTCCAGCCCACAAGTCCGTGCTTCACAAACACACCAATTAATCTACAAACCCCATGCATTTTTGGAGGGTGGGAGGAAGCAGGAAGACCCGCAGAAAACCCAACACAGGCACTGGGAGAACATACAAACTCCTTACAGATAGCACCTTTTGCCTCCATTGAACAAGGTTCAAGAATGTCATTGAAAGACCATTCACTAATCAGTGACAGATATGGTTTCTGAAGCTTTCAGAAGTGAATGATTAAAATAAAGAATATATATGATGGGAGGTTAGAGGATGTTGGTAGAAATTTATTGATGATACCCACACTCAATAAATTTGTTGAACTCATTCTAAAAAACCTTGAAGGCTCTAATGTGCTATTAGAAGAGATGCAGCTCCTTGACTTACCCAAGATTCAATGGAGCAGTGCAGTGGTGTTGCCATAAGGTCTTTCAATTTTTTAAATCTTTATATTTAGACGTACAGCATGTTAAACAGGCCATTTTGGCCCATGAATCTGTGCTGTCCAATTTACACCCCATTAACCCTACACCCCCAGTATGTTTGTGAACAGTGGGAGGTGCAACAGATTTGTGTTAATTTAATGTTAAACTATATTTCCTCTATAAAAATGTCTTAGTAAAGTAAATTATAGTGTTAAAATATTGTATCTGTATTCTTAGTAAGTTAGCTGGGTCACACAGGTCACAGCACATTTATAGAGAATCATTGTTTTCTGAGAAGAGGGTTCATTCTCAGAGCCGAAGTGTCTTGGACAGGCAGAGCTAATGGATTTCAAGTGGGTCTTAATTATTCAAGAACTGTTGAGGAAGCCATCTGCTTTTAACCAAAGCCACTTGAAAAGAGATTAAATCAGAGGTTGTTATGGATAGGACAAGGTTTGTAAAAGGAATAAAAACTGATGGTCACATGGTTTCCAAGAATTGGGACTCACCTCATCTATGATGTAACTGTCACAGAAATATATTACCGAATTTTGAATTCAGTTTTGGAACAAATCAGCTTGGAGTTCACAGAAGTCAAAACGCTATGACATACAAGGGTTGAAACCTTGTGAAAGACAGGGTTGAGTTACAGTAACCAGAAATGGTGCTGTTTGTTGTGTGTCACTCCCAGAAGAAGAAGAACACAGAATCTGTGGCTTTTGAATTAATGAAGACCACTTTGCTGTCTCTTTGGAAAAGAGGACAGAATTCTACAGGGTCTATTTTTGTATGGCCACATCATTTAACCCTGTCTGGTTTGTGATTTCATTGTGGAAGGAGATAACCACATTTGTGCAGTGAACAGGAATTCAATGTCTATATATAGATTAGATGGCTGACTCCTCCTCTTGACTCTGCCCCTGTCAGTCCCGATATAAACCATGTTTTCCCGCCTTACCTCCAATTTACCTGAAGACTATTGTAGATACCGGCCATTAATTGTAAGCTAATAAAAGCATGTTTGAACTCCTCACGTCTCTAAGTATTATCGATCATGTTACAATTTTATTAGCTTATTTTTGAAGATGGGATGGAAGCCCTATTGAAGCCAGGAATGCTACAGGTTAACCCCAGAATTCACCTACTGGTTGGAGTGCCTCCAGTCCTACATGGTGGCCGCCCAAGAAATCTTCCACTCTGATGACCTCCGGATATTGGCCCTCCACTCTCACGTCGGCCCCAAGTGATACTCGGTCATCAGGGACTGCGTGATGTATGAGACGGCAATCGGAGGCCTGAAGGGCCTCTACATGAGGGCCCAGAACAATGTGCTGGCAAGACACAGACTCTCACAATGTCAGCAATGACCGGGTGAATCGCTGGCTGACCACGTCCTGGAACTATGGACGCTGAAGAGAAAGTGCCACTACAAAGTGGTCTCAGCCTGGGTGAGGGAAGAAGGGCAAGTCCAGGATACACTGTGGCTGGAGTGAATTCGAGGTATGAGAGGCAGCAATTACTAGAATTGGGGAAGAAAGACCTTGCCAGAACCCTCAGTCAGGTGAAATCCCTCAAATAGGCCCAACTGGGAGTGGACCTCCTCGCTAACAAAAGTGGCGTTTTCCAGAAAGCCAGGCCTGCAGAGCATAGCTGTCCCATGTCCTACTACTGTGGCCATACACAACCAGGAGTGCTACTTCTGTGGACAAGCCGAATAACTCTGCGCCAGATGCCCCAAGAAAGACACCATGTGTTCAGGATGCAGTAAGTGGGGACATTGGGCGAAAGTCTGTCGGGCAAAGGGCAAGCCCAAGAGGCTGCCACGTGCACAACCCCAGAGCAGTCATACAACCTGTGCCAAAGCCCAGAGGTGCGGGCCACCACATGTCCATGTTGTTCGCTGCCGCCATATTGATGCGCCTTGTGACGGGAACTGCTACCGGAAGAGATGCAAAGGCTGGAACGGCAGCTGTCGCCACTACCAGAAGTGAAGGAGTGGTGGGAACATTAATCATTTTGCTGCTCTTTGTGGTTGATTCCACCTTTCTGGCCTTTGGATCAAGACAATGTCGGCAAGGGGAACGATGCAGCCTCTGGAGCACTGACATCAGTAGTCCTCAACCAAGTGAAACCCTACCAGCTAAGCAACTCGATGATGGAGGTGAGGGTAAACATTCATCTAATGGATTGTTTAATAGACACTGGTTCAATAGAGAGTTTTATAAATTCTTTGGCCACTCATTGGTAAACTTAAAGGTTTACTCCATGGACTACCGTATCTATCTAGCATTGGAATCGTATTTGGCGCCTAATCAGGTGTATTGTACTGCGCACCTAACTGTAAAAGGGGGGGAATGTTGCAAGTTCCAACTGTTTGTATTAAAAGATTTGTGTGCTTCTATGTTGCTGGGCCTAGACTTCCTGTGTCACCTTAAAAGCATGACCATGGAGTACTCAGTGCCACTTCCCCCAATCATGGTGTGCAACGGAAGGTCTCAAAATCAAGACACTACATGTGGTCTCTCCACGCTGAATATTAAACTCCCTCCCCTTTTGTTTCAGAACCTAACCCCCAACTGTAAGCCAATAGCCACAATGAGCAGGTGATACAGTGCAGGGGACCAAGAATTAATTGGAGCCAAAACACAGCTGCTGCTTAAAGAAAAAAACCCCATTGAAACTAGCAACAGGTCGTGGAGATCCCAGGTGGTAGTCGTGAGAGGGGGAGAAAAGCCCAGGCTAGTGATTGACTATAGCCAAATTATAATCACTTCACACTCCTGAATGCATACCCCTCCCCTGAATCTCAGATATGGTGAATGAAATTACGCAGTACCGGGTCTATACAACCATCGACCTGAAAGCTGCATATCACCAGTTACCAATTTGTTTCGAGGACCATCCCTACACTGCATTCGAGGCAGATGGACAACTTTATTAGTTCCTGAGGGTCTCTTTCAGTATTACAAATGGAGTCTCGATCTTCCAGAGGCAGGTGGACGAAATGGCAGATAAGTATTGTCTAAGGGCTACATTTCCCTATCTCGACAACATCACTATTTGTGGACACCACCTGGAGGACCACAACGCCAATCTCCAGAAATTTCTCCACATCACCAAATCCCTAAACCTCACGTACAATGTCAGTAAGTGCATGTTCAGGATCAAACATCTAGGTATCCTGGGTTATGTGATGGAGAACGGCATAATTGCCCCAGACCCCGAGCACATGCATCCTCCTCTTAAACCTCCCTATCTTAAGGACCATGAAAGCACTAAGGATGTGCCTGGGCTTCTTCTCATACCACACCCAGTGGGTACCTCATTATGCTGACAAGGTCTTCCCCCTCTTTAAATCCACCTCCTTCCCATTATCGGCTGAAGCCCAGGCGGCATTTAACTATGTCAGGAGCTCTATCACAAAAGCCACGATGTAAGTGGTGGAAGAAAATGCCCCATTCTAGGTGGAGAGTGATATATATGACATTTTCCAAGGTTCTAATATTTCCCAATTTCGAAAAGCGTCATCTCCAAAGAAAAGTAAGCATCAATAATTCTGAATTGCTACCTTGTTTCCATAATTCCAATGAACCAAACTTTGTAGATCCAGCTTTATGTAGCTTTAATTTGTTGCTATAACAAATAAATATTTTTCATAACTTCACATCAAAATTTTCCTAACGATGAGTAAACAAAGCATACTGTATAATGATAATGATATTTAATTTTAAACAGATATAAAAGAAATAAATAAAATAAAATGAAATTAAGATGAATTAAGATGAAATAAGATGAATTCAAAGAAAAGTATCTTGAGAGCTTACATTCTTCGAAGAATGAGAAAGCAAGCTCCACGTACACCTGGATATTATGACATATGATGTCATAGTATCTATGGTTACACTACAAACAACAATTTTCCTTAAAGGGATAGGCACAAAATTTTCTTTTCTTTGGCTTGGCTTCGCAGACGAAGATTTATGGAGGGGTAATATCCACGTCAGCTGCAGTCTCGTTTGTGGCAGACAAGTCCAATGCGGGACAGGCAGACACGGTTGCACCAGTTGCAAGGGAAATTTGGTTGGTTGGGGTTGGGTGTTGGGTTTTTCCTCCTTTGTCTTTTGTCAGTGAGGTGGGCTCTGCGGTCTTCTTCAAAGGAGGTTGCTGCCCACCGAACTGTGAGGCGCCAAGATGCACAGTTGGAGGCGATATCAGCCCACTGGCAGTGATCAATGTGGCAGGCACCAAGAGCTTTCTTTAGGCAGTCTTTGTACCTCTTCTTTGGTGCACCTCTGTCTCAGTGGCCAGTGGAGAGCTCGCCATATAACACGATCTTGGGAAGGCGATGGTCCTCCATTCTGGAGATGTGACCTACCCAGCACAGTTTGATCTTCAGCAGTGTGGATTCGATGCTGTCAGCCTCTGCCATCTCGAGTACTTCGATGTTGGAGATGAAGTCGCTCCAATGAATGTTGAGGATGGACCAGAGACAACGCTGGTGGAAGCGTTCTAGGAGCCGTAGGTGATGCCGGTAGAGGACCCATGATTCGGTGCCGAACAGGAGTGTGGGTATGACAACGGCTCTGTATACGCTAATCTTTGTGAGGTTTTTCAGTTGGTTGTTTTTCCAGACTCTTTTGTGTAGTCTTCCAAAGGCGCTATTTGCCTTGGCGAGTCTGTTGTCTATCTCATTGTCGATCCTTGCATCCGATGAAATGGTGCAGCCGAGATAGGTAAACTGGTTGACCGTTTTGAGTTTTGTGTGCCCAATGGAGATGTGGGGGGGGGTGGGGGGCTGGTAGTCCTGGTGGGGAGCTGGCTGATGGAGGACCTCAGTTTTCTTCAGGCTGACTTCCAGGCCAAACATTTTGGCAGTTTCCGCAAAACAGGACGCTGAAGAGCTGGCTCTGAATTAAAATCACAAGGTTATAACCTTTAACACCCAGTCCCTAATTAGTTATTAATAGACATTAATAACTAATATATAATAATTACTATTAGAGATACAAAAGTAAATATGGTAAATATAAGATTAGAATTCAAAACTTTCTGCTTCTTGAAAGAACAAATTTTAGTAATAGGTTGATTTAAGTAACCAGTCTTGGTTTTAATCCACACTTGCTGAACAAATCTTTTCTTGTTCAGAATTGTATCCTCAGTTTTCCCCAACAACCCACAATTTCTTGGTGCAGAATCGCCAATGATAATTACAATATCTCCGCATAAAAAATCACATTTTTGTCTTTCTTGTAATAATGAAAGATATTCTTTAACCCATCTTTTTCAAAATAAATCTGCAATAAATTGCATTTGTTTCCATCTGTGCCTGGCATAAATATTTCTGAAATTGACCCAGAGGTATTCAAGGTTTAGATCTAAGAAGAAAGAGATGATTTGGTGTATGTGCCTCGATGTCATTTGAACTGATAGAAATTTTCATTATTGGGCCTATTTAAAATAGCTTCAATTTCACACAATACTGTCCAAAGATTGTCATCATTTAGTATTTGACTATTGAAAATGGAATTAAGAATTTTCTTGATTGATCTAATCATTCTTTCCCACACATCTCCAAGATGAGGTCCTGTGGGTGAGTTAAATATCCAACTAATTTCTTTTCAATTGCTTTTCATAATTCTAGTTGAGCCCCTTTAAAATCAGATCCTTTATCAGAATATCATTCTTTTACTTGACCATGTCTGGCAATAAAACATCAAAGAACATTGATAAAAGTGTCCATATCAAGAGATGACATTACTTCAATGTGAATTGCTCTCATCATCGAACAAGTGAAAATAGCTCCGGATCGCTTTTCAACACTTCTTCTTCGTTTTACTTGTAAAGGATTAAAATAATCAACTCCCTTATGTATGTAAATGGGGGTTCATTAGGTGAAACTCTGACTTGTGGCAAATCCACCATTGGTTGTTTTCCAGGTTTAGCATTTGCATGTCGACAAATGACACATTTTGATATAATTCTTTTGATGCATCGAGTATCCAATATTTCAGGCGTAATTCTGACAACACGTGATTACAAGCACCATGATCTATTTTCTCATGTATATGTCGAACAATCAATTCAGAAGTATGAAATTCCTTAGCTAATATAATTGGATGTTTCACTTCTTCTGGCATTATTGCTTCTTCCAATCTTCCTCCTACTCTCAATACATCATTGACAAAAATAGGATTTGGCTTGTAAACATGACTTGCCTTTGTAACATTCAGATTCTTCTTCAATTTTGATATTGTGACAGACTATATAATATTTTATATTATGTATAGATATGTTTTTGGAAGAGATAGATTGTGGGGGTTTTAGTGTAGGAAACAAACACTTCACAAAATATATCTTATTTAAAATGCAAGAGCTCTGCTCAAACCAGACACCCCAGGCCTAGTGCTTTTGTAAAGACAATGGAAACTGCTTTGCTGAAGTTTTTCACAAGAAGGTGAAAAAATAAGAGCCCATCTCAGGGAACTGATAAGATCTTTCAGGAATAGCTTTTGGAACCAACAATCTGTTTGGTGGCAGTTTGCTGTTTTAGCAGAGGTTCTGGTTTTTACAAGCAGAGAAAGAGAACATATGATTCTTTGGAGGGAGAGAGTTTTCTGCAGTGGCTTCTGGAGGCTGCAACACAACAAGTACGTAGCTTGTTTAAACCTGATTTTGAAGATGGCTTGTGAGTTCTGAGTTCAGCCTGTTGAAACCCTTGTGCTCCATACAAGAGGAAATGGCTGGCTAGAAATAAGGGAAACAAAAGGAACTTCTTTTGGCCTGCAAAAGAAAAGGTTATCATTTGGAAAAGCATGAATGGACAAGTTTCTTCTGCAAGACACTGAAGTGAGTGATGGAAGTAAATCGGTTTGTGGGTGTCCAACGAATAACGAATATCTCTCTGAAAACTGACAAAAACCTTCCTGAGCAGTAACCATTTAACCGTTTCCACCAGAGCCTGGTGAAAATTCATAAATGTTAAATTCTGTGCACAGTATAAAAATTGCCTGATACCGGTGAACTTGAAGGAGTGAGAAATGAGATTGGACTGTGAATCAAAGAATTTTTCTCAACTTATGCACACTTTACATACATGTGTGCTTAAGTTAGAAGGGAGTTAAGTTAGGTTAAGTTAATGGTAATAAGTTAAAGTTTGATCCTTTTTTATGTTTAAAGAAAAGTAAAAACTACTTTTGTTTAAGTAACCATTTGTCTTGGTGAATTTCTATTGCGGCTGGGTTTTGGGGTCCTCTGGGCCGATAACAATATCTCTTTATCAAATGCTTTTTCTGACCAAAAACGTATTATCTCCAATTCAGCATTCGCCAACATATCAACTGTTAAGTAACAGCTCTTATGAGTCTTCAGATTCTCTTTCTTGATATGTTGTAAAAACACACTTTTTAACCTAAGAATCCAGGCTACTGCCTTTTTCAAACAAAACCATGAAGAATAATAGCAAAGTAATTGAATAATCAGATCATTGTCTTTAAATATTTGGATAGTATTCATATTAGTGTTTTGGATTTCTGGATCCTCCATGGAAACTTCTTCTAACTATTCTGGATTTTGATGCCATTCTTCTTGAGATTGCAAAAGAAATTTAGAACCAAACACCCAAGTGTTGGATCTTTTCAGAAATGATTGAACTTTTGATCCTCATGAAGTCATGTCAACTGGATTATCCACTGTCTTAACATATCTCCATTGATTAGCATGCAAAATCTTCTCGATCTCATTAATTCTCTTAGTCACATAGGTACGAAACCTCATGGTTTTTTTATTTAATGTACTATCAGTCCAAAAAAATAGAATCTGCTAACTCCATCTGTAAATTCTCTTTTTAACTCAGTGTCCATTTTGCTCACCATAGTAACGGCAGCCAATTCCATTTGAGGTATGGTGCCTGGCTTTAATGGAGCCACTCTGGTTTTTCCCATTACAAATCTACAATGTACTCACTCTTGGTTTTTTCACAGTACTAAATAACTGACAGGACCAAAATCACCTCCACTTGCATCAGCAAAATGTGTAACTGAGTAAATGTGACAATTGCAAAATCTGTGTAGGTTTAATACATCTGTTGACTTCAAAACTTTCTAACTTTTCAAGACTCTCAATCCAATTCATCCAACCTTGTGCAATGGAATCTGGTATAGTTTCATCCCATCCAAATTTTCTTCTGCACAATTCTTGCAGAATTTTCTTGGATATGAATACTACTGGTGCCAATATTCCCAAAGAATTGTATATTGAGCTTATGATCAAAAGAATACCTCTTCTTGTCAAAGTTTGTTCTTTCAAAACAATTTTGAATTTGAAAACATCAGATTCAACACACAATTGCACCCCTAGAATTCTTTTGATAGGTAGAATGTCAAAATCCAAGTGAAGATGTTTTATCTCTTTTGTTCTTTCTGCCTCAGGAATAATAGCCAACATACCCCGACTGTGGCTAATCCATTTCATAAGGAAGAAGCCTCCTTTATTACAGATCTATTTTAACTCATGATAAAGATCTATTACTTCTTTTTCAGAAACACTGAAGTCAGACAATCATCAACATAGAAATTATTTCTGAAGATGCTTATAGCTTGAGATCTCTTCATCATCTTTAGCACATTTCCGGAGAACAAAATTTGCACAACTCGGTGACAAAGTTGCTCCAAATAAATGAATTGCCATTTTGGATTCATTCATAACTTTACTGTAATCACTATTAATCCCCCATAACAATCGTAAAAAAAAAATCACCAACTTCTGATGGTACTTTCACTTGATGAAACATCACTTCAATATCTGCAGCAATTACATTAGGCATTTTACAAAATCTTATCCGAACATCTATTAAAGTACTGGTTAAATTTGGACCTTGTAAAAGTTGAGAATTCAATGAAACTCCTTGAAATGATGCTCCACCATCAAATACTACATGTAGTTTCTACTTTTGTGGATGTATAACTCCATGATGAGGTAAATACCATTTTCTACCATCTTAATGTTTCAAAATTTCTTCTAATACGTTTTCTACATAACCCTTGGTTATCATATCTGACATGACATTAGTACATTCCAAATGAAAGGAAGAATTTCTCCTGAATTTTCTCTTCAAATTCAGCATACGCTGTTCTGCAAATATTTTATTATCTGCCATACAAATTTCCCTTTTCTTCAAATGTAATGCTATACCATAGTGACCATAAACATGTGTAACAGAATTTGAAACTGAACCCAAAAACTGTTTATCCTCCTCAGACAGTTCTTGAATATCTTTGCAACATTAAGAGAAATCAATTTTAAACAGTTGTGCTGATAGATCATTAACAACTGAAATTCTGTTGACATTTACATCCAACAACTCCTTATCATTATTCATTGTTCCTCCTAATGGTCCATTAATTGTCCATCCAAGCCACGTTCTCATGACATAACGTCTGTCATTTTGACTCCTTATTACTTCTAGAGGTTTGAGAGCCTTTGGTATATCTAATCCAATTAACATCTTGATCGTAGCATTAATCTTGGGGAAACAATTGTCTTTTAGATGATCCCACTGTTTGATATCATAATGATAAGGAATATTTTCTTTATTCACAGGCATAGTCTTCTGAGTATATGCACTTGGAAGATCGCAAAATTTATTGCCATTCAATCCAGTAATCTGTAAACCTGAAACCATATTAGTTTCAATGTTCCTTTCATCAACCATTGTCTTCAACAAGATTTGTGATCTTTTACCATGAAGATTAAGTTCATTCATCAATTCACCAGTACAAAATGATGCGGTACTTCTTAGATCAAGAAATGTGTAAGTCTTCAGTATGAAGCTTCCCTTTTTAGCTTTAACCTGCACAGGAACTATTGAGAGAGCTTTGTCACCAGCCCTAGTAAGATTGTTTGTCTGAACTGAAGCTGGAGCATTCACTTTGACTGTGTCTTTGGTCTTGGATTCAGATTGTTTGACTTCTTTCTCAACTTTACTTCATTGAGTATGCAGTAACTTGGGATGTTTTGAACTGCATAATATCACATCTGAGTCACCTATTACAAGTTTGCTGATGTGTCCTTTACATAAACAACCAAAATATTCCATTCTTACTTAAAAAGTTTAATTTCTCATCATACGACTTTTTCTCCAATTGTGAACATTTTTCGAAAGCATGCTTATATGCCAACAGCTTTCCTGAACAGTCTGATTTTCTTTTTCCTTTGTTTCTTTGTTCTTTCTTGTGCTAATATCTGACACAGCAGTAACAAAGGTACTTCCCTTTGGTTTCTGCTAAGACGATGATTTAGACTTCTTTACATCTTTACTAACTATTGAAGTATCCTTAATATTTCCAAATGCTGGAACAGTGTAAACATGTACATGCCATTCCAAGAATTGTATAATATCTTCAAAAGTGACATCCCTTCTGGAAAGCATCTTAAGCTCTGCATCTTTTTTTCTCCATAATTCCCTCATCTTATTAAGTCATTTATTGATAATAATCAACAAATTAGCAAGCAAATTCAGCTTTTGCAAATGTATACTACTTCCCTTTGTGTTAAAACCCTCTCAGAAAGAGTGCATATGCTTGTAAAGCTTTCGTGTCTTCTGATTTCATTACTGACCAAGAAAGAATCTTGTCTATGAAGGCTCTTGCGATTTTATGTTCATTGCCATAATGATGGTGCAATAATTCTTTTGCCCTTTTAAAACTTTGGTCCAGATTCATACATTGGCAATTTTTGACTAGTTCCTTCACCTGTTCTCCAGTATACTGTTCCAGGTAATGCAGACCATCTTTGGTGTTTTTGGTATTACTTTTAATGTGATGTTCAAAGGATTTCATGAATATCAGATATTGTAATGGATCTCCATTAAAAACTGGAATTTCTTTCTTAGGTAAACCATATGAACCTTGTTGCTGCACTAATATAGCAGAAATTTAATTTTGTTTTGCTATGAGTGATAATATATTGTCTTGTCCACCATGGCTTGTGACTGGTTGTCTTGTGGTGAAAGGAGCATATGGAACTTGAACTGATGCCATAGGTGTAGGACATGGAGTTGTAAGTGATAGCATTGAAGGGGATCCTTGGTATGTAAGTGATGGCACTGGTGGAGATCCTTGACTTGTTGCTGGCTCTTCTGCAACACAAAGAGACATTGATTGTTGAGAATGATCAACTTGCATGGTTGAACCTGGTTGAAATGCTCTCCTTTTGGGAAGATTCATAAATTATGTGCTCACAAGAGATTGAATGTTGCTAGTTTTTGTCACAGGGTTGGTGATTGACATCCGAGCACGAGCTCGAGTATACTTGTTTCTTGTGGCTGCGGTGCCCATTGATCTGCTGGAATGTTGAGAATATCTGGAACCTGCTGAGAACCAAATGAAAGGAGATCCAGACCACTGTACAGGGAGCAGGTATGATCTCCAATAAGGCATCTCCTGGGTGAAGTGGAAACAATGAAGGATAGCCCACAGCTGTGGCAGGGGCTAAACAACATCATGTGTTACAAAACCAAATCCAGTGCTGTAGGAGACAAAAAGGCTTCACTCCCAGATGAACTCAATGCCTTTTACGCCCGATATGACCACCAGAGAAGGGATGAGCCACAGTGTACCCCCATGTCCCCTAATAATTCTCTATTGTCAGTGTCCGAGGATGAAGTGCGGGCTACATTCAGGAGAGTGAATCCAGGGAAAGCATCCAGTCCAGATGGAGTATCTGGTTGAGTATTGAAAAGATGTCAATGTATTCATGGATATCTTCAACATTTCACTCGGGCAGGGTGTCATACTCACCTGTTTCAAACAGGCCTCCATCAATCCTGTGCCCAAGATGAGTGTGGTAACCTGCCTAAATGACTATTGACCAGCGGCATTCACATCCATAGGGAAGATGTGTTTTGAAAGGCTGATATTGAAGCATATCAGCTCGTGTCTGAGCAGCAACATGGATCTGTTCCAATTTTCCTTCCATGGCAACAGGTCTATGGCAGATACAATCTCACTGGCTTTACACAAAGCCTGGAAGAGCTGGAGGGCAAAGATGCATAAATCAGAGTGTTCTTTATCTACTCAACACCATCATCCGCTCAAAATTGACCACCAAGCTCCAAGACCTGAGCCTTAATACCCCACTATGTTGTTGGATCCTGAATTTGCTCACCTCAAGATCACAATCAGTGAGGATTGGTAAGACTATCTCAACAAGCTCCATCAGTAGCAGAGCACCACAGGGCTGCATCTTTAGCCCCCTGCTCTACTCACTTTACACCTATGGCTGTGTGGCTTGGTACAAAAATAACCACCTACAGAAACCATGGTAGTGGGTTGTATAAAAAGGGACGATGAGTTAGCATACAGGAAGGAGATTTAAAGTTTGGTGTACCAACAGCATCCTAACACTCAAGGTCAGCAAAACCAAGGAGCTGATTGTTGACTTCAAGAAGGGAAAACCAGAGGTGTATGATCTTGTGATCATTGGGGGATCAGAACTGAGTGTTATTATCCTTGAGAACCTTTCCTGGAATGAACACACAAATGCCATTGTGAAGAAAGCACATCAACGCCTTTACTCCCTCAGGAGTTTGCAAAGGTTTGGTATGACATGGGAAACCTTGGCAAATTTCTACAGAGGTGTGGTGGGAGGTGTACTGACCGGCTGCATCATGGCCTGGTATAGGGGTACCAATATCTCTGTGTGGAATGCCCTGCAAAAGGTAGTGGACATAGCCCAGTATATCACAGGCACATCTCTCCCCACCATCGAGAAATTCTACAGGGAATGCTGCAGTCAGGGAGCAGCAGCAATCATCAAAGATCCATATGATTCACATTACCCTGGACCGGCTCTGTTCTCACTGTTGGCCATCAGGAAAGAGGTATAGGTACCATCAGCAAAAACACATCAAAATGCTGGAGGAACTCAGCCAGTATTTCAGTGTCCACAGGAGACAATGATATATTGGTTATGTTTCAGACCTGAGGCCTTCTTCAAAGAATAAGCAAAGAACAGAATAAGCAAAAAAAAAGAAAGAAAATCTCAAAATAGAGACAGTGCTGGCTGGGGGAGGAGTCAGACCAAGCTGTTAATTGTATATATTAAGGGGAGAGGTGAGAAGTGATTTTGACTGTGTGAATGGAAACAGAGAAAAGGGAGAGGGACAGAGCTGGGGGAAGGTTACAGGGAAAGAAGAGGGGGGTTTAATAAAAGCTAGAGAAGTCAAAATTAATGCCATCTGTTGCCCAGTTGGAAGATGAGGTGTTGTTCCTCCAATTTGCAGGTCATCTCATTCTGGCAGTTCATGAAACTATGTCAGCAAGGAAATGGCATGGGGAATAGCAATGGGTGGCCACTGGGAGATACAAGGTAGTGTGGCGGACAGAGCTGAGGTGCTCAACAAAGAGATTTTCCAGTCTGCGCTCAATCTCTCCGATGTAGAGGAGTCTTCAACACATTAATAGTGACTTCTCTGGCTTTCGTTACACCTTCCCCCCCCCCCCCCCCCCACTTCTTCCCCCATCACCTTCACCCAGCTCTGCCTCTCTCCCTTTTCTGCTGGAAGAATATTTGTTCCCATCTTCACCAAAGTTATTTACTTTTACAATTTAAGCTTATGTTTCTTTTTTAACCTATAATTTTATTCTTATTTATTTTATTTTTTTAATTTTTTTTTGCCAGTTGCTTGAATTCCGGATACCAGGGGTTTTACTCTAAATCTGAACTTTCAGCTTTGATACTGGAAGTTTACTGTCTCCTGTTAAAATTAAGTTCTACTTCAGGCAAAAAGAATAACTGGGACCCTCACTGATGAGAAGGTATAGGTAAAAAGAGCAGAAACTGAAATCTACTTCAGAGTTCCAGTACCATCAAGATGCCTTTTTCTGGGTCAGGGAAAGACTGATCTGAAGTTTCAAATTTTAACAATTAATTTATCCAGTGCAGTAAGAGTTCTGGGAATAATTTTTTAAAATAAAAATAATTTTCAACATTTTTATAGTTTTTTAAAGAAAAATTTCATGTTTCAAAACAAAATAGTTCTTGCTTTTTTGGGCTTGGTTTGCACATGCAATGTAACGGTGATGAATTCAGTCCCAAGTCTGCCACCAGGCAGTGATTTACACAAATGGAGGTCATTGGAATGAAGGAGATAGGGATGGGAGATCTCTGTGGTGTGACTGAGTCAGCAAAGGGGAGCCAATCATTGGATGGACAAGTGAAGAAAAACTATTGACAGCAGGAGCACTGAACTAGACGGTGGCGAAGAGGTCAAATGAGAATGGTGTAGTGATTGGATTTCAATTCAAATCTCAACCTTGACTGCAGTCTAAGCTAATAGATCCCCAAGGGACATTATTTGCTGATTCCTAGGTGGAATGAGACAATAAGAAGCTAAATGTGTGATGTTGAAATGGGAATGGTGAAATTTAAAAAAAAAACTGATCGACATCATTCCCCATGCAAATTAGGCCAGATTTTGCTGCAAGGGTCACCAATGGATATTTGCTTCTCATTTGACTTTCTTTCACTTCACAGAATTTCTGCCCAGTAACTTGGTAAAAGCATGAACTGTTAATGACACAGGGAGAGAAGCTAGGCATTTGCAAACAAGGCAATTCATCCATCTCCGAAGTAAATGACATGTAAACAGCAGAACTGAGAAGGATGAACTAGACTGGGTGAATAAAACATCATCATTTGTAAGAAGAAAAATAGAAGGAAAGAAAAATTGGATTAATTGGGAGAGAGAGAAAAATCCCAGTTAACTCATCTTTAAAATCTCCATCATAAAAGGAATGAAGAATAGTTTGTTTTATTTGCCAGATGGGTGGCAATTATCAATGATCACTTTTGGAATGCATGTTTACTGCACTAATAGTGGCTAAGCTTTCTTTCCACATTGAGTTTAATTTGCATCTGCCATGGAGTCACAATAAATTTGCAGCATACTTTGAATGTTATAATTTGGGGGGTTGGCACTGAAAAGTTATTATTGTGAAGATAACAGGAAAGATAAGGATGTAGTAAAATCACACAGAAATGCTAGAAGAACCCGAGCCGGTTTCCCAGCGTCCATAAGAGGTAAAGATATACACTGCCAGACTGAGACTACCCACAAATTGGAGGGACAACACCTTATCTTCAGCCTGGGCCCCCTCCAACTGAACGGCACAACCTCAACTTCTCCGGTTTCCGTTAAAATGTTCCCCCTCCCATCTTCTTCACTGTCTCCTTTCCTCTAGTTCTGTCTGTCTCTCTCACTCTCTCTTCCCTTTTCCCTCTGTCTCCTTTCACAGACCTCTTATCATATCCAATTAACACATTTTAGCTGTTAGGTCTGGACTCCTCCCCCTCCCATTTAAGATGCCTTCCTGATTTTTTGCTTGTACCTTGAAAGTCTTTACCTCCTATTGATACTGTGAGACCAGCTGAGATCCTCCAGCATTTCTGTGTGTTTTTACTTCAATCTCAGCATCTGCAGACTTTTGTGTTCCACCCCAATGTAAGGATGTGACAGCGCTGGAGAAAGTGCAGAGGAGATCCATCATAATGTTGCTGGGGATGGATCAGTTCAGTTATGAGGAGAGAGTGGAAAGGTTAGGTTTGTTCTCCCTGGAGCAGAGGAGGTTAAGATGAACAGATGATCTATTCTCACACCCCTGCCTTCTCGCCATAACTTTTGCTACCCTGACAATTCAGATAGCTATCAATCTCTGCCTTAAATAATCCCAATGGCCTGGCCTCCACAGCTGCTGTGGTTGCAAGTTCCACAGATTCACCACTTTCTGTCTAAAGGAATTCTTCTGCGCTTCTGTTTTAAATGGGCTCTTTCAATCCTGAAATTGTGCCCTTGGCTCCCCTACTATAGGAAAAAAATTGCGATATCTACTCTGACAAGCCTTTTCAACATTCAAAATGCTTCTATGAGGTCTCTCCTTATTTGTCTGAATTCTAAGGAGTACAGTCAAGAGCCGCTAAACAGTTATCATATGCTAATCCCTTCATTCCAGGAACTATTCTTGTAAATCATCTCTGAACCTTCTCCAAAGCCAGCATATCCTTCCTTAAATAAGGAGCCCAAAACTATACCCTGTACTCCAAGTCAGGCCTCACCAATACCTTATTAAGTCTCAACATCACATCCCTGCTCTTATATCCTATTCCTCTAGATATGAATTCCAACATTGCATTCGGCTTCTTCACCACTGACTCAGCCTGGAGATTACCCTTAGGGGATCCTGCTCGAGGACTTCCAAGTCCTTTTGCTCCTCCAAATTTTGAATTTTCTCCCTGTGATGAATCTGTGTAAGGCTTTCAGTCTTTCGCTGTGCTTAGTCTGCTTTACTGACATTGGATGTGTATTATCTCTACCACTGAAGACACCCCCCTTGGCTATAACTGTGTATGCACCCAATATCATTCATTATTGTACTACTTAGCTTCTACTAATAAAAGCCACGATTCCTGGTTAACTACACAGCCTTTGATTTCTTCTGTAACTGGCACTTCAATTTTATTCATAGAAATGGATGCAACACTCAAGCCAGAGCGGCTCATGATCGACCAGTCTGCCCTGAGGCCAGAGAAATTTTCAACCACTAGATTGCTTGTTTCGATAACTACATGGCTCCGAACAACGTGATTGATGAGAGGATACAGTAGGGACACCTGAACTCCTTACTGGGTGAGATCCCTTTTGCTGTAACTCGAGGAGCTGTGATTCTGGCTATAGAACGGGAACGACTGACCGCTTACTATGCGGCGCTGCAGAATGTGGTACTTGCCCGGCAACAATTGCTGACTAGATGCCAGAAACCCAGGGAAAGTGATGCTGCACTGGCACTCGACTCATTGGCAAATGAATGCGATGTCGAGGCAGTCAATGTGGAACAACACCCCAATGCTCTGAAGCTGGATGCTTTTGTCAACGGAATTGGCTCCAGTTACATCCATCAGAAGCTATTAGAAACAGAGCCTCTGACCTATGGCCAAGCAGACACACAAGCCAAAACACTGAGAAGTGCTATGCGGTCTAACAAAATACTGGAAACTGAAAACGAAACACCCAAGAGTGCTGGAACCCTGAGAGGGATGAAGGGACAAACACCTGGAAAGTGTTACTTCTGTAATAAGAGCTGGCACCCCAGACAGAAGTGTCCGGCTTGATTAGCTACTTGCAGCTACTGTGGGAAACATGGCCACTTTGCTAAATCACGTAGGGCGAAAAATACTCCCACCGATAAGAAGAAGAAAAGCACCAAAAAATTTCATCCTAGAGCCACTGTAATGGAAGATGACTGCAAAGGGAGGGATCTTCAGATGAACCTGCTGAATAGACTTCAAGTGACGACGAGGTGAGATCAAGACAAAGTTCACCTGTGATAGCTCAACTGACTGTGAAGCTTGGGGGGTTGTTACGGACTGGAACGGTTGACTATGAAGGGGGAGGTGAATGGTGAGACTGTCGATTGCTTAATAGACTCTGGCAGCACTGACAGCTACATTCATGAAAAGGTTGCTAAAGCCTTAAATTTGTGGAGATATCCAGTGAACCGATGGATATCAATGGCTTGTAGAGAACTTAAAAAGACTATACGGGGCAAGTGTAAGGTTATTCTGAACTTGCAGGAACATTGTCTTGCTGATGTTTGGCTATTCGTCATGCCTGATCTCTGCGCTCCCATGTTACTGGGGTTGGATATTCAATCTCAGAACAAAAGTGTAGCGTTAATTTCGATGGGCCATTACCCACACTTACCATCCCCTGCATTGGTCACTGCGGTCTGTCCACACTAAAGATCAAAGCTCCCTCCCTGTTCAGTAACCTATCTCCCGAGTGTTAACCGATTGCCTCTAAGAGCCGTTCTTACAGCAAAGAGGACCGTTAATATATTAAGGCTGAGACTCGGAGACTACTTAAAGAGGGGGTGATTGAACCCAGCAGGAGTCAATGGTGAGCCCAGGTGGTAGTGTTGAAAAATCACACTAAGGAACAACTGGATATTGACTACAGCCAGACAATTAACTGTTATACTAACTTGGACGCCTACCCCCTGCCTCACATTAATAAAATGGTTAATCAGATAGCACAACATAAAGTGTACGCGACTATTGACCTTAAGGCAGCCTATCACCAAATTCCCATTAAAAAACGCGTACAACCCTATACTTCAAGGCTGATGGGGGGGGGGGTATACCAGTTTAGGAGGGTGCCTTTTGGTGTCACTAATGGTGTGTCAGTGTTTCAGAGAGACATGGATAAGTTACAGGGTATGAGTTACATATGTATGAGTTACAGGGTATGTTCCCCTATCTGGATAATGTCACTATCTGTGGTAAGACCCAGACCAAGCATGATAACAACCTGAAAAAATTTCTAGCAATGGCCAAAGAACTTAACCTTACATTTAACGAGGGTAAATGTGTTTTCAATGCAACAGAACTACCCATTCTGGACTACATTGTTCGTGAGGGCAAAATCCGCCCCGATCCTCAAAGAATGGTACCCCTTAAGAAGTTTCCACCCCCGGACTCCGCAAAAGCCCTTGAGGTGTATGGGATTCTTTTCCTACTACTACAAATGGGTACGTGACTACACTACAAAGGCACGGCCCCAGTTTGACACAAAATCTTTCCCTCTCTCTCCAGCAGCTCTGAAAGCTTTTGAGAGAATTAAAACTGATATTGGCAAAGCTGCACTCTCATCCATCGACGAGGATGTCCCGTTCCAAATGGAAACCAATGCCTCAAATTGTGCTTTAGCAGGAACCCTTAATCAAAAGGGCAGACCAGTGGCATTTTTCTCCCACACGGTATGCAGACCTGAACTTAAACATACGGCCATTGAAAAAGAAGCCCAGGCTCTCATTGAAGCTATTCGCTACTGGAGACACTTTCTAGATGGTAGAAAATTCACCCTGGTCACAGATCATAAATCTGTAGTACGAAACATAAAGGTAAAATTAAAAATGATAAGATGGCTCATTGGCAAATAAAACTTTCAACTTACAATTATGAAATCCTGTACAGTCCTGGCAAGTTAAATGATCCTTCCGACACATTGTCACAAACTGGTGCCGGTGCTCAGCTTGAAGGACTAAAGGAGATTCATAGCAGACTGTGCCCCCCAGGAGTCACATATTCTTCCACTATATAAGGGCTAACAACCTTCCTTACTCCCTCGAAGAAGTCAGAAAACTGACTAAAAGCTGCCCTGATTGCGCGGAATGTAAACCGCAGTATTTTAAAGCTCCAGGGGCCACTCTCATCAAAGCGACCCGTCCTTTTGAAAGGATCAGTTTATATTTTAAAAGGCTATTACATTCTAACAACAATATGTGTTTTTTCTTACTATAATTGATGAATATTCACGGTTTCCCTTCATGATTCCCTGCCCTGACGTCTCAACAACATCTGTCATTAAGGCATTTGACAGAATCTTCAGTATTTTTGGTTTTCCCAGCTACATTCATACAGACAGAGGCTCAGCATTCATTAGCACAGAGCTGTGCTAATGAATGGGCAATGGGCAGGTCGAAAGGGCTAATGCCACAGTCGGGAAGACTGTTAACCTCGCGTTAAAGTCACATGGATACCCTATTATTCGGTGGCAGGAAATGCTGCCTGAGACGCTACATTTTATTCGGTCCCTATTATGTGCAGCCACAAATCAAACACCTCATGAACGAATGTTTACTTTTCCTAGGAAATCAGGGGCTGTGATGGACTGGCCAGCCTGTCTATCTGAACCTGAAACCGTGATGTTGAAGAGACATGCTCGGATGTGCAAAACAGTCCCTCTAGTCCAGTCAGTTCAACTACTCCACACTAATCCCAATTATGCCCACGTTAAATTTCCAGATGAGAGCACGGACACAGTACCCCTAAGAGACCTAGACCTGCCTGATTCACCCCCTCAGCACGCCCCCATGCAGAGTGATCCTGAGAGGTTGGATTCACCACCCCAGCTTGTGACCCCTAGTAAGCATTCAGATGGCCAAACTGAGGCCCCACAGACTCACCCTGGTGATTCTGGAGTGGGTCCATAAGTCCTGCCATCTCACACCACAGACCAGGGAACTGTATCAACACCACCAGCTTCCAAGGTCATCACTCCTGCAAAGCCTCCACCTGCTCCGATAAGGAGGTCTTCTCATGTTCGAAAACAACCCGAGAGACTCCACTATTCATCAACATCTCATTATATTCTGATTGTGTTGATAGTTGCTAGCCTTGTTTTGGCTATGTCAGTAAATTCTCAATGCCATTTATTTGACTGTTATGTTTACAGTAGAACTGCTTGCTCACTTGAATATTATTCTAGAAGTTGTTCTTTTAATTTTAACCCAATTTCTACCGGGGGGGGGGGAGACTGTGATGAATCTGTGACATGCTGTCAGTCTTTCACTGTGCTTAGTCTACTTTACTGACATTGGACGTGTATTATCTCTACCACTAAAGACACTCCCCTTGGCTATAACTGTGTATGCACCCATTATCATTAATTATTGTACTACTTCATTTCTATTAATAAAAGCCATAATTCCTGGTTAACTACACAGCCTTCGATTTCTTCATTAACTGGCAGTTCACTCCCCATCCAACTAATAGTCTTCCTTTTTATTCCCTCTGCCAAAGTGACTGACTGTCCACTTTCCAACATTGTATTTTTGCCACTCCTCTGCCCATTCTCCTAATTTATCTGTCTCTCTGTTTCTTCCTCGCTACCTGTTCCTCCACCTATCTTCATATCATCTGCAAACTTAGCAATCCAAATAATTAACATGGAACATAAAACAAATGGGCCCCAGCACTGACCCCTTGTGGAACACCACTGGCAACCTGTAGTCAACAAGAATAGAATATCTTTATTCGCATCTCTGTTTTCTGCTGATCAACCAATACTCTATCCATGTGAGCATCTTTCCTGTAATTCCATGGGCTCTCACTTTGTGCATTAAAAAAATCATATTACTCAATACAGGAGACCTTCTCAAAGTCCTTTTATAAGTCCAAATGCACAACATATATTACATGTTCTTTGTCTAGCCTGCTTGTGGTTTCCTCAAAAAATTGCTGACTTTGGCCTACTTTGTCATGCTCCTCTAGGTACTCCGTAACTTCATCCTTGACAATTGACTCAAGCAACTTCCCAACCACCGATGTTAGGCTAATAGGTCTATATTTTCTGCATCCTTGCTTCCTTTTTAAATTGCACCATATCCTTTGAAATTTTACAGTCTTTTGGAACCATACCAGTATCTATTGATTCTTGAAAGACAATTACAATTGCCTCCACAATCTTTTTTATGAACCCAAGGTGCATTCAATCTGGTCTGGAAAAATAGGGGAGACTGTAGGAACCTTTTCCCCCATACTAAAGAGAGATAAAACTAGAGGTCATAATAAGGGGAAAAATATTTAGAAGGGATGTGAGGGGGACCTTCTTCACCCATGGAGTAGTAAGTTGAATATTTTATTCAATTAAAAAAAAAACTTTGCTATTACCAAGTGTGGAAAGAAGACACACACACAAGAAGTAGAAGTTGAAGACTGATTTATTCAACTGGTAACTCTGTTTATATTCTCTCCCTGCTGCTGACACCAGCAGTGAGGTCTCAGCAGTGGCAATCTCCAATTGGGTGGCATTACTGCTGTTGTTCGTTGTTTCCCGCTGTGCAGGCAGTCACCTGGGACAAAGATTGTTGGCCCCAGCGGGGTCTGCGCGGTTGCTGCATTCATCGGCTAATTTTGTGTGCTGTGTCGTAACCCGTTTACTGGGCCGCTACACCATATATGCAATTAATAAACTAACAAATAGACAATATTGATTTACATTTTAAATTACAATAATTACATGCTGGTTTTACCCCAGCCTTAACCTCTCCTCCCTCCCTCCTTAAACCCCCTCCCTCTCAGAAATTGTAGAAAAATAAAAAAAATATAAGTATGATATATATAAAATATAGAAACGAAAGAAAATTTTTTTTTGGATTGATTTACACACTGGGATCCTACAGAATTTATACAACCATTTTAGGGAAGCAGATTAACACAGACCTTCAGAAACCCTAAACTTTGCATATATGGGCTCCAAATTTGTAAAAAGGCAGAATATTTATTTCTTAAATTATACGTAATTTTCTCCAAAGGAATACAGCTTTTAAAATTCTGCATTCCATCTCTCCATACCTAAATATGCATCTGATTTCTAAATCACTGCTATATACTTCCTTGCCACCACTAACACTGTTTTAATAAATTACATGATAAAATTATAATTTTAACTTAGGTCTTGTTCCTTCTATATTTCTGAATAAAAATAGGTCTGGATTTTGTGGAAATACAATGCCAGTAATTTGTTCTAAAAAATTTCCTAAATCCATCCAACTTTAGAATATAACCAAGTAAGTTGTAAAAAGGTTCCCATCTCTTCATCATATCTAAAACATTTATCTGATGAATCTGATTTCATTTTTTGTGGTGTTAAAATACAATTGATGCAGATAATTATATTGAACTAATCTATACCATACTTTTATAGTATTTGTCATACAATCTCGACAAAGATCAGACCAACGTACCTCATCAATTGTAATATTTAGATCTGTCTCCTATTTTTGTCTAGATTTATCAAATCCATGTTTAATAGTACCTGCTTGAAATAAAATGTACATTACAGAGATAATTTTTAAAATATTTCCTTCTCCTGATAAGAATTTCCAACTCAGTACAAACTGGTAAAAACATTGTCGGGCCTAACTTTTCTAAGAAATATCGTCTCAATTGAAGATAGCAAAAAAAGTATATTCGGGGTTATCCCATTGTTGAAGTGACATAAGTTGGCCTTGTTCATATTAATCTTCTATTTTTTATGCCTTTATGAAACCAAATATTTAAAAATTGATTATCTTTAGTAAAAGGAATAAGATTATTTTGAATCAAGGTGTCCTAGGTGATATTCTTCCTTTTGTTCCAATTTCATTATTTATATTATTCTAAATAATAATTCAAAGTTTCACCAATGATGTTTCTTTCACACCAATAATCAACTTTAAATACTATTTACACATAAATTCCTCTGCTATTTTCTCTCCTATTTTATCCAACTCTATTTTGACCCATGCTGGGTTTCCTAATACCTCAAAAATAAGAAGTAAGAAATCTAATTTGAACCACTTGAAAATAATTCTTAAAATTAGGAAGCTGTAAACCTCCTGATTCATATTTCCACATTAATCTTTCTATAGAAACTCTAGACATTTTTATCTTTCCAAAGAAATTGGGTTATATGTTTATTTAATTCTTGAAATAAACCTTTGTGGTAATAGTATTGGTAAGGTTTGAAAAAAAAAAATATTGCATTCATGGAAAAATATTCATCTTAATACAATTAACCCTTCTATTAATGTTATTGGCATGTTCATCCATTTAAAAAAACTTTTTCAACTTTTTAAAGTAATGGTGACATTTGTCCATTTGTTACTACTTTTGTTTTAGAGTTATTATATGGTGCCTTGATCCAATTTATAAAAGTTTGACCAAACCAAAAGTTATCTAACACTTTAAACAAAAAGTCCCACTCCAATCAATCAAATGCTTTTTCTGTGTCTAGGCAACATACAAATATTTCCTTTTTTGTGCTAAATGTATATTACTAATTAACCTAACCACATTGTCTGCTGATTGTCTCTTTGTCATGAATCTTGTCTGATACATGTTTATTGATTTGGGCAATAATTTAATAACTCTATTCACCAACATTTTGGAAAGTATTTTATAATTTGCATTTAATAATGAAATAGGTCTATACAATGAAGATTTTAATGGATCTCTTTTCTTTTGACATCATAATAATTATTGCTTTTGAAAATGAGTCTGGAAGAGTATGAGCTACTGATGCTTGATCAAACATTTCTGTAAAAATAGGAATGAATACATCTTTAAATTCTTTATAAAATTCAGATGGGAACCATCTTCCCCTGGGGATTTATTACTTTGAAATGAAGGTATTGTCTACTAAAATTTTCCAGTATATCCAACTTTTGCTGTAACTTCTTATTCTCCATAGTTAAAATAGTGGTAGTGTCACTCTATCTTCCACATGTTCCATATCTTTTTGCATTTCTTTTCATTGAACCTTCTAATTTGTCCAGTTTTTTTCTTCATTTTGTTAACAGCTCCAAAACTTTATTTATTTCTCCATTTACATCTGACAGTAATTCAATATTTGATATATCTTTAGCCTTACTCTTGGTTCTGCTTTTAACAATTTAAGCACATTGATAGCCAGGCGAACAGTTTCAATGAAAATGGGAAGATGAACTCTCACTGACTCATGCACAGTGGCTACATGATGTAATGTCATATTTAAGCTTAGAGAAAATTAGGCATAATATTAAAGATGAAGAGTTACAGTTTGAAAAGGTAGGTGGCCCATTTATAGCATACTATCAGTTTTAGATGATTTGGATGCTCTCATGCTGACCCGTCCGTCTTCTGGAAGTCGCAACCTGATCCATTTTTGCATTTTTCTTGTAACCTTGATGAGAAGGAGGCGTTAGATTAGTATTGGTTTTAGGTTTTTTTCTTTCTTTTAGAAGGGTGGATTAATAGCTTTTAATTATGATTATCCTGGATAATATCCCTTTTTTAAGATTCTATTAAGGTATAATGTGATTTGTTACAATAGTATATAACTGATTTATATGTATAATTATTTTAGTAGACAATCATATTTAATAATAAGGGATGGAATTTAAAATTTGTCATATTGTGCATTTAATTTTGTTATGTATATGCTAATATTTTGCCTTGCTTTATTAATATCTTGTATATGGATTGTCAGGTTAAACTCAATACAAATATTTTAAAAAGAAAGAACAATTTTAACTTCTCTTTTATTACTTTTTTTTCCTGCTGCTATTTTCCTTCTTGGTCTTCATCCTCTTCGCTACTAGATGCCTGTGAGTCTGAGTCTTCTTCCTCCAATAGCATTGCTGAAGGCCCCTGTTGTTCACTTCTGGTTCCTTCTTTAACGCCATGTCTCCATTGCTGCAGGTGAGTGACATCAAAAGAAGGTCCCTCCAGATGATCACTCAACCGGGGAACAGCTCGAATGCTAGCTCCCTGCATCTCACCAGCACTAGGCCTCAAGTCTCTTCTTGTCTTCTCATTGAATCAGGCTCTAAGTAAGGCTACAGCAGTTTTCTCTCTTTTTTTGTAGAAATGTTTAAAGGTATTCTAAATATATTTAAATGTACAATAATTTTTCATTGTTCTGAACATTGCTAAGTTTAACTTGTTTTTTACAGTTTCCAGGGTAACCCTAGAGCATCATGTGATGTCCCTCCCCCATAGAGAAATAAGTTGCCTCAAATGCAATGCCTGAAGTTGGATTTCTGACAGTATTTAATGTGTCAAAATAAAAACTTGAATCCACCCAGAAATGCTCTGAGTTGGGATTAATACAGGAAGGTGCCACTGGTCAGTATGGACGTAGTGGGCCAAATGGCCTGTTTCTAGGTTTGATTCTCTATTCGATGCAACATGAACTGCAAATGTTAATGTACGAATAAGAAAAGTAAAAAGTCCAGAATAATCACATCTTTCCCACTAATTCGCAATAAGAAATTTTAAGAAAATAAAACTGTCTCAAATTTTGAATATTTCATGCAAAAACTACTGTATATTTCACTTTAATATTTAGATTTATCCTTTACTCTACAGGTGCATTTTTAGAAATAAGAATGCTTTATTATGATGGACACAGTCATAAATAATATTTTTCCTACTTGTTAATATTATGTTTTATAGGTTTTTATGTGATTTAATTGAATGCAGTAGTTATATTTGAGTGTCCATTTGGCAATCCATCAAAACAGAAAATCATCTGAAGTAACTGTGAGCTTGAACCATGAATAATATTATTACATCACAGAGATGTTCAGAACTCTCTCCAGCTACTCTTTACATTTATACTGAAAATTACTGCCCAAGATCAGTAGTCGCAGACTGTATTGGAATGAAATGGAATCTTTTCTCATCAATGGGTCTACCCCAATACAGATGCAAAGGACGGTCAGTACAAGATTAACAAGATGTCTTAATGATAGAGATGTAAATGATTAGGCAAGAAGTCTAACTCTCATTGTCTAAAATAAAATTGGTTGTCTTCGCAAAGACGCAGTGGGTGAGCAGGGGATTGAAATGTCAGATGGTAACTAAATCGATGCACTGAAGGCTTTGCACTCTCACCAGATTTTTGCCGGTGCACTTCGCTGGAAGGAAATCCACCCTTCCTCATAATTTGCACTGTCAAGGAAGAAGTTGAACTGATGTAAAGTTGGCAGAAAAGTTCAGTTGTGAGGGTCTATCCATCAGTGGGTGTGTTTATTAATCATTATTTATTTTGCAGCAGGGACAACGTGACAAAAATAATCTTGACAAAATGTGATCATAAACAGAACCTGCAGCGGGAAATAATCTAAGATGCAACAGTGGTAAATATTTGTTTAATGATGAATTTGCAGATCCGTACTCAAAAGGTTAGTTTGTAAGGCTCCAGAGAGTACACATACAGAGTGATTGATGTGTTCCATCAACTAAAGCCGTGCTTGAAAGATTGGAAGAGAAATGGCATTTTCACTTTGCAGTTTAAGTAAAACAATTCTGCTCTGATATATGTATAAAATTTCATATCACTTAAAAATATTAATCCTGTGATTAATAAACCTTGATAAAGAGCAAAATATATTCGTCCCAATATATCAGGTCATTGAGAAATATATCAGGTCATTATCATATACCTAGATTTGAAGTTTGTGCAGAGATTTGTCTTGATTTCCTTTTCTTCAGTTAAATTAGAATGTTTCAAGTTAATTCAGGCTTCTTATAAAGCAAGAGATTATTGCATATTATGGATGAATATCCAAACCATTTTTGGTATTGACCTTAACCAACCTTCCCTTTTGATTAATCAGCCTTTCTTCTTTTGGTTCTTGATTGAGAAACTGGGCTCTGTTAAAATGAATTTACACAGCATCTGGATGTTCATTTTCTTGTGCTGTTTGAAGAGATCCTCAAAGCATGCAGGTTTGATGGTGATTGAGTGGGAGTTCAGTTCTTTAGCAGAGTTTGGGTTGAGGATTTGGTGCCGGAGGTAGCATCCTGCTGCTTGTCACTGAGTCGCTAATGTGGGGAATAGTACTTCATTGGCCAGTCTGCCAGTCCTCCAACAAGTGAGTTCAAGGAACAGGCCGAGGACATGTTTCAGAGGCATGGTGATGGCATGACTGGTATTTGCCAATGATGCAGCCATGGGGACCTGCCATAGGCTGCAAGCTAAGCTGTAGCTACAGTAACATAGAATTTGATTGGATGGTTTCCATATCTGCTGCAGTGGAAGCAAGGATCCTAGTAATGAGATGAGACTGGGTCCAGCAGTGTCAAATGGAACAAACAATCATTTTCATTCTGGGCAGGATCACAAGATAAAGGAACGGAAGCAGGCCACTAGGCCCATCGGGTCTGTTCCGTGACCATGCCCGAAGCTAAACTAAACTCACCCCTAGTTCCAATAACCAGCCTTTTCCCCATATCCCTCCATACCCTCACTAATGAGATACCTATCCATTTCCTGTTTAGATATTCTCGGTGATCTGGCCTCCACTGCTTTGTGCCACAGGTTCAATGCAAACCTCTGTGCAATGGAAGAAATACATTCTCCACCCGACCCTACTTTGAAATTTCATGTCGGATTGCAGGTGGGTCTGCCAAGGCATAATCCCATTGACCTTCATCGATAGGCACCCTCTGAAACAGAACTTATCTGCAACAGAAAACCAACTGCCAGCAATCATGTCTGGTGAGACTATGTTGGTGATCAAACCTCTACGTAAATCTCTGGAGCACACAAAGCCAATGTTGTGGTGTCCTCTTCTTTGCTGTCTTGTTGATCACTAGCTAAAACAAGGCCAGTGTTCTTAAGGTAGGCACAAGGTTATAATAGTAATAATAATGTGTGTGGGGGGCATGGGAGGGCTTGGGTGGTTGAATGCTTCCACCATCTAGAGCTTGTAGGACCATCTGAGGATCTGTCCTGGAGTCTCTACGTTGATGCAATCACAAAGAAGGCTCACCAGCAGCCATGCTTTCTGAGGTGTCTGAGGAGATTCGGTAAGTCACTGAATTCTGTCTGGTTGCCCGCTATAGAGGTGCCAACTCTCAGGGCAAGAATAAACTCCAGAGGGTTGTTAACTCAGCTTACAACATCACAGGAGCCTTCACTCCATTGAGGACATCTATGTGAGGCGGTGCCTTAATAAAGCAGCCTCTATCCTCAAAGACCCCACCACCCAAGCCATGTCCTCTTCACTCTGCCTGCTACCGTCGGGGAAAAGGTGCAGGAGCCTAAAGATGAGCACTCAGTGGCACAGGGACAGCTTCTTCCCCACTGCCATCAGATTCCTGAATAATCAATAAACCAAAGACACTGCCTTACTTTTCATGCATTATTATTTGAGTTTTTTTATAGTAATGTTGTAAGGTGGTTATAATATTGTTGTTTGCACTGTGTGACGCAAATTTTGTGGCTTGTTCATGACAATAAATTCCGATTCTGATTCCGATTCTGAAACAGAAGAAATAATAGAATGCAAGGAGAGTGCGTGTACAATTAAATGTGAGCATTCCATCATCTTCAATGATTTCTCTGTCAATGCTCTAGTGGCTGTTCTAATATTGACACTGATTAATGAACAGATCTGTTACAATAGACATCGACTTTATCCACCAACTCCTGTGTTGGGAAGGGGGGTTGTTTCAGTGGACATTCTGCACTGTGTCTGGAGGTGGAGAACCTCCCAGTGATTGAAGATGCAGGAGTGTGTGATATGTGGCTGAAGTTTGATCATGGGCATGCATTTGCACATATGACAATATATAGGAGTGTTAAGTTAAAGACACGTGAATGATAGATTTACTGTGGGAGATTAATTTTGAAAGTTAGAATTTGGGCTGGCCTCATCAACAGCAATGATGAACCGGACTACAGAGAAGAGGTGGGAAATCTTGTGAAATGATGTGAGAGTTACAAACTGAGTCTCATTGTGGACAAGTCAAAAGAGATGATTGTGGACTTTAAGAGGACCAGAAATGACCAACCTCCACTTCACTTCAACAACTCTGTAGTTGAGAAAGTCGAGAGCACCAAGTTCCTTGGAGTTCACTCAACTAATAAGCTAAAGTGGTCACTCCACATCTCTTCACTTGCCAGGAAGACACAACAGCAACTACACTTCCACAGAGAAGACTGAAGCGGGCAAGCCTGCCAGCCACCATAGGAGCATCCTGGTTATTTGCATCACAGTGTAGTATGGTTGCTTCAAGGAAATGGATCAGAAATCAATCCACAGGACCTTATGAGGGGCAGAGCGGATCACTGGAGTCTCCATCCCTCCTACTGACATTCATCATTAGCTGAAGAGGGCATGCAAAACCATTGAGGACCCTTCCACCCTGCACACAGCATCTTTCAGCTGCTCCCTTTGGGAAAGAGATGCAGAAGTATCTGAGCCAGTACCACCCGGATGAAGAACAGGTTCTTCGCATGGGCAATGAGAATGCTGAATAACCAAAGGAACTACTCACACCAGCCATCTGAGATTCTCATATTTATGAAACCGTATTTATTTCTTTATTTGCAGAGATTAAATACTTGCCCTGCATATATATTTCTTGTCTTTGTGTGTGTGTTATGTCTGGTTGTGTGTCTGCATGTTTTACACCGAGGATCGGAGAACACTGTTTCGTCAGGTTGTACTTGTACAATCAGATGACAATAAACTTGACTTGTCTTGACTGGATGGTTAGTTACCTTTCACTCACCATCTCATGCCATTTACCATAAGTGTGATCTTTTCTCACTGTCATTTTATTAAATGCTGGTTAGATTCCCACGATCGGTGTGGAGAGTACCTTTCTTCTCCTTTCTACATCTTGGGCTGTGACTGAAAATCAGGATTTCTGACAAATTTTACATTGAGTTTCCCATGCCTTGGAATAACTTGCGGTGATCATAGCAGAAAATGAACACTCCCCTTTTAACTCCATTTGTTAATGGAACCATGACTTCAGTCATTACTGGGTATCGTTTAATTAGGAAGTGAATACAATTTTGCCTGTTGAAGTGAGATCCTGATGAATTTTCTCCTTATTCCTATCTTCCTATCTCAGGTGGCATGGTTAGCGTCTGTTACAGTGCCAGTGAACTTGGCTAGAATCCGATCATGTCAGTATGGAGATTGCATGTTCTTCCTATCTCTGAGTGGGTTTCCTCCGAGTGCTCCGGTTTCCTCCCATCTTTCAAAACGTATGGAGGTTGTAGGTTAATTGGGATATTTAAGCTGCATGGGTTTATGGACTGAAAGGGCCTTTTACTCTGCTGTATGCCTAAATTTAAATTTAAAAGAAACTGTAAACTTGACTGAGTATTTTATCATTGAAGCACAAAAGTCCCTCTCCTCCCCATCTCTCTGCTTCCCCTATCCCTATGTTTCCTTTCCTCTCACTCTATCACTCTCACTTTTCCTTTCCCCATCTCCTTCCCTCCAGCTCTGCATTCCCTCCTCCCCTGATTAATTCACACCTTTCCTCTCACTCTGTCACACTCTCTCTTTTCCTTTTCCCCCTCTCCTTCCCTCCAGTTCACAGTTTCCCTCCTCCCCCGATTAATTCTCACCTTCTATCCATGTCCAATGATCTCCTTTGGCCTCTTCTTTCTTCCTCCCCCAGGCTTTTTATTCAGGCGCTTGCTCATACCTTGAAGAAGGACTCAGGTTCGCAATGTTGGTTATGAATCTTTACCTCCCGTGAATACTGCAAGACCTGCCAAGACCTGCGAGACCTGTTGAGCTCCTCCAGCATTTTTGTGCTTTTACTTTTGGCAATTTTGTCATCATTTTTCCTGCAGAACCCTATCTGCTACTTGCAATTTTAAATCTCTTCCCTGGATCTGAATAACTAACTGGCATTTACTGATTTAGGCATTCCATATATTTTAAATGTTTCTTTTCTAATAACATCAGACAATGAAGGTTTTGCTTCCTGAACACATTTGTGTGTATTTTACGGATTTTGGACTGATGATCATGAAAATCACCTTTAAAATTTCCTGTCAATGACCATTTTTAGTGATTTCCTGTCATATTTTTTAACATGCTTCAAGCATACAAAACCATAAAGAGTAACATGTCATCGAAAGTCCTTTTTCTGCATTCACACTCGGACATCTTCCCTGCTGATCTGGGTGCAGTCAGTGACGAATGTGGTGAAAGGTTTCACCCGGACATTGCGACCATGGAAAAGTAGTATCTGGGCAACTGGAAACCATCAGTGCTGGCCAACTATTGTTGGACACTGACATCAGTTGCTGAATATAGTCAAAAATCAGTCGCAGAATATTTTAGGTCAGTTGGATGAAAGCAATAAGTCAACATCATAATGCGATTAAACTTGCTAAATTGAATAAAAGCTCATTTAATGTTTCTCCAATTTCCTACGTGATGCAGCAAATCTGAAATTATCTTTATGTTCAGCTTGAACTTGTCTATTACAATCCCCAATTTGTTTTCAGGAAGCAAACATTTTGAAAAAAAAATGTCCAGTGGAATCACTGAAATAATTGGAAACGTACAAGAAGTTCTGCATGTGTGTTTTTTCAGCCATTTCATATTTTCTTTGGACTTTATTGCAATGATCCCCCTTTACTGTTTATTGGAAGAAATACTAGATCTCATTCCTCTCTACGTGATCATTATGAAATTTCAGTGTTAAATAGATCTACTAATGTGGTACGTTCTGCTTCTTTATAGCCAGTATATTGCCAGAAGTGAATATGCTGTAACATAAAATGAATTGCAATTAAAATTAATTGGCTTAATTACCCAGAAATCAACCGCTTGATTTTATAGTGGTGACGAAAAGCTGGTTGCAGACCAATGTTATCACTGGCATAAAATAATTACTGTAATTTCAATCAGGTTGATGACTTGTAACAACTCCTGAGACACATCGCACAGTCTAACACTGGCAAATATACCTGTGTGCAGGTGCTTGGAAGGAAGAAATAGTAGCATACTTAGGAACTGTTCTGGTGCTCTGTCACTTTATTGAAATGGCGTTACCCAGATGATTGTTCCTGCCTGTGACGAGCAGGTTCACTTCTCTTTGACTTTCGCATATGTGAATTGAAACCTGGTAATCAGAGGTGGCCTGGAGTGTAGATACTAGTACAGTCGACTCGTTTACTTCCTGAACTTGGCACTGACTGGCTCGGTAAGTGTGCAAGATCATTCAGCTGAATGAACTCACTGTTCCTGAGTGCAAAAGGGAAGTGCTGATCATGACTGTGTCACGGAGTTCAGAGGACCCCGAAAGCCAGCAGCAATTAGATATGCCTAGTTTGGAGTACTGTGCTGAGTTCTGGTCTCCATATTATAGAAAGGAGAGGGTGAAGAGAAGGTTTTCAAGGATGTTGCCTGGCTTACAGCATCTGGATTACAGGGAGAGATTAAGGGAGAGATTCATAATTTTAAATACCTCTATCAACTCCCCTCTCAGTCATCTACATTTCAATGAATAGATAGACTAGACATAAACAGACTCTTTCCCCTGAGGGCAGGGGAGGTTGGAACAAGGGGGCATGAGTTAAGGGTAAGGGGACAAAACATTAGGAGGAACATTAGAGGATGCTTTTTCACGCAGTGAGTGGTGGCAGAATGGAATGATCTTCCAAATGAGATAGTTGTGGCAGGTCCCTTCTGTCTTTTAAGAGAAGGTTGGATGTGTACATGGAGGTGAGGGGGTTGGAGGGTTATGGGCGGAGGGCGGGAGGGTTGAGCTAGTGGAGTTGTTCTAGTGAACCGGTGTGGACTCAAATGGCTGACGTGGCCTGTTTCTGCGCTGTAAACGGTTAAATGGTTAACATAGGGTTACTTAAACAAAAGTAGTTTTTAATTATATTTAAACAAGAAAACAGAATTAAACTTTAACTTATTACTTAACCTATTTGACCTAATTAATCCCTCCCTCTAATACTAAGCGCAGGTGTGTGTAATGTGTATATAAGCTTAGAAAAGTTATTTGGATCACAGTCCAATCTCACTGGTTGCAGGCAATTCTTGTACTGTGCACAGAAGTTAGCATTAACAAAGGTCACCAGTCTTTGGTGCTTAACAGGCAAATGGTTACCACTCAGGAGGATTCTGGTTGGTCTTCAGAGAGAGATTCCTTTTGTTGCAAGACATCCACACCTGATTCCTGTTTAATCAGTCTTGCTGATTAAACTTTCCCCCTTCAGGATTCTCCAGATGATCCTCCTTCTTTCAGGTCAGCTTTCAGACAGCCATTCTTCTCCTTTGACCAGGCAGTCTTCCAAAGGTTTTCCAGCTTTGTCCTCCTGGAACTGATTTCTGTCTCCTTTCTCTCTTCTTCACACCCTCCCTCTTTGAGAGCAAAACTGTTCTGTCTGCCTGCAAAAATCACCTGCTGCAAATTTGTGGCTCTTTTTGCAAAAAACTCTCTGCAAAAGTCCTGCAAATATTCTGTGTTTTAAAATGTTTGTGTGCAACCTGTTCTAATAATCTTTCCCAAAACACCTCTAAATACTCTGTCACAAATAACCGTCTTAGTGATTATAATTAAGTTCTAGAGTCATAGATACAGTAAAACCCTTGATATCCAGAATTCAAGCAACCAGCAACCTCAACCAACTGGCAAAAAAAAAATCACTGAAAATAGATAGGTAAAAAAATAAGGAAGTTTAAAATTGGCGCGCCTTGCTATTAGTTCACCAATCCATGCAACACGCAATCTCAAGCAACAAAAAAATTCACTTATACGGCATCTACTGGTCCCCAGAGATGGCAGGTTCCAGGGGGTTCTGCATAAGAGATTAGTTAGTGCTTCATCTTGTATTCATATGTGTGAGTTCTTCGACAACACATGGATGAAGGAAAAGGTTCTTTACTTTAAGGTTGATGTAAGCCTCCATTACAGATCTTGTATGCTGTGGGTCAGTCTCCTGCTGGCAGCCAAGTCTAATCAACCAGTAAGGCATTGCTAGTTTCATTGCAACCATGATCACTCTCATTACAGTTAGGAAGGTTTTAATGTTGAAGTAGTGAAATGGATTCAACAGTGGTTAGATGGGAGATGCCAGAGAGTAGTTGTGGAAAATTATTCATCAAATTGGAGGCTGGTGACTAGTGAAGTGCCTCAGGGATTGGTATTGGGTCCATTATTGCTTGTCATATATATTAATGATATATAGATGATAGAGTGTTAAATTGGATTGGTAAGTATGCAGATGAGTCGAAGATTGGTGGACAGTGAAGAAGGTTTTCAGTGCTTGCAGTGGGATATAGGATAATTAGAAGAGTGGTGGTGAAAGATGGCAGATGGAATTTGATACTGATAAATGTGATGTACTACATTTTGGTAGGACTAATCAAAAAAGGTCATACACGTTAAATGGTCGACAATTGAGGAGTGCAGTGGAACAAAGGGATTTAGGAATTCTGGTTTATAATTCCCTGAAAGCATTTAGTAAGTTGGCCTTCATAATCTTTGATATCTTTCATATCTTCCAGGTATGGAATACAGGAGTTGGTATGTCATGTTGAAGTTGTATAAGGCACTGGTGAGGACAAATTTAGAGTACTGTGTGCAGTTTTGGTTGCTGAATTATAGGAAGGATATAAACAGTATAGAGAGAGTGCAGAGGAGGTTTACAAGAATGCTGTCTGGGTTTCAGGGATTAAGTTACAGGGAGAGGTTCAGCAGGCTGGGACTTTATTCCCTGGAGCGTAGAAAATTGAGGAGTGATTTGAATGAGATATTTAAAATTTTGAGGGGGACAGATGGACAGGCATTTTCCGTTGAGAGTGGGGGAGATTCAAACAAGAGGACATGGATTGAGATTGAAGGGGGAAAAGTTTAGGGGAAACATGAGGGGGAATTTCTGTACTCAGAGCGTGGTGGGAGTGTGGAATGAGCTTCCAGATACGGGTTCAATTTTAATATTTAAGGAAAAGTTGGATAGGTACATGGGCAAGAGAGGTGTGGAGGGTTATGGGCTGGGTGCAGGTCAATGGGACTAAATGGGAGAAGGTGTTCGGCTTGGACTAGAAGAGCTGAGCTGGCCTGTAATTGTTATAAGGTTATACGGTTAATGTTAGTTGTTCCTCCATGAATGGTCAAATTTCAAGCAAACTTTGTTCATTTTCTCCATTAAAAGACATGATTATATTGCAAAATGTTATTTATAACCACTATTCTTATTAAATGTGCTGTTTGTTCAGAAAGTAGTATGGCACTCATTCCAGATTTCATTTAATTTTCAATCTGCATTCTTTAAATAAAATTGAAAACCTTCAAGTCCTGTAGAGAGCTTACTGAGCCTTTATTTAAAAAAAAAGTATTGATTCAATATCTCGAATTGAAAAGAAGCGAAGGGCGTGAAGCTCAAAAGAGCTCTTTGGCTTGGCTTCGCGGACGAAGATTTATGGAGGGGGTAAAAAGTCCACGTCAGCTGCAGGCTCGTTTGTGGCTGACAAGTCCGATGCGGGACAGGCAGACACGATTGCAGCGGTTGCAGGGGAAAATTGGTTGGTTGGGGTTGGGTGTTGGGTTTTTCCTCCTTTGCCTTTTGTCAGTGAGGTGGGCTCTGCGGTCTTCTTCAAAGGAGGTTGCTGCCCGCCAAACTGTGAGGCGCCAAGATGCACGGTTTGAGGCGTTATCAGCCCACTGGCGGTGGTCAATGTGGCAGGCACCAAGAGATTTCTTTAGGCAGTCCTTGTACCTTTTCTTTGGTGCACCTCTGTCACGGTGGCCAGTGGAGAGCTCGCCATATAACACGATCTTGGGAAGGCGATGGTCCTCCATTCTGGAGACGTGACCCATCCAGCGCAGCTGGATCTTCAGCAGCGTGGACTCGATGCTGTTGACCTCTGCCATCTCGAGTACTTCGACGTTAGGGGTGTAAGCGCTCCAATGGATGTTGAGGATGGAGCGGAGACAACGCTGGTGGAAGCGTTCTAGGAGCCGTAGGTGGTGCCGGTAGAGGACCCATGATTCGGAGCCGAACAGGAGTGTGGGTATGACAACGGCTCTGTATACGCTTATCTTTGTGAGGTTTTTCAGTTGGTTGTTTAAAGCTGATAGAAACTGCTCTCCTGAAGATTTTCACATTATTTCTCTGGATAGTTTGTCGACTGGTTTTGTACTTGGATGAGTTTTGATTTAACCATTTCCAGCAACTTTATTAATAATAATAATCTGTGAATTGATGGGATTTATTGCTATTAATTTATTTAGACATTGCATCACATAAAAATAAGAAGTACTCATTGATGTTTTATTTATTGGAGCAACAAACTGAACAAATTAGTTTAAAGTATAGAATAAAATCTTAACTAAATACATTACCTATCATACTTGTACTATATTAACACGTGCCAATCCAGTTTTATTAGCCAGGAGAGATAGGCTGTGCCAAAATTTCAAGTTTACGTTTGCACAAGCATTCAGTGCACACGTACTTTTGTCACAGGAAAATAATTTGCACAACTTAAGATTCTTGTGCACACTGACTACTAAAAATTAGGAGCATGGTTGTCATGTAGGTTTGCATACGTTGGCATTAAGGGATGAAGGACGTGTACTGTGCTGCAATGTTCTATGTTCCACATGGTTATCAAATTCCACTTAAAAATTGACTTATCCTCACCACTGGCTGACACAATGGCCAACTTGAGCTTAGCTTTTTTTTGTTTGTAGTCTTTCAGTCATCTGAAAATAAAGCCTTGATCTGTGAGATTTAAAAAAAAAATCTCTCAAGTGGGAGAAAGGGGAAAGCCGCTTACAGTTACCTGCTACAGTCCATTGAACTTGTTCTCTGTTTAATTATTAAACACACATGCAAGGAAGCAGTGGCTGAAGGCCCTTCTCTCTCCTAGTTTAATGGCAAGCATGTGTGCCATTATTTATTCATGCCCACCAATTCCCTGGTTTACATTTTAAAAGAAGTCAAGAGATTGTATTTTTTCAATAGAGAAATATTTGATTCCACCCAGAAAAATTGAAGTTCTGTGCACAGTAAATGATGTAAAGACAACCTTTGCTATTCTGCCATTAATCATGTCATCTTTCATGCACCGAACCAGCAATGGAGAGGAGACTGTTTTTTTTTTAATAGATTGAAACCCCATTGCCTTCTTGCTGTCTGTGGAACTGCTGGATTGTTGGCAATTGGCCAGTAACCATTAAGGATTATAAACGAGACCAGCAATGCATTTTAGAGAGCTGGGGGATTGTGGACTGGTGCATATTGGTAGCTAATTAACTTGGCATCTTTTTAGTGATTTACATTTAGCTTCTGATGACAAATAAGAAACCTCTTCCAGGTTCACTTGCCCCTCCCCCAATGAGCTTATGGTTAAAATGGGTGGCATTATTTTAAGAAAATGAAACTTTTGTTAAATTAAAGTGTTTCGGCTGCAGCTCGTGTTCGCGCTCCGTTTGAGTCAGACGTTGATGGCTTCATGTCCCATGATAAAGCCACCAGCACTAAGATCTAGACTGGCACTTCATCCTGGTGCTAAGGGAGCGCGGCACTGTGCATTGTCATTCTTTGTCTGAGATTTTAAACATTGACCTTGCCTGTTCTCTCAGGTAGTTGATGAAGATCCCTTCAGATTCTTTAAGAGTATGGGAGTTCTTCTGGAAAATCCTGGCTATCACAAGAGCCCTTGACATGATTAATATCACATTGTTATTTGTGGGCGCACATCATCTGCTGTGCAACCAACACTAAATACAATTTGAACAAAATAATTAAATAATCACAAAGGACGTGAAGAATAAATAATAGGGCAAGGCAAACCTCTCTGTAATCTTATTTCACATTCCCTGTGCTCCCAGTCTTTGCAGCAAATTATTTATTTCTCACTTTTACAAAGATTAACAAAGATCATTCCTGTCTTTCCTTTGTCAGTAATCCACTAATTAAATTCTGCTGAATTGGTGCTGCAACTATTAATGGACGTAGGCCTTTACTGTAAATGTTCTGCATAGCCGAGCAGGCTATAAATGGTGATGTCATTTCACATTTCACACTCCAGCTGTTTCCGACCATTCTGCACATTCAAGTTGGCACAAAGGTGACGGGCTTAAAAGGCAAAGCTCATCAGATTCAATCCCGTGACCTAACCATCATAATCAAAGGTCACCCATCTGCAATTACCCAAGCAATAAGCATCGTACTGATCTATTATTTTTGTGACTTTCCAGGAAGATAAGGAGTTTACCAAATACTGCGAAGGGATGAATAGTATAGTTAAGTTTTAAACAGTAAATTGATTAATTTGGTAATGGGTGAAACTGGGTGCTGGAGATCACAGAGTTGATTTAATCCACCCCCATTCATTGCATTAAAGACAGGACATTATATTGGTGCTGCCTGTTGTTTTATATGATTGCTACTTGTAGTTAGCTTTTGTGTCCTACTCACTGATGCATGCAGTAATGGGAGGCTGATGACAGCAGGGGCTACCATGCATTAAAAGCAGTCAGCACCACTTAAAGTTCAGGTGCTTTCTGGCTGCAAGAAGTGATGGCATTCTTTCAACAGTTGATCTTGGATGATCAGAGGAAAATGGAACGAGAAAGAGTGAGAGAGAATATTGAGAGTTTCTGAATTTTGATGGAGCCTTTGATGCAAGACTTGAAGAGATTCTGCCACCTGGATGTCTTTCAGATACATTAGTAACAGAGGGTGATGCTCAGAGTTTTGCTCCCAACACTTGGTGCAATACAAGAACATTGAACAGTACCATACAGGAACAGGTCTTGATGAAGGATTCTGGCATGAAACATTGACTATTCTTTTCCTCCCACTGATGTTGCTTGACCTGTTGAGTTACTCCAGCAGACAGTTAAAGGAACAGGCCCTTTGACCCATCAACTCAATGTAGATTATAATGCCAAACTAATACATTCCATCTGCCTATATATTGTACATATTCCTCTATACCCTGCTGTTCATATGATCTGTCCAAATTCCTTTTGAACATTGCTGTTCTGGCTAAACTTTCAAGGCACCTACCACACTCTGTGCATAGAAAAAAGAATCTTGCTTTGTACTTCTCTTCTTGTCTTCCCCCTCTCACCTAAGACCCAGTGAAACTGACGCCTATGATTATGAAGCACTTTGAGCGGCTGGTGATGAAGTGCATCAAAGCATAATTTCCAATGACGTTGGACTCATTCCAGATTGCCTACCATCAAGACTGGTCCACAAATAATGCAACAGCTTTGTCCCTTCACTCCATTCTGACCCACCTAGAGAACATAATCCTACTTGTTAAGGACATGTTATGGCCCATTTTAGCCCTCTTAATTCTTCGTTTAAGGTTTTCCTTGATCATAATGTCCAATTTCACCTTCCTAAAATTCACACATGCTTCCTTTTTTCTTTTTGACTTAACTTGCAGTATATCTGGTCATCTGAAGAATGTGACAACGATTTATTCGGAGATGTCAAAGTGAGTGAGTTTCTCTTCAAATAACAAATCTCTCTGAGTAGACCAATAGTTTTCATTTGTTAATCTACTACACTTCCCTCAGCCAACACAAAATAATCCTTTCTATTCATAGGCTTTATTTCATTCCTAAATATTTAGCACTATGGTAGGTCTTAATCACACCACTCATAGCTTCCAAAATGGCAGATGTTCAACTATGATGTTTTAGGATCTTGATACACTTCCTATGTTTTTGTAGCAGAAGGTGGCACAGAACAGATGGTGAGGCAGTTCACCTATTTTTCTGTAAAGACTCAGATAAAGATTTCAATCGGGTTTAGCTACAGAATAAGATGACTTTGTGGACATAATTGAATGTGTGATGCTTTGTTAAGGGAACTAGAAAGCTTCCAGTCTCTGTCAAAGTGCATGGAAGAGTCAAGGACCGACTTGGCACAGCAATTTGTACAAACCTTAGAGCCAATACTATGATATTCATCAGTGAAATGCACCATAATGTAACTTCTAGTAGTGACTGCAAAACCTCCTATTACAGTATAAGCAGTTTATTATCAAATTTGTAGTGGCTGATCACACTGGCATCCTGAAATATCAGGCTGAAATCAATTTAACTCCAGATGTCACTGTTCAAAGGTGATATCAGAACAATCCAATAATTTTTCCTCCAACAAATGAGTAAGGTTGCTGAAGCCCTACTCTGAGAAGAATGCAGTTTCCCTGTGGACTACAAACATGCTTTTGTGACCATCCAGTTGATTCATTCCTGCCTATCACACCACCAGTCCTTGCTCTTGCTTGTCAATCATTTGAGCATGGATTGCTGCAGCTAAGGTTCACATGTTATAGCATGAAGCCAGCGCATCAGGGCTTATCAGTGTTCCAGGCTCTCCCCGCACCCATCAATAATGCCATGGCCACTGGGAAAAAAATCTGCTATCGGAATGGGCAGTGGTAAATGAAATACTTGGGGTGGCAGGTTTGGTTAATTTTGCTTGCTTTATCAAATTCAAATTTTTGTCATGTTTATCAAGATACAACCAGAAAGTGGGCTTTATATGCAATCCAGCTAGTCAATCCGTACATAGTACAGCAATGAAGAGTTACACAGAGATCACTTAAAACATAGCAACATTATTATTGATGTGAGGTTTATTCAGGACTCCGATGGCAATGCGAATGAAAATGTCCTTGAATCTGATAGTGCGTGATCTCCCACATGTGGGTGTTCTTCTAAACAGGAAGAGAGTTAAAAGAGTTTGGCTGGGTCTTTTAGTTTGGTGGCTCCTTTTCTGTGGCAGTGAGAAGTGGTGATGGAGTCGATGGAGGGGAATGGGATTTGTCTGATAGTCTGAGCTGTGTTCACAACTCTTTGCAGGTTCTTGTGGTCTTAGCGGAGCAGTTATTAGAGCAGTGGTGGATCCTGACAGGATATTTTTGACAGTTGTTGAGGGTTACAGGTGAGTTCTTCCCCTCAATGATTGTTGAACATGAGTGCATTCCTAATTAACCATGCTCCTTTCTTAATCCCCACAGCCCTGAAAAGTTATTACTCAGTAATTCTCTTTTGAAAGCTGTTACTAAATTGTTTATTTCTGTATACCACTGATGTATTTTAAGGTTTGTTTCCAATTTCCAGGTTGTCATAATACATTTTTTGGCTACTGCTAGCAATATCATAATAAATTTTATTTGGGCTCTGTCTAATTTTAGTCCTAATTTTTTTGTCTTTAATATTATTAAACAGAATTTTTTTTGGATCTTTTGATATATTATTTTTTGTGATTTTGTTTAGATCTTCTCAGAAAGTTTTTACTTTTGAGCATATCCAAATTGCTTGTAATGTTGATCCAATCTCTTGATTGCAACGAAAACATCTATCCGATGCTGTTGGATATCACTCTTTTTATTTCTGAGGAGTAATTTATAATCTGTGTAGCCAGTTATATTTAATCATACATAATCAACTATTTATCGTGTTTCTCATTGTTCCTATACATACCTTCTCCCATGTTTTGTTCGTTATCTCTGTGTTTGAAATCTTTTACCCAACTTTGTTTCGGTTTATACTTTATTTCATCTTTTTCTTCTTCTTTATATTGTAATTTGATGTACATGTTTGTAATAATTTTTTTAATTGTCATTGTGTCTGTGATTAAATATTCATAGTTGCTACTTTCTGGTAATCTCAAGTTATTTCCCAGTATATCTTTAAGATAAGTTTTCAATTGGTAATATGTTAACATTGTGTTATCCCATATTTATCTTTTAATTGCTCAAATGTTAATAAATTATTTCCCAAAATTAAATCTTCTGTTTTCTTGATTCCTTTTCTATCCCATTCTTTGAAAAATAAATTGCCTATTGTAAAGGGGATTAATGGGTTTTGTGTTACTATCATTTTTGGTATTTGATCATTTATCTTTTTTTCTTCCAGGTGTATTCTTTTCCATAATTTAAGTATGTGACGTAGTACTGGTGAATTGTTTTATTGCACCAAATTTTCATCCCATTTATAAAGTATGTGTTCTGGGATATTTTCTCCCAATTTGTCTAATTCTATCTTAGTCCAGTCCGGTTTTTCTCCTCTATGATAAAAATCTGATAAGTACCTGTGCCACCCTGAAGTAATTTTTGAAGTTTGGTAGCTGTAACCCTCCTTGTTTGTAACTGCACGTTAATTTTTCTAGCACTATTCTTGATTTCTTACCTTTTCATAAAAAAATCATATTTTCTTCAGTTTTGCAAAAAAATTCTCTGTCAGGGGATTGATAACATTTGGAATAGATATTGCACTCGTGTGAACACATTCATCTTAATATAGTTTACTCTTCCTATTAAATTTAACGGTAGTTCTTTCCAATTCTCTAAATCTTCCTATATTTTTTAATTAATGGTTCATAGTTTAATTTGTATAAATGTCTTAGCTTGTTACCAAGGTAATGTATCACCTGTGATTGCCATTTGAAAAGGGTATCTTTTTAAAATTCTGAATAATCAATTTTGTTCATTGGCTTCACTTCACTTTTATTGGTGTTAATCTTGTACCCTGATATCTCTCCATATTCTTTCAGTTTCTTATGTAGTTTTTTTTATTGACTTATCTGGTTCTGTTAAATATACTATGACGTCATCTGCAAATAGGCTGATTTTATATTCTTTCTCTTTTACTTTTATTCCTTTTATCATAGTTTCCTTCCTTATCAGCTTCGCTAGTGGTTCAATAACCAAAGTGGACAGTGAAGGGGGTAATGAGCATCCCTGTCTTGTTGACCTGCTTAATTTAAAGTGATCTGAAACATATCCATATCCTTTGCTAACGGTCCATTATATAATGCTCTAATGTAGTTAATACATTTTGTGGTAGTGTAAATTTCTGTAACACTTTAAACAAATAGTTCCACTCTACCCTATTGAAGGCTTTCTCTCAATCTAACATAACAGCTACCATTAGCATTTTATTTATTTGTGCTGTATGTATGAAATTAATAAGTTTACAAACATTATCAGCTCCTTGTCTTTTTTTTTAACAAATCCAGTTTGGTCTTGCCTTACTAGTTTTGGTACATAATATTTAGTCTGTTTGCTAGTAATTTTGCTATTAATTTATAATCTGTATTCAATAATGACATTGATCTGTATGAAGATGGTAATAGCGGGTCTTTTCCCTCTTTTGGGATTACTGTAATTATTGCTGTTTTACATGATTCTGGTAAGTTTTGGGTCTCTTCTACTTGATTTATTACTTCTAGGAGGGGAGGGATTAATAGATCCTTAAAAACATTATAAAACTCTATAGGGAATCCATCTTCACCTGGTGTTTTATTGTTTGGTAGTTTTATTAATATATCTTGTATTTCTTCAGTCTTAAAAGGTTCTGTCAATTTATTTTGTTCTTCTATTTGTAGATGTGTTAGTTCAATGTTAGATAAAATTTTGTCATTTTTTTCTTTATTTTCAGTTTGGTATAATTGTTTATAGAATCATTTAAAATTTTCATTAATCTCCAGTGGATTATATGTGATCTGGTTATCATCTTTTCTTGTCGCTAGAATGTTTCTTTTAGCTTGTATTGTTTTAAGTTGCGAGGTCAATATTTTGTGTGTTTTCTCTCCCAGTTCATAATATTTTTGATATGTTTTCATTTTATTTTTCTCTACTTTATATGTTTGTAATGTTTCATATTTTATTTTTTTCTCTGCCAGTTTTCTCTTTTGTTTCTGTATCTTCTCTTTCCGCTAATTCATTTTCTATAATTATTATCTCTTTTTCCAACTGTTCTACTTCCTGATTATATTCATTTTTAATTTTAGTCATATAGCTAACTATTTGTCCTCTAATAAAGGCTTTCATTGCATCCCATAAAATAAATTTATCTTTTACTGATTCCATATATATTTTGAAGTATATTTTAATTTGTTGTTGTAATGGAGGATTTAGACCAGCTTATCCAAGAATATATACATATGAATCAGCAGACATAATCTAAATTCCACCATGGGGTCCAGAGATGCAGTTGTCTTTTGTTGGTCACAGACTGTCAGGAGACCTTGAAGATAAGTAAACCATTTATTCAGGGTGATGGGCTATGAGTAAACAGTTTTTGGGTAATATAAGCCATGGTCCCGCTGCTGAAGTTTGAGACTCTCTGAGGGGTAGGAATGTCTCTCAGCAAGAAGAAGAACTTTGTCCCGGTCAGGGGAGGTGGAGAAGCTGCTACTGGCGCCTAGACAACCTACTACAAGTGTGCAGTCACTGCCTCACTTCGGCAGTTGGGACCAGTCCAGACATTGATAAGTATAATTGGGAAGGGCTTGCTCATTGTAGTTTGAAATCAGCTTTAGATTTAGTAATAAAGATTTGTATAAACTGAAGTGTCTCTGTTTACTTTCAGTAGCTCAAACATTGTGACCAATCTAAAATGAACAAAGTGAGAGGTACAAGTTTACCCAGGACAGTTGTTCAATATATTCTTTGAAATTTTGTCTTTTTAACAGTGTAGGGTTTAGTCTCCATCTATATTTCTTTGGTGGGGCATCCTCTAATTCAATTGTTAATAGCAGGGGAGAGTGATCTGATAATAATCTTGCTTTATATTCCATTTTAAAAACTTTTCCTTGGATCTGCGCTGATAACAAAAACATGTCAATTCTTGAATAGGTCTTATGCTTATTTGAGTAGTGTGAATATTTGCTCTCTTTTTGGTGTTGTTTCCTCCATATATCGATTAGTTTCATATCCTCCATTGCTTTAGTCTAAATTTAGTTACTTTATTCTTATTGTTAATTGTCTTCCCAGTTTTGTCCATCATTGGATCAAAGTTGAAGTTGAAGTCCCCTCCAAGCGAGATATGTCCCCGTGTATCTGCTATCATGAGGAAGATGTTTTGTATGAATAGCTGGTCTTCATTTTTAGGTGCATAGATGTTTAGTAAATTCCAAAATTCCGAATAAATCTGGCACTTTGTCATTACATATCTACCTGCTGGATCTGTTATTATTTCTTTTACACAGATTGGTAGATTTTTGTTGAGTAATATAACTACTCTCCTGGATTTTAAATTGTATGATGATGCCACTACATGACCTACCCAGTCTCTTTTCAATTTACTTTACACTATCTCGATTAAGTGTGTTTCTTACACAAAAGCAATGCAATTTTTTTCTTTTTTAAGTAATGTCAGTAACCTCTTCCTTTTAATTTGGTTGTGTATTCCATTAGTATTTACAGTCATGAAATTTAAAGTACCCATCTTATACCCCTTTTTTTCAATTCTCTCTTATCTCCTCAACCCTTCCATCTCTTTTTCTTCAATATTAAAAAATATATATTTTTGCACATTTCAATACACGATGACACAGTTAAAAAACAAATTATCCTAGAAACCCTACTAAAATTAATGCATAAAATATTTCTATCTAAAATAATGAAAGGCCAGACAACCACAATTCCCTACCTATTTGTGTTGTGGTAGTAACCGCAAGCATCAACAGATTTTGCAGTAGTAGCTCCCCCAGAGAAACACTATATAATTTTCAAAAATGTAACAAAGCTTTTTCCCCCCCCTTCTTTTTCATATCTTTTTCCCCTCTTATCTTTTTCAAACTTCAACTTTATATTTACATTATTATATTTACAATTAATATCTATACATTGTTTTGATAGTCTTTTTTTAATACTTCTCGTTTCGTTATCTGTTCGGCAGTTGTTCAGCAAAGTATTGGGCATCCTTCAGGTCGGAGAACAGTCAATTTCTTTCCCCTGGAATAAATACTTTTAATATTGCTGGATGCCGTAGATTAAAATGATATCCTTTCTTCCATAGTATCTGCTTTGTCAAGTTAAATTCTTTACGTTTCTTTAAGAGATCGAAGCTGATGTCTGAATATAATTTTTTTTTTGTCCTTTATATTTCAGAGGCTGCTTATTTTCTTTTACTTTATCCTTTGCCCACTCTAATATATTTTTTCTTGTGTGTCTTAGTAACTTTATTATTATGAAGCGTGGTTTTTGGTTTGAATAAGGCTTTGGTGCCGACGTTCTATGTGCTCTTTCAATTTCTATTTTGTCTTGTAGTTCTTCTGCTTCCTAGACTTGTGGGATCCAGCTTTTTATGAACCCCTTTATTTCTGATCCTTCTATACCTTCTTGTATGCCTATTATTTTTATATTGTTTTGTTTGTTGTAATTCCCTAAGACATCAATTTTTTGAATTAACTGATCTTGTATCTCTTTAATTTCTTTGTCTCTATCTTTCAGCTTTTCTTTTAGTTCATTCATTTCTAATTCTACAGCTGTCTGACTTTCTTCCACCTCATCTGTTCTTTTTCCTATATCTGCTATGGCCAGCTCTAGTTTTTGCATTCTAGCTTTGGCTTTTTCCATTTTTATTTTTATTGTATTAAATTCTGTTGTTAAAATGTTCTTTAATATCTTCATTTGTTCATCAAAATATTCTCTATTAACTGTTTATCTTTTTTACCTTCCTCTTCTCCGTGTAAGTTTTTATCTTCTTCTTCGCTCTCTCTAACTCCTTCTCTTGTCTTCTGTTCATCTCTTCTTGCCGTGATGTCATCTGTCTGGTTCTTTCTGACAGTTTGTTTTATCTCGTTGCTGGGCCCCCCTCACATCAGTGTTTCTTTTGTTATGAGTACCGCGCATGCACAAAGGATTGAGCATGTGCCGCTGTGCATCTTTATGTGGCTCAGTTAGCCATTTTTGTAGTTCGTTCCGAGGAGGGTCATTGTCCAGCTGGGCTTCCAACGGCTTCAGGGATCAGACATTCTTTTTTAAGGTAAGGCCTACCCCTTTTCTTTCTGCTGTTTTCCTGTCTTCTTATTTACCTGTCTCTCTGATCTTTTCCTTTTTTGGTGCCATCTCTTGGGGTTTCTTTATCTTTCAGGCCTTCTATGTTTTTTCTGTCCAGCTTTGTTTTTTCTTCTTCTTTATTTCTTTTCCCTGCGGAGGGCTATTCTTCTCTGGCCACTACTCAATCGGCGTGACGTCATCCCCTCAGGGTTCACCCTCTTGAATGGTTTTCTGATGTCACCCTCAGAGACAGATATCACAGTGTCCTCAAGCCCTTTCAGGGATTCTAGTAGGCACTGTTTGGTTCGTCTTCTCAAAGCGGGCATAGAAGATGTTCAGCTCCTCATGTAATAAAACATCACAGCCATTTTTGGTAATATCCTCAAAAAACTATGTAAGATTTGTTAAACACGACCTACCACACATAACTATCCTTAATCAGCCCTTGGCTGTCCAAATATCTGTATACCCGATCTCTCAGAATACCTCAAATAATTACCTACTACTGATGTCAGACTTAATGGCCTGTAATATACTGGTTTACTTTTGGAGCCTTTTTTGAACAATGGAACAACGTGAGCGACCCTCCAATCCTCCAGCACCTCACGTGTGGATAAGGATGTCTTAAATATTTCTGCCAGGGGCCCTGCAATTTCCACACTCATCTCCCTTAAGGTCTGAGAGAATATCATGTCAGGACCAGGGGATTTATCTACCACTATTTGCTGTAAGACAGCAAGCACCTCCTCCTCTTTAATTTCCATATGTTCCATGATACTACTGCTTGTTTCTATTCCTTCTTTATACACCATGCCAATTTCCAGAGAAAAAACTGATGCATAAAAATTGTTTAAGATCTCCACCATTTTGTGAGGCTCCACACATAGATAACCACTCTAATTTTATAGGAGGTGAATTTTGTCCCTTACTATCCTTTTTCTCTTAACATGCTTATAGAACCCCTTCAGGTTTGCCTTCACAATATCTGCCAAAGCAACCTCATGTCTTCATTTTGCCTTCCTGATTTTTCCTTCTTAAGTATTTTCTTACATTTTCTATACTCTTTTAGTACCTCATTACTTCCTTGTTGCCTATAACTGCTATACACCTCTCTCTTATTCTTAACCAGATTGCTAATATCCCTTGAAAAGCATAGTTTTCTATGCCTGTTAACTTTGCCTTTAATCCTGACAGGAAAATGCAAACTCTATACTTTCAAGATTTTGCCTTTCAAGGCCTTCCACTTACTGAACACATCCTTGACTGAAAACAAATGATCCCAATCCACTCCTCCTAGATCCTTTCTCGTTTCCATAAAATTGGCCTTTCTCCAGTTTAGAATCTCAGCTTGAGGACCAGACCTATCCTTATCCATAATTAACTTGAAATTAATGACATTATAGTCACTGGAACCAAAATGTTCGCTGACACAGACTTCTGTCACCTGACCTGTCTGGTTCCTTAATAGGAGATCAAGTATATATCTTCCCAAGATAATAATTTATTTCCCGAAAAACATTTTTCTATACTTTTGATCCCTTTTCTCTCCCATTCTCTAAAGGAAAGGTTATCTATTGTGAAATGGATTAGTTGATTTTGCATCATTATTAATTTTGGTAGTTGATAATTTGTTTTATTCCTTTCTACGTGAATCCTCTTCCAAATATTGAGCAGATGGTGCAGTACTGGTGAATTCCTATGTTGCACCAGCTTTTCATCCCACTTATACAGTATATGAACAGGTACCTTCTCCCCTATTTTATCTAGCTCTAATCCGGTCCAATCTGGTTTTTCCCTTGTTTGATGAAAATCTGATAGGTATCTTAATTGTGCTGCTCTATAATAATTCTTAAAGTTTGGTAGCTTTAAGCCCCCTTGTTTGTACCATTCTCTTAATTTATCTACCGCTATCCTTGGTTTTCCCCCCTTTCCATCAGAATTTCCTTATTATTTTCTTTAGCTCCTTGAAGAATTTCTCTGTTAGGTGAATTGGTAATGATTGAAATAGGTATTGTATCCTTGGGAAGATATTCATTTTAATGCAATTTACCCTTCCTATCAGTATTAGTGGTAAGTCTTTCCAATGTTCGAAGTTGTCTTGTAATTTCTTCATTAATGGCTGATAAATTAGTTTGGATAGATGGCCTAGATTATTATCTAGTTGTATACCTAGGTATCGAATTGCTTGTGTTTCCCATCTAAATGGTGATTCTTTCTTAAACTTTGTGAAATCCGCATTATTCATTGGCATTGCTTCATTTTTGTTTGCGTTGATCTTGTACCCCGATACTTCTCCATATTCCTTCAATTTCTTATGTAATTCTTTTATTGATATTTCTGGTTCTGTTAAGTATACTATGACGTCATCTGCAAATAGACTGATTTTATATTCCTTCTCTTTTATTTTTATCCCTCTTACTTTATTTTCTGTTCTTATCAGTTCTGCCAGTGGCTCTATAGCTAACGCGAACAGTGAAGGAGATAGTGGACATCCCTACCTAGTTGATCTGCTTAATTTAAATTGACTTGATATATATCCATTTACTGTCACCTTCGCCAATGGTCCCTTATATAATGCTTTAATCCAATTAATATATTTCTCTGAACAAATGAAGGACAAATATGGTATAACTCATGGTACAATGTTTGCATACCACCAACTGAAAACCTACTTGAAGGACAAATTGGGAAGCAAACTGAGGTTACCAGAAGGAAGAAATTTTGAATACGTGATTACAGACACAAAGATAATTAAAAGATTTATAACAAACATGTACATCAAACTGCAAGAGAAAGAAAATGAGGAAACAAGCTGTAAACCCAAACAAAAATGGGAACAAGATCTAAACATAAAGATAAAGAATGAAACATGGGAAAAGCTATGCTCCGGAACTATGAGAAATACAATAAACACGAGGTTACACATGATACAATATAATTGGTTACACAGGCATATATCACACCCCAAAAGTTAAATAAATGGGATCCAACATTATCAGACAGATGTTTCCGTTGTAAGAAGAAAATGGGAACAACAATACATGCAATTTGGGCATGTGAGAAAGTGGAAAAGTTTTGGGAAGTTTCAGGTATTAAATAAAATCACAAAAAGCAACAAACCAAAAACTCCAGAGATCTTTCTTCTAACTAATATAAGAAGTAAAGAACTTGGACTCGATTTGGATGGAGCACAAATTTTTTTTTTATTATGATAGCCTTAGCTGTGGCAAAAAAATATATTTTGTCAACCTGGAAATTAGAAGATAGCCTGAGAATACAGCAATGGTACAAAGAAATGAATAAATGTATTCCATTGGAAAAAAATAACATATAATTTAAGAAATAACATCACAGTATTCGAACAAATTTGGGAACCGTACATGGAACACAACAGAGAAGTCCTACCGTGGACCTCCACCCCCTAACATGACAGAAGGAGAAGAAGACGAAATGAACTGACCCAGTATATAAAAGTAGATGACACAATTTTCTTGTTTATTTTCATTGTGTGCTGACATTGTTTAAAATGTATCATATAGGTTGAATGTTGAGTGGGTGGGGAGGGGGGAGGGTGAAGGAGGGAAGGGAAGGGAGGGGGGGGAAAGGGGAGAAAATGACACTGTGTATATTCAAGAGGGAAATGTTGGTGTGTATTTTGGTTAGTATGGTTCATAGTGTGAAAAATAATTTAAAAAAATTGTATCTTCCCTAGTTGGTACCTCAATATATTGATTTAGAAAACTTTTCCGAACACATTTGACAATAAAGTAATCTTGAAAATTCCTTGTATATTGCAAAGTAGTAACTGAAGAATCTTTATCATTTCTATTCATTTAGAGGAAGTGGGTATTGCTGTCAAGGCCAGCGTTTATTGCCTGTTGCTAAGTGCCTTTGAGAAGGTGGCAGTGAACCAGATTCTTTAATGGCTACCATCCCCCCTAGCTGAATGTACTCCAACACTGCTGTTGAATGAGGGTTCCAACATTTAGACTCAGTGGTGTTTTTTTTTTGTAGATGGCATTTATCATGATGGGATGTGTGAATATCTAACATGGTGGATTGAGAGCCAGCCAAGTGTGTTGTTTAGTCTTGGACGATGTCATCATAGATGAACTAAAATTCGAATTTATTTTGTGATTATTTGTGTAGGATGTGTTAACTAAGAGGCATAATTGATTGGGAAATTTTTGAATGCTGACATCTTCGTGAGCTTTTTTGGGTCTTTTTAATTTTAATTCATCCTTAAGCTATATTCTCCATTATTAAAGAAAGGTGGATATATTTTTGTATATTAATTTTATATTGGAATTTGAGAACTGTTTTGGATTTATTGTGCACAAGATTAAGAAAAACTAGTTTGTTGAGTCAATCCAGTTTGGAACCAAGCAGTAACCTGTACTGCAAATATAAATCACCATTTTAAAGATTGTCAGACTTTGGTTTATGTCTAATCGTTCTTTTCTAGCCTGAATATCAATACAAATAAAATTGCGGTCCTTATTTCATTGATTTACGCTCATGCTACAACTGAAATTCTTCAAGGCGTGAACGTCTGGAATAAATATTGAAGCTATTGGATCATTAACAGCAAATAAGGTACAGGTCTTTGGAAGCAGATTTCAGAGAGAGTGGCAATGTGCATAGTGGTGAAGTGGCCCCGCTTGTCACATGCAGTCAGCGGGGCAGCCGCGGCAAAGATGGGTTTGCGGGACCTTCTCTTCTGGTCCAGACTGGAAGACCGCGTGCGCGCTTGTGTCAGTGTGACGCAAGTACCGGAACGTGAGGAGTGGGACCAGATACAGCCTTAAAAGACTGCAGAGCGGAATCCAAAGTAAAGCAGTTGTGTTACTCGAGCTCTCAGCCTGTTGTCTCAGTTATTTTGCTGCGCTCGCACATAACCCACTACAAGATTATATACTATTATAATTGGACAAAGGATTTTTCAAAACTAACAAACCTGATATCTTAGCCGAATATTCATGACTGGGTTACAACTGAGTGTCAGAATTTGCTAAAGAGAATGGTAAAGTATCACCACTGATTTAGCACTGTATCTGTTTTGCATTGCGTTTGTTCACCTCTATCCAACATCTCTTCTCAAACTGATGGAGTTGCTCCATTCATCCTTCAATGCCTCTTGTTTGTTTTAAAATGTTTCTGTTGACAGATTATTCACTGGAAACTTTAACCTGATGTTGCGCATATGCTGACTGAAAGCATTTTCAGATTTCTAGCATCTGGGTTTTTGTTTAAACTAGTCCATTTCTGACCCAGGTAGCACATACTTGTGCTGGTAATTGACAATGAAATTTCTCGACACTTCCAATTTGCATCTCCATCATGTTTAAAAAGGCTTGTGGGGTTTTTTTTTCTGTTCTTATAAAAGATTCCCAATTAAAGGAAAATGAACTTTTCTATTTTTGGATGCTGGTGGATGTGTAATAAATATTTAATTCTGCCATCATCCTTCTTTATTTCAGATTTTTCTCTTCTATTTCTATTTCCACACAATGCAGGGAGATTGGCATATTCTGAGGGGCGGGAACCCATTAGCTTGGGGATCCATTCACAGGTCTGCACCTGCTTACCTTGAAGAAGGCCTCAAGCCTGAAACGTTGATTATGTATCTTTATCTTTGCTACATAAAGTTCACTCTTTGGCTAGCTGAGTTTCTCCAGCATTGTATTTTGACTGCACCAGTTTGGAAGAGATGCAATTATAGCAAGTATATTGAAAAAGTGGGTGGCTGCTGGGGAAAAGGTGAGTTCAGTTCCTCTTTCGGAGCCATTCCATTCCCTGTAATCTATTCTCCCCAGATTCACATCAGTTTTTTCCACCCCCTTGTTCCTTCCCCTCACCCACGCACTAGGGGTAACTTGATAGCCATTATTTCAGCGAGATATGGATAAAGTAGCATAACAAAAAGTGAAAACAGAAAATTGATTGGCATGGAGTTTTGGGTCAGTTTTGTTTGATTAAAGTTATAATACATTCAGAAAGTTTTATTCTAATGACGGATTTATTTTTAAGTACTGCTGCGAACTCAAAGGACTCAAAAACTAGCAGCGATGGACATTCACCAAGACAACAACTTCTTAAACAAAAATGGTTTTATTTTCTTTTTACATCATAATATCGACACTTAATTTATTACTATTAACTTAACTTAACCCCCTTCTAATTCCAAACGCACATGTATGTAATGTTGATGTGTTCAGGAAAGTTTTTTTCACTGTCCAGTCATTCACTTTTCACTTCTCCCAAGTTCGCTGGTATCAGACAATCTTCCATACTGTGCACAGAATTGAACAGGTATTATGTTCACCAGGCTCTGGTGCTTTAAATTAAGTTGTTACCACTCAGGAAGGTCTTTGTTGGTTTCAGAGAGAGATTTGCTGTTCATTGGACACACACAAACTGATCTCCTTCAATCAGCAACTGAGGTGTCTTACCGAAGAAACGCCCCCTCTTGGGTTTTTCCAAAAGATGACCTCTTCTTCCAGGTTAGCACACAGAATTCTTCTTTTTCCCCTATTCCAGGAGAAACACGGTAACCCACCACAACCTCTGCATTGACTACAGAGATTTAGAAAAGGCTGAACTCCGAACTCATGCAGCAGGCCTGCCAACTTGTAGCCTTCACCACAAACTGCTGTAGAATACTCTCTCTCTCTCTCTCTCTCTCTCTCTCTCCCTCTCCAAAAACATGGATGTTTCACTTGTTTGCATGATCCTCCTAGGACAACAAACTTCAAACAGAAATTTAAACTCTGGCAAAAGATTTCTCATTTCTTGAGCCTCTTTGGCTTGGCTTCGCGGACGAAGATTTATGGAGGGGGTAAATGTCCACGTATGCTGCAGGCTCGTTGGTGACTGACAAGTCCAATGAGGGACAGGCAGGCACGGTTGCAGCAGTTGCAAGGGAAAATTGGTGGGTTGGGGTTGGGTGTTGGGTTTTTCCTCCTTTGTCTTTTGTCAGTGAGCTGGGCTCTGTGGTCTTCTTCAAAGGAGGTTGCTGCCCACCGAACTGTGAGGCGCCAAGATGCACGGTTGGAGGCGATATCAGCCCACTGGCGGTGATCAATGTGGCAGGCACCAAGAGATTTCTTTAAGCAGTCCTTGTACCTCTTCTTTGGTGCACCTCTGTCTCGGTGGCCAGTGGAGAGCTCGCCATATAACGTGATCTTGGGAAGGCGATGGTCCTCCATTCTGGAGACGTGACCCACCCAGCGCAGTTGGGTCTTCAGCAGCCTAGACATTGTTCAAACATACTGGTCCATTAACACCTACTTGTGAAACTCTCACAAACACTTCCCATTGTCTCTGCAAAGCCAACTGCAGACATGAAGTTCAGTCTTGCATAGCTTTTGCATGGCAAATGAGATGTTTGTTTGTGAAATGTAACCTAATAACTAAACCTTACATTCTTCCCCTTTTAAGATACATTTTATCATAATTTTATTAACTTATTCTGTAACGGTACTTTTGCAAAATTGTCTTCTTGAGGGGATGCTGAAATGCGACATTTCTTCATAATGTCACATATGTCATGGCTCAGCAACTGAAAAGTTATCAGTTCAAATTCCACCACGGTAAATTGAAAAGGATTTGTGAGTCAGTAGAAAATGACAAAAAAATTCATTAATACTTTGGATTTTAGCAAGTGGAACATCCATCTCTATATAAATTAGCTGAAAGATGTAATGTTAATTACAGGTACTCCATGACTTACAACCATAATTTGGACTGAAGGATCAGTTATGTTTTGGAATGGACGCAAGAGAGTATTTTGCCCATGTGTGTGGAGTTCTGAAGTCTTAAACTTTTAAATCAAATATTTTTTTCATTTTGGTCTGTGTCCTGGGGTCCCGGGGTCCCAGGGTCTGTCGGCTAGCTGCAGCCATTTGATTCTTGTGCACAAGCACGAGTCTTTGGTTGGTGCATGAGAGGTGGGTTCATTTATTCGAGTCGGGTTGGCGCAAGTGCGAGAGTTAAGCACCCTGATGATATTGAATTCATGCCCTTAATTCTCGTGGATATGCCAACCCAACTCGAATAGTCAAACCCACCGCTCATGTGCCAACTGAAGACTCGTGTATACACACAGGAATCAAGATGGCTGCTCCCAGCCTATGGACCCTAGGATGCCAACTAACAAAGTGAGTATGCACATTTTGGGTCTTACATGCCCTGTATCACTGTTATAGTTTGTCAAATACAATTTAATCCATGTAAATTTTATATTTTCTTTAATTTTTTCAGAAAACATTTGGTCGTATGTGCGGTTGAACATAAGTTGCATAGGTTGGAAATCAGGGAGTACCTGTACTATATAGTTCAATCTAACCACCTTCTCCAAGATTAACTAGAACTTGTATTCACCAGTAGCATTGGTTAATTCCCCTAATCATACCAGTCATATTAATTTATCTATTCCATTCCCATTGCTACATAAGAGGGATGTGGAAGCTTTAGACAGTGTGCAGACAAGGTCTGCCAGACATCTCCTAGATTGGAGTATATTAGCTATAAGGAGATGTTGGACAAATTTGGATTGTGTTACCTGAAGCATTCAAGACTGAGGAATGACCTGATAGAAGTGTATAAATTGATGGGAGGCATAGATAGGGTAGATAGCCAGAGCCTTTTATTTCCAGGGGGTAACATCAAATACTTGAGGCCATATGTTTAAGGCAGTGGTTCTCAATCTTTTTCTTCCCTGCTCACATGCCACCTAAAGTAATCCCGTATTAACCACAGAGCACCTATGGGATAGGATCTCATTGGTGCTTTGTGGTTAGTAAAGGATTACTTAACGTGGTATGTGAGTGTAAAGGAAAATGTTGAGAACCACCTGTTTAAGGTGAGGAGAGGAAAGTTTAAAGGAGATTTGTGATGCTAGATATTTTTACACAGAGTGCTAGGTGCTTGGAAGGCATTGCCAGAGGAAGTGATGGAAGCATATATGATAGCAATTTTCAGACACATTTAGATAGATACATGATCAGCCAAGAAATAGAGGGATATTGACCAGGTTCAAGCAGATCAGTAGGGTGGTCCCCTACTTACAACCTATATGATATACAACCATCCATACCTATGATTACACGTCAGGTCCTGGGGATCCAGGGGCTGTTTATTTTGGTAGAACAACATGGTGGCAGTTGTTGTTCTGCCAACGACTCTGCTGTCGCCAAATGTGTTCAGCATGGTTGGTGTAGTGGTTAGCGCAATCCTTTTACAGCATCAATGATCTGAACTTGGGTGCGAATCCCATGCTGTCTGTAAGGAATTTGTATGCTCTTCCCATGCCCATGTGGGTTTTCCCTGGGGTCTCCGGTTTCCTCCCACGGTCCAAAATGTATCAGGGGTGTAGGTTAATTGGGTGTAAATTTGGTGGCACAGAATCATGAGCCAAAATGGGCTGTTAACGTGCTGTATGTCTAAATTAATTTTTTTAAAATTTGGGACACGAAGGCAGTGGTGGACCCAGTATTCGAGGTGGGGGTGGTGACTGCAAGCCAGGTGCTGCTGGTGGTGGGCAATGGGTCTTCAAATGTCTGGTGGGCTGGGCCATGCATGAATGCCACAGCCCCAGTTTAAGAATGTGTCAGCCTGGAACAACATACGGCCATTTCAAGATCCGATCGGTCGGTCAAAACTGAATTCGGATGCATGTCGGGGACCATCTGTACTTCGACTGGCATCATGATGGATGAAGATCTGGTGGACCAAATGGCCTGTTCTATGCTATGTAGTTCCATATTCAATGTTCTCATCATGACATGTATGAGATGATGTAATCCTATTCATAGAAAATCATAATTGCTTGAGCTATTAAAGTTTTGTGACTCAAACGGCAGTTCAGGGCAAGCACATTCAGGAAAGGTCGGGATTAATCAAGAACAGTCAACATCACTTTGTTGAGGAGATATCCTCTCTGACTAAGTTGAATGAACTTAATGCGATAATTGTGTTGACGAGGATGATGCATTTGTGGCCGTGTCCAGTTATGATTCAGAGTGTGAAACAATTGCTGTCAAAATACATTATTGTTCTGAGGGGCAAGGAGGAGGGTTGTAGAGTCCATATCAATAAAACTGAAGTGGAAACTCAATTTCTTGGGAGTAAACATTCTTAGTGACTTGTCCTTGTCAATATAACAAATAAGAAAGCACGGCAATGCCTCTACCTCCTGAGAAGACTTAGGAGGTTTGGCATCACCCCTATGTCCTTTAACAACTTCTACAAATGAGCTATCTAAAGCATATTATCTGGATGCATAATCACGCCCCAGAATGGAAGAATGCATCTTAGAACATTCCCTCCACTCCATCAACTCCATTCATACCTCTCACTGCCTCGGAGACGCAGCCAACTGATTAAAGGACTCATCCCAATTCCAGACATGCTTTCTTCTTCCTCTCCCATCAGGGAGAAGGGTGTGAAATCGCACATCAACAAGTTAAAAGCAAATGTTATCACTTTAGTCATCAGCCTCCTGAATAAAAACCTCTCAACAGTGATATCATGCTGCCCTTATTATATGCTAATTGTTCTTTTCACCATAACGCTATGTTCTGTAATTGTGCTCTTGCTCTTCTACTTTGTATGACTGTGTGCATGCCACAATGTTCTTGCTACATAACTCGTGAAAGAAACTTTCTTTCTATAGCAGGTATAAAGTGACAATAACCTTGAGCTGGGCAATAAGTGACAAGGAAGGAGAAGGATAAGACAATGGCAAAGTAATTAGTGACATAAGACCATTGGAATAAGGTCCCACATGGGAGACAGAACCCATAGGATTCAGGAAACATTGCCAAATTAGTTCTGGAACTGAAATGCTGCTAGGAAGCAGAGAGCGATGACAGAGGGTTCATTGAATTGAATTGCTTATTGACAAGTGTACCAAGATAGAATGAAAAGCTTTGTTTTGGGTGCTATCCATTTAGATCAACTCCAACTTAAGTACAGCAGGTTGTGTAACAATAAAACAGAATTGAAGGTTGATATCTGGAATGCCCAAACTGAGGAGTTGATGGAGCAAGTAAGCACACAAAATATAAAATGGCATTTGATAGAAGGTCATGGGCTAAGGCTTTGTGAAACTGACAAGATAATGCAGTTTCAGTGGAAACATGGGAAATGAGCTTCCTTCTTCCCTGGCAATGAAATCTGCACCATCACGGAACATGCAGTTCTAAGAAAGGTATTGAAATTTGTGTTGAATTTTCACTTAAAATTTATTCACATAATCCTGTTATGTTGGTAGTCCTAACATCAGAACACATTCATTTATTCCCCCTTTGCTATATGACATGAACTGTAGTTGCTCATTTATTCTCTCCAACCGCTGCCCTCCCAAACTGCGCTCCTACCTCTATGCAATTCTGTATGTTTGTAATGATGGAAAAAGAATATCTTGCATACTCTTCACAAAATAACATGACAATTGGGGCTGAATTCCAGATGTGTGTGTCGTTTCTTTATTGGTTTGGGGATTACAATGTAAAATGTCATGCGCATCTGTAATTCACCTCTTCCCATCTCTCTTCTCTGCAGCTTTCTGATTACCACTTGCCTAAAAGTGTTTGAAGTTACTCCAAACGCAAACTGGAAGGGAGGTCCTACTTCCCAACAATGCTTATTTTCATGTGCTCAGCGACATGAACAAGGACATAAATAAAAACAAAGCCCGTATCATCCACCGAGAATTCATTACACCAGCTTTCAAAACACTAGTTGGGGACTGTCTTCACTTCTCACAGGTCATGGGATGAAAACCTTTGCAATATGAAGAGACCTTGTGAAGACATTTCACAAATTTACTCCAATAGATTATTACATGCACAATGAAGTTTAGGCTTATTAAAAATTATTGATACTTGTGGCTTCCGTGGAGTAGATTATGCGAATTATATTGACTCGCAGAATTTTAAAACCAGCTGTTGTTCTGTCCTCTGGCTTGGAATGAATGGTTACAGAAGGGGTGATAAAGAGAGAACTAGAAACTGGCAAATTATCATTTTATATCCTTCCAAAATTGGTGTAGGCAATGGAGCATATTGCATCAACAAGAAATAAAATGGCTCTCTATGAATTTAGTTCCGCAGATTTAATTCATACAATACACAGGCATTTAACTTTAGGCGATTAGGAAGCCTTCAGTGCCGTCGGCATCCTGTCGCAACCTAGTTCCGATACCTAGTACCCCTTCAGTCAGCTTCGAGCCAGTCTCCAGCAGTCTTCAGCCTGGTGTGAGTCACTTGACCACAGTGTCAAACAGCGCACAACCTGTGTGGGTTCCTTGACTCGAGACACTAACAACCCGTCATCTGTGTGGGTCCTTCAGCTGCAGAATATCTCACTGATCCACTGCTGTGGTCACCGTCCTGTGAGTCATCTCCTCTGCTTGTCCTTCTCGGATGGTAGGTATTTGAATAAGATGGCTCTTCTAGCCAACAATGTAGAGAAGGCCACAACTCGTTGAACAGGTACAGAAAAACTCCTTACGTTTAGTTCAATAACCTTAAGGTCATAGTTCCACCTGAAATACAGTTTACAAGATGTTAAAAATTTATTTCTAATAGATTTCTAAGGATAGACAAGAAATAGTGCTAAGGCTTGTGAATGAAAAAGCTGTCATTGTAGCAATTGAGTTAGGACACTGATGTTTTTTTTTGCATGAGGTGCTGCTACTATTCTCTCTTTTTTTTTAATATTGGAACTGTGATAATTGACACATATGTGTCAATGCAGCAATGTGAGATTATGCATCTGTCACAAGTAGGGTTAATATTAGAAAAGATGCACCACTTTGAATTGGATTAATGAATATCAAACACATATTGAGGATGTATTCACCAGTTTAAGAATCTTGACCCATAGATCCTCTGATAAGTTCCATTTCCAAAGTCTTTTTAGTCTTATCATGAAGTTCTGGACATAATTTCGATAATCTCTCATATATAATCCCAATTAATCCTTTCTGAGAAGGATTCAATTAAAAAAAATATCAATTACAATTATAGATCTTGTGGATATATAAATTGAAAGTCCGATAATATAATATTTAAGAAATTTCTGATCTGTAAATATTTGGTAAGTTATTTTTATATGCCAGCTGTTCAAAAGCCTTAAACAACCTTCCTTAAATAAATCTGCAAAATAAATAATACCTCTGATATTCCATTTAGAGAAGGATTGATCAACTATTGATGGTTGAAAAAATAATTAAGAGAGATAGCACTAGATAAAACAAAGTTTTTTTTTAATTAAAAAAAATCCTAAATTGGAACCAGATTAAAATATATGTTTGAGTATTGGATTAGAAATATCCTTATTGATCTTGTAAAAATGAAATGGAAGGGAAGTACCCGATAAAGAGGCCACTGAATATTATTATATAGATTTCAATTCTAAATCTGTCTGTAATTGATGATCCAATTTGTTAGAATAAAAATCCAAAAAGTAAGATAATAAATATTAACAGCCCATTAAAATAATATCTAAAATTAGGTAGGGCCACACCTCCTTTTACTTTAATTTTTGGAAATGAAATTTACTAATTCTATGATTTTTGTTCTACCAAATAAAGGAAGAAACTTTGGAGTCGATATTATAAAAAAAGTCTTTGGAATCGCTTGAAAAAGATATAAAAAACATAGGTGATATTAAACACCAGCTCTCTCAGTCTCACTAATCATCACTTATATATTTTGGATGGGCACCATTTTTGTCATATGCAAAATCCAGATAAGACTGGTTCACCAATTTTCTCGAATTTTTGCTTATAAGCTACTGGAACTAATTCATAAACCTTAAGCAAGGGTTTCTTTACAGTCTCATAATCACCAGCTTGTTCTGTTGTAAGGGCAGAGTAAACCTGCTGGACCTTCCCTTTAATCATGGGGGACCAATGGTCTTGTGGCCACTTTAAACTCTCAGAAGCTTTCTTGAAATGCTAGAAGTATTTATCAATCTCAGCCTCATCCAATGGAGAAACTAACCTAACCTCCCTACTGGTCACAAACCTCTCACTAGGACCAGAAGGTGGAACTTTGTCTCTCACCTTTTCTCTCTCAAGCTGCCTTTACTTCTCTGCTTCCTTCACCTCAAATCTACGTTTTTCTAACTCAACCTGTTCCAAAGGTAACCGTTGCTCAAGGGGTTTATTCTCGGGAAACTGCTCTACCTCCTCCTCTCCAAATTTCCCTGTGGCTATATAGTTCTGTTCTATAATTTTTCAGATCTCCACCTTTTTCATAGACAGTTTTATCATAACAAGTCCCAAGTTCCAACTCATCTTTTTCGCACTCTGCAAACCTACAGAGGATGGTGATTTAAAAAAAAACTCATCAATATCCATTGCTACTGTTTTCCCACACACCCACAAGCCTTTTAATTGGCTTTCAAAAAAGAATTTAACCAATCAAATTGAAAATTAGTTGATCAAGAAGCTCCAACTTTGATCAAATCCCAGATAAGGCCCCAATTTGTTAGTTTGCAGACGAGCAGCTGTAGAAATTCACCAAGACACTGTTATTACTTTTCTTTTAAAACAATATATTTATTAATAACTACTAATAATAACACATTAGTTAAATTAACCCCAACTGTGTGAATATATGTGTGGGTGTGTATGTATGTATGGGTGTGTGTGGGTGTGTGTGGATGTGTATGTTTGTGTGGGGGTGTGTATGTGTGTGTGTGGGTGTGTGTGTGGGTGTGGGTGGGTGTATGGGTGGTTGTGTGGGTCTGTGTGTGTGGGTGGGTGTGTGTATATGTGAGATACCCAAACCATTACAGCTTAGGCACAATTCATTCGGTCTTAGAAATTCTGCGTTCAAACACAGACATTAAAGAGGTGGGAGAGACTGAAAACTCAAGTCGTCACCTTTATCTATCGTTCATACCATGCTCGCATGAGAAAATTGGTGAACCAGTCTTATCTGGATTTTGCATATGACAAAGATGAAATAGTGTTTCTCCAGGACCACAGAGCATATTTACATAAATATAAGTTAGAATAGAAATTAAACACATTAAAATATTAAGGCTGATATCGTAAGAATCCACAGTATCCTATCCCCAAATGTTCTGGGAGTTCAAGAGTCTGATGGGTTGGGGGGATAAAGCTGTTCCCCAATCTGGATGCAAGAACCCGAGTGCTGAAGTACCTCCTACCAGATGGTAGAAGGGAAAACAGTGTGGAGTCCTTCACAATTTTTATTGTCTTTTGCCTGCATCAAGTGTTGTAAATATCCTTCATGGTAGGAAGAGAGCACCCAATGATCTTTTCCATTGATTTCACTATCATCTGCAGGATCTTGCGGTCCAAGGAGATACAGCTTCCAAACCAGGCAGTGATGAACTTTCCACAGCCTTTGCAGGAAGTAGAGGTGCTGTTGTGCTTTCTTAGCCCTGGAGCTTCCCCCCCCCCCCCACCCGCCCCAACACCCACACGGGCCCTCTTGAAGTCGACAACCATCTCTTTTATTTTATTTAAACTTTTTATTTTAACATTCTTACTGATCAGGCCCATCAGGATTGTGTTGTCAGCAAACTTGATAATGTGGTTCAAGCTGTGTTTAACTGCACAGTCTTGGGTCAGCAGAGTGAACACCAGTGGACTCAGTACATAGCCCTTGGGGAGGGGCCCTGTGCTGAGTGTGATGGTCTTGGAGATGCTGCTACTAATTCAGGCTGCCTGAAGTCCGGATTCTTGATGAGTTTCTTACTGAGAAGTATCCTTTCAGATGAACGGTTGTCACAACTCCCCTTTTCCTTGCGTTGGGAAAATTAAATATGAATTTCACGATGCTTCCACAACCCAGATATGGACCAATCAAAGTGACCTTTCTTTTGGTCATGGTGTGATTCAAGAATTCCCCTAACCAGGAGAGTCAGCCGAATTGACCATTTCACACAGAGACACTCTACCTCAATGTTCCATGAGGCTGTTGGCCAATGATGGATGCAGTTTCCTTCAGTGTTCCACTCACGTGACTCTCCCCACCTGTGCCCCAGGAAAAAGCAACAAATGTTCTTGCTCTTCCTCCAGAGTATCAACCTTGGGTATAGTCTGTCCAAGATGTTGCCACTCAGTCTCTCCACAGCTGTGAATGGCTGCAGCTGGTACTAGCCCTTAAAGTGATACTTACACTAAAGAAATCTCTTGGTGCCTGCCACATTGACCACCGCCAGTGGGCTGATATCCCCTCAAACCGTGCATCTTGGCGCCTCACAGTTTGGCGGGCAGCAACCTCCTTTGAAGAAGACTGCAGAGCCCACCTCACTTACAAAAGACAAAGGAGGAAAAACCCAACACCCAACCCCAACCAACCAATTTTCCCCTGCAACTGCTGCAGCCGTGTCTGCCTGTCCCGCATCGGACTTGTCAGCCACAAACGAGCCTGCAGCTGACGTGGACATTTACCCCCTCCATAAATGTTCGTCCGCGAAGCCAAGCCAAAGAAGAAACACTAAATGAGACAGGAGCTCATAATAGCATCGGATTACGGGTGATAAATCTCAGACGCAGAAGGAGGAGAGTGTGAGAGTCAGGATCACCTGTGTGGCAGCGAGTCAATGAGAAAGCCAGAGGAGTTTAGCTGGATGGTGTTTGGGGAGTGGAAGAATGAAATATGTGTAGTGAATAATAAATGAAAGTCAACGTCATGCTGTGCTGAAAGAAATGAGTGAGTGTATTCTTTATTGGTTTGTAAGCTGGGGTAAATCAGTGGGTTCACAGCACCATCTAATTTAAAATGGACAGTGATGAGGATAAACTCCCTACAGGAGCAGTTGGGGAGGTCAAACTAAATATTTTCTCCCTCTTTATTAATAATGCACCAGCCTGGTTCAAGATCCTCAAAGCACGTTTCTCTGCCCTCAGTGAGACGAGTCAGAAGATGAAGTTCGTTTTACTGGTGGAGAGCCTTCCTGAGCAGATTGCCTGTTAAGCGGAGGATGTCTTAGTGGATCTGGATGGTAATCTCCTGTATGACATTCTTAAGGTGGCTATTCTGTGGCATACTCAGCCATCTAGGGAGACTCGTATCATTCAATTCCTAGCTGACGACGATCTAGGTGATAGGCAATCATCAAAGATTGGTGCAGACTAGCTGGAACAGATTCTGTTGAACGCGATTTTTAGAAACAGAGGTTCCTTTGATGTTAACCTCATCAGTTGGTGAGTGTCTTTCGAATGTCCACCCTCGATCCATTGGCAGATCATGTCAACCTTGTTATGTCCATGACTTCTGCTTTCGATAGAATTGGCTTCTTTCCCTAGTCAACAGGAGCAAATGGAACTGGAATAGCTGCTTACTGTGTCTTGTTGAGCCCAGCACCTTATCAGTCAAAAATGGCACCAGCATCTTATCAATTGAAGGTAGTGCCAGCACCTTATCAATCGAAGATAACTGATTTTGAGCAGCAAATGGCAGCATCTTGGGGATACAATTATCTGCTCAGGTGGCAGGAGGCCATTCTCATCTCCAACATCTCTGCAGAAACGGTTTCTATGGCTTTCATGGATCATTGGATTCTATCTTTCAGTGTTCCGGTCACTATTACAACAGATCAAGAGTTGCAGATCATGTTGACATTGTTTCAAGCTCCCACTGATCTTCTGGGCACTACCTGTACTCACCCTATGGCTTACCATCCAACAGCCTCGTGGAGCATTTCCATTGACAATTGAAGGCAGCATTAACAGGAGGTGGTGATGCAGCTATGTGGAATGAACGTTTGCTCCTGGTTCTCCTTGAACTGCATACTGCTGTTAAGGCATATCTTGGATGTTCCGCGGCAGAATTAGTATATGACACTACGTTAACCTTTCCCGGCGAGTTTGTGAATCCTAGTCCAAGCACAATGCTTTATGATCTGGCTAGTTATGTTGATCGTCTTCGGGAAAATATGGGATTACTCCAACCTTTCTGATGACATAAGTGATGCAACACTTGTGAGTGATAGCGTGCCTGCGCGGGTATGTTAAGCATCAGTGTATGGGTGATGGATCTTGGATGCAGGAGGAGGAGAATGAGAGCGCCAGTGTCACCTGTGTGGCAGTGAGCCAATGAGAAGGTCAGAGGGGTTTAGACTGGGGGTGTTTGGGGAGTTGAAGAATGCAATGTTGAGTGTAGTGAAAAATAAAGTCGACTTTAAGGTGTGTTGAAAGAAATGCATGAGTGTGTTCTTAATTTGTTGGTAAACTGTGGTAAATCGGTGGTGTTACAAATCAAACAATTCACATGTGATTAAAGTGCACATTCCAGATTTTATTCAGGGTTATATGTCTACATTTTGGTTTGATCGTGTAGAAATTACAGCACTTTTTAATACATAGTCCCTCCATTTCAGGGCACTATAATATTTGGAACATAGCAATGGTAAGCATATTAAAGTCATCACGTTTAGTACTTTGTTGCATTTCCCTTGCATGCAATGACACCTTGAAGTCTGAGATTTGTAGACATCACCAGGTGCTGAGTATCTTCTCTGGAGATGCTCTGTCAGGCCTCTACTGCAGCCATCTTCAGCTCCTGCTTATTTTGGGAGCTTGAGTTTTCTCTTCAGCATATGGAACGCATGTTCAGTTGGATTTACATTGGGTGACCGACTTGGCCATTCAAGAATTTTCTAGTTTTTAGCTTTCCAAAACTCCCTTGCTTCTTTAGCAGTATTGTTTGGGAATAATTTTCTTGCTGTAGGATGATGTACTTTGGAGGCACTTACTGAAACTTGAGCAGATAATATGTTTCTATACATCTCAAAATTTTCTTTTGCCATCAGAAATTACATCATCAATGAAAATATGTGCAGCAGTATATACATGGCCAGGCCATAACACCCCCACCACCAGGCTTTACAGATGAGGTGGTATGCTTTGGATCTTTGGTGGTTCTATTACGCCTTCACACATTTCTTTTGCAGTCACTCTAATCCGCTGCCTGTCCCGCATCGGACTTGTCAGCCACAAACGAGCCTGCAGCTGACGTGGACTTTTTACCCCCCCCCATAAATCTTCGTCCGCGAAGCCAAGCCAAAGAATCCAGGTCAATCTTGGTCTTATCTGTTCACAAGACCTTTTTCCAGAAATCTGCAGTCTCTTTTAAATACATCCTGGCAAACTGTAATCTGGCCATCCTGTTTCGGTGGCTAACTCGTGGTTTGCATCTTGCAGGGTCACCTCTTTATTTATTTTCATTAAATCTTCTGCAGACAGTAGTTATTGAGATATCTAAACTGTCTCCTGAAGAATGTTTCTAATTTTTCTTTATTATGATGAGAATTATTCTGTCACCAGCAGTGGAGGGTCTTCGTTGCGATTACTGAGCTCATGGGTACATTTTTTCTTCTAATTGATGTTCCACACAGTTGATTTTGGTCATTCTGAGGTTTGGCCAATGTCTGTTCCTGTTTTAATCTTGTTTTTCAGCCTCAAAATGGCTTCTTTGACTTTCATTGGCGCAACTCTGGTCCTCATGTCGAAAAATGGCAACTACAGACTCCAAGGGTGTTCAAAAACTTAGAAATAAGCTCAGCTTCCTTACACCTGCACTAACGTTTAATTGCTTCATTCGTGCAGGTTTACGGAAATTAGTTACAGTTTTGAGGTCAAACCGAAATGTATACAAGTAATCTTGACTATAATCTAGAATGTACCCTTTAATCACATGTGAATTGTTTGATTGCAAATTTAAAAGTGTGGAGCACAGGGGCAAATAAAGGAAAAAAAAAGGCGTCTTTGTCTCAAACATTATGGAGGGCCGTGTATCTTCAGTTCACTCTTTTATTCGGCGCACTCCAGAGCTCTTCTGCTTCCTGTGCAAGTCCTGTCCTAGTTGATCTTCACAAACTGCCTTGTCCATGTTAAATTCTCTCTGCCATCCTCAGCCCACTTTCCCAGATATCAACATCAGGAGTCATCAGAATTTATTTCTAGAAGTACAGAACAGTAACTGGTCGTTTCGGCCCCCGAGGTAGTTGCCGCCAAATTACACCCAATTGACCGACAACCCCAGTACATTTTTGAACAGTGGGACAAAACCAGAGCACCCAGAGGAAACCCATGCAGACACGGGGAGAATGTACAAGCTCATTACAGAAAACGCCAGATTCAAATCCCACTTGCTCGTACTATAACAGCATTGCGCTAACCATGCAGCCACAAATTTCTCTGCATTCGTAAAATCTCTTCCCACTAAACACATCTTTCATCACAGTGGACAATCTCCTCAAAGCCTATAACCTTGAATAACCATTATACTCCAGATGTTTGCTCCATGCTTCATCACCTGCTGAGTGAAATGATTTTGATGACCTCACCACCACTGTTGAACCAAAAGGCCAGGATCCTGAACTGCACCCAAACTTCACGCAGCATAATAAACTAGGCTAGAACAAGTCCTGCCCACAAAACAGTCAAGGAAACTTTTCGAAAATGGTGAAGTCATACCACCCAGCTGTGAAGCCTTTCAATGCTTCTGATAGTCATTGATGCTTAGAAGCATATAGGCTATGAATGTTGGAATAAATGATCAATTAAAAATCTATAATGTTAAAATAATCTAACTATATAGACATATTTTGAGGATTAAAATATCATTGCAAATACAACACTTTAGCATACATTGAACCTTTTATTATTTTCTCCTCAGTGCAGTGAAACTCCTTTGAAATAAATGGGCTAGTCACTATCACCTTTATTGTTTGCGTTAGCTATAGAACCACTAGCAGAATTGATAAGAATAGATAACAATATAAAAGGAATAAAAATAAAAGACAAGGAATATAAAATCAGTCTATTTGCGGATGATGTTATAGTGTACTTAACAGAACCAGAACTATCAATAAAAGAATTACATAAGAAATTGAAGGAATATGGAGAAGTGTCGGGTTACAAGATAAATGTAAATAAAAGTGAAGCAATGCCTATGAATAATGCGGATTTCTCAAAATTTAAGAAGGAATCTCCATTTAGATGGCAAATGCAGGCAATAAGATACCTAGGTGTACAAATAAACAAAAATCTCGGCCAACTATATAAACTCAATTATTATCCACTAATGAAAAAATTACAGGACGATTTAGAGCATTGGAAAGATTTGCCACTAACACTAATAGGAAGGATAAACTGTATTAAAATGAACATTTTTCCAAGGATATTATACTTATTCCAGGCATTGCCAATACAACTGACAGAAAAATTCTTCAAGGAGTTGAAGAAAATAATAAGGAAATTTTTATGGAGAGGGGGGAAACCGAGGATAGCACTAGATAAATTAACAGAATGGTATAAACAAGGAGGTTTACAACTGCCAAACTTTAAAAATTATTATAGAGCTGCACAATTAAGGTACCTATCAGATTTTTATCAAACAAGGGAAAAACCAGACTGGACGAGATTAGAATTAGATAAAATAGGGGAAAAGATACCTGAACACATATTATATAAATGGGATGAAAAATTGGTACAACATAGAAGTTCTCCAGTATTACATCATCTCCTCAATATTTGGAAGAAGATTCATGTAGAAAGAAATAAAACAAATTATCAATTACCAAAACTAATATTGACGCAAAACAAGTTACTCCCTTTTACAATAGATGACCTTTCCTTTAGAGAATGGGAAAAAAAATGGATTAAAAGAATAGAAAATTGTTTTTCAGGAAATAGATTCTTATCCTTTGAACAAATGAAAGATAAGTACAATATAACTCAAGATACAGCGCTGGCATATTACCAATTGAGATCCTACTTGAAGGATAAATTAGGAAGCAGTTTGAGTTTGCCAGAGGGAAGTAACCTTGAATATGTGATTACAGATACAATGTTAATCAAAAGATTTATAACAAATATGTATATTAAACTGCAAGAAAAGGAGAATGAGGAAACAAATGGTAAAACTAAACAAAAATGGGAACAAGATTTAAATATAAAGATAAAAAAGGAAACATGGGAGAAATTATGTTCTGGAACGATGAGAAATACAATAAATACAAGGTTACGTATGATACAATATAACTGGATACACAGACTATACATTACACCTCAAAAGTTAAATAAATGGGACCCAACAGTATCTGATAGATGTTTTCGATGTAAAAAAGAAATGGGAACAACAATTCATGCAATCTGGACATGTGAGAAAGTAGAAAAATTTTGGGAAGATCTCAATCAGATATTAAATAAAATAACAGAAAACAATATACCAAAGAATCCAGAGACCTTTCTCCTAAGTAACATAAAAAACAAAGAATTTGGAATTGATTTGGAGGATGCACAGAAAAGATTTGATAAGATAGCTCTAGCCGTAGCAAAAAAATGTATTATGTCAACCTGGAAATTGGAAGATAATTTGAAAATACAACAATGGTATATAGAAATGAATAAATGTATTCCATTAGAAAAAATAACATATAGTTTAAGAAATAATATTGAAATATTCGAACAAATATGGGAGCCTTACATTAAATACAGGTTTCTTACCCGGCCCCTCCAGCCCGGGTAAGAAATCTGCATAGGAGAAGGCCACTCCGATATAAAACCTACGACCCAAGGACCTCGCTGCCACGTCCAAGCTTGCTTGGCCACGGCACACGAACCATGGGTGTAAAGGGTGGGGCCAGTACTGCGCGCACTGCACTCCACCTAAAAGCTCCTTTGCGCAGGCCCGAGGACAGGTCCACGTCCTCCCCCTCCACGTCCTCCCCCTCCACGTCCTCCCCCTCCACGTCCTCCCCCTCCACGTCCTCCCCCTCCACGTCCTCCCCCTCCACGTCCTCCCCCTCCACGTCCTCCCCCTCCACGTCCTCCCCCTCCACGTCCTCCCCCTCCACGTCCTCCCCCTCCACGTCCTCCCCCTCCACGTCCTCCCCCTCCACGTCCTCCCCCTCCACGTCCTCCCCCTCCACGTCCTCCCCCTCCACGTCCTCCCCCTCAAAAGATGCTCACAAACTCAAGCTAGCATGCTGGAACATCAGAACCATGCTAGACAAGGCTGACAGCCACCGACCTGAACGTCGGTCTGCCCTCATTGCACATGAACTCCTCAGACTTGACATCGACATAGCCGCTCTCAGTGAAGTCCGCCTGGCAGATGTAGGCAGCCTCCAAGAACGCGGAGCGGGCTACACACTCTACTGGTCTGGCAAGCCTTCGGATGAACGACGCCTATCTGGTGTAGGCTTCATGGTCAAGAGCTTCATTGCCTCCAAACTCGAAAACCTTCCGACAGGCCTCTCGGACCGAATCATGTCCATGCGACTCCCACTTCAAAACAAGCGTCACATCACCCTCATCAGTGTCTATGCTCCAACCCTCCAGGCGGAACCAGCAGAAAAGAACAAGTTCTACACCGACCTGCGCAACCTCATCCAACGTACCCCTACAGCCGACAAGGTTGTCATCCTGGGCGACTTCAACGCTCGTGTCGGCAAAGACTCAGAAACCTGGCCAGGAATCCTGGGCAAGCATGGCGCCGGCAAGTGCAACGACAATGGGCGCCTCCTGTTGGAGCTCTGCGCAGAACAGCGACTTGTCATTACAAACACCCTTTTTCAGCAGAGGGACAGCCTTAAGACCACCTGGATGCATCCCCGATCCAAACACTGGCACCTCCTGGACTACATCCTGGTGCGAGAAAGTGACAAACAAGATGTGCTCCACACCAGGGGCATGCCTAGCGCGGAATGCCACACTGACCACCGGCTGGTTCGCTGCAAGCTCAACCTTCACTTCAAGCCAAAACCCAGGAACAATAAAGCCCCCAGAAAGAGGTTCAATGTTGGAAACCTGCAGTCAGACGAAGCGAGAGGAAACTTCCAGGCAAACCTCAAAGCAAAGCTCGACGTTGCAACCCGCCTCACGGACCCGTCCCCTGAAACCCTCTGGGATCAGTTGAAGACTACCATACTGCAATCCACTGAAGAGGTACTGGGCTTCTCCTCCAGGAAAAACAAGGACTGGTTTGACGAAAACAGCCAGGAAATCCAGGAGCTGCTGGCAAAGAAGCGAGCTGCCCACCAGGCTCACCTTACAAAGCCGTCCTGTCCAGAGAAGAAACAAGCCTTCCGTCGCGCATGCAGCCATCTTCAGCGCAAACTCCGGGAGATCCAAAATGAGTGGTGGACTAGCCTCGCCAAACGAACCCAGCTCAGCGCGGACATTGGCGACTTCAGGGGTTTCTACGAGGCTCTAAAGGCTGTGTACGGCCCCTCACCCCAAGTCCAAAGCCCGCTGCGCAGCTCAGACGGCAAAGTCCTCCTCAGCGACAAGATCTCCATCCTCAACCGATGGTCAGAACACTTCCAATCTCTTTTCAGTGCCAACCGCTCAGTCCAAGATTCCGCCCTGCTCCAGCTCCCTCAACAGCCCCTAAGGCTAGAGCTGGATGAGGTTCCCACCCTGGATGAGACATATAAGGCAATCGAACAACTGAAAAGTGGCAAAGCAGCAGGTATGGATGGAATCCCCCCAGAAGTCTGGAAGGCTGGCGGCAAAACTCTGCATGCCAAACTGCATGAATTTTCCAAGCTTTGTTGGGACCAAGGTAAACTGCCTCAGGATCTTCGTGATGCCACCATCATCACCCTGTACAAAAACAAAGGTGAGAAATCAGACTGCTCAAACTACAGGGGAATCACGTTGCTCTCCATTGCAGGCAAAATCTTCGCTAGGATTCTACTAAATAGAATAATACCTAGTGTCGCCGAGAATATTCTCCCAGAATCACAGTGCAGCTTTCGCGCAAACAGAGGAACTACTGACATGGTCTTTGCCCTCAGACAGCTCCAAGAAAAGTGCAGAGAACAAAACAAAGGACTCTACATCTCCTTTGTTGACCTCACCAAAGCCTTCGACACCGTGAGCAGGAAAGGGCTTTGGCAAATACTAGAGCGCATCGGATGTCCCCCAAAGTTCCTCAACATGATTATCCAACTGCACGAAAACCAACAAGGTCGGGTCAGATACAGCAATGAGCTCTCTGAACCCTTCTCCATTAACAATGGCGTGAAGCAAGGCTGTGTTCTCGCACCAACCCTCTTTTCAATCTTCTTCAGCATGATGCTGAACCAAGCCATGAAAGACCCCAACAATGAAGACGCTGTTTACATCCGGTACCGCACGGATGGCAGTCTCTTCAATCTGAGGCGCCTGCAAGCTCACACCAAGACACAAGAGAAACTTGTCCGTGAACTACTCTTTGCAGATGATGCCGCTTTAGTTGCCCATTCAGAGCCAGCTCTTCAGCGCTTGACGTCCTGCTTTGCGGAAACTGCCAAAATGTTTGGCCTGGAAGACAGCCTGAAGAAAACTGAGGTCCTCCATCAGCCAGCTCCCCACCATGACTACCAGCCCCCCCACATCTTCATCGGGCACACAAAACTCAAAACGGTCAACCAGTTTACCTATCTCGGCTGCACCATTTCATCAGATGCAAGGATCGACAATGAGATAGACAACAGACTCGCCAAGGCAAATAGCGCCTTTGGAAGACTACACAAAAGAATCTGGAAAAACAACCAACTGAAAAACCTCACAAAGATAAGCGTACACAGAGCCGTTGTCATACCCACACTCCTGTTCGGCTCCGAATCATGGGTCCTCTACCGGCACCACCTACGGCTCCTAGAACGCTTCCACCAGCGTTGTCTCCGCTCCATCCTCAACATCCATTGGAGTGCTTTCATCCCTAACGTCGAAGTACTCGAGATGGCAGAGGTCAACAGCATCGAGTCCACGCTGCTGAAGATCCAGCTGCGCTGGATGGGTCACGTCTCCAGAATGGAGGACCATCGCCTTCCCAAGATCGTGTTATATGGCGAGCTCTCCACTGGCCACCGTGACAGAGGTGCACCAAAGAAAAGGTACAAGGACTGCCTAAAGAAATCTCTTGGTGCCTGCCACATTGACCACCGCCAGTGGGCTGATAACGCCTCAAACCGTGCATCTTGGCGCCTCACAGTTTGGCGGGCAGCAACCTCCTTTGAAGAAGACCGCAGAGCCCACCTCACTGACAAAAGGCAAAGGAGGAAAAACCCAACACCCAACCCCAACCAACCAATTTTTCCTTGCAACCGCTGCAATCGTGTCTGCCTGTCCCGCATCGGACTTGTCAGCCACAAACGAGCCTGCAGCTGACGTGGACTTTTTACCCCCTCCATAAATCTTCGTCCGCGAAGCCAAGCCAAAGAGTACATTAAATACAATAGCGAAAACCTACCGGGAACAATCATTACCTAAGTTGATGGAAGGAGAAGGAAAGAAAAGAATGGACTCAGTAGAATTTCTGGTGTATTTTGTTTGAGTGACAACATTGTCTGACTTGTTTAATATATCCTAGATTGTATACCTTAAATGGATGGGAGGGGGGGTGGGGGGGTTTGGGTTGGGAGGAGGGAGGTGGGGGGGAGAAAATGTCACTGTATATGTGTGAAAAGGAAAAAGTGTGTATCATGGCTAATGTGATTTATGGTGTGAAAAATAAAAAATTTAAAAAAAAAAGAAATAAATGGGCTAGTCAAGCCTTGCCAACACTAACCTTGTGCAAGATCTGATAGATTTATTGTCATATACATTGTATAATGTACATAAGCACTGAAACTGAAATGCTTACTTGCTACAGCTATATTTCTCCAAGGAAAAGGCAGCATGGTGTTGCAGCAACACATAGCTCCAGTGAACTGGGTTCAATCCTGACATCAGCTGTGTAGAATTTGCATGTTCTCCCTCTACCTGTGTGGGTCCTCCCCACCACCCCTCCCCACCCAGTGCTCCGTTTTCCTCCCATATTCCAAAGGTATGTATTAGTGATGCCTGTTAATCGGGAGGAGGATCAAGGAGTGAAGAAGTAAATCATAAAACTATGAAGACACCGTGGTTGAAGAAAAAAAACACAAAATGCCAAACAATGTCGTTTAAGTAGAGAGAGAGAGTGTGTGTGTGTGTGTGTGTGTGTGTGTGTGTGTGTGTGTGTGTGTGTGTGTGTGTGTGTGTGTGTGTGTGTGTGTGAGTCTGTGTGTGTGTGTGTGTGTGTGTGTGTGTGTGTGTGTGTGTGTGTGTGTGTGTGTGTGTGTGTGCAAGGGCATTTCTGTGTCTCTGTGTGTGACTGAATAGAATGCGGTAGAGGGAACTAAAAAAGGAAGGAATAGGACTAACAAGATGGCTCCCTGATGGGCAGAATGATCTCTTGGTGTTATTTTAAAATATGTGTTGGGTTGAGTTCATGTTCTATCATGGAGTATAGTATGATAATAAAATTAACAGTCAAAGACCTCTGCATTTAAAAGTGTGCATGCCCAAATTCTGTAATTGCCAGTGTTGGCATTAAAGGCATTTACTAGAAAGATTAAAGAAATGCAAAATGCATGGTTTTTAAAAAAATGTTCCAGCTGAGTGTAAGTTTGAGTCATTTTTGACTATTCCTTCATCCCTTTCTTGATCAGTCATCCCAGGCATCTTAAAATTCCCTTCCTGCAGTTGAGCTGGCACGCTCTGTCTCAACCAAATTAAAGTGCAAGCTAAGAACTCTCAGCAAACCAAAGCACAAGTCAATGACTTGAGTGCTTGCTGGCTATTGATTCTAAGCTTTCTGTCTGTCTGTCTGTGTTTTTGCATTTTTTTGTGTGTGTTTTGTGAGAAATCGGGGCATCTAAAAGACCAATAAAACATCTACCTGCTGTTAATGTACAAAAAGATTTTAGATTTTTCAATTCTTGGCATATCTAATTTCAAATGACTTTTATTTGTTTGTAACATGGCTATTGTCAATGTAAATTTAAAATTGTGGCATTCAAGGGCAGGGTGATGGTGAACAGCTTCCCCGAGTCACTCTAGTCCATGTAATATGCAACCTGGAAGAGAATTAGCAGGTGGTGACATTTCATTGACCATCAACATTATTATTTTTTTCTGTCAACTAAAATGAAAGATCACTGCCTTTTGATATAATTAACCTATCAAGATTATTCGCACATTCACTGTTTGTTTTAAAAAAATCACTAAATGCACATAAATGCTGAAGAAACTCAGCAGACCTCCCGGCATCCAAAGGAGCCAACATTTCAGGCCTGAGCCCTTCATTATGGTACTGTCTTTTTTTTTCTGGGTTTATTTCAAGAAATAAACAGTAACAACAGCTTTGGAGAGACTTGCTAGGTGGAGTTAAACATCTCATGGTGCAAAGTAGCTAATGTAATATCTGTTGATGTAGTGAGTTTGTCATTTCAAACTGGTTAAACTTCAGTTTATTTGTAATAGCTAGCTCTGTGGCTCCTGTCAACCTTTATCCTCGAGAGAGAGGGGGCATTAGTACTGAGATATATAAATCTATTCAGCAATAAAATTCACTAAAGGTGAGAAAATAATGAATAGGAACAAAACTGCAATTTTTTTAAAAAAGGACACAGATGGGGATATACTTTATCTAAATTATGGCATAGGAAAATAAGTTAAAACTAGATAGGCAATTTAAGATTCTTGACATTAAGAGGTACTGAAGATTTTGAGGATCATTCAAAGAAGAGCGGGCAGCACGTTTAGCGTCGCAGTTTGTGCCAGTCTGTTTCAGCGCCAATGACCCGGGTTTAAATCTGGGGCTGTCTGAAAGGAGTTTGTATGTCCTACTTGTGTCTCCATGGATTTCCTCTGGGTGCTCCAATGTCTTCCCAATTTCCAAAACGTACGAGGATTGTAGGTTAATTGGGTGTAATTGGGAGGCAAAGGGCTTATGGACTATGCTGTATGTCTACATTTATATATAAAAAAAGAAATAAGAAGCATTTCCCCTTTGCATGGATATTAATAACCAGAGTTCATAAATTTAAGATGTAGGAAGGAGGAAACTTTTCATCCAGAGGATGGAGGCAATTAGATTCAGACTCAGATTTGTTGATATCACATACAACCCTGAGATCCTTTTTCGTGCACACGAGGCAGAATTACCACTTATTCTTTGGCTTGGCTTCGCGGACGAAGATTTATGGAGGGGGTAAAAAGTCCACGTCAGCTGCAGGCTCGTTTGTGGCTGACAAGTCCGATGCGGGACAGGCAGACACGATTGCAGCGGTTGCAAGGGAAAATTGGTTGGTTGGGGTTGGGTGTTGGGTTTTTCCTCCTTTGCCTTTTGTCAGTGAGGTGGGCTCTGCGGTCTTCTTCAAAGGAGGTTGCTGCCCGCCAAACTGTGAGGCGCCAAGATGCACGGTTTGAGGCGTTATCAGCCCACTGGCGGTGGTCAATGTGGTAGGCACCAAGAGATTTCTTTAGGCAGTCCTTGTACCTTTTCTTTGGTGCACCTCTGTTACGGTGGCCAGTGGAGAGCTCGCCATATAACACGATCTTGGGAAGGCGATGGTCCTCCATTCTGGAGACGTGATCCATCCAGCGCAGCTGGATCTTCAGCAGCGTGGACTCGATGCTGTCGACCTCTGCCATCTCGAGTACTTCGATGTTAGGGGTGTAAGCGCTCCAATGGATGTTGAGGATGGAGCGGAGACAACGCTGGTGGAAGCGTTCTAGGAGCCGTAGGTGGTGCCGGTAGAGGACCCATGATTCGGAGCCGAACAGGAGTGTGGGTATGACAACGGCTCTGTATACGCTTATCTTTGTGAGGTTTTTCAGTTGGTTGTTTTTTCCAGACTCTTTTGTGTAGTCTTCCAAAGGCGCTATTTGCCTTGGCGAGTCTGTTGTCTATCTCATTGTCGATCCTTGCATCTGATGAAATGGTGCAGCCAAAATGTTTGGCCTGGAAGTCAGCCTGAAGAAAACTGAGGTCCTCCATCAGCCAGCTCCCCACCATGACTACCAGCCCCCCCCACATCTCCATCGGGCACACAAAACTCAAAACGGTCAACCAGTTTACCTATCACCACTTATTGGTAGAGCACAAAAACACTGTACTCAAGGAAGACGTGTAAACAATAAAGAAATGTAAGCAAACTGACTGTGCAATGCAGAGGAAAAAAAACAATGAAGTGCAAAAGTAAGAGTCCTTAAAGGAGTCTCCGATTGAGTTTGTTGCTGAGAAGCCTGATGGTGGATGAGTAGCAGCTGTTTCTGAACCTAGTGGTGAGAGTCATGTGACACCAATACTTCTTTCCTGATGGCAGTGAGAACAGAGCATGTGCTGGGCAATGTGCACCCCTGATGATGGCTGCCGCTCTCTGACAGCAGTGTTCCCTGTAGCTGTACTCAATAGTGGAGAGGGTTTTGTCTGAGATGTAATGTGCTGTGTCCACTACCTTTTGGAGGGATTTATGCTCAGGGGTATTGGGTCCAGGAAAGATCCTCTGAGATAGTGACTTCCAAGAACTTAAATTTACTCACCTCCTCCACCTCTGATCCCCTAAAGTTTGGCCAAGTTTTCAATCTCATCCTGTATACGGACTCGTCCCCTTCCTTTATACAATCCATTACCATCTGCAAATTTGTAGATGGTGTTATTGCCATATCAAGTCACACAGTCATAGGTGTAAAGCAAGTAGAGTGGTGGGGGGGGGGTCCAAGAATGCAGATTTGTGGTGGTCCAGTACTTATAGAGATTGTGGAGGAGACATTCTATCCAATCCTTAGTTATTGTGGTCTGGAGGCAAGCAAATCAAGGATCCAATTACCCAGTGGGGTGTTAACTCCCAGGTCTTGAAGTTTGCTGATTAGTTTTGAGGGGATCAAGGTGTTAAATGTTGAATTGTAGTTAATAAGGAGCATTTTGATACAGACATCTTTGCTGTCCAGGTGTTCCAGGGCTTTGTGTAGAGCCAGTGAGATATCATCCACCGTCGACCTGTTCCTACGATAGGCGAACAGGAATGTATCCATGTCACTGCTCAGACAGGAGCTTCATCACCATTTATGTTAATGATTTGTGTTTATGTGTTTGATGGGAGAGCGAGTCTTGTGGTATCTTTCCTGATGGTAGCAGCGAGAACACTGGGTGGTGTGGATCCCTGATGTTTGCTGCATATCTCCCTGTAGATGTTCCCGATGGTTTCTATAGGGAGGGGTTTGTCTGTGATATCCTGGGCTGTGTCCAATACCTTTTTCAGGGCTTTCAACCAGGGATATTGGTATCCCCATACCAGAACATGATGCAGCCGGTCAGCACACCAGAGTGGATTTCCCGATGAATGGTGGAGGAAGATCTTCTCACAGAATGCAACAATTATCTTCTTGCTGAGGCAGTGAAGGGGGCATAAAGTAAGTGGGAATATATATGATCCCAATTTTCTGAGGACTGTAGGACTGGCTGATAATACACAAACAGGAGGGAGGAGGAGACGGAGGGATTCCAATCAAGGCTGTTGGATTAGTAGCAGCAGATTCTGGATGAGCATTGACTATTGATGGCCATAATGTATGAAGGGTTTTACCAGAAAATTGGCAAGTTAATGGGCGAGAGTAAGATTGAGTCATACTACAGAAACTGTGAATGAGAGGAAGTTGCCATTTATAAAGCTCACCAGTGATTTAGATAATCAATTTTATAGAAGGTAGCCAATTTTCCCTGTTAGATTACTGGCCAAAGAGTGTAGAATAAAATGAACCTCATTTATTTCCTGCAACTGGACGCAAATATTGAACTGAAGTCCTCTAACAAAATGGCTTATGCCTCTAACCATTTCTTCAGCCAAAGGAAATGTACTGTGTTATCTGGACTGTCAAAATGTACAAATGCAGAGTACATTGTGATAATAAGTGTGCAGAATAATATTATTTATGCTTCAGTAAAAACAGAATGGTGGAGAAACTCGGCAGGTCACACAGCGTACTTTATATAGCAAAGATGCATAACCCATATTTCAGCCCTGATCCCTTCATCAAGCTATGAACAAAACGTGGACAGCTGCCCAAAAAAAGTGATGGGAAGGGGCAGGGGAAAGAGCACAGGCTCACAGGCAAGAGGTAATAGATGGGTAAGGGAGGGAGGGCATAAGAGAAAACAGGAGTAGGGAGATAGATCTGTTAATAGAAAGAGAAGATGATGGAGAGCTGTAGAAAATGAGATAGAGAGATAGGGAAGAGAGGGAGAATGCTGAGTGGTCTAGCAGAAAGTGGTGAAGATGTTAATGCCATCTGGTTGGAGAGTGCCCAGACAGAATATTAGGAGTTGCTCCTCCAATTTGCAGATGACCATGAGGCCATGGACAGACATGTTGGCATGGGAGCTCTTTGTGGAAATTGGTCAGCTTCTCTTGGGGCAGGAATGAAGAAGAAATTTTGGCATACTTTGTGATTTTTAGATTGAGTGGGTGAATGCTTTCCCCATTTTTAAAAAAAAGAACTTCAAGGCAGGCTGAACAAATTCATAACGCCTTGAGAAATAGAGCCCGCTTTGCAGTTCATTCAGATCATGGTTGATTCTGGCCTTTGTAAGCCTGGCCAGCAATTAATGATATCCTCCAACTACTTTAGTTTCAAAAGATCTCAATCAGCCTTGAATAATCTCAATGACTGGGCACCCATGGTCACCAGAAGGATAAATTTGCAAAGATTTGCAAGCCCATCTTTTAAGGGGTGAAGCCTTGTTCATAGATCTTTGGGTTCTTCCTGAGCTCCAGATGCCAACTAGATGAAACAGCTTCTAGGCACCAAACTATCAAACTCTCTCAAAATGATACATACCTCAGTGAGATCACTTTATATTCTTCTAAACTCCAGTGACCTTTGACCATTATAAGATAAACCCTTCATCTTCATTGATGAATCTAAGCTGGGCTGACCCCAGGGCAGGTGTATCTTTCAGTCTGAAGACAAAATTGGGTCTCAACAAAGCTCTGTATAAGTTTGACTTCCTTACCTTATATCGTGTTGGGAAGAGTATCAGGTTCGGTGGGTTCACAGAGAGACGAGTCTGGACTCAAGTGTTACAATCACATGTAACTTTAATTAACATATGGGAGACAAACAGAGGAGAACATTAAATGATACTTGATTACTATTTCACTTAAGCAACGATGTAAACATCAACCTCGGACCTAGGTTGGCCATCAACAATAGAGAACCTATACTCGACACACTCACGATGGGTAGACACACTACAAACAGGGACTCTTACACACGCATGGTTCCCTGACCAACAGTGGTGCATCCTTCTGCATGTATTGATCTCAGGCAATGCTACAGCTCAGCCTCAGTAAAGTGCACACTTTACCTGCAGCATTTTCAATGATGTCCATTGTAGCGACCTGGCATGGAGCGATGTCTGAGCTTTGGTCCACTAGGCAAAAAGAAAGAAAGTGCTGTGTTATATACAGTGCTAAATCTGTGCTTCTCACCAATAATGAATCTAGGTAATTTAAATTAGCCAATGGGAAGGTGTGCACTAATGGATGGCTGAAGTCCAACCTTGATTGACAGGTGATGTGATTTCTGAATAATTTCAGACTGGGAGGACATGTGGCCACCCTTTATACTCATATTCCAGACAGTCAGGGAGGCCACGTTCTCTCCAAACACCACGCCATAGTGCTCCAAACCTTTTGCAATTCATCCAGCCAGAGCCTGAGGGAAACACATTTCCACATACTGACTGAAGTAATTGAAATTGTATATTTGGACAAAGGTAACAAAAATGTTCAGGGGTTAATTGAGGTATTTGAGGGGCACATGCTTGTGGGCTGGAAGGGCTTGTTACCATGTTGTATGTCTAAATTTAAATTTAAAATAACATTTATAATTATAATGATAAGAAAGTAGTAATAAATGTGCATCTGCCTTTAATTAGCTTATTTATTTGTTTAGCTGACCTGTTGGGGTTAGAATATGAAGTTACTGGTTTGGTCTCTGTTGTAGGTCTTCTGTTGGTACCTAATTATTGTATTTCTGTACAATCCTGGATCATTTTAGAGACATTTCCTCCAAATTATCACTCAGTACTAATATCAATGTAACTTTCAAAGACTTTTGCTCCAATGACATTGCATGACATTTTCCAAAAAAGGAATTCTTGAAATGAAGAGCAGGCAGAAACTCGAGCATCCCTGTAACCGCAGCAAGCTCAGAACCAGTCTTGTTTGGTGCTGACAGGCACTCAATGACAGCTTAGGTTGTGACTCTAAGGTAGGATGGGGAGGGCCAAGTGAAGATTGGGGTCAGTTCTGGCTTGAGGAAATCATAAGGAGGGAAGCATTTTGCTGGAGGGGCTTGCTCAGTGAAACTTTACAAAAGGTATTGATTAGATTGGATGAAATTATTAGCAGGAGGGCCAAGGAATTTTTATATTTACCTGAATGTGTGAACAATGGCTTGTGTGATGGGCTTGTATGCCATCTGGTCAATTTAGTTAAATTCTCCTTTCAAAAATCCCAGAAAATTAACAAGAGTTCCTTTCTTTGCCTGGACTGCAAGTAATACTGAAATGCCACCTCTAATGGAATCAGTCCAAATCACCACTCTTCATCTTCAAGGAAGATGTTGTGTTTGGGTGTCTGGCTGATGAGTTATTAACTTCCCCTTGTATATCACAGAATTAAAATAACTCCAAATTAAACTGAGCTCACAGGAATTGCTGCCAGATCTGGTGAGCCTTTCCAGCACAGTTAGTTTTTTTCATTAATGATACCTCGACCACTATAATTAGTGGTCATAGTTCATCATGTGTGTTTTTGGAAAGACAACTGAGATACTTGGATACAATTCAGGCTGAGATGATCTCCATCAGTGCCTAGTTCCCAGCAGATGCTGTAATTTGCTAACATTTGTAAATTGCAGAGGGAAATTTTTTGCAACTAATAAAGCACTTTTGAAATATCATTATACAGGAAATAAGCAAGCAGCATGCTTCACTAAGACTGATGAGATATCTCAGACATGGAAATTCTGAATCAAAAGGGGAATGCAACCATATTTATCTCTAATTCATATACTCTGATCCAAGATCAAAACCCAAAATCTGGACTACATAGATCGAGGGAGAGATGGGAATCGGATTTGGGCATTGTTATCGATCCACAATGCTGGTCAGATCTCTGTGTAGATAGTTCGACTACCTTAATTAATTCTCGATACAGATTGATTCATTATAATTTTCTACACCAATTATATCTCACACCTCAAAAGATACATAAAAATAAACCAGAATTCCCAGATAGGTATTTTAGGTGTTGCATAGATGTTGGCACATTTATACTTTCCACCTGGTTAAGCCCAAAATTAAGACCCTTTTGGGTATAATTGGGGGAAGTGTTTACAAAAATTGTGGGGGTGAACTTCCCTCTAGACCCAGAATTGTTCCTTCTGGGGAAATTGACAGTTATAAAAGTGAACTTCTCCAAAAGTAAATCTAAATGTATTAAAATTGCATTGTCAATAGCCAGCAAATGTATAGCGGTAACATGGAAAATCCGAGTCCCTACTTCACATTGATCATTGGAACATGGAAGTGCAAAGTTGTATTCCCCTTCAGAAGATTCCTTATAGTCTTAGGAATAGATATAGTATGTTTGTGGAAATTTGGCAACCTTATTTAGAATTTATTTTGATATTTGTCAATTAGTTTACTCCTTATTAGAAATGTAATACTTTTAAAATGATGTGACTCTGAGATGCCAAACCTTGCTCCTGTTTCTTTTTCTTTTCTATTTTCCTTCTTTTTATCTCTCCCTCTATTCCCTGCCGTCTGTCCACTTTTCTTTCGAATCTGGGATGGGGGGGGGGGGCTGCTAGAAGAAGAGGGACTCTCCTTTTTATTTTTTTCAGACCTTATGAATGTTTTTCTATGATTATATATTCAATGTATCATTGTTATTGAATTCTGTATTTTCTTAAAACTGAAATAAAAGACTGACGAGATATTGAATGAGGCATAAAAATGCAGCAGTAGACTGGAAGATTGTTTATAATATTCTATTATGTCAAAACAGGGGTGGGGATAAGCCAGGCTAGTAAACCTTATCTCAGGGATGTGGAACTAAATGGAGCAAATCAGAAGGGATAGAAAAAGCGAGACTGGATCTGTGGTAGTCAGCATTTCTTTATGTGGGGAAGATCCTTTCTCACTAATCTGATTAAGACTTTTGTGGAAGCAGTATCACGGTCATGTAATTACCTTCGTTGGGAGCGGTGCCAGCCGCCACTTACAGCAGCTAAGAAGATTGATGAAAGCAGGGTGGTCGATCTTGTCTATTTGGACTTCAGTGATGTCCTGCATGGTCAGCTAGTCCAGGAAGTAAAAGCAGATGAGATTCAAGAGGCAATCACTAAGTAGATTCAAAACTAATTTGGAGTCAGAAGCAATGGTGGAAGGATGCTTTTCTAATTAGAGGTCTGGGATCAGTTGTGTCATGAATCAGTGGTGAGACACTTGTAGTTTGTGATTATACTGTATTTCAATGACTTGGATGTGAATATAGGAAGTTGGATTAATTAGTTTGTGAATGAAACAAGGGTTGGTGGTGTTGTGGATAGCAAGGAAGGTTGTCTAAGTCTGCAGTAGCATATAGAATGAAAGGTTGAAGGGAGCATTGGCAGATACAATTTAATCTTGACAAGGGTGAGGTGATGCATTTTTGAAAGTAAAATGGGGGTTGGACAGGGTATTATAATTCCCTGGTAATGCATTCCAGGCGCCCACAACTCTCTGTGCAAAAGAAACATACCCCTGATGTTTCCCCTAAACTTTCCTCCCTTCACTTTGTATGGAACGTTTTCCTGTTTATACGGTTTCATTGTTGTTTGTCCTAAGTGGATCAGTATTTTTCTCCTTTTTCTGTTGGACTTTCAGTCTCTAATTTCCATGATGGAAAGAAAAGGTCAACTTTTCACGTCTTTCTGAGACTTGTAGGTGATTGCATCCCCTTCAGCCGAATCTGATGTCGATCTCCACCGATTTAATATTTTCTTGTTTAGGCAGAGCTGGTGTTTGTGTAAATGTATGACTTCACCATTCATCCATCAAACCTCATTTCATTCCCATTTTCTTTAGTTTATTACTTAACTTTTTATAACTATATCTAGATACTTTGAAAAAGTGGAGCACTGTTGAACACTTCTTGCATTATAAGTAAAATATTCATTTCCTTGCTCTCACTCTGTCTCCTTCAATAGCGATCATTGGGTCGACAAGCTCAATTAATCTGCATGTTGCTCCATGCATTTTAGTTACTGCTTTTTTTGTATGTGGTATGTCAATGGAAATGCATAGAAGGAAACTATATTAAAATATAAAAGCTACTGAACAGCATTGAATTTAATTTTACCATCTGTCTCATGACGCCTTTCCTATATACGAGCTTTCCCAGCATTGCAAGTAAATCCAGTTTATAAACCACGACAGCTTATAAATGGCCCAATGAAAAAAAATAAGTATCCTTCATGAACAGAAAGCAAATGGAAATATAGCTAAGCCTCTTAACCATAAATGCTGTACTCAGGGGACTTGTTCAGACTACAAATATTGGACAGATTAAAAAGCAAAGTGGCATTGAGTGAGTGAGAAAGCCAATTTTTCTGATAGATATTTGAAGTATCTTCTGCCGTGTCACGTTTTGTCTTACCATTTTGTCCTTCTTGAGTCTCTCTGGCTCATGTTTTCACCTGAAACACTTGAAATGGCCACAGAAGGTGCTTGCTTTCTCTCTATGGCAGGCTGCATATATGGAACTTCAGCCAGGAGTGTGTATTGAGCCAATATTTTACCACTTGGTGTCATTAGGAGTCCTTACATTTGCAGCATTGAGCCAATTGTTGCTCTGGAAATATGTAACCAAATTTAATTGGAATTTGGGACAATATGAGGAACATGAGAGTACATTTTACCTATAGAACCATATGTCTCAGCGAGTCCCAGTCTAACATAGAAGGTTCTGCCTTTTCCAAGACCCAACCAAATGGGAGTGCATCTGCTGGAGGGGATACATGCTGCCCTCCCCATTTGTTGATGTGGTAGTAATAACACAACTCAAGAGGAGAGGTTATAACAATAATTATTTACTGCTATCTACAGGTATGTGGGGGCTCTGTACATGGTGGCCGTACTGCATCCGGACTCCGTTGAACTCCAGGCCACCAATCCGGAGCTCACATATGCGCAGACTGCAGCCACAAGTCTGGTGGCTTCAACACAAATGTAGCTAGTGCTGAGCGACTGGTCTACATCCCCTTTCTTTAGTAACCCCAACATAACACAGTTTGCAAATTAACATTACCCAATTAACACAACTGACGTGCATCAGTCTCTGTACTTGGGGTTCAGTTTACAGATGTGCCCAGAGCATGTCCTGTAATAGTCCTCTGTAGAGGTAGAGGCCTGTGGTATCTCAACCTGAGAATGTGCACTGCCCATTATCTCAGGTGTGGCTACTGGGGGAGTACCACCATCTTTAGGCTCAAGTCCCGTGTTCTGATACATAGTCTCGTCAGGATTGTGTTGAACTGGGACTGGCTTCCCTACATAAGTTTCTCCTGCACACTTTCCCTTCCGATTGGATCAGGTATGACCTCGGCTCATGGAGAGCTTTCTTCCACCATGCCAGTTCAATCATGGCCCTGTGGAGTTTGCATCCTAACGACTTGTCCCTCTGTCAAAGTCTCTAGAGGTCGGTTCACCTTGTTGTAGCACTCCTTCTATGACAGTCTTTCACTCAACAGCTAGGCCTTTCTCTCCTGTGGATTTCTAATTTGGGGCTCCAGAAGCTTCTTTGCCACAGGTAAGGTCGTGCGGGTTTGTCTCGACAACATTCTCTGCGCTGGAGACCCAAATGTGACGTCATGAGGGATGTTCCTCAGGTTAAACAGATTGAGGAATACGTCCATTTTCTCCCTGCAGTTATTTTCCATGAGCTCTTTCACAGTTCCTACAGCTCTCTCAGCCAACTCGTTAGACTGTGGATATTCTGGGCTTCTAGCGATGTCAGTGAAGTCCCACTCTGCTGCGAAGTCCTTAAATTTTGGCTTGTAAACTGTCTGCTGTTATCTGATATTAGAGTATGTGGTGCTCTGTGCACTGAGAAGTGCCTTTTCAACTTGGTGATGACAGTTGTGGAAGTAGCATCATGTAACAGGTCTATTTCGTACTACCCCAAATATGAATCAAACCATACTAGGTATTGCTGACATCGCCACTCGAAAATGTCATTGGCCACAGTTGACCGAGGTAAGTCTGGAACCAAATGAATCTGTAATGGTTCCTTCTGCTGGTGTGGCTAAGTGCTGCTGCACACCGAGCAAGCTTGCACCTCCTGGTCAATGTTCTTGGTTATCCAAGGCCAAAAAACTGTGTCGCTCGGCCTCCATTTTGTTACCCCTGCACCTAGATGCCATCTGTGCAGGATGTTGACATATGTCTTCTGCAACGAGTTTGGAACCACTGCTCTCTGGCCATTCATCACGATCCCTTCCTCAATGAGCAGCTCGTCACGGAACAGGAAGTAGGGGCACACTGCTGGTGGCAGATTTCACTGCTTGTTTGGCCAACCACCCTTAATGCAAGTGCCAAGGGTCTTTAAAGTAGCATCCTCTGTCATGTGTCTCCTTAGCTCCACCAGGTGAGATGAGGATATGTGAGTGACTGTCCTCCTCCTCAACATGTGGGACAGTGGAGTCTCTGGGGGCATGAGACAGCATGTCGGCTAGGTGCATCTCTTTTCTGCATGTATACCAGGGTGAGATTGTATTTCTGAAGCCTGAGCCTCATCCTCTGTAACCTCGCTGGTGTTGTGTGTATGGGCTTCTTCAATATTGTGACCAGGGGTTGGTGATCGCTCTCTATGGTAACTGGCTTACCATAGATATACTCATTAAACTTGGAAAAGGCAAAAACCACTGTGAACAATTCTTTTTTGATTGTGCGTACCTGGTCTCTTTATCGATGAGTGACCTCAAAGAATAGACCACTGGCTGTCATTCTTGCAAGCATGCCGCACTGAGCCCATACTGTGAGGCATCACAGGTCAGCATTACTGGCTTTCGGATGTCGTAATATGACAAAACTGTTGGCATGACATGTGCTTCTTTAAAGTGTCAAAAGCATTCTGATGCTACTCATGCCAAGTTCACTCCATGTCCTTATGGGTACACTGTTTCAATGGAGCCATGAATTCACTTGAGTTCAGGATGAACTTGCCCAGGTAGTTGACCATGCCGAGAAACTGCTGTAAGGCTGCAATGCCCCTTGGCACTGGCATTTTGCTGATTGCCTTCGTTTTTGAGGGGTCTGCTTTCAGACCTTCCAACGTAGCTGACCTGGTTCAGCCGGAACCTGCACTTGAAGGGGTTGAGCCTCAGGTTCACCTTTCTGGCACAGTCGGTATCATTCTTGCTGCCCACGAATATGTCATTGATTGTGATGCCACATGAATACCCGGCAAAAATCTGTTCCACGGTTCTCTGGAGCTCTTTCACTGGCCGAATTAATTCCAAATGGCATCCACAGGAATCTGTACCGACCAAAACAAGTGTTGAACGTGGTAAGTAATGATAATTAGTGGTCAAGCGTGATCTGCTGAAGGGAGATCTTGCAATCGAGTTCTGAGAATACAGTTGCGCCAGCCATTAGTGCAGTAGCCTCTTCCACGGTGCACATCAGATGGTGTGGTCTCTTCTGGGCTTTGTTGAGATCCTGCTGGTTAATGCATATCCGGATTTCTTGCCCATCCTTCTTCTTGGTGGCTCCCATGGAGGACACCCATTCACTCAGCTCTGAAGCTGGAGTAATTACACCCAACTCCTGCATTCTGTCCAGCTCGGACTTGACTTTGTCCTTCATGGCCACGGGTATGTGATGTGTCGGACGAGCCACAGGTCTTACTTGTGGGTCGAGCCACATGGAAGATATTACTGGCAGTCTCCCAAGCTCAACTGAGAAGAGATCTCTGTATTCCAAGAGAATTTTCTACAACAAGTTGTCTTTGGCGGGACATACTTGCAGAACATTGCTACTAAAAGAGAAAAGTCCCATGTCCATATGTGCATTTAGGCTAAGCAAAGGAACAATATCTTCATGGACGATGAAGAACATCAGTAAATGCAACTGTCTTTGTAGGTAGCACCACAGCTTCACCATGCTAATGGTTTTGATCTTGCTGCCCCCCCGTATGCCTCTAGACTTGTCGACTTGACGCATGACTTGATTTGTTCCCCTTTTCTTAGTCGACTGAATGTCTTCTCTGGCATGACATTGCACTTGGCTTCTGTGTCAACCTTCATTTCCTCTGTCTTTATGGTTATGAAAGCTTCACTGTTTCCCCTAATCCATGACTCTGTTGAGTACACTACCATCCACAATGTCAGCCCATTGACGAAATATGTTTCTTCTGTGTTGCTTTCATCCTGTTCAGTCTCTAATTGGTCAATCGCCCTTCTTGGTCTGGGCCTAGTATTGATTTGCTGTCTGGATCTGCAGCATCTTTTGGAATGGTTCCACTTTCTGCAGGCACGACACTGCTGACCGAAAACTGGACACATTTCCTTCCTCACTGCATGGTCACCTCCGCAGTTGTCGCACTTTGTAATGGGCGATGATGTGGTTTGGCCTGGCTGGCTCATCTTCCTGGTCTCCAACCATTGTTTCTTTGTAGATCCTGTCTGAACTGCTCGTAGTAGGGTGATAGGTTGCTGTGGAGAGGCTAACTTCTTGATATTCTCCTGTCATTTTATATGGGCGGAGTGCTGGTAAGTGGGATTAGAGGAGGGTACTTGGATCAGTGCGGACTAAAAGGGCCAAATTGGCCTGTTTCCATGCTGTAATTGTTGTATGGTTATATGGTTATATATCAGAGAGGTAGAGATGACCTTTGCTAGCATTAAGTCACTGTTGCACAGAAGCACCTTCCTCATGCTGTCATGATCAATGCCAAAGACCAGCCTGTCTCTGATCAGTTCCTCACAGAGCATTCCAAAGTTGCAAGACTTTGCTGATATTCATCTGTGGATTGAACATTTTCTAAATTTCTTTTTCAGGCACTTAGGGTCCTCTCTTGATTCTGCTGGACTGAGAATCAGCTCCCCTACATATACTTCACTATGGCTTCTGGGCCCACCAAATTTAATAAAATGTACACACTGTTGTGGGCGCGCTTGTCACTATGTGGTGCCAGGATAAATGTACCATACTTTGGTTGAATAATACACAAGTTTTTGGGAACAATACCCTCGAAGATGAGTGGGTCAGTTCATCAGAATCCATCCACCATGGCGACTACTGCAACGTGCAAGTCGTCCAGGAAGCCTCACTCTTGACACCATGTTTATCGATGTGGTAGTAATGACATGACTCAAGAGGAAAGGTTAGAACAATAGCAATTTACTACTATTTACAGGTAAGTGGGTGCTCTGTACAAGGTGGCCGTACTGCACCTGGACTCTTTTGAACTCCAGCCCACCAATCCAGAGCTCGTGCATGCGCGGACTGCTACCGCTACCGTGAGTACGGTGGCTGCAATGTGATTGCAGAAGATGCCGAGCGACTTGTCTACAGTCCCCTCTCAGAATTTATAATGGATTGGCCCCTTTGTGACTTCTTTGACCATTCCTTTGTATCCACCTTTCTCTCCCTGTTTCATGCCACTTTCCCATACAAATGCAAGAGACTCAACATCTGATCTTTCCATCCATGCACCCATATAATCCTTTGGGTGAGGGGAGGGGGATGGGGTGGGGGGAGGAAAGCAACAGTTTACTGCCCTTCTCCCGATCTAGGTACTGCATTTGGAATTCATAATAGGGCCTCTTCCACGCTGAAGGATCAAATGGCCTGCACTGTGCTATTGCATATTAGCTGACCACCTTGTATAGCACCAGTACACAGTCTGCAGTGGTGAGCCTGACCTTCTGAATGCCTTCTACTTTACTTTGCCATCCCTCGCCTACTTTGACCTCTCTGTCTGTCGACTCCTGTACAGTTAAGCTTGTGGAATATTGCCTCATTTTCTAGCTCGGAATGCGGCAGTCTGCGAGAGTCAATATTCAATACTCTGACCTTAAATAACTTTCTGGTTTTATAAGAACCATGGGAAAACTACACCACAGAAACAGGCCCTTTAGCCCATCTAATCTGTGCCAAACTATTATTCTGCCTAGTCCTAAAGACTTACACCCAGCCGTAGCCCTTCATACCTCTCCTGTCCATGTACCTATCCAAATGTTTCTTAAATGATAAAACGGAGCCCAAATTCACCAGGGATCTGGCATCTCATTCCACCCTCTCACAAGTTTCCCCCTAATATTCCATTTGAAACATTCCCCCTTTCAACCCTTGATCTAGGTCCTCTTGTTCTTGTCTCACCTAAGCTCAAAGGAAAAAACCTGCTTGCATGTACTCTGTCTAAACCCTTCACCATTTTTTTTGACCTCAAAATCTTTGAGGACCCTTTCCAACTTGCACGCAACATCTTTCAGGGCTCCCCTTGGGAAAGATAAACAGGAGGATCAGAACCAGCACCACCAGGCTGAGGAACAGCTTCTTCCCACGGACAACGAGAATGATGAATGATCAGAGGTACTGCTCACACTAACCATTCCGAGACTCACATATTCATGAAACAATATTTATTAATTTATATGTATAAATTAATTATTGTCCTACATGTGTATTGTCTGTCTATATGTGTGTAATGTTACACCGAGGACCGGAGAACGCTGTTTCATCGGGTTGCACTTGTACAATAACTTTGACATGACTTGACTCTGTCAAATCTCCTCACATGGTCCAGGAAACTGGCCTTATTTGCCATCATTATTGGTCAGTTTTCCTTGCTCTCTCTCTCTCTCTCTCTCTCTCTCTCTCTCTCTCTCTCTCTCCCTCTGTTACTCTGTAAAAATTGGCCTGCTGGGTAAATAGCAGGCAAAGAAGCTTCATTTGATTTAACAGTCATAGCAGATCATCTGGTCTCATCATCCTTTCAGAGATACTTCCATTTTCCCAACAACATCCTTGGCCACCTCTCTGCTGCCAACATTAACTTGGAGTGGGTTTGTGGGGGCTTTAAAGCATTGTTGATCATAGCACTGTATCCACTCTAACGGCATTATGCATTTCCTTTTCAACAATTAAGTGTTTCCCATTTAAGAAGCAAAAATAAAATAAATGAAGATGCTGGAAATCTGAAATAAAAACAGGAAAGGCTGGAAATACTCACGAGGTCAGGGAGTGTCTGTGAAAGAGGAAGCAGTTAACATTTCAGATTATGGGCTCTTTGCAAGAACTGACCAAAGTCTTTCGTTAACTTGAATTATTAGACCTGACCTGCTCAATGTTTCCTGCATATTGTTTATATTTCAGTTTTCAAGTCAAGTTGTCACCTTTATTTATCAATCATACCATGCTCACATTGTAAAGATGAGATAGCATTTCTCCAGGACAATGGAGCATGTTTACATAAATATAAGTTAGACTAGGTGTTAAACACATTGAAATATAAAAAAATTAAGGTGCATACAGTAAAAGTCCATAATACACTATCTACATATGTTCTGGGAATTCAGGAGCCTGATGGCTTGGGAGAAAAAAACTGTTGCCCAATCTGGATGTAAGGATCTGGTGCTATGATACCTCCTACCAGATGGCAGAAGGGAGGATATTTTTTTTACATGAAGGGTGTGTGGAGTACTTCATAATGTTTATTGCCTTCTGCCTGCATTGAGTGTTGTAGATGTCCTTCATGGTGGGAAGAGAGCCCCCCCCCCCCCCCCCGGCCATAATTTTTTTCCCGCTGACTTCACTATCCTCCACAGCTTCTTGCGGTCCGAGGTGGTACAGCTTCCAAACCAGGCAGTGATGCAGTTGCACAGGATGCTCTCGATATATCCTCTGTAGCATGTAGTGAGGATGGAGGGTGGGAGATGCCTTCGCAGGAAGTAGAAGTGCTGCTGAGCTTTCTTGGCTATGGAACTGGTGTTAAGGGACCAGGTGAGATTCTCCACCAAGTGCACCTCAAGGAGTACATTTCTGGCATCTGCAGATATTTAAGTAATATGCTGGATGACCTTTACAACCCGCTGTCTGTATTCATTATCTCTAATATGGGAACTGAAATCATTCATGTTATAGAGACCTTCTTTCTCAAATCAGGATTTAGAATTTCACTGACTCTAAGTGGATTTGTAGAAAATTCAGTGTTCATTTTGAAATAATGGGGATTTTATTCTGATGGAAGATGGATGTTGTATTGCAGTTAAGACTGTAATGAGATTAAGATAACACTGCTCACCAATGGAATTCAATAATAGGTTTTAATAATTAAGCAAATTAAGAGTATTTTACCATCAACAACAAAAAAAGCACCATGCTGAGAAATTTATCCCTGGTCAGTAACATAAAAAAACCTATGTAGACAGAAATAGGACTGACTTTTAGAAAGATAGCCTAATATATTTAGTGCTTAAAAAAAAATTAGAGGACAACTTAAAAGTATATTAGTCCTGGAAGATTAGAAAGAAAGGGCTAATGTGGATTATGGAAATAAACATGTGGGATGACAAGATTAACATCAAGCACGGTTACACAGATATTAGTAGAGAAAGGAAGTCAAGGGTAATCTCGGCACTTTTAAACAGATGGGAGTAACACTGACAACTGGAAATAGGGACCTTGCAATTAGTGGGATGATTGCTTTATGTCAGTCCCCACACTAGAGGGAGGAATGAAGTAGACCTTACAACTCAGGGGTATTAATCAAGGATCAAGGATTAGAAGTTACTAAAATGAAGGTTTACCAAATAAACATCATTAGAAAGGAAAGGGAAAAATGATGAAAATATTCCCAGGATCTGATTGTTTCAATCTTGGGAATTTCAAGGAAACAAATGAGGAAATTGCAGATGTTCTGGATATAACTTTTGTAGCTTGCCTGATTCCAAATGCAATGTGGTTGTTTGATTTGAGAAAGAGAGAGGGAGAGAGAGAGAGAGAGAGAGAGAGAGAGAGAGAGAGAGAGAGAGAGAGAGAGAGAGAGAGAGAGAGAGAGAGAGAGAGAGAGAGAGAGAGAGAGAGAGAGAATGGCATAAAACAGATTTTTATATGGAACCCTTAATGCACAGGATATCTCAAAGTGTTTTATAAATAATTCAGAGGAACAGTGGCATGCTGGTTAAACCAAGATCTCAGATTAATGATCAAGAGATATGAGTTGAAATCATATAATGGGAGGTGGGAAATTTAAATTTAGTCAACTAAATTATCTGTGAAGGGGTTGGGAATGGAGATGGGCAGAGGCTATGGAGAACACAAATCAAGATACTTCACCTGCTTTATGACTAGACTTTCCACATCGCTACTTCTGTAATGTTCTCTTTTTTTAATCCTTGCCAATTCCTACCCTTCTTCCCTCATTCTCTCTGCTCCCATACAGAGTAAAGAGATAGTCCCCCTTGTCCTTACTTTCCACATCCCATAAATCTTCGGCAACATGGTGAAACAAAGATGCGGCTCCCCTCCCCTTTCACCATTCTAAAGATACCATTCCCATCACAACTCTTCAATTCACTCTTCACCGATCTTTCTCGTGGCAGCTTTCCATGCAGCTACAGGTGAGGTAGCACCTACTCTCCAACTTCTTTCCTCAGAAACACAAACATTCTTTGCAGTTGAGGCAGGTCAGCGGGCAGGGATGGTGAAGGTATATAAGAACATGAGAAATAGGAGCAGGAGTTGGCCATCTGGCCCATCAAGCCTTCTCTGCCATTCAATGCGATCATGGCTGATCTCATCTCCACCCAGTTGCCTTTTCCCCATATCCCTTAATTCCCCAACTATGTGAAAATCTGTCCAACCTTGTCTTATAAAAATACTAAGGTAGCCTCCACTGCTTCAACGGGCAGTGAATTCCATAGATTCACCAATCTATAGCAAAAGCAACTCCTCCTCATCTCTGTCCTAAATCTACTACCCTGAATCAAAGGAAACAATTTACTTACCTCTATTTTATTTATGCCTTTCATAATTTTATAGTTTCTATAGGATCCCCTCTCATTCTTCTAAATTCCAGCGATTATAGTCCCAGACAACTCAATCTCTCGAGGAAGGGGTGAGGATCCTGGAAAAATGGGCCCCTAATACCCATGCCTTGAGAAATCCACATGTAAGTAGAGGCAAGGACAGAGGCTTTGGTTTTGCTGGGACGGGAGAGAGCAAGCCTTCATCTCAGACTCCAGGTAGACCTACTTCATTCTTTACAATCAGATGCCACTGCACAACTTTCCTGACCACTCCCAACAATATCACTAATTGCTTCCTACAATGTTACTGATCACATTAAAATCCCCAGTATCCAGAATTCAAGCAACCAGCAATCCGAGCAAATGGTAAAAGAAATCAAGGAAATAAATATTTTTTTTTTAAATGAAAATAAAAAAATCTAAATAGAAGTTTAAAATTGTAAAAGTAAATGTTCTCCAAAGCAACGCTCAACCCCTTAGTGAAGATGGGAGCAAACATTCATCCAGCGGAGCACCTGGTCATGCCTCGTAATTGGTAGCTGCTTGAATAAAGTTTCAATAAAGTTGTGTTTGAATAAAATGGAGGCACTCAGGATGAAGAGTCGACTGGTGCTGGGGTGACTCTCCCGAAGTGTCTCCCTATCCCTGCCTAGTAAGTCTTGATATCTTTATTAGTAAGCAGTGGCGTCACTAGGGTTAGTGTCACCCAGTGCAGTAACTCATGATGTCACCAAACCCCCCCTCCCCCAGTGGACTTCTTCCTATACCGGGTCATGAGGAATTTTTTTCGTACGAATGTTACTCGTAAATCATAATTCCCGAATATCACTGAATGTAATGGAAAGAGTAGTGAGATAAACAACTAGCAAAATTAAAATTACTCCTTTAAATTAAAATATCATACACACAGCAGCAACAAAAACAACAGCGCTTGCTTGTACAGACAAAATCAAGTGATATGAATCATCGTTGCCATTGGGTAATAAATGACGGCTCTAACCAGAGCACATTAGAAAGTTCAAAAAGTAAATTAGGATAGAGTTTTAACCTTGTAGGTGTATTGATGCATGTAAGCTGGCCTTATGAAGAATGCTTTTGTTGTTATAACTATCTACAGCAATGTTTCTCAACCTTTTTCTTTCCAATTACATACCACTTTAAGTAATCCCTATCTGTGATTAGTAAGGGATTGCTTAAGGTGGTAAGTGGGTGGAAAGGGAAGGTTGAGAATCAGTGCTCTAGACCCAATTTTTACTGAAATATTTTGCTTGAGAAAAATTGTCATCGGGCCATTTCCTTTGGAGTTATGAAACCATGCACATAACAAGTCAATTAGGTACGATTAAAACAGCGATTTTCAAACTTCTTCTTTCCATCCACATACCACCTTAAGCATAGGGATTACTTAAAGTGGTATGTGAGTGGAAAGAAAAGATCTACAGAGATGTTATATTTTTAAAAAAATTCTGCTAAAATGCTGCCCAAAAATGTTATAGACTGTCATTTTGGTGCCATCCACTTTGATGGTGTCACCCAGTGTGGTCTGCACCCCCCGCAACCCCGTAATGATGCCAGCGTTAGTAAGACTTTATATGTAAACTTGATGGGGGTGTTAATTATGATGGCGGGACGTTTAGCACAGCAGTTAGCGCAACACTGTTACAGCGCTAGCGGCCAGGATTCGAATTTTAACTTTAATTTTTTTTAAGTTGCGGGAATTACCTAATTAAAGTGATCTTTACAACACTAAAGACTATAATACTGATTTTGTTTTTCAAAATACTTCACATTTTGCACTCTTTCGCCTTTTAAATTGTGTATTTTTAATGCAGGTATATTAGTTAGGCATTGTAAGAGTGTGCCTCAGGCAACCGGAAACTTCACATATCAGGTCTGCAATCCCAGTAGGTGCTGGATTGTACTTCTCACAATATCACTGACCATGCAACACAATAGGTGCAGCACAGGTAGTGTAGCAGTTAGTGTATGCCAGCAATTCTCAACGGATTTCCCATAGACACCCTGGGGGCCACAGCACATTGAGAAAAAAGCCTTGTATTTTATTCACCTTGCATAACATTCTGTATATTTTGCCATATAAGTTGACTGGCAGATATTTCAACCCCCCTCTTTTTTTAGCCTCCTTTTAATGGTTTTATGATATATTGGGTGCATAAGTTGACCCCCCCCACCCTTTCTGGGCCTCCCAGCAACAGCCAATCACCAAGTAATAAAGCTGTAAATAAATCAAATTTAAAAAAAGTTAAAAAAAAACCTTGGCCTATTGGGCAGGAGCAGGAACCTCGGCCGACCGGGCAGGAGAAGCAACCTTTTCCCCCAGTCAGAGCAGCAACATCATTCTCCCGGCTGGAGCGGTGTCCTTTGCCTACATGGGAGAAGCAGCGACCTCAGCTTACTGGGCAGGAGCGGGGACCTCAGTCTCCCGGGTAGGAGCGGGGTCCTCGGGCTCCCGGGTAGGAGAGAGGACCTTGGGCTCTACAATTGTAGAATGCCTGGGTGAGTTATGGTGGTGCACAGTGGTGAGGGTAGGTGTCGGGGAATGGCGGCGCCGGCAGTGGGAAGGTGCTTCCAGGGTCAATTAATATGCCAAATCAGCATCCAGTGGTATTTTGAGGTGAATTTAAGGACTCAAAAGTATATCTGGCGTTTAAGTCGACCTTTTTTTTTAGAGATTTTTGAGGGTCTTGAGTCTCGATTTATACCCCAAAATGTACGGTAAATGTTTTATTTATATTTTTTATGTAGTCGGTAGGAGAGAAGTACAGAAGAAACCAAAACTGGACTGCTTCACCAGGAAGGGGGTCCGTGAACTTTGAACAGAGAAAGCAAGGGAAATTGACATGGAGTAGGAGTGAGAGATTTGTGTGTCCATTAATCTGGTGAGGAGGGGATCAAGCGTAGTCCTGCCATTCTACTAGTCAAATAGTTTGCTGACACTTAAGAGTACTGGATGGCAAATAAAAAATAAGGGCCTTGGGCAAAGTGCAACAGAGTGTTTAATGGCAATGGAACTGAATATCAGGAGAACAATGGGTTGAGAATGGATTTCCTGAAAATAGATGGTGAAGCTTGCCCAGTTTCACCACTTATTACATGTACTTCTGGTACCTTTCTAACAAAGTTATTTTTTCCAATCTACGTTCAGTCTTGATAATATAGAATCTTCAAGATGATGTATACCACAGTTATGGAGAAATCTGAACTAACTTAAAATGCAACTCATAAACTTAGTGCTTCTTATCTCAGATTTCCAGTCTTCTAAATTCAGAAGGATGAAACTGAAGAACAGGGCATGGATTAACTCAAACACCTGTTAGCAAGCCTTTCTGTCACAAACCTCAATTCTCTGCATGGATCTCCCTATGATATTGAAGTGTTCAATTCATGATGTGATTTAACTCTGGAAACCTACTGTTAATAATTGTCTTCTGTGATGTCTGCCTAAGGGTAAAAAATATTTGAAGATGCTGACAGAAGTTCCACATGTTTACATATTTAATAATGCAGGCCAGATTATGCTTTGGAAGCAGAACACATTTCAGAATAGATCTAACTTTGATTATCACTAGAAATTCACTCTTGCAGTTTAGAAGGTCGGGCAATAGCTGTGGTGAATATGGATTTCAATAAGGCATTTTACAAGGTCACCAGACTCATTCAGAAAGTCATGAGCCATGTGATCCATGGAACCTCTGTTATATGGATTCAGAATTTGCCTGCCTGTAGAAAGCAGAGGATAGTAGTAGATGGAACATATTCTGCCTGGAGGACAGGGGAACCTGTTCTGGGATATAGATAGGATGCAGAGTTGGGTGGAGGAGTGGTAGATGGAGTTCAATCTGGACAAGTGTGAAATGATGCATTTTGGAAGATCGAACTTGAAGGCAGAATCCATGATTCATGGCAGGATTCTTAATGGTGTGGCAGAACAGAGGGATGTTGGGGGTCCAAATCCATAGATCTCCTAAGGTTGCCACCCAGGTTTATAGGGTAGTTAAGAAGGCTTATGCTATGTTGGCCTTCATTGGTCAGGGGATTGAGTTCAAGCACCATGAAGTTATGTTCCAGCTGAATAAAATTCTGATTAAATCACAGTTAGAATATTGTGTTCAGTTCTGGTTGCCCCATTGTGGAAACTTTGGAGAGGGTGCCAGGATTGGAGAAAGTGTCTAATGAGGCAAGGTTAACAAATCTATGGATTTCTCTGTGGAGTGAAGAGGATGAGAAATGATTTAATAGAGGTCTACAAGATTATGAGAGGCAGAAATAGGGTGGACAGCCAATACCTGGTTCTGGGGACTTTAGGAAGGGAAAATTAGAGGTGGACGATCCAGTGACCAGAGCTAGAGACGGTGAGCAAATTTAAATTCCTAGGATCTCGGAGGACCTTTCCTGGACCGAACACATTAATGTCATCATGAAGAAAGCATGTCAGTGCCTCCACTTTCTCATGTTTGTTGTAGAGGTGTGTAGTGGGAAGTGTGATGACCGGCTGAATCACTGCCTGGTATGGGGGTACCAATTCCTCTGAGTGGAAGCCCTGCAAAAGGTAATGGACACAGCCCAGTACATCACAGGCAAAATTTTCATCATGATCGAGAAGATTTTCATGGAACACTGCCGTTGGAGAGCAGCAGCAAGCATCAAGGAGCCACACCACTGAGGATGTGGTCTGATCTCACTGCTGCCATCAGGAAACAGGTATAGATGCCAGAGGACTTGTACTATCAGATTCAGGAATAGCTGCTACCCCTCCACCATCAGAATCTTTAACAATAAACTCAGAGACTCATTTAAGGACTCTTAATTTGAATAGTATTTATTACTGAATATTTATTTTTTACTGTATTGCACAGTTTGTTTATTTTTCTTTCTTTGTTTACTTTTATCTCATTTAAGTACAGTTTATTGCACTACTGTCAAATAGAAAATTGCCCTGGCCCACCGGAAAATGAATCTCAGGGTTATATGTGATGTCATGACAATAAATCTGAACTTTGAAAATCTGTTTAAAGTTGGAGGAGTAAAATTCAGGGGAGATGTCAAGGATGTTTTTTTTAATGCAGAGAGCAGTGGGTGCCTGGAATACATTGCCAGGAATGGTGGTGGAGGCTGGTATAATAACAACATTAAAAAGCCACGTAGGGAGGCACATGGATGCCAGAAAAATAGGGTGTGAGGGAGGGAAGGTTTAGAGTGTTCATTAGGTTTATGTCACAAGATTGTGGGCTAAAATGTTTTGTTTTATGCCAATCCAATCTTTTTTTCTGACAGCTGTAGCTTTGTCAATGTAACCTCCGGTGCATAATCAGCTTTCATGTTATTTTGCACAAGTCTACCGACTTCACTCGCTGCCTCGTAAACTGATGGTCTGATGGCAACATCTGATTTTTGATGATCCTATGAAAATCGGAGGTAGAGTAATTAAATGACTCAAACACAAACCATTCCTTGAATTGAAGCAGAATAATGGCAGAAAAGTTCACCAAAATACTGGGGGTGTATGTTACTTGAATTTCACAAATGTTGGGGAATCATGGTTGATCAGCACACATTAGTAATTGAACAAACCAGCCATTTTTCCAGACAATTGCTCATCTATTCTGTTCATTGTAAGGCAATTTTGGCATGCAATTTTATCGCAATCTTCAAAGGTGGCCCCTTGGCATTTGTTATCTGCATATTTCATCAGAATATTATTGTGTATTTACTTCCCAAAGTGCCTTTGAATTTTTCATAGATTCATTTGAATTTCAAACAAAACTTCACATCAAGGCTGAATATATAAGGAAGGGATGAGTATCTTCAACTGATTTTTCTCTAGATGCTTGAAGGTGCATGAAGGATGGCATGGTTGACATAGAGGTTAGTGCAACACCTTTACAGCCTCAGCGATTGGGACTGGATCGGGGTTCGAGTCCCGTGCTGTCTGTAAGGAGTTTGCACATTCTCCCCATGTCTGTGTGGGGTTTTCTCCAGTGGTCTGGTTTCCTCCCACCATTCAAAACATACTGGGTGTGGGGGGGGGGGGTGTAGGTTAATGGAATGTAAATTGGCTGGCACAGACTCCTGGGCCGAAATGGACAGCCACGAAAATTTTTTTTAAATTAACTTTTAGTAATTGGGTAATGGTTTCTAAGAAAATGGAGAAAGGCTTGGAAAGGATCTGAATAAACCTTGATTAAATATAGCTTTTGCATTTTGTCAAGCATTTCCCCAATGGGGGCTGTCCAGAAGCACTTCAGAACACGAGTAACTTTTGTGTCTCGCCAATTTTATAATGTATGAAAGATAGGCTGGATAAGATGTTGATCATATGGAAAGAAATAATGAGTGCTCTGTATAGGAAGCTGTCAAATTAGGGAACAGTTAAAACTGAAAATACTGTGAGTATGTCTGAAATACTGAGAAAATTACTACACTTAAGGTGTATTAGGAATTTTTCGGGAGTTATGCAGAGAACAGACAAATGAGAACCAGACTTTAAAAAAAAACTACTGTTGATATTAAAAAGGCAGCCTTGTAACAAACAGCAACGTCTACAGAATGCAGGTTACAGGCCCACAAAATGGGACTGCTTAAGAAATATGGTTTGCAATCTGATGAAGGGCTCAAGCCCGAAATGTTGGTGATGTATCTTTACCTTTGCTACATCGAGGCACTGTTTGACCTGTTGAATTTCTCCAGCATTTGTGTGCTTTTGGTTTGCAATCTGATATGACTATGAAACAATAAAAACATCAAAATTGCAGATGCTAGAACCTTGAGCCAAAAATGAGATGCTGGAGCGACTTGATGGATTAAGCAGCATCCCGGGGGAGGAATGTCTGTCAATATGTTGGGTTGGGAACATTTATTGAGACTAAAGTTGGGAGGAGTGACATCAATATCAAGCAGTGGGAGGGGAGAATAGAGGTGGTGGGGAAGGCTACGGAGGGGCTAAATGGTGATGGGGTATTGGACATATGGTGGGAGAGGTGGAGAGACAGGTAGAGTGGGAGTCACTGGAGGAGGGAAAGGCTAGAGGGAAAAGTGAGAACAGTTGTAGGTAAAGATGTGAGAACAGGAATGGGTAAAGAAGTGAGTGCAGGAGTAGGTAAAGAAGGGATGGAAACAATGGAATCAGATAGAGGGGATCACCTAAAATTGAAAAAGGCCATGTTCGTTCCATTAGGTTTAAGGTTGTCCAGGGAGAACATGACGTGTTCATCCAGCAATGGATGAGGCTGAGGACAGATATGTCTGTGTGAGAATAGTGATAGGAATTAAATGGTTAGCAACTGGGAGTTCCAGCTAGGAGCTACTGACAAGTGCAGGTGCTCAGAGAAGCAATCTATGCTTTGACTCATCAATGTAGAAGAGGCCACACTTCATATACTGAACACAATAAATTAAGTTGGATAATCTGCATTTAAAACACTTGTGTCACTTGGAAGGTCTGTGTGCAGGTGAGGGAAGAAATGCAGGGATAAGTATCTGCAGTTACAGCAGGAAGTGTCCAATGTGGTAGAAGGATGGGTGGGGGAGGGGGGGATTGAATCTGCGGGGGGGTGGGGGGGTTTAGAAACTGATCCTTATGAATAGTGGATAAAAGTGGAGAGGGGAAGATGTGGCTGGTGGTGCGATCATGTTGAAGTTGGTAGAAGTGTTGGAGGATAATATGTTGGATGCAGAGGCTGGTGGTGGGGGGGAGCGGAAAGTGAGGACTCTGTCCTTGTTCTGTATGGGTGGAGGTGGCTTGAGAACAGAAGCAATGCAAGTGAATGAGATGCTTTATCTTCCTTTTGCCCTTGATATACTTTATTTCACCCCTTCCCACTTCAGTCTCTATGAAGGGTTTGCAAACCATATTTCCAAAACATTGACAGACTATTTCTATCCGTTGACATTGCCTGCCCCAATACGTTCTTCCAACTTCTCAATGTTTCATCATGACCATGAGACCCTCTTATAAGTATGTTAATTCTACCACACTGGGTGCATGTTAACCAGGCATCAGACTCTTTATTTTGCATAATTGTGAGAGAAATCAGGGAAGATTCATCAGTGAACACATCAAACATGTTCAAAGGCATATTTGCTCTGCCGATCAACAATTGAGATATATGAAATAAATAATGTTTTTTAGTGAAATATTTTTTATTTTTTGGATTTTGAGCATCTTCTGAATCAATCCAATTCAATATATGTTTATTATGTATTTTAGCAATTCAGATTATTTTAGTAGGGGTTGGGGTTTGGAAGTGAGGGATTATTTGGGGTTTAGATGTTTTTTTTTCTATAGTTTTTTCTTTCTATAAATCAACATGTATTTACTTAAGTTTTATAATAATGTGCCACATTATTATAAGGCACAATAATGCACCTGCCACATTGACCACCGCCAGTGGGTTGATATCACCTTCAACCGTGCATCTTGGCGCCTCACAGTTTGGCGGGCAGCAACCTCCTTTGAAGAAAACCGCTGAGCCCACCTCACTGGCAAAAGACAAAGGAGGAAAAACCCAACACCCAACCCCAACCCACCAATTTTCCCTTGCAACCGCTGCAACCGTGCCTGCCTGTCCCACATCGGACTTGTCAGTCACCAATGAGCCTGCAGCAGACGTAGACATACCCCTCCATAAATCTTCGTCTGCGAAGCCAAGCCAAAGAAAGAAGAATAATGCGATATATGAGTTTTGTCAATTGTTGATTTTAAATAAATAAAAAAACTAATTGAGATATATGTGTACCCAGAATCAGTGCTCACATCATTAATTTTGAGGGTCTGGATTCTCTATTTTCAGAAGCTCTTAGACCGTACGTGTGAATTACTTTGCTCCAGCAAAGGTGTTTGAACGTTCAGAAGTGTCTTCTTAATTGCTGCCTTTTCCCATTGTAAATATGTAGTTCAAAGGAACCGTTTGTCTGAATGTTGAATCATGGTACCAATTGAGGTTGTATTGAATCACTATTAAAAGTAGAAAAACCTAATATATGCTGAGTTTGGAGAGACTCTACTCAGCAGGGGTCCAAGAGATTGTTTGCTGCTTGTAAATGAATAAAGGCATTTTTGCATTTACTCAGTCACAGTCATCACAAGGTGCTCTTGTTAAATCCCATTCTGAATATAGTTTCCAACTCTGATCTGGACGAAATTAAAGGGAGAAGTTTGTGAATTGGAATCATTACAAACAAGACATTTTGGTGGTAAGAGAATGGAAATTTAAAGTGATATTGTGGTGGTTTATATTTTAATCAATATGTTAAAAATATAACATTTGGAACATCACATTATATCGAAATGTTACAATAGAACCAAAGAGCTCAGGATCCAACCAGCAAGAGCTTTTTAGGAATGATAGCAGAAAACGTTATTTACACCAAAAATGGTTAATGTGTCAGTACTTGGGATAATACAAAAAAAAGCAATAGAATCAATTTACGATGTTACAGTGGGATAAATTAATAAAGGCAGCATGGTCTCCTTCATCTCCAATTGAAAAATGAAGATTCGATGACAAATATAACAGAAACTTTAAATCAGAATTCCACTGGATCCATTTCTCAAACCTGCATCAAATTGAACATTTTATTACACTGGCATTTGATGGTTTCCTGCTGAAACATTTCATTAACCTTTACAGTTTGATCTTTGAATTGCATTGATGTCACTATTGCACTTTCAATTTGTAGTAGTATTGACTATCCATGATAGAACTGGTGAATAAAGAAACATTTAATTAGAAAGATATGTATTTCAAGTGACAGAGTATGTGTCTTGGGATAAACTAGGAAACTTTTCGTGGTGTTCATTTATATTTCTTTGCTTTTATTTATCTAAAAGTGCCTGCCATCATTTTAATTCATCATTAAAGATGTGCCTAAATGGTGTTTCTTAGTATGTTAAGAAATATAACTTTTTAAAATCTTTATTAATCTATGTGCCTGATTTATTTATTTATTTGTCTGTTTATTTATTTTTTATTTACAGCCCGATAGAAGCCGATTCACAAGATAAAGGAACAGAAGTAGGCCATTTGGCACGAGTATTGTCCACAAATCCACTCTGAGCTAAACTGTTCTCATTTCTGGTTCCAACTTCCTTCCTTTTCCCCCACATCCCTTGATACCTTGACGAATTAGATACCTGTCAATCTCCCCTTTAAACTCCCAATGATTGGGCCTCCACAGTTGTATGTGGCAACGAATTCCACAAATCGACGACCCTTTGGCTAAAGAATTTTCTCCTCATCTCAGTTTTAAATGGGTACCTTCTAATTCTAAGCCTGTGCCCTCTTGTCCTGGATTTACTCACCAAGGGAAATATCTTATCAACTCTGTCTAATCCTTTCAGCATTCGATATGTTTCTATGAGATCTCCTCTCATTCTTCTATATTCCAACGAATATAGTCCAAGAGCCACTAAATGTTCCGATGTTAGCCCCTGCATTCCAGAAATAATCCTGTTAAATCTTCTCTGTACTGTCTCCAAAATTACTACATCCCTTTGAAGATAAGGGGCCCAAAAACTGCACACAGTTACTCCAAATGAGGTCTCACCAGTGCTCCATAGAGCCTCATGGATGCCATCATAGCATTTGCCTTTTTTACTGTCAATTCAACCTGGTGGTTAACTTTTAAGTTATCCTGCACGAGGACCCCCAAGTCCCTTGGCACTTACAAATATTGAATGTTCTCTCCATTCAAATATTAATCTGCCTGGTTATTTCCTCTTCTAAAATGTACAACCTTACATTTTCTAACATTGTATGTCCTCTGTCATTTCTTTGCCCTCTCTCCTGAACTGTCCAAGTCTCTCTGCAACCTTTCAGTTTCATCAAAACTTCCATCACCTATCTTGGTGTCACCTGCAAACAAAACCATTCAGTCCATAATCTAAATCATCAATATTTATTGTAAAAAAGAAGTGGCCCCAACACTGACCCATGCGGAACACCACTAGTAACTGGCAACCAACTAGAACATGATACTTTTATTCCCATTTTTTGCTTCTTGCCTATCAGCTAGTGTTCTTTCCTGTAATTCCATGCCCTCTCATCTTATTAAGCAACATCTTATGCGGCACCTTATTGAAGGCCTTTTCAAAATCCAAATGTACAACATCCACAGCCTCCCCCTTGTCCACCCTACTTGAAATTTCCTCAAAAAATTCCAATAGGTTGCTCAGGCAGGATCTTCCTTTCATGAACCCATGCTGGCTTGGACCTATAATGCCTTGCACCTCTAGGTATTTCATAACCTGCACCACTAGGTATTTCATAACCTTGTCTATGAGAATCGACTCCAATAACTTCTCAACTAATAGGCCTATAATTTATTTTCTTTGCCTCCCTCTTTTCTTAAACAGTAGAACTACATTTGTGACCTTCCAATCCTCCGGAACTAGGCCAGAGTCTAGTGATTTCTGGAAAATTAATTCCAATGTCTTCACAATCTCCAAAGCCACCTCCTTCAGATCCCATGGGTGCACCTCAACCAGTCCAGGAGACTTATCCCTTTTAGTCCATTCTGCTTACTAAGCACTATCTCTCTAGTAATCATGACTGTATTTACTTCTATTCCATGAGACCTCCAACTATCAGGTCTTCCTCAGAGAAAACTGACGCAAAATACTCATTTAGTTCCTCTGTCATCTCTTTGTTACCCGCCCATTTAAACCTGTGGGACCCAATTTCACACAAATTAACCTACAACCCCGTACATTTTGGAGAGTGGGAGGAAACCGGAGTACCCAGGGAAAACACACACAGACACAGGGAGAATGTACAAACTCCTTACGGACAGCGTCGGATTTGAACCTGGGTCACTGGTACTGTAATAGCGCCGTGCTAACATCTTTATTGTAATGGGTGAGATTACCAATAGAAAAAGACTCAGGTGAAGGTAAGTGTAATAACTGACGACAAGTTAGACATTCTTCAGTAGTTCCAGGGAGGGTTTTGAAGGATATGGGGTAAACACTGCTCAGGGAAGCAGCTTGGTCAGTGTGGATGAATTGAGCTGAAGGGCCTGTTTCCATAGTTTGTGGTGCTATGACACAACAAGTAATTGTATATTATTGCAGCGTTTAGGTTACTGGACTAGGATGCAAAGATCTGGACCTTTGACAGAGAGTCACAAATTTCATATAAGTGAAACTGCTTCTGCAATTAAATAAATCCAGAATTATAAGTAAAAAGCCTTGCTTGGTAATGGTAACAAATAAAATATTTGATGTTCTTTAAAAAAAAAGGTATCTAGTGCACTAATATCCTTAATGGGGGGGACCTCTACTATCCTTACCTAATCTGGGCAGTATATGAACGAAGAACCACCGATAGCTTTATTTCAGAGACTATAAAGCTGACATATTTTATCTGTGAATGAATTAAAATCACTATTGCCATCTGAATGAGATTTTCATGTTGTATTAATACCCGACTAATATTTTCTCTGTCAGTTTTAAATAAAGATGATTAGAAAAATTGCTCTCATATAGCATTTTTATGTGATATTCTGAAGGAGGTCAACAGCGTGAAACCAAAGGGGTCAACTACCTACCTGATTGAGTGTCCAGAATTAGGGATCAAAATCACGGGATACAATACCAGCGAATTGGGACGTGTTTCATCAGGAATTTCTGCTTCAGGGCCATTGGAATTTTCTGCAATCACATCACTGAGATGAATACATTTTGGAATCTAGAGATATCGGGGGATATGGAGATGAGTCAAAGAATGGGGTTGAGATAGAAGGTCAGCCATGATCTTGCTAGGTGCTGAGCAAATTCATGGGGATATATGGCATATCCTCACTCCTGTTTCTGATATTTATCAGGTCTTTAATCCACTTTTCAAAGATTGCCATTTTTTGCTGTTGCAGATATTGAAAGGCAGGCAAAAAGTGGCAGGATAATTTGTGTACAGCAAGATCTTGCAATGGCAATTAAATGAATGTTTTACATGGTCTTCAGCTAGAAGAAAGTTGAGAATTTTGTTCCATTAATATTGGTTCATACCAAAATTCATAATGTTTGCTTTAAATATGTTTGAGTGAAAATTGGCTGGCCGGTCACATTTTGTGTTGGGTCTCTAAAGTTGTGTAGATCATTGCCTGGTTAACGAAAAGAAATCTGAAATGGCAATCTGGAATTCTCTTTGCAGTAGATTTATACAAAATAGCAGGAAGAAATAATGAAAGAGAAGGCAGGTAACTATTGATAAAACATTTATTAAGAAAATTATTCAGAATTAAAACTCACAAATCAGGTTTTCTTGTAAATTCTTAATTTAGTTAAATGAGCTGAATTAAAACTGAAGTAAAGCTTACAGGGATATAAGTATTTAAGGCAAACCAATAGCATGATAATCCAAATGATTCTTCCTTGATTAGCTGAATTCAACAAAGGATGATGCTGAAATTCAAAACATTTACAGTTCCAGTAAAGATGCTCAGTATTGTTGGATGTCCTGCCTGTCCCGCATCGGACTTGTCAGCCACAAACGAGCCTGCAGCTGACGTGGACTTTTACCCTCTCCATAAATCTTCGTCCGTGAAGCCAAGCCAAAGAAGAAGAAAAATATTGCTACAAAATATTTAGCGATATTTTCTAAATGTATGATTGTGCAATAAATTCAATATTTGAAATCAACCAAAAACAAACAATTAAACAAAAATAAAAATTGTCGCAGGGTGTAATCTTTGCAGGCCAACATGTAAATAGATCATATTTACCACCGTTAAAATCACAAACTACTGAAGAACTTGTTTGTTTATAAACTTATTTATAATTAATCATGATTTCCCTTATACTTACAGGAAAGGAAAATGCGTATCAGATTAAATCACACTCCAGTTGCTTTCAAATTCTCTATTTTTTCCCCCCAGTAATTGATTTCATGAGAGTTAAAAAATGTGAATCAAATTATGTGAAGCAACATGTGATACTGGCAATTTCTATGGATCTTGGTGAGTTAAACAGCAACTGTAGCATTCCCAAGGGAGCTTAAGGCAGATGTTATCTATATGATAGAATATTGCTGAAGGAATATTTAGAAACATAGAAGATAAGAGCAGGAGTAGGTCATTCGGCCCTTCAAGCCTGCTCTGCCATTCAATGAGATCATGGCTGATCTTAAAGTTCAGTACCCCGTCCCCGCCTTCTGTCCGTAACCTTATACTGAAGAAATAGATCTAATTCCCTCTTAAGTATATTCAATGAACCTGCCTCTACTGCCTTCGGTGGCAATGAATTCCACAGATTCACCACCCTCTGGGTAAAGAAATTCCTCCTCATCTCGGTCCTAAATGGTTTTCCTATTATCCTCGAACCATGGCCCCAGGTTCTGGACTCCCCCACCATTGGAAACATCCCATCTGCATCCATTCTGTCCAGACCTGCCAGAATTTTATATGTCTATGAGATCCCCTCTCAATCTTCTAAACTCCAGCGAGTACAATCCCAAATTGCGCAATCTTTCCTCATAAGTCATTCCTGCCATTCCAGGTATCAGCCTGGTGAATTGCCTCTGCACTCCCTCCATTGCAAGAACATCCTTCCTTAGATAAGGTGACCAAAACTGCACACAATACTCCAGGTGGGGTCTCACCAAGGCCCTGTACAGCTGCAGTAAGGTATCCTTGTTCCTATACTCAAACCCTCTTGATATGAAGGCCAACATACCATTTGCCTTTTTAACCGCCTGCTGTACCTGCATGCTCGCCTTCAGAGACTGGTGTACAAGCACCCCTAGGTCTCTCTGCACTTCCCCATCTCTTAATCTATTGCCATTCAAATAGTAATCTGCCCTCCGGTTTGTATTATCAAAGTGGATAACCTCACATTTATCCACATTGTAGTGCATTTGCCATGTATCTGCCCAGTCCCTCAATTTATCCAAATCACACTGGAGCTTCCTGACCCCCTCTTCTGTGTGCACAACCCCTCCTAGCTTAGTGTCATCTGCAAATTTGGAGATATTACATCCAATCCCCTCATCTAGATCATTAATGTAAATTGTGAACAGCTGGAGTCCAAGTACAGATCCCTGTGGCACCCCACTGGCCACCGCCTGCCATTCAGAAAATGAGCCGTTTATCCCAACCCTCTCTGAATTCTATCTGCCAGCCAGTTCTCAATCCACATCAATACCTTGCCCCCAATCCCATGAGCCTTGATTTTGCATGCCAGTCGTTTATGTGGGACCTTATCGAAGGACTTTTGGAAGTCCAGGTATACCACATCCACTGGCTCTCCCCCATCTCTTTTACGTGTCATCTCAAAGAATTCCAATAGATTTGTCAAGCACGATTTACCTTTTGTAAATCCATGTTGACTCTGTCCGATTCCTTCTCTGCTAGTCATATGCTCCGCTATTACATGCTTAATAATGGATTCCATCATTTTGCCCACTACTGATGTAAGGCTCACCGGCCTATAATTCCCCGCTTTTTCTCTACCCCCCTCTTTTTAAATAGTGGGGTAACATTAGCTACCCTCCAATCCATGGGTACTGATCCTGAGTCTATCGAGTTCTGGAAAATAATTCTTAAAGCATCTGCTATCTGAATGGCCACTTCCTTAAGTACCCTAGGATGTAGATTATCAGGCCCTTGGGATTTATTGGCCTTCAATTTCCCCAGGACCATGTCCGTATAGATACTGATTTCTTTCAGCTCCTCCCTTGCCAACATCCTTGGGAGGTTATTTGTATCCTCTCTTGTGAAAACAGAACTAAAGTAAGAATTTAATTGGTCTGCCATTTCCTTATTCCCCATTATATATTCCCCTGATTCTGACTGCAAGGGACCTACTCTGGATTTCACCAATCTTTTCCTCTTGATATATCTATAAAAGCTTTTGAGTTGGTTTTTATGTTTGCCGCAAGCTTACTTTCATAATTTATTTTTGCCCTCTTGATTAATCCCTTTGTCCTCCTTTGCTGCATCTTGAACTGTTCCCAATCTTCGGATTTGGTACTTTTTTTGGCCAATTGATATGCTTTCTCTTTGGACCCAATGCTGTCTCTAATTTCCTTTGTTATCCACGGTTGAGTCACCTTTGTTGGTTTATTTTTATGCCAAACCGGTATAAACGATTTCTGCAATTCTTCCATTAGATCTGTGAATGCTTTCCATTGTCTATCCATCGTCAACCCCCCCATAAACACCACCCAATCAATCTTACTCAACTCCCGTCTCATACCATCATAATTCCCTTTATTTAAATTCAGGACCTTAGTCTCGGTTTTAATTTCTTCACTCTCCATGTCGAGTGAGAATTCGTTCATATTGTGATCGCTCCTACCCAAAGGGCCTCGTACAACAAGATTGCTGATTAGCCCCTTATCATTGCATAATACCCAGTCTAAAATGGCCTACTCCCAAGTTGGTTCCTCGACATATTGGTCTAGATAACCGTCCTGTAAAAATTCAAGGAATTCCTCCTCCTCAGTATTTTTACTAATTTGTCTAGTCCAATCTATATGCAAATTTAAGTCTCCCGTGATGACAGCTGTTCCCTTATTGCACGCTTCTCTAATTTCTCTTTTTATGCCTTCCCTCACCTCTACATTACTTCTTGGAGGCCTATATACCACCCCCATTAACGTTTTTCGCCCCTTGCTATTCCTCAGTTCTACCCATATAGATTCCGCATCTTCCGAGTTAATATCCTTCCAGTCAATCGTGTACGTCCCTTCTCTCACCATCAATGCTACCCCATCCCCTTTTCTTTCTTGCCGATCTCTCCTAAATATGGTATACCCCGGAATGTTAAGCTCCCAAACTTGCCCATCTTGTAGCCATGTTTCTGTAATCCCAATCAAATCGTCTTTGTTTGTCTCAATTTCCACAGCCAATTCATCTACCTTGTTTCAAATGCTTCTTGCATTAAGATATAAAGCCTTCAGGTTTTCTTTTTTCACCTTCCTTGCTCTTTCTGATTCTTTACTTTCGCTGCCTAACCTAACTTTTCCTATTTTATCTTTCCTGTCCTTTGTCCTATCATACATGTTCCCATCCCCCTGCCAAATTAGTTTAAACCGCATCTGACGGCTGCACCAAACCTAGCTACCAATATATTGACCCCTTTTGGGTTTAGGTGTAACCCATCCTTCTTTTAAAGGTCATGCCTTCCCCAAAAGAGATCCCAATGGTCCAAGAAACCAAAACCCTGTCTTTTACACCAGCCCCTCAGCCACACATTCTTTTGTCTTAACCTTCCATTTTTGTCCTCAGGTGCACTTGGCACAGGTAACAATCCAGAGACCACAACCCTGGCGATCCTGTTTCTTAGCATCCGTCCTAGCTCGCAGTAATCCTTTTTCAGTACCTCCTCCCTCTTTTTATCTATGTCATTGGTACCCACATGTTCCAAGACATCAGGCTGCTCGCCGTCTCCTTTTAGAATACTCTAGACCCGATTTGAGATACCCGTAACCTTGCACCAGGGAGGCAGCACACCATGCGGGTATACCTATCTGGCTCACAGAATCTCTTGTCTGTACCTCTGATAATGAAGTGTCCAATGACCACTGCATTCCTCCTTACCTTTTGTACCACCGTGCCAGGCTCAGTGCCAGCAACCTGGTCGCTGCGGCCAGCTTCTTTATCACATTGAGAGGTGAATGTAGATTTCAGGATTTTAAAATACTGGAAATGTCGCTGCTCTTGAAAATAAAACACTTACTAATTAAAATGGTGGGTGCTCATTTCACTTTTTTTGTTGCCAGTACAGATTAGAAACGAACATGGTGAAAGGATATTTTTGATAAATATTTCAGTATATATTTTATTTATGGACATGTATATTTCAACCCAGTTGCCATTGTTTTAATACATAGTTGACCTCAATTCTAATGCTTATTGCTTTTTAAAGTATAGATTTTCTTGATGAAGGTGTCCTTCTTCCGATGGTTTTGACTTAATTGATGAATACAAGATCACTGTAACTAGGTTTAGTAAGATAAAATCAATGCTTTAGAAATAATAGTGATTTATTATGTTATAACATGAATGACTAAATCAATACTTATGGGGAGATATGGATGTAAGCCATGTTTCCTTGTTGGATGATGTCAACTCAACAGACATCTTAGAGTGATAGAGGAATACCTCTTATAGGTTCATAAGGTGTTAAACGGGGGATCATTTTGATGCAATCAATGATCGGGCAGACACTATAGCAAAGAGTGCAACCTGTGCAGTTTCCAGTCACTTGAGGAAGATGGGTCTTGGGATCAAAGATTATGGCCTAGAGAAAAGTAAAAATATGAGATAAAACCACAGCAAAACACACAACTAGCAACTATAATGTAAAAATAAAAAGGTGCTTCAGAACTATGATCAGATAAGACAATGGACAACATTTATTAAATATACAAAAGGATTCATCTAGAATGTGGGTGGCTGGTTCATTTTCAATTGAGTGCAGAAATATAAATATTGATAAGCTTGCTTCGAAAATCCAGCAACGCCACTCACAAGGCTAGTTCTTATTTCACAGAGACCATAGCAATCAGTATAAACTGAGACTTTGTTTATTCTAATTCCACCTGAAGAAATTTAACTCATTCTCAGTAACAATAAAGTAAAGATCGTGAAAGGATCATTTATTTCTGACTAGTTTTAAAACTAGTTTGGATTTACCGAGTTAAACTATCCTGGATTGGTTCGACAACAACACCATCTACAAATTCGCTGGTGATACCATGGTAGTGGGTTGTATATGGCAGGGAGATTGAAAATTGGTTGAATGGTGCATAAAAACAACCTCGCACCCAATGTCACCAAAACCAAGGAGCTGATTGCTGACCTCAGAAAGAAAAAGCCACAGGTGTACAATACATTGATCATGGTAAGATTAGAGGTGGAGAGGATGAGCAAATTTAAGTTCTTGGGAGTCACTATCTCAGAGGATTTTTCCTGGACTCAATGCAGTAATGGCATTGCGAAGAAAGCAAGTCAGTGCCTCTACTTCTGAGGGTATTTGTGGAGGTTTGGTATGACACAGAACCTCTTGCAAATTTATACAGATGCATGGTGGAAAATGTGCAGCATCATGGTCTGGTATGGGCTCATCAATACCCCTGAGCAGAAAACCCTGCAAAAGGTAGTGGACACAGTCGAGGACATCACAGGCAAAACCCTCCCCATCCTGAAGAACATCTACAGGGCACGTTACCTTTGGAGAACAGCACCCAGCAACACCCAGCACATGCTCTCTACTCACAGCTACTATCTGGAAAGTGCCACAAGACTAACACCTCCAGGTTCAGGAACAGCTGCCACCTCTCCACCTTCAGACTCCACAACAATAACTCAATTAGGGACTCATTTAAAGACTATTAGTTCAAAAGAGATTTGATCTTTCTACTTTAAGATCGTGATTTATGCAGTTATCTTTATGTGATAATTATTTTGGATTTACAAACATTTCCCTATATATCAAGCTAATTTTGTCCTCTTAATGTGTCCCAATGCCTAGATTTAGATTTCCAATTTATTGTCAGAGTACATACATTACATCACATACAACCCTAAGATTCTTTTTCCTGTGGGCAAGGCAGAACCACCTCTTATTGGTAGTGCAAAAAAAAACTGTACAAAATGGACACATGCAAATAAATAAAAAAATGTAAACAAACTGACTGCGAAATACTGAGAGAAAAAAAATCAATAAAGTGCAAAAGTAAGTTTACTTAAATGAGTCCCTGATTGAGTTTGTTTTTTTTTGAATATTTTAATTTCATAGTTGTAAAATTCAAACAAACCATATAATCATTTTTTTTAACATTCATGTCACATAAAGAGACTGTGTTTATCCTCCACCCACCTCCCTACATCTTCCACGTTTGTATAACTGAAAGTAGTCAATTAAATGACATTGATACAATTAAACTAAATTAAACTAAATTAAAACAAAAGTTAAAAAGTAAACACAAAACAAAACTGAAAGAAACACGTGCCTGAGTCATGTCCCACTTCTTTGATCACATTCATTTCCCTGCTGGGATGGATTGCTACAGGCCTCCTATTTTGAGGTGGTGGGGGGGGGGGAGAAACTAATTAATTTGAGCGCTAATATATTTCAAGTAAGGATGCCACAGCTTAATGAATGCATATGTTTCTTCCTTAGATTGTACATGATTTTCTCCAGGGAAATGCAACTCTTCATTTCCACATTCTATCGTGTAGTATTTATCTGGGAGTAGGACTTATAACCATATAACCATTTACAGTGTGGAAACAGGCCATTTCAGCCTTTTGAGTCTGCACTGGTTCACTAAAACAACTCCACTTGCTCAAACTTCCCATTCTCCACCAATAACCCTCCAACCCCTGTACACATCCAACCTTCTCTTAAATGACAGAAGGGACCCAGCTGCAACTATCTCATTCGGAAGATCATTCCATTCTGCCACCACTCGCTGAGTGAAAAAGCATCCTCTAATATTTCTCCTAAAGTTTTGCCCCCTTACCCTTAACTCATGGCCTCTTTCCAACCTCCCCTGCCCTCAGGGGAAAGAGTCCGTTTATGTCTAGTCTATCTATTCCTTTCATAATTTTAAATACCTCTATCAAGTCCTCTCTCAGTCATCTACGTTCCAATGAATAAAGTCCCAGTCTCCTTAATCTCTCCCTGTAATCCAGATGCTGTAAGCCAGGCAGCATCCTTGTAAACCTGCTCTGCACCCTCTCCACCTTATCTATATCCTTTCTATAATTTGGAGACCAGAACTGAGCACAGTACTCCATACCTGGCCTCACCAATGCCTTAAACAGTTGCAGCATCACCTCCCAGCTCCTGTACTTTATACTATGATTTATGAAGGCCAGCATACCATATGCCTTCTTAACCACCCTGTCTACATGGGAATCCACCTTCAGTGAACTCTGTACCATAACCCCCAGGTCCCTCTGCTCCTCTGCGTGCCTCAATGCCCTCCCCTTAACTGCATATGTCCTATTCTGGTTATTTTTACCAAAATGCAACACCTCACCATCTTTCAAGCCCACTCTTCCAAACAAACCAAATCCTTTGGTAATCCAAGAAAATCTACCTCACTATCCACCACTCCCCCTATTTTTGTATCATCCGCATATTTCCTTACCCAGTTAACCACACCCTCCTCTAAATCATTAATATAAATGATAAGCAACAAGGGACCCAGCACGATCCCTGAGGCACCCCGCTTGTCACAGGCCTCCAACCTGACATTCAGTTGTCCACCATGACTCTCTGCTGTCTATCTCCCAGCCTCCTCTGAACCCATGTCACAATCTCTCTACTAATTCCTAGTGACTGAACTTTCCTTATTAACCTTCCATGCGGAACCTTACTAAAATCCAAATAGATCACATCCACTGCTCTACCTTCATCTTGTCACTTCCACAAAAAAACTCCACAAGGTTCATTAAACATGACTTTCCTTTTACAAACCCATGCTGGGTGCCCTTAATCAATCCCTGCCTATCCAGATATGCGTATATACTATCTTGAAGAATACCCTCCATAACCTTCCCCACCACCGGTCAAACTTACTGGCTGATAATTACTTGGCCTACACCTAATGCCTTTTTTGAACGATGGAACTACATTTGCAACCCTCCAATCCTGTGGTACTACCCACTCCTCCAGTGATCTTTGAAAAATCACTGTCAGTGCCCCCGCTATTTGTCCCCTGAACTCCCTTACTGGGAAAAATCCCATGAGGACCAGGAGACTTATCCACCTTAATTGACCCTAGAAGCTCCAAAATGCTCACTTTACTAATCCCTACCCTTTCCATAACTAAGCACTTTGCCTCTCATCTCGTTTAGCGCAATGTCCCTTTCCCTTGTGAATATGGACGAAAAAAAATTGTTCAATATTTCTCCCATCTCATACAGTTCCTGACAGTTCACCGGTCCCATCATCCAGTGGACCTATTCTATCCTTAACCCTCCCTTTACTGTTCACATTTCTGTAAAAACCCATAGGATTCATCTTTGCCTTATTAGCTATGGACACCTCATACCTTCTTTTTTCCTTCTTAAGGTATTTCCTGCAATCTAAGTAATGACCATACATCTCCTCAATCCCTTGTTTTTTTTTATATTTGGTACAGGCCTCCCTCTTGTCCCGAACCAACCTCTTAATTTCACCAGAAAACCACGGCTCCCTCGAACCTTTAGTCTTCCCTTTCGGCCTGACTGGAACATAAAGATCTTGTACTCTCAAAATCTCACCCCTAAATGCTCCCCAAATTTCCTCTACATCCTTTCCGACAAAAAGATCAGCCCACACAACTCTCTGCAAATCCCTTCTCATTTCTCCAAATCTGGCCTTCCCCTACTCGAAGACCTTCAACCTCAGACCCAACCCATCCCTTTCCATCATTAAGCTAAATCTAATGGACCCATGATCACTGGATCCAAAGTTCTCTCCAACACTTACCTGCGTGACCTGCCCCATTGCATTCCCAAACAACGGATCTAACATCGTTTCCCCTCTAGTTGGCGTCTCAACATATTGCTGCAAAAAGCAATCCTGAACACAATGCATAATTACTAAGCCATCCTGCCCTTTTACTGACTGAGTTTCTCAATCTATGTTTGGAAAATTGAAATCCCCAACCAACACCACCCTATTTCTACTGCACATCTCACCTATTTCCTTACAGATTTGCTTTTCTAGTTCCCTTTCCCCATTTGGAGGCCTATAATATATACCCAAAATAGTAACCTCACCCTTCTTATTTTTTAGCTCTACCCACACTGCCTCCCTCGACGAGCTCGCCAGTCTATCTTCCTCGAAACCGCTATACATTTCCTGGCTACAAATGAAATTTGGTATTTGGGCATTGAAAAGCTCACATCCCCAATGTCTCCCAGAAGGTACACTTTTTAAAGAATGTCCCCCAGGTCTTCCCAGAAAGACCTTAACTTTGTACATAGCCAGGTGGAGTGGACAAAAATTCCAACCTCCACACCACACCTAAAGCACATTTCTAAAGTTTCTGGCTTTGATTTATGTAATTTTTGAGGTGTGAGGCACAACTAGTGCAAGGCATTGTATTGCACCGTCTTGTATCTGCCATTGATGACCCCGTCACAGTGTCCAGACATAGGTCCTGCCACCACTCTTTGTTGATTGTTGTGCCCAAGTGATTCCCATCTCTCCCTCGATCTGTGTAAGCCCAGCTTCAGGCCCCTCACTTTGGAATATGTAAAACATTCGAGAAATAAATCTACACGCAATCCCCTTTTGAATTAAAATCTCCACATTACTACATCTAGGTAAGGTCATAGATGGTCCCAATTATTTCCTTTTTTTTTAAAAAATTTTTATTTTTCACACTATAAACCACATTGATCAAGATACATACATTTTCCTTTTCAAATATATAGAGTGTTGTTTTCTCCCCCCCACTCCCACTTCCCCTCCCACCCTCCCTACCTCCCCTCCCATTCATTTAACAGAGCAGTTGGAAAGGGAAATAGCAAATATAGAAAAAGAATTAGCAATGAAGGAAGACACAACCAAAAGAAGAGAATTGGCAGATAAAAAAATAAAATATAAAACACTACAAACTTATAAGGTGGAGAAGAACATAATGAAGACAAAACAGAAATATTATGAGCTAGGAGAAAAAAACGCACAAAATTCTAGCGTGGCAGCTTAAGACAGAACAAACTAAGAGAATGGTATTGGCATCAAGGAAAAAAGACAAACAAATCACATATAATCCAACGGAGATTAATGAAAACTTCAGAGAATTCTACGAACAATTATACCAAACTGAAAACAAAGGGAAAGAAGACAAAATAGATGAATTTTTAACTAAAATTGAACTACCAAAATTACAGAGGAACAAAATAAATTAACAGAACTATTTGAAATAGTAGAAATATAAGAGATAATAAAAATAAACTACCGAATAATAAAACATCAGGAGAGGATGGATTCCCAATAGAATTCTATAAAACATTTAAAGATTTATTAATTCCTCCCCTCCTGGAAGTAATCAACCAGATTGATAAAACACAAAGCTTACCAGATTCATGCAAAACAGCAATAATTACAGTAATACCAAAGACAGGGAAAGATCCACTCGCACCAGCATCATATAGACCAATATCTTTACTTAACACAGATTATAAGATAATAGCTAAACTATTAGCAAACAGATTAGCTGACTATGTACCAAAAATAATAAATCTAGATCAAACTGGATTTATTAAAAAAAGACGAACAACAGACAATATCTGTAAATTTATTAACTTAATTCATGCAGTAGAAGGAAATAAAGCTCCAACAGTAGTGGTTGCTTTCGATGCAGAGAAGGCCTTTGACAGAGTAGAATGGAATTATTTATTCAAAGTACTACAAAAATTCAGCTTACCAGTGAAATATATTAATTGGATTAAAGCATTATATAAGGGGCCATTGGCGAAAGTGACAGTAAATGGATATATATCAAAACAATTTAACTTAAGCAGATCAACAAGGCAGGGATGCCCACGATCTCCCTTATTGTTTGCGTTAGCCATAGAACCATTAGCAGAACTGATAAGAACAGAAAATAAAATAAAAGGGATAAAAATAAAAGACAAGGAATATAAAATCAGTTTATTTGCAGATGACGTTGTAGTATACTTAACAGAACCAGAAATATCAATAAAAGAATTACATAAGAAATTGAAGGAATATGGAGAAGTGTCGGGATACAATATTAACGCAAATAAAAGTGAAGCAATGCCAATGAATAATGCGAATTTCTCAAAATTTAAGAAAGAATCACCATTCAGATGGCAAATGCAACCAATGCGATACCTAGGTATACAAATAAATAAAAACTTCGGCCATCTACATAAACTCAATTATTATCCACTAATGAAAAATATTACAGGACGACTTAGAGCATTGGAAAGACTTACAACTAACTCTAATAGGAAGGATAAACTGTATTAAAATGAACATTTTCCCAAGGATACAATACGTATTTCAGGCATTGCCAATACACTTGACAGAGAAATTCTTCAAGGAGTTAAAGAAAATAATAAGGAAATTTTTATGGAAAGGGGGGAAACTGAGGATAGCACTAGATAAATTAATAGAATGATATAAACAAGGAGGCTTACAACTGCCAAACTTTAAAAATTATTATAGAGCCGCACAATTAAGATACCTATCAGATTTTTATCAAACAAGGGAAAAGCCAGATTGGACTAGATTAGAACTAGATAAAATAGGGGAGAAGATACCCAAACATATATTATATTAGTGGGATGAAAAATTGGTACAACGTAGGAATTCTCCAGTATTACATCATCTGCTCAATATTTGGAAGAAGATTCAAGTAGAAAGGAATAAAACAAATTACCAACTACCAAAACTAATACTGACGCAAAATCAGCTAATCCCTTTTACAATAGATAACCTTTCCTTTAGAGAATGGGAGAAAAAAGGGATCAAAAGAATAGAAAATTGCTTTTCGGAAAATAAATTATTATCCTTTGAACAAATGAAGGATAAATATAATATAACTCACGATACAGTGTTGGCATACTACCAACTGAAATCCTACTTGAAGGACAAATTGGGAAGCAGTCTGAGGTTACCAGAGGGAAGTAATTTTGAATATGTGATTACAGACACAATGATAATCAAAAAATTTATAACAAACATGTATATTAAACTGCAGGAAAAGGAGAATGAGGAAACAAATGGTAAAACTAAACAAAAATGGGAACAAGATCTAAAATAAAGATAAAGAAGGAAACATGGGAGAAGTTATGCTCAGGAACTATGAGAAATACAATAAATACGAGGTTAAGTATGATACAATATAACTGGATACACAGGCTATATATTACACTTCAAAAGTTAAATAAATGGGACCCAACAGTATCTGACAGATGTTTTCGTTATAAAAAGGAAATGGGAACAACAATTTATACAATCTGGACATGTGAGAAAGTGAAAAAATTTTGGGAAGATCTAAACCAGATATTAAATAAAATCACAAAAAGCAATATACCAAAAAACCCAGAGATCTTCCTCCTAAGTAACATAAAAAACAAAGAATTTGGACTTGATTTGGATGGAGCACAAAAAAGATTTGTTATGATAGCCCTAGCTGTAGCAATAAAATGTATTATGTCAGCCTGGAAATTAGAAGATAACTTGAGAATACAACAATGGTATATAGAAATGAATAAATGTATTCCATTAGAAAAAATAACATATAATTTAAGAAATAATATTACAATATTTGAATAAATATGGGAGCCATACATGAAACATAATAGAGAAAACCTACCGGGGACATCTACCACCTAAAATGACAGAAGGAGAAGAGAATGAAAAGAACTGACTCAGTGGAATTTCTTGTTTATTTTTATTGAGTGACAACATTGTTTGACGGGTTTAATGTATCTTAGAGTCCCAATTATTTCCTTAAGAAAGATCTTATTTGCAGATAGCAAAAGAATGTTCTATTAGACTAATCGTATTTGTTCCTCAGCTGCTCGAATGACATAAGATGCCTTCGCTGAAGGACTCCAGCCCAACACGTTGGTGATGGATCTTCACCTTTGTTACAAAAATACACTGTTTGACCTGCTGAGTTTCTCCAAAAGTTTTTTTCACTGAACTATGGTGTCAACAAAATCCTGTGTTTTACCTCTGCTTTAGTATGGGGGGTTACCTGTTTTCTTTGAAATTAATTTAGTGTCCCACTTGTATATAAACTCTCCTGTTATCTTTTCACCCATTGCATTTAGTCCAATTTGTGTCCAGAAAGGAGGAGGGGGCTTTCTTAAAGAGTGAGGCAATTAACTTTGGCTCCTCTGCCCAGTAATATCTTTTGAAATCAGGTCATTTTAAACTCCTCAAATTATAGTCCCACGTCAACTTTTCCATGGAGATTCTAGCCAATTTTCCGTTCCACAGGAACCTCCTGACATATTCGTTGAGCGTCTTTAAAAGACCCTGTGGCAACGAAATGTGTAATGATTGAAACAGATACTGGAGCCCTGGCATCACCTTCATTCTGATACAGTTAACTCTGCCCACCAGTGTTATGGGCAGAGTCCTCCATCTATCAAGGTCCTTCTCAATCTTCCGGACCAAAGGGAGATAAGTAAGTTCATATAAATTGCTCAAATCCTTATTCATTTTTATCCCCAGATATTTAATGCCTTCTTGTGGCCATTTAAATGGACTTCCCTGTTGATATATTTTTTAATCCCCGTTTGTCAAAGGCATAATCTCACTTTTGTCCAGATTTACTTTATAGCACAAGACCTTCCCATAATCCTCCAGTGTGGTCCTCAACCTGGCCAACGACACCCTCCCCCCCCATATAATCAGCAAAAAGGTTGATTTTGTGTTCCACCTGACTGACCACTTATGTCTGGATCCCACCATTCATTCCTCCTCAATTCAGCTCCCTTGACCTCAGATCCCCAAAACTCCCACACCCCACAGCGCTACTGTTCTGCCCACATCGCCCTTTAGTCCGCCTCGGCTCGGCCCCCCACCCCCCGGACCTGAATCTCCCGCGCTCGACTGCGCTCCAACCACATCGGTCATGGCCTACCGCTGGCCCCCTCGAGATCCAACTTTATCAGGGCTATTCTGTTTCTCCCTCCTGGGTGAGCCTTGTTCTCTCGGGAAGTTTCGAGGCTCTGCTGTCACTGCTGCCACCACCGGTGTCTTATTAGGCCCCGGGTCAGCCTCTCCACCTCCACCATGAGGTGAGTCTTTTCCTCTATCCAGGTTCTTTGTTCTTTTTTCTTTCCCTTCTCTCTCTTTCTTCTATTCATATATTTGGTCATCTTCCTTCTTTTTAGGGGACTTTTTATTTTGGGGATCATCTTGTATCTATTCTCTCTTCCTCAGGGAGATCTTGGATCACCTTACAAGCCTCTTACTGCTATCTTGGATCGCCCCCTGATCGAGCTTTTTGGGAGAAGTCTGATGGTGGAAGGTGAACAGCTTTTTGTGAACTTGACGATGTGAGTCTTGTGGCACCAATACTCCTTTCCTGATAGTAGCAGCGAGAACAAAACATGTGCTGGATTGTGTGGACCCTTGATGATTGCTGTTGCTCTCCGTCAGCTGTGCTCCCCTGTAGACATTCTTGATGTGATGTCCTGGGCTGCGTCCTGCCTTTTGGAGGGCTTCATGCTCAGGTGCATTGGTGTCACCATGATGCAGCCGGTCAGCTCCCTTTCCACCACACCTCTGTAGAAATCTTTCCAAGTTTCTGATGTCATTCTAAATCTTTGCAAACTCCTGAGGAAGTTGAGGTGCTGACGTGCTTTTTTCACGATGCCATTTGTGTGTTGGGCCAAGGAAAGATCCTCGCTGACTCCCAAGAACTTAAATTTATTTTCACCTTTCACAAATGGTCTATTTATGATTAAAATGAAGTATAACAATTATTGTCAATATTTAATTCTGTACTGAATCCTGCAGTTAAAAATATTCCAGCATATAGAAAGAAGGAAAATAACTTAGCTGTTAAAGAAGCGAAATAACATAGGGAGTAGCTTAGAAAATAGGAACTGCGTAATTGCCTCCAAAGTAAGTAATCTCACTCAAAACAAAAGGCCAAAAATTACATTATAAGCAAAGTTTCATGTAAACAATTTCTGGAATATTTGAAATTAAAAATCTATCTCACTGTCACTTGAAAGTCACACAATTAAAATATAACAGAGAAAGCTGGGTCCATCTGTGGAGAAAGTCTGAGTTAATGTCCAAATTTGATGACCTTCAACAGATGCTGTAATTTGCACAGATACTGACTTGTCGATGTTTTTAACATGTACAATGCAGTGTCAATTCCCCTTGCACAGCAGCACAGGACAGGCGATGGCGAACTGGAGCGTCTTTCTGCTCGGTTTTCTTTTCCATTGAAGTTAATGGGATAGAAAGTGTGGCAGACCGCAAAATAGCAACAGGTGCTCTACTGCCTGACATGAGTTTTCATTCGGTGCCTTTCATCTGAAAAGAGCTCACTTAAAAATCAATGTTTTAGGCCAATTTTATTGAACTACTACGAAACTTGTAAACTAAACACCCATGGGGAAACATAGCAAATACCCTAACCATAACAAGGCCCAATCTGAAATAAATATGAAAGGTCTGCTGCACTGAAACAATAGATAGTGGCATGACACACCACATACCTTCCGTTCTACAATGCTTTGTATCTCCTATATTCCTTTGTATGCTTCAGTTTTCTACTATTTGCCAACTGGTAGGGTATTGACAAATCACTTCATGTGAATTACTGTCAACTAACAATAGAGAATATGATTGCTGAACTCGTGAAGTGTCAGTTAGATGACACAAAGCCAGGCAAACCTTGAAATATTTCAAACACAAATTTAAAAAAATCCAGATTAAAAATTACGTGTGAATGATTTTAAAACTAACTGTTCTCTGAAGCAAACTCTTTTTAAAATCCGAGAGTGCATGAAATCAAGTCCATGAATTTTTAGCTCTTGAGCCTAGTAATTTGCCCCATAATTTTTCTTAATTAACATTAATTATTTTAAGATCTTTAACCTCATTAGACTTTGGGTTCCCACAATTTTTAGTCAGGTTTTTTGATTGCTGCAGTGACTCAATTACATGCGCGCACACACACGCTTACACCTACACACACAACTTAACGTGCATTTTTGTGAGCGTTTTATATGGTAATTAGCAGAATTGTTGTCTCTTAGGAGCAGAAATCGGAATTTATAATTTCCAGTAAAAATATTAGACAATTTTCCATTATTTTTATTTACTATCATTAATTCCAATTTCTGCTCCAAAGGGATATCACTTTTGTTCATTACCATTCAGAACTCTTAGAAAAGATCTTGCAATCTTACATGTTGATGATCATATCATATTATCACATTTTTATCATTTATTTGTCATTCTTTGTGATTTTTCTCTCTCATTCTTAAATTTCTTGCTCTACTAATATTTAAATTTTTTTTTTGTAATCAAATGCTGTCCTTAAACTCTCTAGTCAGTTCTGTTTCTACTACACCCATAGAATTTTTATTCATCAAAGAAATAAAAGGATATTTATATCTGCACATCCACTGCAGTCTTAATAAGGATAGTTTGGCACAGGGCTAGAGGTCAGGTCATTGTTAGATCGCCTTTCTGGTAATCCAATGTCATGAACTGACAATCCAAAGACCCAAGTTTAAATCCCATCGCAGCAACTTCAGAATTTAAATTCTGGAATTTGGAGAAGTTGGGTGGGAGAACACACAAACTAATTTTACAAATGACGAACCCTAAAATGACTCATTGACGCAAAATCCCATCCGGTTCACTAATGCCATTCAGGGGAGGAAATTTGTCAACCAAACTTACACTGACCTCCTCTGAAGTCCAGATGCAATCATGTGCTTCATGCTTAAATGATGTCTGAAGTGGACTGTTGAGCCATTCAATTGTATACCATTTAGCAATATTTTAACAGAGATGTAACTAATTTGGAATGATCATGTTATTGCATTTTAAATTTAGAGATACAGCATGGTAGCAGGCACTTCCAGGCCACAAACCTATGACACCCATGTGACCAATTGACCTACCAACCCCTACAGTCTTGGAATGTGAGAGGAAACTGGAGCACCTGGAGAAAACCCACATGGACACAGGGAGAACGTACAAACTCCTTCCAGACAGCGGTAGATTTGAACTGGTTTGCTCGTGCTGTAACAGAGTTGCGCTAACCACTACACCAATTATGCCACTCTTAAATCTGGAAATTGCAAGACATAGGAGCAGATAAAAGCTATTCAGCCCATTGCATCTGCCCCACCATTCAATCATGAGCTGATCCATTTTCCCACTTAGTCCCAATGCCTCTCCTTCACCCTATAATCTTTGATGCCCTGGTTAAATAAGAAGCTAGCAATTTCTGCCTTAAATACACCCAATGGCCTGGCCTCCACAACTGCCTGGGCCAACAAATTCCACAGATTTACAACCCTCTGGCTGAGGGAATTCCTCCACATCTCTGTTCTAAGCAGACACCCTTTTAATCCTGAAGTTGTGCCCTCTTGTCCTAGATTCTCTCACCTTGGGAAACAACCTTTCTATGTCTACTCCATCTATGCCTTTCAATATTGGAAATGTTTCAATGAGATTTCCATTCATTCTGCTAAATTCCAATGAATACAGGACAAGAACTATCAAATGTTTCCTTTGTGATAATCCTTTCATTCCTGGAATAATCTTAGTGAATCTCCTTTGAATGTTCTCCAACGTCAGTACATCCTTTCTCAAATGAGGAGCCCAAAACTGCAAGTGAGGTGTTACCAGTGCCTGACAGAGCCTCAACATCACATCCTTGTTCTTATATACTATTCCTCTTGAAATGAAGGCATCATTGCATTTTCCTTCTTCACCACCATCTCAACCTGCAAGTGTACCTTCAGGCAATCCTGCTTTTAATACTCCCAGGTCCCTTTGCATCTGGGTATTTTCAATTCTCCCACCATTTAAAACAAATAGTCTGGTCTTTTTATTTTTTCTACAAAAGTGAATGACCGTACACCTTCTGACGTTAGATATCATTCGCCCCTTCTCTGCCCATTCACCTAATCTGTCCTTCTGCATCCTCTCTATTTCCTCTTCATTACCTGTTCCTCCACCTACCTTCTTATCGACTGCAAACTTGGGCACAAAACCACTCATTCCATAATCTAAATCATTATACAAAATCATATGGCAATCACCTAAGCAACAAATTCAGAAATAACAAAGTTCTCCTCATAAATATCAGGGAACTGATAACTAAATAGGCAAAGTGGTTCACTCCCATCTGGTCAAGCATCAACCTAACATAGTTTTAATCACTGAATGATGCGTACAATATGAAATACACATCCTTAATAACCAATCGATCCATCTTACCTGACCAGCAGAACAGACCCACCATAATGTTCTACCAGGGGCGAGTGTTGAACCTGAAACTCAGCATTGGCTCCTGACTCTACACCCATGACATGACTTCAGGTGAAACACTGTATCCTGATTTTCACCTACTGTCGTTCCTTGGCTGAGAAATCAGAAACAAGTGAGGGGGTGTTCAACTACAGATTGCGGATCATATGATCACATCAGAGAAGTATAAGATATCTTATATAAGGGAATTTTGCGTGTATTATTTTTGAATTGAAATATTTTTATTTTTGGACACAGTACGAGTTATATTTAATTCTTTAATTATTATAATTATAGAATTTGATGTCCTGAATGAAATAAATTATGTAATAATTATAGTTCTGGTTCTAATTTACAATTGATACATAAATATGATATGTATATGACATGATTTTGTTTTATGTTATTATTAGTTTACCTTGTGTAACTCGGTAAAAATATTTTAAAAATAAAATAAATCAGTGCTCCTTCATATTTAGCAAAACATTAGCGCCTTTGGAAGACTACACAAAAGAGTCTGGAAAAACAACCAACTGAAAAACCTCACAAAGATAAGCGTATACAGAGCCGTTGTCATACCCACACTCCTGTTCGGCTCCGAATCATGGGTCCTCTACCGGCACCACCTACGGCTCCTAGAACGCTTCCACCAGCGTTGTCTCCGCTCCATCCTCAACATCCATTGGAGCGCTTACACCCCTAATGTCGAAGTACTCGAGATGGCAGAGGTCGACGGCATCGAGTCCACGCTGCTGAAGATCCAGCTGCGCTGGATGGGTCACGTCTCCAGAATGGAGGACCATCGCCTTCCCAAGATCACGTTATATGGCGAGCTCTCCACTGGCCACCGTGACAGAGGTGCACCAAAGAAAAGGTACAAGGACTGCCTAAAGAAATCTCTTGGTGCCTGCCACATTGACCACCGCCAGTGGGCTGATAACGCCTCAAACCGTGCATCTTGGCGCCTCACAGTTTGGCGGGCAGCAACCTCCTTTGAAGAAGACCGCAGAGCCCACCTCACTGACAAAAGGCAAAGGAGGAAAAATCCAACACCCAACCCCAACCAACCAATTTTCCCTTGCAACCGCTGCAATCGTGTCTGCCTGTCCCGCATCGGACTTGTCAGCCACAGGCGAGTCTGCAGCTGACGTGGACTTTTTAGCCCCTCCATAAATCTTCGTCCGCGAAGCCAAGCCAAAGAAGAAGAAAGAAGATAGAAACACTGAAAAAAGTACAATGTTGTCTGGATGGGGATCTTCGGTGATCATGAGTAAGAGCACCCTCTTCTTCTGGCTCTCCATCTCATAGGACAATGATGGTTCCTTTCAGTCAGTTTGTGGTGTTTGATATGAGGATTTTCCTCAGAAAGGAACAGCGTGGGTGTGTGAATGGATTTAGGTGAGTAGGGATGGTTCAGGATCCAGCGGCATGGTGAGATCCAAGACAGCTGGGGAAAGTGTTAGCACTTAACACATTTGCAGATGAGCATCTCATCAAATAACTTGAAACCAGCCAGAGATTCCAATGCCATGGAGGTGTTTGTAGGCAGTCTTGGCGCGATTGAGAATATAGAACCAAATGGCCAGCTCACCTTCACCAACCCTTCCCTGGCTCCATCTGTCCTTTTGGTCCCCTCTGTCTGCTTGTTCCTGCCTCTCAGTACACAAAAATACTGAAGAAACTCAGCAGGTCAAGCAGCATCTATTTCAGGCCTGAACCCTTTGTTAAGGTATGAGCATAAAGCGGGATGGTGCCTGAATCAAAAAAGTGGGAGGAGAGGAGAGGAGGGAGGAGGGGTACAGGCTAACAGGTGAATATAGGTGGGAGGGTAGAAGAGAAAAAGTGATAGGAGGAGGGGTTATCTCTGAATGTAGAGGGAAAGGAAGGGAAGCAGGTGGAGAGCTGGAGGACAGGAGACGAGGATAGGGAAAGAGAGGGACACAGAGTAGAACTTTAATGGAAACAGGAAAAGTTGATGTTAACGTCGGAGGGTGCACAGATGGAATATTAGGTGTTTTTTTCTCCAATTTGTGGCTACCCTCGATTTGACAGTGCATGAGGCCATACATAGAGATGTCAGTGTAGTAATGGTGTGTGAAATTAAAACAGTTGAAGGTCTCTATTATAGCAGCGAACGAAAAGAAGATATCCAATGAAATGATCTCAAAATGAAACAGTGTTCTCTGGTCCTCAGTGCAAAACACGCAAACACACAACTGGACATAACACACATCCAGGCATTACATATGCAGGACAAATACACATAAATAAAAATAAATTAAGATTGTTTAATAAATAGTAGTCTCAGATGATTAGTGTGAGCAGTTCGGCCCGTGGTGCTGGCTCTGATACTCCTGCATCTCTTTCCTGAGAATAAAATGGGATTTGTGGACTCATATGGACTTCTGAACAGAAAGGTCTGTTTATTTGCAGTGATGACTCAAAGACTCTTAATACCAGCTGCACTTTTCCATGCCATGCTGAACATCAACTCCCACTGCATTTACTTTGAATCGAGGATTTCTATAATTGTTTTAAACAGTGAATTGGTTCCCCCTTTAAATTCATGTCCACTTCTCAAAAAATAGACATTGAGGAGTTAAAAAGCAAGAATAGGTAAAAGCAAGATTTGCAGGAGAGAAAATGGCACTTAAGCATCTGTTAACAGTGTGTCAGGAACAAGTGGTCTTATTTTTAGCACGTTGGACACGTTAGGTATATCGTCGTAGACAGGAAAAAATCTTATTTACTCAGTTAATGCTCGATGTGTTTTTCTTCATTCCTTTTCTAAGCCCTCGAAATCCATTCTGTCGAAATTTCTCTGTGATTTACTCCCCCTCAAGACTCTACCTGTGCTAGCCTGACTGAGTAAAAGCCTCAGCTTTATCCATTATTATTCGACTTGAACTCAAGAGGTAATGGAAAAATCCTTTAATTGTTAAAAAAAAGGCAAATTAATAGTACGTTCAAAAATACTCAAAAGCCAAAATTAAAGTTGTTTAATTAAAATAGTTCAGCTTTATTAATTTTACATCATCGCAGTGTTTTGAGAGGCTGGCATTGAAGCACGTCAGCTCCAGCCTGAGCAACGACATGGATCTGTTCCAATTTGGCTACAGCAGCAACAGGTCTATGCCATCTCACCGGCTTGACACAAAAGCCTGGAACACATGGACTGCAAAGATGCATACATCAGGATGCTCTTTATTCAGTTCGGCATTTAACACCATCATCCACTCAAGACTAATCAGCAAACTCCAATGCCTGGGGCTTAATATCCCACTGTGTAATTAGATTCTGGATTTCCTCACCTCCAGACTCCAATCATTGAGGATCGGTAAGAACAACTCCTCTCCAATCACCATCAGTGCCAGATCACCACAGGGCTCCATACTTGTCCCCTGCTCTACTTACTAAACACCTATGACTGTGTGGCTTGGTACAACAACAACACCAGCTACAAATTTAGTGATGTTACCACAGCAGTAGCCTATACAAAAGGGCAGTGAGTCAGCATACAGGACGGAAACTGAATCCTTGGCTAAATGGTGTACTAACAACAACCTGTCACTCAATGTCACCAAAATCAAGGAGCTGTTGGTAGACTTTAGCAAGGGTAAAGTGTTCGATCTAGTGATCATCGGGGGATCAGATGTGGATAGGGTGAGCAAGTTTAAATTCCTGGGAGTCACTAAACCTGAGGACCTTTCCTGGACTCAACATACTAATGTCATAATGAAGAAAGCAAGTCAGCACCTCTACTTCATCAGGAGTTTGTGGAGGTTAGGTATGACATCGGAAACCTTGAAAACACGTCTGCAGATGTGTGCTGACCGGCTGCTTCAAGGCCTGGTATGGGAGCACTAATACATCTGAGCAGGAAAGTCCTGCAAAAGGTAATGGGCACTGCCTAGTATATCACAGGTGAAACTCTCTCCACCATTGAGAAAATCTACATGGAACACTGCTGTCGGAGAGTAGCAGCAATCATCAAGGATGCACAACACCCAGGGTAAGTTCTGTTCTCGCCGTTGCCATTAGGAAAGAGGTACAGGTGATATAAGCCTTATAACCATATAACCACTTACAGCACAGAACAGTCCAGTTCGGCCCTACTAGTCCATGCCGTAACAAATCCCCACCCTCCTAGTCCCACTGACCAGCACCCGGTCCATACCCCTCCAGTCCTCTCCTCTCCATGTAATGATCCAGTCTTTCCTTAAATGTAACCAACGATCCCGCCTCGACCACGTCTGCCGTAAGCTCATTCCACATCCCCACCACCCTTTGCGTAAAGAAATTTCCCCTCATGTTCCCCTTATCATTTTCCCCCTTCAATCTTAAACTATGCCCTCTAGTTTGAATCTCCCCCACTCTTAATTGAAGAAGCGTATCCACGTTTATTCTGTCTGTCCCTTTTAAAATCTTAAACACCTCTATCAAGTCCCCCCTCAATCTTCTACGCTCCAGAGAAAAAAGCCCAAGTCTGCTCAACCTTTCCCAGTAACTCAAACCTTGAAATCCTGTCAACATTCTCGTGAACCTTCTCTGCACTCTCTCTATTTTGTTTATATCTTTCCTATAGTTTGGTGACCAAAACTGTACACAGTACTCCAAATTTGGCCTCACCAATGCCTTGTACAATTTCATCATAACCTCCAAACTCTTGAATTCAATACTCCAATTTATGAAGGCCAACATTCCAAATGCCTTCTTCACCACACCATCTACCTGAGTATCAGCCCTGAGGGTACTATTTACCATCACTCCTAAATCCCTTTGTTGCTCTGCACATCTCAATAGCCTACCATTCAATGCATATGACCTATTTAGATTTGCCTTTCCAAAATGTAACACCTCACACTTAGCTGTATTAAATTCCATCAGCCATTTCTCAGCCCACACGTCCAGCCTTCCTAAATCACCTTTTAATCTACGGTAATCATCCTCACTGTCCACAACACCACCAATCTTTGTATCATCCACAAACTTGCTTATCCAATCCTCCACCCCTACTTCCAGATCGTTAATATATATAACAAATAATAGTGGACCCAGGACCGATTCCTGAGGAACTCCACTAGTCACCAGCCTCCAATTGGACAAACAATTTTCTACCACTACTCTCTGACACCTCCCATCCAACCATTGCTGAATCCATTTCACTACCTCCTTATTTATACCTAATGCCTCCACCTTTTTTCCTTACCTCCTGTGGGGAACTTTGTCAAAAGCTTTACTAAAGTCTAAATAGACAACATCCACAGCTTTCCCTTCATCAACCTTTTTTGTAACCCCCCTCGAAAAACTCAATCAGGTTTGTCAAGCATGATCTACCCCTGACAAAACCATGCTGTACCTCCAAATATTTGTAAATACCATCCCTCAGAACACTTTCCATCAACTTACTCACCACAGATGTCAGACTCACGGGCCTATAATTCCCAGGTTTACATTTCCTAAACAGCGGAACCACATGCGCCACCCTCCAATCCTTTGGCACTACCCCCGTGACCAGTGACATCCTAAATATCTCTGTTAATGGCCCCACTATCTGTCCACAAGCCTCCCTGAGTGTCCTTGGGAATATTTTGTCCAATCCTGGAGATATATCCACCTTTATCTTTTTCAACACACCCATCACTACCTCCTTGGTTATCCTTATATGCTTCATGACCTCCCCACTATTTTTCTTTACTTCAACTGGTTCAATATTTTTTTCCCTAGTGAATACCAAGGCAAAGAAATCATTCAAAATTTCCCCCATTTCCTCTGACTTCTCACTCAGCCTACCCTCGCTATCTACAAGGGGTCCAATTGTATCCCTCACTAATCTTTTACTTTTAATGTACCTATAGAAACCCTTTGGATTTATTTTTACTCTGTCTGCCAAAGCCTCTTTGTGCCTTTTTTTGGCCTTTCTAATTTCTTTCTTAAGATTCCTTCTACACTCCTTGTAGTCCTCCTTCAACTTCTCAGCTCCCTGCTCTTTATACCTCTTGTACACCTCCCTTTTTCTCCTAACCAAATTTCCAATATTCCTCGAAAATCAAGCCTCCCAATGACTTCCAGCCTTTCTTTGATCCTCACTGGGACATATCTACTCTGTACCCTCAAAATTTCTTTTTTGAATATCCACCATTTTTCATTTACATCCTTACCTGAAAATATCCTGTCCCACTCAATACTCCCCAAATCCCTTCTTATTCCTTCGAAATTTGCTCTTCTCCAATCCAGAACCTCAACTTTAGGCCCCTCCTTGCTCTTCCCTAAAACTACCCGAAAACTAACAGAGTTATGATCACTTGACCCAATTTGTTCTCCAACATTAATGTCCGATACCTGACCTAGCTCGTTCCCTAACAGGAGATCTAGTATTACACCGTCCCGAGTCGGTTCTTCTACTAATTGATTTAGAAAACAATCTTGAACACATTTATCGAACTCTAGCCTATCCAGCCCTCTAACTGTATGGGTATCCCAATCAATGTGAGGGAAGTTAAAATCTCCCATGATCACTACCTTATGATTCTCACACATATATGTTATCTCCCTACAAATTTGTTCCTCTAATTTTCTTGGCCCATTTGGTGGTCTGTAATAATATACCCCTATTAGCACCCTCATGCCTCCTTCACCCGTCAATTCCACCCAAACAGCCTCACTGGACGATCCCTCCAGACCCTCCTGCCACCTCACAGCAGTAATGTCCTCCTTAACAAGCAGAGCAACTCCTCCCCCTTTTTTACCCCCTGATCTATCACATCTAAAACAAATGTACCTTGCACCACCAGGTTCAGGAACAGTTGCCATTCCTCCACCATCAGGCTCCTAAACAACCCCACTCAATCAGAGACTTATTTACAGACTCTTACTTTGCACGTTATTTATTACTGATATTTTTTTCTGTGTTTGTAGTCAGCTTGTTTACATTTCTTTCTTAGATTACATTTCTCTCTTTTGCATACATATCTTTTTCTTGAGTACAATTTTCACAACAGTTAAGTCCAAATTCTGCATGGCTCATGTGTACTCTGACGATAAATTTGAACTTTGAGCATAACTGGATTGTAAGCAATACCTTAAGAACATGTGAAGCCAGATAATCATTTCATATTTGAAAAATCCAATAGCTTAGCAAATAGATTGGATTTTTATTTGTAAAACAAAACTGACAAGGTATATTTACAAGACAGGATTGATGTAATAAAACATCCAGGAAGTTTTACCAAGCTGAATTTGAAAGAAATATGCAAGGCAAAAGAACATAGACGAGGCTGGAGAAACTCAGCAGGTGGAACAGTACACTTTATATCGCAAAGATAAAGATACATAACCGACGTTTTGGGCTTGAGCCCTTCATCAAGTTATGGAAAAATGTCAGCAGGTGTCCGAACAAGAGAGTAAGGGGGTGGGGTAGGGAGAGGAGATTTTTGGATGATCATCAGTTTATGGAGGTCAGAAAAAATGTGGAAACCAGATCACATGCACACCAGGAGCTACAGTGCCGCTGCAGGTAACACAGTTCTCCCCCAGCACCAATGACTGGGGTTCGATCCTTGCTGATCCTGTTTCCATCTTCTCCCTGACACCGTGCGGATTTCCTCGAGGTACTTTGCGTCCTCCCACATCCCAAAGGCATGCTGGTTGTAAATGGTTGCTATAAAGGCAGGAGGGAATAGGTGGAGAAGGGAGGGAGGGTACAGCAGCAAGCAGGGGGAGGGGGGCATGGCTCGATAAATAGAGAGGTAAAGGGGTGGAGAGCTGAGGGAAAGAAGATGGGGAAGGGGAGAGGGAAAGAGAGCAGGGGAGCAGATACTGGAGAAGTCGATGTTAATGAAACCCAGCAAGAGAGTGCCCAGTGGAAAATCAGGTGTTGTTCCTCCAATTTACAGGTGATCTTGGCAGGATGGTATATGAGCATGGGAGTGGGATGCAGAATTGAAATGATTGGCCACAGGGAGATCCCTGTCACTACTGCCACCAGTGAAGGTGCAAGGCCTCAGGGCAATGCTGTGAATTGATAGGAGTGGCCTTGCAGAGTCACTAGCATGCAACGGCTGTGTGATTCTCAAAGCTGCTGGGTTACGTGACTGAAACCATGGTAGATTTAAAAGAAGAGAGTAAGGTGGACAGGCAGCAAGATTTGGGTGAAGAACATTAGAGCTAATACAATTAAAAAAAGGAGATCAAATACTTTTGAATGGGTCACCTGTTGGAGCTAATACCAGAGGCAAAGAATATCAAAGCTGTTGAGGAATTTGAGAATGAGAATGAAGTTTTTAACCTTCAGTCAGTGATGATGAGGGAATAGTGAAGAGGCTTGGTGCACATCAGGTCAAAGTCTCCAGATTTTTGGATGATCATCAGTTTATGGAGGTCAGAAAAAATGTGGAAACCAGATCACATGCACACCAGGAGCTACAGTGCCGCTGCAGGTAACACAGTTCTCCCCCAGCACCAATGACTGGGGTTCGATCCTTGCTGATCCTGTTTCCATCTTCTCCCTGACACCGTGCGGATTTCCTCGAGGTACTCTGCGTCCTCCCACATCCCAAAGGCATGCTGGTTGTAAATGGTTGCTATAAACTGGAATGCCATAGCCTGGTAGGATGAGAGGATGGGTTGCAGGGAAGTAAGTGGGGGAATAAGACTAGGCTGAGAGCCTGCATTGATTCAATGGGCTGAATGATCTCCTTCTATAAAACATGAAGCACATGAGCATTGAAGCCTCCAGAGCTAAGAGCGAACAAAAGCCTGGACAAGGGAATCAACAGCAGACAAGCTGGCTTAGGCTGAGGTGGGTGAGTTGAGCAGTAATAAAGGGCTGATTAAAGATTTGGCTGATAATAGGCCTGGAAAGGAAAAGTAATAACCAGAGACACAAAGCAAGCGCTCCAGAATTGTTGAAGAAGAAGCAACCAAAATCAGAAAGAGAAGCGGTAGGCTCAGATCTGGGGCACAACTCAATTAAATGAGCTCCCAAATGGAAGGAGTTGGATAATTCCACTTTACAATAATTGAATGTAGGCATACCGCAAGGGAACATGCCCTTTTGGCACTGGAGCCCATGTCGCCCAATTACACCTCACTGACCTATTTTTTTTTTGAAGAGTGGAAGGACACTGGAGCACCCAGAGGAAACCCACGCAGACACGGGGAGAACGTACAAACTCCTTACAGACAGTGCAGGATTTGAACCCAGGATGCTGGCGCTGTAACAGCGTTACGCTAACTGCTATGCTAACCATTTGTATTAATATTGCCCATTTCTTTAGATGTCATCTCAAGGGAGAAAAAGAGATGGCTGAAATGCCAAATGTAATTTGTTTAAAGGTGAGAAAATTCTTACACAATTCTTCTCGAGTACAGTTCCCTAGAATACAGAAGAGTACAACACAGGGAAGGGGCCATAGGACCACGAGTCTGTGCCAAATTAAGCTGAAACTCTCACTGCAAATCGTACATTTTCCTCTATTTGCCACATATTCATGTGTCTATCAGAAGACTCTTAAACATTACTATAGTATATGCTTCACCACTACCTCTGGCAGCTTGTTCCAGCTAATCTACTTCCCTCTGTGTAAAAAAAACCCTGCCCTTCATTGCTCCTTTAACCACCCCACCACCTCTTCTTAAAAGTGTGCCCTCGAGGATGTGGCGTTCTTACCCCGAGAGTAAGATTCTATCTCTCTACCCTATTATTGCCTCTTGTAATCTAATAATCTTCTGTTCAGTCTCCCCTCAGCCACTGACAAGAGAAAACAATTCAAGTTTGTCCAACCTCTCCTTATAGCTCATACCCCCTAATCTGGACAATATCTTTGTAAATCTCTTCTGTTTCCTTTGTAAATCCTTCCTTTAATGAGGTGACCAGAAATGCATACAATACTCCTAAAGCGGCCAAATTTTTATGTAGCTGCAACGTGACTTCATAACATAACATAACAATTACAGCACGGAAACAGGCCATTAGGCCCTTCTAGTCCGCACCGAACCAAACACCCCTTTCTAGTCCCACCTCCCTGCACAATGCCCATAACCCTCCATCTTCTTCTCATCCATATACCTGTCCAACCTTTTCTCAAATAATACAATTGACTCCGCCGTCACTATTTCTCCCGGAAGCTCATTCCACACGGCTACCACTCTCTGAGTAAAGAAGTTCCCCCTCATGTTACCTCTAAACCTCTGCCCCTTAATTCTTAACTCATGTCCTCTTGTTTTAATCTTTCCTCCTCTTAACGGAAATAGTCTATCCACATCCACTCTGTCTATCCCTTTCATAATCTTAAATACTTCTATCAAATCCCCTCTCAACCTTCTACGCTCCAAAGAATAAAGACCTAATCTGTCCAATCTCTCCCTATACTCTAGATGCTTAAACCCAGGTAACATTCTGGTAAACCTTCTCTGCACTCTCTCCACTCTGTTTATATCCTTCCTATAATTAGGCGACCAGAACTGCACACAGAACTCCAAATTAGGCCGCACCAACGTCTTATACAATCTCAACATCACCTCTCAACTCCTATATTCCATGCAATGATTGATAAAGGCCAGCATACTAAAAGCCTTCTTCACCACCCTATTCACGTGAGTTTCTACCTTCAGGGAACGATGTACCGTTACTCCTAAATCTTTCTGCTCTTCTGTATTCATCAATGCTTCCTTATTCTTATACTCAATGTCTCACATTCCAAGCATACATATACCTTCTTTGCCATCTTTTCTACCTTCAGGAGCCACTTTCAAAGAGCTGTGGGGCCTCAAATTCCTTTGCACATCAACGCTTTTAAAGGCCACTGCCTTAAGAGCATTTATCCAAAACACTCCAGCTGTCTTGCCCAAAATATCTGGCAGTGGACCACAACCTTTCTCACCATAGACATATCACAAGATTCCTACGCAAAGTAAAAATTATTTTTGAAACGAACATTGCAAGCAACAAAGCCCAGACTCCTGGGGAAAGAAAAAAGCAATTTCTGCAAAGTCCGGTAAAAGAAGAATAAATTAGTAATAAATTAGCAGTAATATCATTACTGCTTTAATTATTAATCATTAACAGAATCCTATTGCAGAATTCCACCCATACCGATGCTTCTTGACCTGCTGAGTTTTTTAAGCAGATTGTTTTTAGCTCCAGATTCCAGTATCTGCAGTCTCTTGAGTCTCCATTAACAACTTAATGACTGCTATCCATAAAAATCATATTGGTAAACGAGGCTCATAACTTGTGCTTGATTTCAAACATTAAAATATGAACAAGTAGTGAATGCTGCTCATAAGGTAATTAAAATTTCACCCCACTGCATGGAATCCATCTACATCGTCCACTATCTAGGAAAGGCAGCCAAAGGCACCCACTCTTCTCTCTCCTACTGGGCGTAGGCATGTGAAAATGTGCACAGGCTTACAGACAGTTTCTTCCTTGCAGCCATTAAACTCATACAATGCTACCTTGTCACTCTTGCTTGATATTAATTGATCATTCTTTTAATTTATTCAGATTTACTGTCACAGTGCAGTTGACACGACCCATTTTAACATGAATCAGGATATAATGCAATGAGCCACTGGACCCTTTTTTGGCTCTTTCCGGAAGTGATTTTTTTCCAAAATGGAACACTCATTAGAAAATAAAAATCTTTTTCCATGAAAGATAAGCTTGACGCGATCAAGAATAAAAGCCAAACCCATGTTGCATGTGACCTCAGCATAGCTGAATCAACACTTCATGGCTCGAAATCTCAGGAAGATAAGTTATGCGCATCGTATTGGAAAGTTGAGGAAGAAGATGTCAGCCTCGATGACTCCCTGTATAAGTGGTTCATTCAAGCGCGCTAAGAAGGCCTTCCAATTTCTGGGCCTATTCTCAAAACTCAAGCCAAGACGTTGGACCAGCTGATCAATGGAGAAACTTCACAGTTCAAAGCTAGCAATGGATGGCTAGACCGGTTTAAATGCTGTCACGGCATTGCTCAAGTGTTAGTGTCTGGAATAATTCACTTAGCCACCACCAGTGAATACTCAGAACTAAAATCTCTCTTAGAAGAAGGTGGCTACGTTGAAGAACAAGTTTACAACTGTGACGAAACAGGCCTTTGCTACAAGATGATCCCAGACTGCACGCTGCCTTGCAAAGATGACGCCCGTCAACATAAAGAGTTCAAACATTGTTGTTTTGTGCTAACAAGACTGGAACACATAAGTTAAAACCACTCATGATTGGCAGATTTTGCTCACCCCACTGTTTCCACCATGTCAATGTGAAGTCATTACTATTTGAATACATGAATAACAGCAATGCTTGGATGACCAGAGTTTTACCAAACTTTTGTACCTGATATCTGGGCTCATTTGTGCGTGCAAAAGCTAGAACTCAAACCTCTTCTCTTGCTTGGCAACTGTCCTGCCTAACCGCCAGATACCAACCTAGTAAGCAGCAACAGAAAGATCCGAGTTTCTTACATCCCAAAGTGTACTACTGCAAGGGAGGAACTGAAAGAAATCAGTATCTCTAAGGACATACTCTTGGGGAAATTGATGGGATTGAAGGCAGATAAATCCCAAGGGCCTGATAATCTACATCCTAGGGTACTTAAGGAAGTGGCCATTCAGATAGCAGATGCTTTAAGAATTATTTTCCAGAACTCGATAGACTCAGGATCAGTACCCATGGATTGGAGGGTAGCTAATGTTACCCCACTATTTAAAAAGGGGGGGTAGAGAAAAAGCAGGGAATTATAGGCCGGTGAGCCTTACATCAGTAGTGGGCAAAATGATGGAATCCATTATTAAGCATGTAATAGCGGAGCATATGACTAGCAGAGAAGGGATCAGACGGAGTCAACATGGATTTACAAAAGGTAAATCGTACTTGAAAAATCTATTGGAATTCTTTGAGATGGTGACAGGTAAAAAAAGATGGAGGAGAGCCAGTGGATGTGGTGTACCTGGACTTCCAAAAGGCCTTCGATAAGGTCCCGCATAAACGACTGGCTTCCAAAATCAAGGCTCATGGGATTGGGGGCAAAGTATTGATGTGGATTGAGAACTGGCTGGCAGGTAGAAGACAGAGAGTTGGGATAAATGGCTCATTTTCTGAGTGGCAGGCGGTGACCAGTGGGGTGCCACAGGGATCTGTACTGGGACCCCAGCTGTTCACAATTTACATTAATGATCTCGATGAGGGGATTGGATGTAATATCTCCAAATTTGCAGATGACACTAAGCTAGGAAGGGTTGTGCACACAGAAGAGGGGGTCAGGAAGCTCCAGTGTGATTTGGATAAATTGAGGGACTGGGCAGATACATGGCAAATGCACTACAATGAGAATAAATGTGAGGTTATCCACTTTGGTAATACAAACCGGAGGGCAGATTACTATTTGAATGGCAATAGATTAAGAGATGGGGAAGTGCAGAGAGACCTAGGGGTAGTTGTACACCAGTCTCTGAAGGCGAGCATGCAGGTACAGCAGGCGGTTAAAAAAGGCAAATGGTATGTTGGCCTTCATATCAAGAGGATTTGAGTATAGGAACAAGGATACCTTACTGCAGCTGTTCAGGGTCTTGGTGAGACCCCACCTGGAGTATTGTGTGCAGTTTTGGTCACCTGATCTAAGGAAGGATGTTCTTGCGATGGAGGGAGTGCAGAGGCGATTCACCAGGCTGATACCTGGAATGGCAGGAATGACTTATGAGGAAAGATTGCACAAATTGAGATTGTACTCGCTGGAGTTCAGAAGATTGAGAGGGGATCTCATAGAGACATATAAAATTCTGGCAGGACTGGACAGAATGGATGCAGATGGGATGTTTCCCAGTGATGGGAAAATCCCGAACCCGGGGCCATGGTTTGAGGATAATAGGCAAACCATTTAGGACCGAGATGAGGAGGAATTTCTTTACCCAGAGGGTGGTGAATCTGTGGAATTCATTGCCACAGAGGGCAGTAGAGGCAGGTTCATTAAATATATTTAAGAGGGAATTAGATATATTTCTTCAGTATAAGGTTATTAAATGTTACGGAGAGAAGGCGGGGACGGGGTACTGAACTTTAAGATCAGCCATGATCTCGTTGAATGGCGGAGCAGGCTCGAAGGGTCGAATGACCTACTCCTGCTCTTATCTTCTATGTTTCTATCCGAGATCCAGCCCTTAGATCGGGAATCATCTCCGTCTTCAAGCAAAATTACAAGCATGAATTAATTCGTAGAATTGTAGATGAACCAACAATACTGGAAGACTACCTGAAAAGCACAAACATTAAGGAAGTTTGGCACTTAGGTGGGAAGAGTTGGGCAGCAGTCAGCTCCTTATGTGTGGAAAAATGCTGCGAGAAGAGTCTGGTTCCAGGCTTTTCATCCCAACAATCCACCAAGTAAGATGATGATGAAAAGCGAGATTTCTACGGCATCACAGATGAAGAAATGTGTGAGGCAGAGAGGCTGTTTGAAATTAGCAAAGAGGATTTACACCAGTGGTGCTCTGCTGATGACGAATGCCCAAAATATGATCACCTGACGAGCTCCGAGATCATCTGTAACGTTACTATAGCACCAGCTTCCGAACCACAGGACGATGATAATGAGAAGCCTCCACCCCACCCACGAAAGTGTTTGAAGCCAATAAGTACATTGAAGCTAGCCTAAGCTGGTTAGAGACCCAGGATGTGGACCACAATAAAAATCCTCCAGCTCAGAGGCATTTTGGATTTTGCTCGCAGCCAGCAACATGCTGCGTTAAGGCAATGAAGACTCAATTGCTTTTTTAAGAAATAAAATGATGATTGCAAATTCAGGTATTGTACATGTATTCTTTATTATTTTGAAACTGCTGTTTTTCATGAACCGATTTAGTGCAACCCCACTTTTTTCGTTATGGACCCCAACTATCACATTTTAACGGGACTCCACTACATAGATAGCATCACATATAAACCTGAGATTCATTTTCCTGCAGGTGAGGCAGTATCACCACTTATGGGTAGTGAAAAAAAAACTGTGGACATGTAAACAAATAAAGAACTGTAAACAGATAATGAATGTAAACAAAATGACTGTGCAATACAGAGAGTCCTTAAACAAGTCTCTGTTTGTTGTTGAGCAGTCTGCTGGTGGAGGGGTAGCTGCTGTTCCTGAACCTGGTGGTGCAAGTCTTGTGGCACCTTGATGGCAGCAGCGAGAATGGACAGCGTGCTGGGTGGCGTGGATCCTTGATGATCGCTTCTGCTCTCGAATAGCAGCGTTCTCTGTAGGTATTCTCAATATTGGGGAGGGTTTTGCCTGTCATGTCCTGAGCTATGTCCGCTAACTCAGGGGTAGTGGTGTCCCCATGCCAAATTGTGATGCAGCCAGTCAGCACACTTTCTACCACACCTCTATAGAAATTTCCTAGGGTTTCTGGTGTCATACCAAATCTCCACAAATTCCTTCAGGATGTACAGGGTTGGGTCCAGGAAAGATCCTCCAAGATAGTAGGCTTTTTCACACCACTGGATAAAATGAAGATTCTTTGGAAACTTTCCTGGGAACCCTCCTGTGAACATGCAGCGTGAAAAGGTCAGCCTTGGAATTTTAAATATTTTGGGAGAATTAGGTAATATTGGGAGGGGGGGGGGGATTTTGGTAAGATTTTGGGTAGGTTACATACATACACACTTTTTAAAACAGACCTTATTTGAAAGACTGAAGAAATATTGAAGATCTCTGGAGAATGTTATGCACATTCACAAGTAGGTGTTAACTGAACTGACATCATAAAGTGAATGACCATTGTTATGAACTGGTGCCAGGATAGCTACAAGTACCTTTCTGCAGGGTGCTAACAGGAAGGTCACCCCTGGGTTTTGTTTATCTAACAAAAGTTTGAGCAGAAGAAAGAACTCCTGTTTGCTGAAGAAGATGGGGGTTTTGCAAGTGAGTAAATCACATGTTTTTGCTGGAAGTTTCAGCTGGAGAGAGAGAGAAGAGAAGGTCTCTCAGTCAGCTAGTGTGTGTGTGACACTAAGGCAGCTGAACAGTGCAAGCCTGGAAGAACTGGTTGGAAACAAAGTTCCTGAGCAGTGGATGGCAGGAAGTGCTATCTGTCTGATGTTTCTCTTGGAATAAAAGGAATGGAACTCTGTGGTAGCTTGAAGAAAGAGGTTACCATCTGTAAAAACCTGATTGGGCAAGTTTCATCAGCGAGACCTTGAGGTGACTAATGGTGGTACCTCAATTGTGGAAATCTTGGAACAACAAATCTCTCTCTGCAAACCCTACAAGAACCTTCCTGAGTGGTAAACATTTACCTTTCGCGCACCAAAGCCTGGTGAATTCTGTGCACAGTATAAGAATTGCCTGTATCCATAGAACTTGAAAGAAGGAGAAGTGAGATTGAATTGTGAACCAAATAACTTTTCTTAAATTTACACACACATTACATACACGCACACTTAGAATTAGAAGGGGGTTAATTTGGGTTAGTAAAGTATAGAGTTAAGTTAAAGCTTGATTCTATTTTCATGTTTAAAGTTGATTAAAAATAACATTGGCTTTAAAAACCACTTGTCTTAGTGAATGTCTATTGCTGCTGGGTTTTAGGGCCCTTTGGGCTCATAGGTAGGGCTGTGATCCGGGGAAATTTTCCCAGAGCATTCTCTCCCTGTGGTGTAAAAATACAAATGGCTGAGTAGGGGCAGGCTCCTGATGTCAGCGCATGCATGCTGCATGATGTAGGCAATTAAAATTAAAAGATACCTACCTCCTGAAACAGCAGGCCGCTTTGGCACGTTGCAACGGCAGCACAATGTGGGATGAATGGCCATCATCAATAACCATAATCCCTCACGCAGCTGGATTTCCCAGAGTGGTTCCAACTACGTGAGGTATGGGAAACAGAGTAAGCTATTCATCCAGCATTGTACCACCATTGCGATGCACCATTGCACCAGGAGTGGGGGGGGGGGGGGGGTTGCGTGGGCCAAAGGCCAGCATGGGAGGTGACCGAGCAGCCAGGCGGGTGGGCGACCCATGGAAAGATGGGGATGAATTTACTATTTTTCCTGTGAGTGTGTACAGCCCTGTGGTGCTCCAGTACGGATGGAGATTGCGGAGGAGATGTTCTTACCAATCCTCACTGCTTGTGCTTCAACACCAGCCTTTCAAAACACTTCATCACTGTTGATGTAAGTGCGGCACTCTATGAATTTTGCTCTTTACTCAGCTGTATCAATGTTCGAGATAACCAGTTAGACTGTTCACAGAAGAACCTTCTCACTGAACTAGGCATAATGCGATAAATAAACTTATCCTAAACTCTCCTCCTCGCTGACTCTGGTGTGGAAATTAGTCCCTTTCACATTGGCTAGCCGGTAAATTGGTGGTTCAATGAACCAGTTCAAAATAGCATTTTTGCCGTTCACACTGGACAAATATTAACCTGTTCTCTGCAATCCTTCACACTCACCACCCAGCATCCCAGTGGTAACGACCTGTCCTTTTCACACTGGGCTAACCGGTACACTGATTCAAGATGAATTGGCAATGATACACCCTTCCAAGGCAGTTCAGCCCCAGGGAGATCTGACGCCTGTGTGCCAGTTCGCAAGCCTTTACACTGACACGTTAACTGGTAGATTGGTGGTTAATTACTGAGTTAAAATGCCAGTGTGAATGGGGTTAGTGATACCTCTTCCACCACAGAATGAACTCCCTACCTTGTCATCCTTATTTTCTTCTGGTTTCTCTCATTTGCTTGTTGATCTGAATTTTAATTTTCCTTTTTCATTTTTGATCTGTTTTTTCCCCCTATTATCTTTCTGTCTTCAACACCATTTGGCTATGGCCCGTGCTTGGTATGGCTATCCAATCCCACTCCCTTTAATTCCCCTACTATGCAAAAACGAGGCAGCCTCTTCCTTGGGGAGAGAATTGCATAGATACACTACTATGTGGGAAAATCAGTCCCTCCACAGCTCTGGAGAATCAGGTACTTTCTGACAAATAAACTAAAACAAAACACTTAAACACTTATGTGAGAACTGCTTACGTGAACAATGATGACAAGACACTTGAGATTATTTAAGCCCCTCCAGTAAGATGCATGGAGGTTGCAAAGAATGCTTGTGAGGATTTAAAAAAAATCAATATTCTCCAGGCAAAGGCAAGCAAGAAGCAGATGTGTTAAATCATACTCATTTCAAGATGTCAAGGATATTGGGCTTGAGTATCAACATGTTGGCTGTTGATGCAAGAGAATGAGGCTGTCAAACAGATGAGACAACACAGCCAGTGAAGACAGTAAGCAGGCAGGATGGGAAGATTCACAGTGTGAGGTAGATCTCAGAGCATAGTATCCAGCGGCTCTTCAGGAGTTTGCAGAGGTTTCGTAAGACTTCAGAGACCCTGGCAAATGTCTTCAGATGTGTGGTGGAAAGTGTGCTGATCGGGTGCATCATTGCTTGGTATGGGAACACCAATACCCTGAGCGTGAAGCCCTGAAATAGGTAGTGGACACAGCCCACAGGCAAAACCCTCTCAACCATTTGAGAACATCAACAGGGAACACTGCCTTCGGAGAGCAATAATCGAGGATCCACACCACCAAGCAGACACTCTGTTCTCGCTGCTACCTCTAGCAAAGGGGTACAGGTACTACAAGACGCGCACCATCAGGTTCAGGAACAACTGCCATTCCTCCACTATAAGACTCCTCAACAACAAACTCAATCAGGGACTCATTTAAGGACTCTTACACTTCATTGATTTTTTTCTCTTTATGTTGTTTACATTTCTTTATTTGTTTTGTTACAAGCCCAGAGGACCCCAAAACCCAGCAGCAATATACATGCACCAAGACAAATAGTTACTGAAAAGAAATTGCTTTTAATTATCTTTAAACATGAAAATAGAATCACACTTTAACTTATCACTATTGATTTACTTAACCTAACTTAACCCACTTCTAATTCTAAGTGCACATGTATGTAATGTGTGTGTGTAAGATCAGAAAAGTTCTTTGGTTCACAGTCCATTCTCACCTTATTCCTCCAAGTTTACTGGTTGCAGGCAATTCTTATACTGTGCACAGAATTTAAGATTTATAAAGTTAACCAGGCTTTGGTGCTTGAAAGGTAAATGGCTACTGCTCATGAAGGTTCTTGTCAGTTTTCAGAGAGAGATTTGTTTTTCCAGGACATCCACAACTGATTCATTTTTAATCAACCACTCCAGTGTCTTGCTGACAAAACTTGCCCCCTTCAGGGTTCTCCATTTGATAGCATCTTTCTTTCAGGTCACCACAGAGTTCCTTCTGGTTTCAATTATTCCAAGTGAAACATTAGACAGCCAGTCCTCTCCTCTAGCATGAACCACAAGGGCTTTGACGAGGCAGAACAAAGCACTTACAAACCCGTCTTACAAAATGGGGCTTTCCACAAGCTTGCCAGCTTGTCCTGTTCCAGTCCTAGCTGTTGTTACTGACTGTAATACTGTAGAAGTGATCTATGTGTGTGTGTCTCTCTCACTGTTTAACCCCCTCTGCTTGCAAAACCATATGATCCTCTTAGAACAGCTCCAGACAATCTGTGGCTCCGACAAGATTCTTCATCTCTTGCCTTTTTGTGAACAACGATCCATTAATGAAGTCCCTTGGCACTCTCCAAAGCTCTTTCAAAGACTGTTGGCCCCGACATGTCCAGCATGGGGCAGAGCTCCAATATTTTAAGTAAGATCTGTTTTACAGTGTTTGTATGTGACCTACTCCAACAAACATTTCCCAATTTATCTCCCAAAGATATATCAATATACTCTGTCACAGTTTGCATGTGTATGTTGACTACAGTTTTGTTTCTGCACTACCAATAAATGGTAATTCTGCCTTAGAGCAGGAAAAAGCATGTGATGTCATGAATGTACTCTGACAATAAATCTGAAGTGACAGGTCAACCTTGTCAAGGTGATCTTACCTTCAGAGGTGAAAGTGTAATTGCTCAAAAGTACAAATGAAGGTCAGGATGAAACACTTTCATCCCATATGTGCCTTAGTGAATAATCGCTGCCACAGTGCAAGAGAAAGGATCCACTGACTACATAGGGGAGAGGAGATCAGGGACCAAGTGCAGAAATGTGAGATAGCTACATAAAAAACTACAGCATGGGAAGAAGCCCTTCTACAAAGGAAGCAACCGGCAGCCATAATTCATTCTCATCAAGGCACAGGCATTTGTTGTGCAAAAGTTAAGGTCAGACCTGTTTTGTCAAGATAGGAACATTTATCTGATGCAGGGACTCAACCTGAAACATTTGCCAATAACTTCCCCTCCCACAGATGCTGCTCAACCTGTGCAATTCCTGCAGCAGTTTGTTTTTCCAGAACCTGTTGTCTCTGTCTCCAGGAAATTTATCTGGTTAGAGTGAGTAACTTTTGGGAGACGTATTTATTGGCGAGTAGCTTGCAGGACTGGTCATTCACAAACTCAATAGACCATATAACCATATAACAATTACAATGCAGAAACAGGCCATCTCGGCCCCTCTAGTCCATACCGATTTAAGTGATCTCCTCTAGTCCCACCTACCTGCACCCTGCCCATAACCCTCCAATCCTCTCTCACCCATACACCTATCCAACTTTTCCTTAATTGACAAAATTGACTTAGTTGCGACCACTTCTTCCAGAAGGTCATTCCACTCAGCCACCACTCTCTGAGTGAAGAAGTTCCCCCTCATGTTACTTCTAAACTTCCGCTCCCTAACTCTTAACTCGTGACCTCTTGTTTGAATCTCACCTACCCTCGTGAAAGACCCTATTCACATCTACTCTATCTATCCCTCAAATAATTTTAAATACTTCTGTCAAATCCCCCCCCCACCCTCAACCTTCTAAGCTCCAATAAATAAAGACCTAATCTACTCAATCTTTCTTTGTAATCTAGTTTCTGAAATCCAGGCAATATTTTAGTAAATCTCCTCTGTACCCTCTCTACCTTATTGATATCCTTCCTATAATTTGGTGACCAGAACTGTACACAGTATTCTAAATCTGGCCTCACCAATGCCTTGTATAGTCTCAACATCACTTCCTAACTCCTATATTCTATGCTTTGATTTATAAAGGCCAGCACACCAAACACTTTCTTCACCACTCTATCCACATGAGATCTCACTTTCAATGAACAATGAACCGTTATTCCAAGATTTCTCTGTTCCTCTGCATTCCTCAATGCCCTCCCCTTCACTGCACATGTCCTGTTTTGATTATTCCTTCCAAAATGAAGCACTTCACACTTATCTACATTAAACTCCATCGGTCACCTTTCAGCCCACTCTTCTACACAGTCCAAATCCCTCTGAGGTCTCTGAAAACCATCTGCACTATCCCCAATTCCCCCTATTTTGTATCATCCATATATTTACTTACCCAATTTACCACTCCATCATCCAAATCATTAATGTACATGACAAACAACAAAGGACCCAAAACCGATCCCCGAGGTACACTGCTCGTCACCAGCCTCCATCCTGCAGACAATTATCCACCATGACTCTCTGGCATTTACTTTCTAGCCAGCATTGAACCCATCTGACTATCTGAACATTAATACCTAGCACTTGAACCTTCCTTACCAACCTTCCATGTAGAACCTTATCGAAGGCCTTACTGAAATCCATATAGACAACATCTATTGCTCTACCCTTATCAAACTTCCTAGTCAAACATGATCTTCCCCGCACAAACCCATGTTGGGAGTCCCTGATCAGTCCCTGCCCCTCCAGATTCTTATACATATGATCTCTGAGAATACTTTCCATTAGTTTACCAACCACCGTCATCAAATTTACTGGCCTATAATTGCTGGGCCTACACCTGGAGCCCTTTTTAAACAGAGGAACCAAGTTTGCGATACACTAATCCTGCGGCACCATGCCTCCCTTCAGTCACTGTTGAAAAATCACTGTCAGAGCCTCCGCTATTTCCTCGCTGACTTCCCTCAAGATCTTTGGGAAAATCCTATCAGGACCTGGAGACTTATCCACCTTTATATGCTTCAAAAGCTCCAATACTGACAATTTGCTAATACAGCAGTCCTAAGGTGCTGGTCACTAATCAAAGACCATAGCTCACAGGAGAAAATGTTGTGAGCTTCTCAATGGATGGACCAGGCCACATCAACTCATTTTTCACAAAGTAATGGAAAGGCATAGAATGTGTGAGGTGGAACCTACGCCGTACCCACAACACCTCCTGATTATTCAGGAAGGCACAGCAGAGCCTACACATCTTAAGGACGTTGAAGAGGGCAAGGCTACTGGAATGTGTAGCATCTGGGGAATGCTGCTGCATCTTGGGTAGATTCAAGATGGGTGCCTCCACATGAAATCTGGCATGTGTATGTTCTGTTTCTTAGTGCTGTTTGCTTAGTTAATAAATCTAGTGTTTTAAAATGAATCCAAATTTCTTTAATGAAATAAAAGAAAATAAAATCACATGGTATCAGGAGTGGAAGAAACAGCCAAGAGTGGAAGAACCAGCCAAGTTCTGTTGTGCACAGGAGTGAAAGAAAGAAAGAAACACCCGGTGTGCATAGTGAGTAACAGTCAATATCAGCAGTGAAAATATAAAAGTCCATAATGCTGGAAATGTCGACCATGAGAGGAGGCTGTTTAAACAAAGCTTTATGCTGTACCTCCAAGCTATTGGAATCGATAGCGAACCAGATACATGGAAGATTCCACTGCTGCTTACTGTGGTGAGACCTCAAGCTCTAGAGGTTTTTGACAAGGTTATCGAGATGTTTGTTGAACACTGTTCACCAAAGAAATATGAGATCTTCGAGAGGTATGTGTTTTGCTCTTGCATACAGCTTCAGGGAAAGAGCTTTGATCGTTTTTTTAACAGACTTAAAATTAAAAGCAAGAACATGCAATTTGGATCACTGCTAGATTCAATGATCCGTGATCAAATTGTGTATGAAATTAATGATAAGAAAGCGTGAGAGAGGTTGCTGCAAGAGACAGAGCTTACCTTAGCTGGAGCTGTGAAGATATCCCATGTCAGTGAATTATCTCTGCCGCATGCAATTAAAATAAGTGTTTGTCTAAAAGCCAGTGAAAATGAAGGCATAGTCATAGCCACAGGGTCTAGACACACACAAACAAAAGAAAATGAGATAAAAGGACCAACAAAAAGATGGGGAGACATTCAATTGTAAATAATACAGCACTAAACATGCGCCAAAGCAATGCCCAGCTCATGGAAAAGTCTGTAACTAGAGTAAAGGGCAGAATCACTCTGTAAAGCAATGTTTTTCCAAAGGGAAACTTAACATAACTAAAAGTGTATTCACTATAGAAGACACTATTGAATGTACATACTATCACTGTACACACCTTAGAAGGAACTGCTCTCAGTGATATACTTTTCATGGGCACGGTGGTGCACGAAGTGGACAGTGTCAAGCAGGATAAATGGACTGTGTCATTGCATACAAATGGAACAAATATTCCTTTCAAGTTAGACACTGGGGCAAAGGTAAATTTTATCTCTGAGCATGACATCAGGACAATGAAGATAAAGCCATACATCCATGCAAATCCTGTACTGTTCAAAGCATATAATGGACAGAACAGTATTCACTGTTCGGTGACAAACCTAGTCAAGAGGGTATATCACATTAACACCATGCACAGAACAGAACAGATGAAATACTGGACTAATTTCCCAAGATCTTCAAGAGGTTTGGAGTTCTACCATTCACTTATAAGATACAGTTAAAAGAAGACACACAGTTGACTGAACACCATTCTAACTACAGAACCAGTACTTTTGGACATACTTTGATGCACCTAGAAAGACAAAAACATCTACGGATGTTTCAAAAGATGGAATATGTGCTGTACTATTTCGGGCAAGAGGAGAAGATTGGAGGCAATAGCGTGCCTGAGGCGGGTTCCAGCACCACTAAAAGAAAAGCTCAAGCAGGAAGTCAAATGGATGAAGGCACTAGGGGTCATAAAGAAAGTGGAGGAGCCCACAGAATGGGTGAATTCAATAGTGTGTGTCAAAAAGAAGAATGGTGACCTATGCATGTGCATGGACCTAAAAGTCTTGAATGCCAATATAAAGAGAGAACATTATCAGATTCCAACCAGGAATAAAAATACGAATGAGATTGCCAGTGGAAAATGTTTCACTAAATTGGATGCATCCGAGGGCTTCTGGCAAATAAAACTGCATGATGTTAGCATAAAATATCGTACATTTAATACACTGTATGGCTGATTCTCCAGTCTGAGGGTGCCTTTTGGAATTTCCTCAGCTCTGGAAGTGTTCCACCAGAAAATGGAGCACATCATAGAAGGCACAAATGGGGTATGTGTGGACATGGTTGACATGATCCTATGGGGATCCACACAAAAGCAACACAATGAGAGGCTCATCAAAGTGCTCCAACACATCCAGAAGGATGGATTAAAGTTAAACAGAGAAAAATGTCAGTTTGGTGTGAAGGAACTCACATTTCTGGGAGATAAACTATCAGAGGCAGGCGTGGAGCCAGTCAAGAGCAAGGAAAAAGCAATTTTTGAGATGCCCAGACCCACTGACAAAAAAGTGTATATTGAGAGTGCTGGGAAGGATCAATTTGATTGGTAAATTCATACCAAACCTGTCTTCCAAAACAATGTACCTCAGGAAGCTGTTACAGGACAAATGTGAATTCAAGTGGACAGACAACCACAAGGGAGAATGGGGACAACTGAAGACCATGCTAACTGAATAACCAGTGCTTTTGGCGTTCTTTGATGCATCCAGAAAGATAAAATTATCCACGGATGCTTCAAAAGATGAAATAGACGCCGTACTACTTTAGGCTGTGGGAGAAGATTGGAGGCCAGTAGCATACACATCAAGGACGATGACAACATCTAAATGTCGATATGCACAGATAGAGAAAGAGTGTCTAGGTCTGGTCTATGGACTCAAGAAATTCCACAGTTATGTTTATGGTCACATTTGTGGCAAAGACAGACCACAAGCCATTAATAGCAACAATCAAGAAACATTTCAGTGAAATGTCACCGCGAATCCAAAGACTGATGATGAAGCTACAAAGTTATTAATTTGAATTGGTGTACAGGGAAACCTATTGGGTTAGCTGATGCATTATCCAGATCAATGATGCAGAGTGAAGAAGACAATGAGAGTTCCACAGAGTCCAATGTGAATCAGGTCACTGAATCTCTTCCTGTTTCCGACATGAAATCCAAGCAGATTGCAGCGGAAACAGAAAAGGACACAGTTCTACAGAAGGTCATCAAGAATCTGAATGAAGAATGGCCCAGAGGTGAATGTCAGGGATACTCCAACATCAGAGCTGAGCTGAGCTGAGAGTGTTGTCAATCGGCTTCTACTCAGACAGGGCAGAATTGTCATTCCTCAATCACTGTGACAAGAGATGCTGAAAAGGGTGCATGAGGGGCACCTTGGAATTGAAAAATGCAAGAGGAGGGGCAGAACTGCAGTTTATTGGCCAGGGATAAATGCTGGCATTAACAGAATGGATTCAAGCTGTGAGATCTGTTTGAAACATCATGCAGACCAGTTGGTAAACTTGCTAATTTAGAATTCTCCAGTTCAATTTGTCTATGGATTAAGGACTTTTTAACAAACTACTCCCAGACTGTTTTTATAGGCACTCATTATTCCCTTTCTCTCCCACTTAGCACTGGTTTCCCCGCAGAGCTCTGTGTTAAGCCCAATGTTGTCTTCTTCTTTGGCTTGGCTTCGCGGACGAAGATTTATGGAGGGGGTAAAAGTCCACGTCAGCTGCAGGCTCGTTTGTGGCTGACAAGTCCGATGCAGGACAGGCAGACACGGTTGCAGCGGCTGCAGGGGAAAATTGGTTGGTTGGGGCTGGGTGTTGGGTTTTTCCTCCTTTGTCTTTTGACAGTGAGGTGGGCTCTGCGGTCTTCTTCAAAGGAGGTTGCTGCCCGGCAAACTGTGAGGCGCCAAGATGCACGGTTTGAGGCGATATCAGCCCACTGGCGGTGGTCAATATGGCAGGCACCCAATGTTGTACTCTCTTTATATACCTATGATTGTGTGTCTCTGAGTGCTCCTCTAATACCATCATAACATTTGCGGATGACCCGACTGTTGTTGGACTCATTTCAAGGGTTGGAGTCAGCCTCTGAGTCCACAGATAGTCAGGGCGGTGCTCAGAAAACAATCTGGAATGGAATTCTTTGAAGATGAAAGACCTTGTAATGAATTTTAGGAGGAACAGCTCCATTGAATATTAATTGGGACTGTGTGGAAAGGGTTACGACTTTCAAGTTTCTGCGAACGTATTTGGCTGAGGATCTTTCTTGGGCTATAGTCAATGTCTCCATTTCCTGAGAATGCTTAGGAAAATTAATCTACAGGAGAAATTATAGAAGTCCTTCTATCGCCGCTCTATTGAAAGCCGTGCTGACTTCTTGCCTTCCCATGTGGTTTGCCAGCTGTACGGCAGCAGATAAGAAGGATCTTCAGAGGGTTCTCAATATGGCCCAGAAGATCATGGGGTTTCCCTTGTCCCCTTTGGAGGATTTAATTCAATCTCACTGTTATTGGGAAGGCAGATAATATTCATAAGGATATCATCTGTTTGACTTATTGCCCTTAGGTTGACGATATAAGCCCATTAAATCACAGATGAACCGACTCAAGAGCAGTTTCTATTCTAGAGCCATTCGAGTATTAAACTCTGCCAATTAGTGTATTTGTATTTTCTATTGCTTTGATGCTGTTTTTTTTATCCTTCTTCTTGTTTTTATTGCTTTTACTGTTTTATATGCTCTTGTATGTTGTACGGTACTGCGAGTGCACTTTTAAAATTTTGTTCCTTTTTTACAGAACAACAATAAAGTACTTACTTTTACTTACCAGCGGAAGCATGGCAGAAAGTTGGGAGTGATCTGTTCCACGTGGATGCAAAGAATAACTTGTTGATTATTGATTATCTATTGAACCTTCCAGAGATTGCGTTGCTTCCTAGGATGTCTGCTGCTTGTGTGATCCAATATATGAAATTGATCTTTGCAAGACACAGAATTCCTCAAATTGTCTACTGTGACAATTGACCATGCTACAGTTGTACAGAATTCCAGAACTTTGCAGAAGAGTGTAATTTTTGACATGTGACTTATAAGTCAAGCAAAAAAGCAGCGAACGAGTTCACACAGTTAAACAGTTGCTCAAGAAAGCACAAGACAGTGGCTCAGATCCGTATCTAGTTCTATTGAGTGACCGAGCTTCGCTACTTGATCATGGCACGTCACCTGTTGAGCTTCTGTTGGGACACAGACTACACAGCACCCTTCCCTACTCTGCAGACCCAAACTGTTCTGGGAGAAGTAAATCCAAGATCCTACACTGTCAGAACAGAGAAGACTCAAACACTGACGAGGAATGGAAGGAGCCTGCTGAAAACGCCAGATACTGCAGGTAAAGATAAATGCAGAGGATTCACCCTGCACAGAAACACAGGCAACGTCACCTGTGCTAGACAGTAAAATTTTGAGCTGCTGATGCTCATGTTATGGTTGTGATGAACTTTAAACTGAAAGAATAATGTGTCATGTTTGATTAAACGGCTCAAGGAAAGGGGATGTAGTAACAGAGTGCTACCACCAGGAGGAGGTGGAGACAGAGTGTGGAGCATCTGAGGATTGCTGTTGCATCTTGCATTTTGTCACCGAACAGTGAATAATGTTCTGTCCATTATATGCTTTGAACAGTACAGGATTTGCATGGATGTATGGCTTTATCTTCAAGACGGATGCCTCCACATGACGTCTGGCATGTGTATGTTCTATTTCTTAGTGCTGTTTACTTAGTTAATAAATCTAGTGTTTTAAAAATAACCCAAGTTTCTTCATTGTAATAAAAGAAACATTTCACCGGCTTCCATCTTGACCACATTTTACAGGAGTACATTAAGTGTTCTGCCTAGCTGCATCATAGCAGATGCAATGTATTGGACCAGAAGTCAAGGCAGAGCATCATCAAAAGGTCTTCCTTTCCTCTATTGTTGACATTCACCAGGAACATTGCTTAAATAGGACTCAAAGAATTATTGAAGATACTTTCCATCCAGATACTTTCCATATTTGACTGACTACCATCAAGTAAGGAAGATCAAAATTAGGACTTCCAGACAGGGAGATAGCTTCTTCCTGCTGACTGTGAGATAGATGAACGGTATCCTGTAACTGACTAAATGATCCCAAACTCTGTGTCTGTCTGTGTATTATATATATTATGTATATAACACACACACACACACACATACATACACATACATTGCGCATATGTTTAGTGGCAGCCGGGGGATGGGGGTTTCACGTTCGAATCGTCCCTGTAATGCCAGCTGACCACAAGTCCTGGGGGACCGCGCTGAGATGGTGCTGGACCCCCTCCATCTCGGGGATGAAGCCCATGGGCTGAGAAATGCATCAGGAGTGCTATGATGCCACTTCTGGTTTCGGAACAGCCAAAAAAGTGGTCTAAAGAGAGGTTAAAACAATTATTTGTTGATTACAATGTGAGTCAGGGTTTTCTTTTGCAGCTCTGCTTTGGAAGTCACCACACATACATACATTCACACTCTACATTATACCTGTATAATGTGTGTGTGTATGTGTGTGTGTGTGTGTGTGTGGTGTGTGTGTGTGTGTGGTGTGTGTGTGTGTGTGTGTGTGTGTGTGTGTGTGTGTGTTCAATGTTCCAGCTCCTACTTCAATTTGGAGCTTTTTCAAAAAAAAGAAAGCTGAACAAACTTTTAAAATGGTGTGCTTTAAAAGGGATCATTTTAGAAAGTGTGGGTGCAATTTGGTGAATCAAAAAGAAATGCAATGGCAGTACTTTTAAAATATTGTAACTTCTAGGCAAAAAAGTGGCTTCAATTTTGTGACAATTTGTAAGGCTCCATTAATTGTGTACAGTCAAAATTAGTATAATTCAGAATTGTAATGAGAATATTTTCAAACAATAAAATTTTGTGGCCATATCTCTTGAGTTAAACCAGCAAGTAGGGCTGGAGGGGAAACATTTAATGCTAAGGTCTGAGGTCTCAAATTTATACCTGAATTACTTAAGTATTAACAATAAATATCTTCAGATGTTTTTGCTCCAACAAGATTCTTCCAGCAAAAGTGTTTTTATTTGGCTTGCAGCCAGCTGTAAAACTATGTCTGAATGAGGAGAATGTAAGAACTGCTGTGATATGAGAGGAAATAAGAAATCTTGTACCATACGTGCAAAGGCATTGATTTCAATTGTTTCTCATAATCATACAACAGAAGCACAGATTATGTCTACAAGAGGAAAATGTCTTTTTGATCACAAGCATCCCACATGTTGCCCATTTGTCAGAATTTGTAAAACCTGACCTCTCCGGGGCTAGATGAGTTTCGCCTGATCTCTTGTGTTCATAGCTATTAGATAATGTAAGCATTATAGCTGTTGTATTAAGAGTGAAGATCTTTTCATGACGAACAAAAGATATTGCCAATGTAGGAAACCTGCAACAGTTCTATAGATTTAGGGTTGGACCTTCTGAAAATACAGGCTGCAGACCATATATTAAGATGACATTAATGTGATTTTTATCTGAGATTCTCTCATGCATAAACTTCAATTAAAACCACATAAAAGAAGGTTTTTTTTTAAAAAAAACCCTCTGTATATTGGGGCAGAACAAATTTGATGTTTCTGCTTCTTTACAGATAGGAGGAAAAAGAAGATGGATAAGAAGGGCAGATTTCTGACTCAAATTCTAATGAGCAGATTTGCATTTTTGAAGCAAGTGTCCTGATTCTAGAAAACTGTATATTAATTTGGGTAATCTGGCTCTAAATAACGAGTAACATGCTGATAACTGACCGCCAATGCAGCAGCCAACTTTGTTGGCAGAGTCTTAGCTTGGTGGAAGATGAACTATTTTGTTTTAAATTATTTATTTAACCGTTTGAAGATGGAACCACAATCACAAGCAAATTACAAAGAGAAAGCTCAGTGCTCATGACAGCTGTGGCTAATTTTAAAATACCATTGCCCCCACTTTCCTGCATTCACACCACAGCATCGAGGATTGTTAAAATTTAAATTAAATTAAATTTTTAATGCAAATTAGACATCCAGCACGGTAACAGGCCCTTTTGGCCCACAAGCACATGCCGGCCAATTACACCCAATTGAACTACAACCTCCTTACTGGCGCCGGATTCGAACCCTGGTCTCTGGCGCCGTAACAGCATTGCGTTAACTGCTCTGCTAACTGTGCTGGCCTCATTATGAGTGTAAAATCTAGGCTGACTCCCCAGAGGGCTGTCGAAGGGGAGATGCTTTCAAACATGCTGTCTTTTAAAAGAGATGTTAAATTAAGGCTTTTCTCTTCTCCCTAATGGGTGGAGAAAATAATTTAGGACTTCTTCGAAGTAGAGCAAAGGAATTACTTGGTGGCCACCTAATACTTTACTCCACGATTCTCAAAATCCTACTGACTTCCTGGGAACTTACAATGTGCATATTGGCTGGCAATCTTCTTACATTAGGCAAATGGAACATTGGGAATTTGCTAGCTGCAAACTATTTAAAATTTCCAGAAAGTAATGCAAAAGAAACAATATAAATGCAAGTTTTTCTTTCTTTTAAATGGTAATTAATGTTCCTCCTGCACCAGAAGTATTCTATTCCATTTCAGACACCTTTATCCAATTAAGGTTTCACTCTAGCTGCAATTAACCATTTCTTTAATCTCCATTCCTCTGTGTATCATTGAGCACTTGGATGATAAAACTAAGATTAATCTCTCAGTTTCCAGGGCAGCATATGAGCAGGCACTGAAATTCAGCAGACAGCATGAATTACTTATTTATAAGATTCATCTTTCTGATAAGATTGCTTTTTAACTCAATCCCTTAATAGTTATCATAAGATGTCATAAGTGAAGCAACACTTCACTTGTGTATCCACAGGATAGATTTATTGCTTCTGGTGCTCCCTTTGTGGCCTTCTCTACATCGGAGAGACTGGGTGCCAACTGAGAGATCGCTCTGTCTGCACTGGTGACAATATCTTTCCAGTGGCCAACCATTTCAGTTCTCCTTCCCAACTCCATTACTCATATCTCATGTATTGCCCCACCCTGACCACCTGTAAGTTGGAGGAACTACATCTGATTTTATGTCTGGCCACTCCAGCATCCATGGACAGAAATAGTAAGCCTAAACGTTTGGGCCCTTTTATTGAGACAACTAAAGTTGAGGGTGGGGTGTAGGGGGTGTGGGATACTAAGTATCTCAAGGAGTGAAACAAATGGGGGGGAAAGATGGTGGATCCATGTTCAGACCTGTTGTAAACTTCAGCAAGGAGTGAACCAGTGCCCATTTATTAAGTTTGGATATACTTGTATCACTTCCTTCTTGAGAATTTCTTCACCTATTCTAATTTAATTTAAATTTTAACAATCCTCGGTGCTGTGGTGGGAATACAGGAAAGTGGGGACAATGGTATTTTAAAATTAGCCACAGCTGTCATGAGCACTGAGCTTTCTCTTTGTCATTTGCTTGTGGTTGCTCCACTTGAACTGGAAATATAATAAGAAATGGAAGGACATTTTATCCATTCTGTTTACAAACAGAATATTGAAAGTGAGGGAACAGTGCTCATAAAGAGTTTCTCCCAGCATTGGAAACGACCTACCTGCATCTAATCTGTCTAAACCCTTAAGAATTTTGTTTCTATAAGATCCCCCCTCAATCTTCTAAATTCCAGAGAATACAAGCCTAGTCTATCCGACCTTTCTTCATATGTGAGTCCCTCCATCTCTGGTATCAGCCTAGTGAACCTTCTCTGCAACCCCCCTCCAAGGCAAGGATATCCTTCCTCAGATAAGGAAATCAAAACTGCACGCACTACTCCAGGTGTGGTCTCACCAAGGCCTTGTACAGCTGCAACAGGATCTCTGTACTCCTGTACTCAAATCCTCTTGCTATGAATGCCGACATACCATTCGCCTTCCTCACCACCTGCTGCACCTGCATGCCCTCTTTCAATGACTGATGCACAACCAAGTCTCTCTGCATCTCCCCTTTTCCTAAATAGATACCATTTAGATAATAGTCCTCTTACCTTCAAAGTAGAAAACCTCGCATTTAACCTTTAAGAGTTACCTGACTTGGTGGTAAAAGTTGTGGATTTGGGAACTATACACAGCACATAGAACAATGCAGCACTGGAACAGACCTTTCTACCCATGATGTCTTCTTCAAACATGATGCCAAATTAAACTAAATCTCTGACCTTGATGAAGGGCTCAGGCCTGAAACATTGGTGATGTATCTTTATGTTTGCTATATAAAGTACACTGCAGACTTTTTTGTTTTACACCAACCCATGAGGAGCAGAGTATTTCTTGAATGGCAGACCACCTAGCAATGCTGCGCTCATGGTGGAGGGAATGAAAGGTTAGGGCAGTGGTCCTCACATACCACTTTAAATATTCCTATCCCCTAGGTGCTCTGTGATTAGTAAGGGATTGCTTAAGGTGGTATGTGGATGGAAAAAAAAAGTTTGAAAACCACTGTTTTAATCATACCTAATTGACTCATTATGTGCATGGTTTGATAACTCCAAGGGAAATGGGCCAATGACAACTTTTCTCAAGCAAAATATTTCAGTAACAGTTGGGTCTAGAACCAGTGGTTCTCAACCTTCCCTTCCTACTCCCACCTTAAGCAATCCCTTACCAATCACAGAGCACCGATGGCATAGGGATTACTTAAAGTGGCATGTAAGTAGAAAGAGAAAGGTTGAGAACCACTGGTTTAGGGTATTCATTACTTCTTTTTTCTGTGTCTTCTCTTCACTTCAGTAGTCATTACTGGAAGGTCCTTTATGACCACATTTTAATGCGTCACATCAACAAGCCCAACATCAGAAGTCTCATGTTGTGCCTGCAACCACACATCTGCAAAGTCACCTTGATGGAGCTCATGTACTCCAATGTATCACTGTGTTGATATTGAAGGACTGGCCATCTTTCCATCCTTCATGTTGTCTGAACAGGCATTACTAATGATCTCTTCCTGCTTCTGAGTCCTTGTTCCAAATGTATCAGCTTTCAGCTATTTCTATTGGTTTTGAATGGAGATAGTGTTTCAGATTCTTCACTGTAGATTTAAACATGACACCCTGTGTGGCATAATTTTTCAGGAGCTCTGGCCCAATCTCCATCAGAGGTAGTGTATTTTTCATCCTCGCTTTTAAGAATTTGTCAGTTTGTTCAATATGTAAGCTCTGTGATTCTCAACGTTGGTCATGCAGTCCAAGGCTTCCAGTATTGCCAGTTGGGGAGCCATGTTTTTGGACTCATTCTTTCTCATCAACAGTGTGGCGATATTCAATGTGAATGATTTGGTGCAGCACGGTCAGCGTAGCTGTTAGCAAAATGCTCTTACAGGGCCAGCGATCAGGATTGAAATTCAAATCCCACACTGTCTCTAAGGAGTTTGTACGCACTCCCCATTGTCTGCGTGGGCTTTCCCCAGGGGATCCGGTGTCCTCCTACCCATGTCCCCTCTCAGCCGTGCGTGTGTGCGCCTGCACAAAGGCAGTCGATGTGTGCCCATTTGCGCGTGCGTATGTGCATGCACACAGCCCATTTTGTGCGAGTGTGCGCAACGTAGAGAGAATACTGCCTCCCACGGTTTGAAATGTACTGGGTGTTATAGGTCATTTGTGTGTAATTGGATGGCATGGGCTAATGGGCTGAAAGGGCCTGTTTCCATGTGGTATATCTAAATAAATTTAAACTTGTCTGTAATAAGTCCATGCCATTGCTCCTTGGCTCTGTGGCTTGCTATGCTATTCAGTCTCATCAGCACCTACTGTGACCTTGAATAAATGAGATTCTTTGTAAGTATTTACAAGAAAGCATCACAAGGTGGGGCAGCATGGTTAACCTAGCGGTTAGCGCAACATTATTCCAGCACCAGCTGTATATTGAACCTCCACACCCCTGCTACAAACTGTATGATCCAGTCACTATTACTGTTAGTTGGTATAAAGCAAGTACACCACAGAACTCTCCTATTCAAAAGAATCACATTTGGCCCATGCATCCCGATGTCCAAGGGGACTTAGCATACATTAGCACACAGTGTACAATCAGGTTTGATTAAAAACTGAGCTTTTAGCACAAATATTCTTGTGTGTGCATTCACAAAGTGTAATTCAAGTGCAAGTTAAGTCAGCTGCTGTGGTCGATCTACTTTTACAACGCTGCAGAATTTCCATCAACATTGCCACTCTGTTCCATTTCTTTTATATGAAATGATACTGAAATAATGAAATTCGGAAATCTTAATTGATAACTATGTAATTAATGAAGAGTTTGACCAGCATTTAAAAATAACATGTAGAAAAAGTTTAATAATAAAGTTTCCAACACTGCAAGGGCATTCTTTACAAAAGATTCAAAGCTGAATTTTCCGGGTAATTAGTTAAAACAAAACCTAATTATCATGTCCAGTCTAAATCCTCCTGCATTTTTTTTGTTTGAACAAGGCTTACTCATCAGAGAACTCTTTGTATTAATTTTTACTGAAATTAAAAGTTGCTTCTTATTTTAGGTCCTGAAGTCAGGCAGATAGCAATAATGTGGTATTCACTTATTGTACACTAGGTTGTTACTATAGCAACAGATCTGTATCGACTGAAGCAAAAACCATAAAACATATATAAAACATTTTAAAAAGGGTCAAAATATGAGAAGCAGGCAAGGTTGAAATTCATTTAAAATTCTTTGTGTATTATCATTGAACATTCCAGAAATTGTCCTAAGATACGTGCATTTATGTTTCTGGCATAAAAGGGCATACAAAGGAAATATTTAGAGTTGTGGAGGCTCAGTGAAAGGTTTTGTTTACAGGGAAGAGGGTGAAGTGTGGAATAGGATGTCAGGAAGAGTCCACACAGCCAGGTTACAAAAATCAGAGAAGCACCATGATGCTGTCTCAGAGAGTCCAACACCGACACGTCTATACCAAATAGCTTTTAGTCTCCCAACTTTATAATCTAATAAGTGCATTCTCTAAAAAAATGTATCATAAAAGGAACACAATATCTATTTAATACCACACCGGTTTCTCTCCCTGTTATTTATAGCAGTGTCTGAGAGAATAATGTTTAATTCCTGGAGACACTGCGACAATCCTGGAAGGTGAGCCTCCATGTGCTGTAATGGGGCTTGATTCAATATCATAACAAAAAATCCATAGACGGGTACTAGAAGCTGTCAGCATAAATGATAAATTCACATCGAGGTGAATACTGTAGCAAAGCAGTTAAGATACTGAACTAGTCTCCAAGAGCCTTTGAATTGATCCAATGGTGCAGGTCCAAATCCCACCAAGGTAGTTGTGGAACTGAAATTCAAATAAATCAGAATCTTGAAGCAATGGGATGTCACCAAAAAAAATCATCTAATTTAGTAAAGGCTTAATCTGGCTTAAGAGTCACCAAGCTGGTTGACCCTTAAAAGCCTAGTGAAGTGGTTGAGTCTTTATTCAGTTCTGGATCCAATTAGGAATGGACTGTAAATGCCATTGATATCTACATCTTATAAAAGGGATAAATAAAAATAATATGATTAGTTTTAAAAGATGAAAATAAACAAGTTGGCCTGCTTGTTCAATTGCACAGAAGAGATGATTTCTCCAATGAAGCAGGTAGGCCTGGGACACAATCAATATGGGTCTTCATTTTACCAATGTACCCACAACCCATTCCTACTGGCAGCTTGGTCATAAAACAAGAATGAACACGGGCTTGCTGCAATGCTCGCAGAAATCTTTCGCCATCTAATTTGGAACAAAGACAATGGTTTCAAATAGACATTGTTTGGGTAGCTTCCTGGACCAATATATTTTTTTTGTGGGGTATAACTTAGGTCAAACCCCAAGCCTGGTAGGACCACAATTTCTTTTTCACTCAGTGGATATAATTTCCAAAAATATTAGAGAGTTATGCAGAAGGGAAATTCTAGGTAGTTATTAGGTTGGCACAGCACTGTGGGCAGAAGGGCCTGTTTAGTTTTTTTATGTTCTACATTCTAATACTTGCTAACGTTTAGCAACTTACAACAGTGTAATACCTCTTCAATACTGATGTCTGTGTTGCATGCAAAGCTGTTAATTATTAGTTCATGACTGAAATGTTATAACATATACTGATGATCTGTGGAATGGAAGTAATCCACTAATTCTGTCAGTGTAATTTAGTAATGTGTTCCGATGGAAACAAGTAACATTTAAAGCTGATTGCCTACAGTTTCTTGAACTTTCCAGTTGAATTGATACAGAACATATCCTGTATGTGACAGATTCAACAATATTCTCATCGATTCTACCCTGCTTTGAAGTACTGTATAAAATTAAAAGTCAATGAAAATGAAGAGAAAGCATATTAAACAAGCAATGTCATTAACCCTATTAATAAAGCAGTCACAATACTCCATTCTGGAAAAGGTAAGTCATCTGGCAAGCAATTGGGAAAGGCTTCAGAAAAGCAAGAGATGACCATAGATGCTGTGTTGCCTTTCATTAACAGTGGAGAAGGAGTGTTGATAAATTGAAATCCAACCTTATCAGGAGTAACTATGGTATAATTGGAGTAGAACTGACCTATTTAGGACACCATCAAAGGCAGCTTAGTTGGTCTATTGGGGGAGAGCATTCTCATGATAAAATCATGACCTTTACCTGTCTCACCTGACACATGATACGAGGTTGAGAGTTTAAAACCATTTCTTAAAAATAGATAAATCCCAGCCCTTTGAGGGTTTTGTGTCGAGGTGGTGGGCTGTTGTGGCTGTGTGCTACTAAATGGAACAGGTTGATAACAAGATGCTCAATCAGGTGCTGCCAATATTACATCAGGTTAGATTTCTTCCTCGTGGCAATGTCCCATAACCTTCTCCCTGAGATAGCTACGGTTGAGGACTGAGCCTGCAAGGCCCTCCCTCCGGAAGTGCTAACCTGTCTTGTGAGAAAGTAGAGCAATTGAAGGGGAGGTTAGCAAATTACATGGGAGCACTGAAGATACAACTACATTCTGCAAGGCAAGGGACAGGTTTCAGAGCTCTGCGTACAATTTTATTTTGAAGACCACTGTGTGAAAGAAGATTGGTTGCTTTGACAGTAGGGACGAATAGACCAGTGACCGTGTGGAATCATGCGCGGATAAAAAAGGCACTTCTGCTCAAATCTGTAAGCATCCCTTCCACAATGATTCCTTTTTATTCTCTTCACATCCTCATCACCTCCCCCAGATTCTACCGCAAGGGACAAGTTACTGTAACAAATTAATCTACCAACCCACACATCTCTGGGATGTGGGCGGAAACCAGAGCACACCTGCGCCACTGTGCTGCCCATTCTGTGGATCTGTGAGGGACTACAAGGATTGCAATTTTCCCCTTTCAATTATAAGAACAATGCAGGCGATGTAAACATTGAACTGAATTACATTCACTTTTCTCATTCAGAGTCTATCACCGAATTAGTGAAAAGTTGTTTAAAAACAATCATTTATTGCGTTTACTCAATGATTCAACTCTTTAGTTCGCCCATTTAACAGTTTATGAATCAAATGGATGATTCACATCCCTTCATTCATCTTTGGGATTTCCAATATGAATTTATTTGCTGTGCAGTGTACAGGTAGAGTCTTCAGCCTGGTTAGCCCTGAGAAACTGTACCCTGCTGAAGGTTTGTTTATAACAGATATGCACATGGATTTCAATTTGTAGATCTAAATGCCTCATAAATCAGATGCGATAATACACATTGTGTTCATTATTAATGTCTCCTTACCTGATAACCAGAGTCATTGCAAGTCAGGTAGCATTTGCCACAGTTAATGCACATTTCCTCATCAATCATAGCTACTACATGCTCCTTGTGATTCAGCATTCCATAGGGTCCAATATGTGACAAAGTTCTGCCAACTATTTCCTGGACAGGTGCATGAAAAATAACCAATATAAATTAGAAAAGCATAGAAATCTATAAACAATTTGCAAATTGTAATGCAGAGATAGTGTGCAGTTCAACATTCCATGAATTGAAAGATATATTCCAATGCTGTGTTCTCTGAATAGTCCAAATAAAATTATTTCAATTTCTTAATTTTATTATTTTTTAAAATTAAGACATACGGCATGATAACAGGCCCTTTCTGCCCATGAGCCTGTGCCGCCTATAAATACACCTAACTGACCTACACCCCTGTAAGTTTTGAAGGGTGGGAGGAAACTGGAGAACCCAGAGGAAACCCACGCAGACTCGGGGAGAACATACAAACTCCTTACAGACATCGTGGGATTCGAACTCTGGTCCCGGTCGCTAGCACTGTAAACGCATTGCGCTAACCACAGTGCCAACTGGGCCAATATTATGATTGCAACAAAATCATCTAAGAACCATTTCTTATCCATCCAGCAGGTCCTTGAGTTAACCACACTTTGGTCATCAGTTCTGTTCATCTTTTAACCTTCCTGCCATTTTAGTCCGGGTCCATTTGAGAGAGTACACACTGAATAGTCTTCATCCAGAGTATTTTCTTTTGTTATAAAGTGAACATGGGCAGCAGAGAGTGGATTTTACTGGGTTCTCTCCACATTCCTCAGTGGAGGCTGATAAAGTCAATCAGGAGAAAGCCCTGAAGAAATCCCTGGGGAGGTTCTTAAATCTGAATCACTTCTGACAACTGAGAAAGGCCACCTTTTAAAAAAGCCCTGCAGCTATACCTGATACCTGTTTTATGATGCACATTTTACAGTTGTTAAAAAGATAAAGCCTTGTAAAGAACTTTACAAACCTATAAAACTGCAAAATATCGCTATGTATATTAGTTTGCATTTGTGAACTTTCTTTAAAGTGCAACGATCTTATAAAAGGTACCTGGATTAAAGAGAAACAACTGCTGTCTAACTGTATGTAACTGACCTGATCTGCCAAATATATGCTTGAATTGAGTGTAATTTTATAGACCATTTACAACCCCTGCATTTTGTTCCTCAACTATTAACTGAATTGATAAATGCCTCTGATCTATCGCAAGAATAAGAAGGTTACAAGGGCAGCATCATTAGCGTAGAGGGAGGCACAGTTAGCGTAACGGCGAGTGCAATGTTGTGACAGTGCCGGCGATCAGGGACAAGGTTCCAATCCCGTGCTGTCTATAAGGATTTGTACATTCTCCGTGTCTGCATCAGTTTTCCCTGGAGGCTCCGGTTTCCTCCCACCGTCCAAAATATACTGGGGGTTGCACATCAATCGGGTGGTGTAATTGGGTGGCATGGGCCGAAAGGCCCTGTTACTGTGCTGTATGTCGAAATAAATTTAAAGATCACGGATTGGCTGACGATGAGTGCAGTTGAACCTCTACAGTTCCATATCCTCGAAAACCATCCTCACTTCCATCTGAATAACTTAGCCTCCACCTACGGGTGCTTCGAAACTACAGCTGTATTTCCCCAATCTTTTTTGTGGTTCAAGGTCTCTGCTGATTTTACTTGTAATTCTCTGCAGACCCAAGATTCTATCCTGTAATAGAACCGAGGCAGATTTGACAAGGTCCCAAATTGCATGCACCGGAGCATGACGATGAACCTCTTCATTGCAGCTTCAGCTGTTCCATCTTTGAAGGAGTGGTTAGCCAGAGCACCTCAAAATTTCCTCCAACTTTCAGGGAGATCCTTGCTCATCAGATCTTGGCCTCAGTACCAGTTTCTTGCTCTTCCCATAACCCTTAACTTCTTATTCAGCCTGGGAGAAAATCCACTGACCCACCTTAATTAGTTCCCTGGTGTAGAGAATTCCTCTCTGAGAAAATAAATTCTTCCTCACTTTCTATCTAAATGGTCGACCACGTTTTCTGAAAGTATGTTTTATCATTCTAAGTTCCCTCCTGAGGGAGAAACAACCTCTCAGCCTCCACCATTCCAAGAAAGCACATTATGTTTCAATAAAAATCAGCTCTCATTATTCCAACCCCAATGAATAAAGGACCCACTTGCTTAACGTTTCCTCATTACTCGAGGAGTCAACTTACTAAGTCTGCTCCAATGCTAGTATGTTCCTCCTTAAATAAGAACAAAGATTTGTTTATGTTCTATCATTTATCCTTGGATCCCTAGACTCCTCAGGGGATTCCAAGGACCTTTCTCTTGGCACCTTCTCTTTCCACATCAACATGTTGTTCTGTGACCATAAAGACTGTCGGCATGGCAGCAGTTTCCATTTGCATGCAAATGATCTACAGCTTTACATCTGCATCATTCTACTTCCCCCATCTCCAGGTGGTCCAACTACCTATTGTTAGATGAGATTATTTACATAAAGCAGAAGCTCAGTTGATAAGCACAGAATTCGATCAGTGTGGCCACAGTGTGCAACTTGGTTTCTGTCTTGGGATATTACCCTGACTCTGATTTGACTCCAGTCCTCAATGACTAACTCACACTAAGTGCATCTATTCCTGCCTTAGACCACAATAGGTTGAAATACCAGTTTTTTTTCAGTGCAGATTCGCCATTCTGATTTTTGCTTCATCCACCTGCTTTGATGCACAGGTGCATACTCTTGTCAAATTCATCCACCTGATTTTAATCTGTTAAGGCCCCTCCTTCGCACCCATCTTCTGGCTATCCCTTTAAAGTTCATTCTTTGGCTCATATTCTGATTTTCCTCCCTTCCCCCCCCAAAGTGCTCTGTAAAGCATCTTGGAGACCCTTTTAATCTACCTGCAGGGTTTTATTATTGTTGTTCATTACCTTGATTCTTGGAATGGGTTTCTTGACTGTGTATGGTCTTTCATCAGACTCCTGCTCTGCTTCATTCAGCCCCTTCTGTTTGAGCTTCAGCTCAGCTATAATTTTCTTACGCTCTTCCAAGTAAGGACCAAAATTGGGCAATGGCTGAAAAAAAAACAAAAGTCAATTGAAATGAGAGCTGATGTAATTGAATTATTTTCTATAGCTTCTCAAGTACTTTGGTCTTAAGTGCCACAGACTCATAATGTTTAATATTAAGCAGGGATAGAACAATACAAATTCAGAAAGCCTCATTTTCATTTTCTAATCTACTTTGCAAAAGTTTCAATGCAGCATTTTGTTCACTTTTAGGACTGTGAAAGATATTTAAAATGGGATAAAACCAAAAAAAGGTGATTTTTTAAAAAAGCTTTACTGAATTACTCCACAATCAGTGAAATTAATGTTACATGTAAAAAAATGTTGTGGCAAATTTCCATAGAAAATGAGAAGTAGCTTAATTTTAAAAGTAGTCAACGTCAGAAATGGAATACTGGATTAGGAACACAGCTAGTTGAAATACTTGTGGCGATACTATATTCAAGCTTGGACTTAACTCAGAATAAAACTTCCACCAGAATATTCACTTTTATTGTGCTTTCATGTTGCTTCTTCTTTTGAAACAAATGTAGAAACTTTCAAAATACAAATTGGGCTAGATTGGCACGGCTTAGTTTCACCAAGTCCTGTTATACAATGGGAAGCTATGCTCAAAGCCATTCCAGGTTAAAGAAAGAATTGTAACAAATTAACTACTGGTCATTAATTAGCCCAGCCTTGCTCAATACAAAGATCGGGAACCCTGATTGAGAAATCATTTTCAATCAGCGTGATGGAAGTAGATGTGATGGGGAATATTCTGCTACACAAAGATGTGAAACATCCTGTGTTGATGCGCATCAGAGGGTCCTGTAATTAAGGTAAACATGTTATGTGGACTTCAGCGCTAGATATGCTTGATATGCTTGATCAATTTTCTACAATTCATATTTTGTTTATGCTTTTAACATAAAATAAGTGGTAAAATAAAAGGGGAATCATTGTTATGTGCCATGTTAGAAGCAGATCTAAGCTTTCCACACAAAACAAATGAAACACCCACAGCCCTCAAAATATGAATTGAATTAAGAAAATTTTAGAAATCACAGCAGTTCAGGAAGCACTTGTGCAGAGAGAAACTCTGACTCTCTCTCTTTCTCACACACATTGGCTGGCCTGCTGAGCATTATCAGCATATTCCATTTATCATTATCAGTTGGCCCAGAAACCTGCTGTAGACCAGGTCACACCAGTTTGTGACTAACTGTGGTGGTGTACCACCAGCCTACTGTAGGGGGCAACCTCTGTACCTGCAGAAGTGTAAGGGGGCAGGGCAACACCTGGCCAGCTGTCAATCATTTGGCCTGAATGGATCAAGCCCCACCCGGTCGGGTGTCAATCACCCTCCGGGATTTAAGCCTACCGGCCTCCCGAGGCCTCACTCAGAGTTGCTGCAGCCGCAGCCAGCCTGGCTCTGTGGAAGTCTTTGTGGATTAAAGCCTGTTGTACAGTCTTTATCTTTGTGTGTGTCTGATTCTGGCTAACAGTGCACCACACTAACATGGCTACCAACCCCACCCAGAATTAAAATCGACAAACTGTTTGAGCTCCCAGACCACAAACATCCTCTTTTGTCGAGCAATAAAAATGATTGTATCTTAAAACAGTTGCATGCTTAATAGAGACACATTAAACAGCCCTAGCATAATTGGACTTAAGATGTTTGTTTATTCAAAAGCCACTCATAGAGCTTCACAGAACTTTTTTTATTGTTAACAGCTCTTTTCAAACTGCGCAATTCTACTTGCTGCCCACTGAGACAAAAACGCTTTGGAATTAGAAAATTATGCACATTACACCAACTCTTTCCTTTCTCTTGTTGTTCACTTAAAGCAATCAAAGCAGTTTTTGTGACAGATGCACACATTCAGACAGCATAAGTTATTTTAGCCATGTCATTCCCTTGGGGCCCATCACTGATGTATGTGGTCCCAATAGAGGTGCTAAATCCACCCCGTCTGCAGATAATGGGCACTTTCTGTTAAAACCTCTTTCCATCTTCTGAAAGGTATTAGGCTCTAGTTAGAGGTTGACAACATAATGAATCATCTGATGCACCAGTGCAGTCCTGAATGAGGGAAGCTTTTACAAGCACCACAGAACAAAAAAAACCCTCACTATTATAATTGATTCATAGCCAACTCTTGGCTAATTGAAATGCTCATAAGTTAAAATGCTACATTGATGCTACATTAAAGAACCATATTACGACTGTCAAGGACATTACAAGCCAAAGGCTTTGATATTAACCATATATTTAAATGTTTTTTTTTTCACAATGACTTGTGAAAATGCACTTAGTTTCAAGATGCAAAAAGCTTTTTTTTTCAGAATGGGTACAGCTGGTTGTCAATAATAAAAGTGGATTTCCTTAAAAACTCTCATTGTGACACAAAGCACAGAAATAGTGGCTGTAAGAAAAAAAAAGTATTTCATTACTACAGTCAGATTTTACATATTAATCAACATCATAATGTTAACGTGACCATAGGATATCAATTGGACATAAGATCGATGTAATTTTGAGCACTTAAAAATAACATTACTTTTTGATGAAACCTGATGAAGCTATTACTTTGATAAATCTCTAAACCACTCCTGATATGAAACTCCTGAACGAACCCTAAATATGTTGCCTTTGTCCTGTATCATCTGATCTTGTACTGTGTTGTAGTGTGGAGAGGAGGTTCACCAGGTTGATTCCAGAGATGAAGGGGTTATCCGATGCAGAGAGATTGAGTGGTCTGGGACTGTACTTAGTGGAATTTAGATGAATGAGGGGGGATCTTGTGGAAACATATACAATTATGAAGGGCATAGATGAGAAACTTAAGGACTGCTTAAAGAAATCTCTTGGTGCCTGCCACATTGACCACCGCCAGTGGGCTGATCTCACCTCCAACCGTGCATCTTGGCACCTCACAGTTTGGCGGGCAGCAACCTCCTTTGAAGAAGACCGCAGAGCCCGCCTCACTGACAAAAGACAAAGGAGGAAAAACCCAACCCCCAACCCCAACCCACCAATTTTCCCCTGCAACCGCTGCAACCGTGCCTGCCTGTCCCGCGTCGGACTTGTCAGTCACCAACGAGCCTGCAGCCGACGTGGACATTACCCCTCCATAAATCTTCGTCCGCGAAGCCAAGCCAAAGAAAGAGATGAGATGGAGGTAACTAAGTTGTTTTTTTTTAACCTTGGCAAGGGAGGCCAGAATGAGGACGCACAGCCCAAGATTCAGGATAGAGATTTAGGACAGAGATAAGGAGGAACTGCTTTTCCCAGAGGGTGGTGATTTGGTGAAAATTTCTGCCCATTGAAGCTGTGGAGGTGACCTCAATAAATACAGTTAAGTCAAGGTTGGATAGATTTTTACATAGTGGGGGAATTAAGCGATATGGGGAAAAGGCAGGTAGGTGGAGATGAGCCTATCATCAGATGGTGGAGCAGGCTCGATGTGCCAAATGGCCTACGTCTGCTTTTTCTTATGTTCTTTGCATTAAGACCTGAGAGCATCAGTATCAGATTTTCCTCACATATTTTTCAGTCTGTCTCCAATTGTTGGAACTGCATTAAAAGCTGGTCCCACTCATTTGTGAACTTTACATTGTAACATATTATCAAGTCAGGGCAGTGAAGCAATTCTAGTCCATTGTCTTTGTGGTTGGAATAGATACCTTAGCTTTTTTTAGTGATAGAGGAGAGCTGCACTCCTCAACATACTTTTGTATACATGAGATCTGAAACCCTCCAGTGGATGTTAAAAAAATCCACTGGCATTAATTGAAGAGCACCAATGTCTGAAGGTCCTGGCCAACGTGTTGCCCATCAGTGCCAATGGAACACATGGGGTTCACCAGATGCTTAGTTTTCATTTGTCCCAGGCTCTGTCACATGGTAACAACTTGCTAATTCAAACCTGCCCCACACAAAACAGTGCAATGCAACAACTCTTTCCACAGGCTCTCTCGCGGAACCGCCTATTTTGCCTGCAGTACCCGATGAAGACCTAGTCCCAGCATAGTTGGCTCCCACCTATCCTTCCAGTGAACGTGCTCCAATTGAAAATTTTCGCAGTTTGCATCTGCTCTAGAAAATTTTTGTAGTGTCTGACCAGCAACACAGCACTATTTTATTCAAGATCTTACAGTCCAAAATCACTGTTGGAAAAGAATTCCTATAGGAGCCAAACATCTACAGTGCTGCCTTCCTCAGGCCACTTTTTCTTTTGCATCCTAGATATGGACGCACTTCCACTGGGAGTTTGTGCTCAGTATGTATGGACACCTCTGTGTGGTGTAATGCAGCTCAAGGTGGAATGGCCTTTTTTGGTGTCCATATGCATTACTGAAAAGCAAATTCTCTGGTTGTTTAAGAAATGATACAGTAAATAATGCTTTACAAAAACAACATAAGTGACTGGGATTGTTAACCTGATCCTCCCAATTGTTTAATTGTTTAACCCTAACCAACATTACAGACATTGATCATTCAATCAATGCCTTTCTGCACTGAAAACCAATTGACTGGGGAATCTCTACCTATACACAACTCCTGGGCTCATCTCTTAACCATTACAGTATCTCAAGCAAGGTAGTCTCACTGCTACCCAGAGGAGATTCAAGGCCTCAGACAGAAGAATCCAAACCCCTACATAAACACTGCCATCGTGACTTGCAGCTGTCAACAGCTTTTATCCTCATTGGTTTTCAAAAATTGTAATTTTAATTTAGTATTATAGCATAATAACTGGCCCTTCCAGCCCCCGAACCAATGTTGCTGCAAAACATCAATTACACGACGAATCCTGTACATTTTTGGAACATGGGAGGAAACTGGAGGACCTGGGGGAACTCCACACAGGTCACGGGGAGAAGGTACAAACTCCTTAAAAACAGTGCTGCATTGGAAGCCGGGTCGCTAGCGCTGTAATAGTATTGCTTTATATCCTAAATCCGTCCATTTTCATCATATTCAAACACATTTGAAAATAATTTATATGGATTTAAATAAAAAATACATTAAATTATTGAAAAATTAAAATGATAAATATGACAATCAGTAAAATTAATAAAAATAATGATCTTCATTTGATATTTTTAAGAAGAGCAGCAGCCCCTATTCAAACAAAGGCAGTTCCTTCCACTTGTACCATCCTTCAGAAAATACTTCAGATCTCTTCCTTCTTCTTTGGCTTGGCTTCGCGGACGAAGATTTATGGAGGGGTAATGACCACGTCAGCTGCAGGCTCGTTGGTGGCTGACAAGTCCGACGTGGGACAGGCAGGCACGGTTGCAGCGGTTGCAGGGGAAAATTGGTGGGTTGGGGTTGGGTGTTGGGTTTTTCCTCCTTTGTCTTTTGTCAGTGAGGTGGGCTCTGCGGTCTTCTTCAAAGGAGGTTGCTGCCCGCCGAACTGTGAGGCGCCAAGATGCACAGTTTGAGGTGATGTCAGCCCACTGGCGGTGGTCAATGTGGCAGGCACGTTGAAATACCCAAAGTTCATGAAAAACCTTTCTTTCAGGGTGCATATGGTTCCAATATTATAGCTAGTCAAAATGCATATGACTGGTTATACAATGCAATCCACCTCTTCCTGCAACTTACTGAAGAAATTATTTTTCTTTTATCAGAGAAGTTGCTGTTCCTCCATTTTGTCAATCAGCTCTATTTAAGAGTAAATTGATTCTGTTTGCCTCACGATGGACTGTTATGGATCATAGTTGTACCATCTCGAACACATTGACTACTGTTGTGTTTGTCAATACATAAAGCAGGATGCATTTTGACAAATACCAATAGAACTAAACAGCAAATCCGATGTTTCAAAATTCTGATATATTTAGGGTTCTTTTGTCTTTTTTTCCCCCTGCTAAAAAGCAGATCTACAGTTAGTTATTTGAGGGTTAACTATTCTGGAAAAGGAAGTAGGGAAATTAATTAAAAGACTATTTGAAATAAAAGCAGCCACAGTATGGGGTAATGAAGTTCTTCCCTTTATCCTCTCAAGAGGAATAGCTTTGCAGGCAACAATGATTAACAGGGCAGTTAATTGGCACTAATTGTTATTAGGTTCAGTTGCTTGGCTACTCTTGAAAATGACTCAATTTTTAATCGTTACCATAGTAATGGGACTCCTGAACGTTGCTTTACTGGTAACTCTGGAAGCTGGCAAGACTGTGCAGTAGGTTTCTAATGCACCCATAGAAGTGAGCACTTAGATGGCATTTTTATTTTGTTTAACCTGTCAAATAATCAATCAATTATAGAAATACCATCAGTGATATAAATAATCCAAGTGAAATCCTTTCAGTTCTTTGGGGTTAACTCAAATTCAATTTGTTTTCATTTTGAAACAGATGCAATCCATATCTACTGCAGATTAGGAAACATCAATGAAATTCTATTAATCTCAGTCACAAAGAGAAACAGCATTGGTCCACTGGGCTGCACTGACTACCAGCTATCTATTTACACTAAAATTTCTTTTAGACATACAGCACAGTAACAGGTGCTTCTAGCCGATGAGCCTGTGCCGCCCAATTACACCCCATTAACCGACAACACTCACATGATTTGAAGGGTGGGAAGAAAACGGAGCACTCGGTCGAAACCCATGCAGACACAGCGAAAATATACAAACTCCCTACAGACAGCAGTGGATTTGAACCTGGGTTGTTCCTGCTGTAACAGCGTTGCGCTAATTGCTGCACTAACTGCGCCACCCAAATCCTACATTAATCCCATTTTTTAAATTCTCTCTACATTCCCACCATCTCTCTCCCAGCTTTTGCCTGTCACCTATATTATCAGGTGCAATTTACTGTGGTCAATTCTTCTTCTTTGGCTTGGCTTCGCGGACGAAGATTTATGAAGGGGGTAAAAGTCCACGTCAGCTGCAGGCTCGTTTGTGGCTGACAAGTCCGATGCGGGACAGGCAGACACGGTTGCAGCGGCTGCAGGGGAAAATTGGTGGGTTGGGGTTGGGTGTTGGGTTTTTCCTCCTTTGCCTTTTGTCAGTGAGGTGGGCTCTGCGGTCTTCTTCAAAGGAGGTTGCTGCCCGCCAAACTGTGAGGCGCCAAGATGCACGGTTTGAGGCGAGATCAGCCCACTGGCGGTGGTCAATGTGGCAGGCACCAAGAGATTTCTTTAGGCACTCCTTGTACCTTTTCTTTGGTGCACCTCTGTCACGGTGGCCAGTGGAGAGCTCGCCATATAACACGATCTTGGGAAGGCGATGGTCCTCCATTCTGGAGACGTGACCCACCCAGCGCAGCTGGATCTTCAGCAGCGTGGACTCGATGCTGTTGACCTCTGCCATCTCGAGTACTTCGACGTTAGGGATGAAAGCGCTCCAATGGATGTTGAGGATGGAGTGGAGACAACGCTGGTGGAAGCGTTCTAGGAGCCGTAGGTGATGCCGGTAGAGGACCCATGATTCGGAGCCGAACAGGAGTGTGGGTATGACAACGGCTCTGTATACGCTTACCAACATGTCTTTGGGATGAAGGAAGAAGTCAGAGCTACTCTGGAAACCGATGAGATTGCAGGGAGAAACTTCAACCTCAACTCAGAGAGCACCCCAGGTCTGAATTGAGTCCAGGTGTCTGTCACTGTGAGGCCACTAGCTGTGCCATTGTTCATGACTATAGAATAATACCTGTAGGTATTGGTACATTTGAGCAATGGTTTTGTTTGTTACTGGACTGGATGCACTGCATACAACTTTCAATTAAAAGGCAAAGATAATGGAAGGCAAGGTCTGCAACATGGTGAAGACCGGGAGAGAGTGAGTGACACAAATGGTTATTGTGATGGTGACGGCAAAAAAGAGGGTGGTAAATGGTGAATTGTAAACAGTTGACATACTGGAAGAGCCATGAAGACTAATCATCTCTGTCTCCATCTTGCATAATATTTTAGTGTCAGAGTGAGTACCTGGATATGCACTCTGGCCATAAGGGCAGCTAACCCATCATGTTGATGTTACCAAAGGACATGAAGCAAATGGGGCAATTGTAGCTGAGCAAAAGATGATTCAACAGACTTGAATACCGTTCCTATATTACAAAGCTCTTTTTCCATTCAACAAGCTTACTCTTGATCTTGTTCCACCTCCCTCAAGTTGGATCTATCTAACTTTTTTTTGGCATTTCCCTCACCTCAACACGTAGTCTTTCATTTCACGCAGATATAATAAGATTCCCGTGAAGGGTCCTACAAAAAGATCCGGCCCCTCATCTTTCCAATGTTAATCGAACTCCCTCTGCATTTATCCTCCAGACTGTACTTTAATATTCCCTTCTGCCCAGGAAAGTCAATCTCTTAATATCCAGGTTGTATCATTGTTGAAATTAGCATGACTCAGACTTTAAAATGCTTGTACCCCAGTGGTCATTTAAAGTAGCTCAGCAAATTTTGTTTACGTCAGGTTGAAAGTGCATTAAAAACATCTATTGTAGTAAATAAATTGAAGTATAAAAGAAGATGTAAGTCTTCTTGATGTGATGTAACATGATTTTACACATCAAAGAATTCCACCACTGGTTGAGTAATTTTTCTCTGTAAAATTTTCAGTTTAATCATACACAGATGATAAAACTTCCATAAATGGTCACGTTTGTGACATGAGATCAGTCCACCATTGAATTCAATTTCATACTTGTTATGTTGATGGAAATCTTGTGAGATAAGAGCATGTAACCAAAAAAAACATTCCATTAGTTTTGTAACAGGCTGCAGACACATCTCCTTTACGATGGAACACAACTTGGATAGGAAATGTGACGACTTCACCTTTTCCTATATCCTCTGAGCAACATTTATAAAGAGCATCTGAAGGTTCACTGTAATTGATGTTGTGGGCCGATTGGTCCAAAAATAGCTGGAAATATAGCAGACCTGCATTACCCTTTGCAAAACGAAATAGTAATTTGTGGCAAAGATATGCTATGACTTGAATTCTAAATTAAATTAATTTGCTGCACAAATTCTTCTTCCATCAACATCAAAAACGATATTTCAACCTTCAACATCTAAAGAATATCAAAGCAATTGCTGAATGTAGAGCACGGTTATGAATGAAACTCGCTCCAGCTATCCAAGCTTGACATTTCATCTTGTCAGTATCCCTTTGAATGGTGTGATCAATGAGCCTCACGATTCTGAGGCTCAGAGTAGAGGGGGACGGGGGGGGGGGGGGAAAGACATCTTACAGGTAGTAAATCGTTCCCAGGTTTCCGCCTTCTCAAATTTTATTTATTTTTCTAATTCCTTTTGCTACAGTTTCCCCCAATTCTCTCAGTTCAATCTCCCTCTTTAATCATATTTCTTTATCAGGTTGAGCCTAATTCACCCACTTTACTTTCTCTGTTGATTCTTTCTCGCTTTAAATTTCACTGATTAACAAGATCAGCTGTTGGATCCAATGCTCCCAGGTTAACCATTGACAACATCACACACTATAATTTCGCTTTTCCAGATAATTATAGCTGAAAATTTATGAGCGCACTTTGCACTCTGGCCATAAAATAAGAACCGGAGTTGAGAACACATTTGGAGTATCGTGTGCAGTTCCTGTGGCTCAGCTACAGGAAATATGCCATTAACATAGAAAGGATGCAGAAACAAGTCACAAGGATGTATCATGACTGGAATGCTTGAGTAGTGCGGGAAGATAGGTGTGGAATTTAAACTGCACTTGAACCGCCAGGCTTTTGTACTTTATTCCTGAAGGGAGCAGTGTGAAGGGATTGTGACCAGGGTGATGGGGATCTATCAAGACATTGCTAGCCTTCTTCAGGCAGTGCTTCACATTAATGGGAGATCAGTGCCCATGATGGACCTGACAAGGTTTGCCACTTTCTACAGCCTTCTGTGTTCCCGGGCACTGGATTTTCCAAAGTCAGCATATTTTTTCACACGTTGTCTTTAGACGTTTGATATTCAACGATGTTGTGGATCTTCTCAGACTTATTAGAGTGTAGAAGCATTGGTGTGCCTTCTCCATGTTGGCCTCAATGTGCTGGCTTAGAAGTGGTTCTGATGCGTGGACTCCCAGGATCTTGAAGGTAATACTTCATTTCAGTTGTGGGAATATAGACTTGCTTTTTCTATCGCAAATTAGTTCCATGCCAAAAAAATGCAGATATTGGAAGAGCCATGAAGACTAATCATCTCTGTCTGCATCTTGCATAATATTTTAGTGTCAGAGTGAGTACCTGGATATTCAGTGACTTTTCTGGCTGCAGCTGATGGATGATCAAGCAAGGAATAAAAAAACAATTGGAAAGATATTCAACGTACTTTTGATGGAATGAGATATAGGAATGTAGAAAGGAAAAAGTAGCTCCATCAAATAGTAATGCCTAAATATTTTGGGATCAGAATCAAAATGAGAATCAGGATCTATTGTCATGAACAAGTCATGAAATTCGATGTTTTCCAGCAGCGTCACAGTGTAAATAGACATATTATAACCATCTTCTTCTCTTCCTCTTTGGCTTGGCTTCGCGGATGAAGATTTATGGAGGGGTATGTCCACGTCTGCTGCAGGCTCGTTGGTGACTGACAAGTCCGATGCGGGACAGGCAGGCACGGTTGCAGTGGTTGCAAGGGAAAATTGGTGGGTTGGGGTTGGGTGTTGGGTTTTTCCTCCTTTGTCTTTTGTCAGTGAGGTGGGCTCTGTGGTGGTCTTCTTCAAAGGAGGTTGCTGCCCGCCGAACTGTGAGGCGCCAAGATGCACGGTTGGAGGCGAGATCAGCCCACTGGTGGTTGTCAATGTGGCAGGCACCAAGAGATTTCTTTAAGCAGTCCTTGTACCTCTTCTTTGGTGCACCTCTGTCTCGGTGGCCAGTGGAGAGCTCGCCATATAACACGATCTTGGGAAGGTGATGGTCCTTCATTCTGGAGATGTGACCCACCCAGCACAGTTGGGTCTTCAGCAGCGTGGATTCGATGCTTGCGGACTCTGCCAGCTCGAGTACTTCGATGTTGGTGATGAAGTCACTCCAATTAATGTTGAGGATGGAGCGGAGACAGCGCTGATGAAAGCGTTCTAGGAGCCATAGGTAATGCCAGTTGAAGACCCATGATTCGGAGCCGAACAGGAGCGTGGGTATGACAACGGCTCTGTACACGCTGATCTTTGTGTGTTTCTTCAGGTGGTTGTTTTTCCAACATTATTATAAATTTAAAAAAAAATAATACTGCACAAAAAGTAAGTCAGTGTCTTTGCTCAATAATTACTCAGGAATCTGATGGCAGTGGGGAAAAAGCTCTCCTTGTGCTGTTAAGTGCTCATCTTCAGGCTCCTGTATCTTTTCCCTGATGGTAGCAGTGTGACAAGGGCATGGCCTGGGCGATGGGGGTCTTTGAGGACAGCGACTGCTTTTTTTAAGGCACCGCTTCATGTAGATGTCCTCGATGAACAACCCTCCGGAGTTTAATCTTGTCCTGAGCGTTGGTTCCTCCACATTAGTCAGTGATGCAACCAGCCAGCATGTTCTCCACAGCTAATAAGAGTCTTTTGTGACATACCGAACTGCCTCAGACAGTTCACGAAGTATAGCCACTTCATGTCCTTTGGTAACGTGGGAGCTCCAGGACAGATCCTCGGAGATGTTGACACCGAGGAATTTGAAGTTTTTGATCCTCTCCACTACTGAGTCCTCGATGAGGACTGGGTCCTGTTCACCTGACTTCCTCCTGAAGTGCACAATCATCTCCTTGGTTGAGCTGACATTGAGGACAAGGTTGTTGTCACTGTACTGACAATAACCACACCAGCCGTGTGAGTATAAGACAGCTTTAATAAACTAATATGTACACTACGAGGTCTTGTCTCTCTGCAAGACGAACCTGGAAGGCTAGACTGTAGCTCTGGACTGCTTTATCTACAAGGTCACTGGGATGACCTCTGGTGACCTAGTGGTGTAATTACATATCACCACAGCCATTACAACATTCAATGATCTGATCTATCTCTCTCCTGTACACTTCCTCATTGCCGTTTGTGATTCTGCCGACAACTGTGCAATCGGCAAACTTGTAGATGGCATTGGAATTGTGCCTGGTCACACAGTCATGGGTGTATAATGAGTAGAGCAGCGGGCTAAGCACGCATCCTTGGGGTGTGCCTGTATTGATAATCAGTGAGGAGAAGATGTTGTTTCCAATTTGTACTGACTGTGGTCTTCCAATGAGAAAGTCAAGGATCTAGAAAGTCAAGGATCCAAGAATGCAGCTCTCAGCGGCAATGTGAAATTAGCATTGCATGCCATTGATATATTGTGCAAATACATGAATTATTTTGTGGTGCAGTAGGGCAGACAGATCTTTAGGTAGTCCCAGAGTAGTTTATGGCTAGGGAGTTTCAAGAGTCTGATTGCTGTTGGGGGAAAAAAAAAACTATTCTTGAACTTCGAGGTGCTGGACCTCAGGCGTCTGAAGGCAGCAAAAGCAGAGATCAAAGAGTGAGGGGAACTGGCAGTCCTACAAAACCTGCCTCTTGATGAAGTGAAATCTTTTGCAATTGATGGAGAAACTGAGCTCAGTATTTTAAGCAAGATGAGCCATGAAGTCCTGTGTGTTCTTATGCAGCACATCCTTTTTATCAGGTTACATTGATAACTAAACCATCTGTGATTTGCATGTAACTTCAGTTGGCTGACATATAAAAATGATGGGAGCTGTATGCACCTCAATTCAGCTCAGTGACAGGAATATATGACATTATGTTCATGGTTTGATCTAATTTTGTTGTGATTTTATTTGGCAGGCAACAAGCGCTGAACATGTTCAATGTTTAGAAACTTCCCGTAAAATTGAATTAATGGGATAGAGGTAAGAGTGTGAGTGTGACAGAGGTAAGAGAATTTGATTTAAAGTTTCTGGCTGGTATCTGCATAATCTCTGAAATGAAGGGACTCAATTTCACCACAGATTTCCCATCATACAAATCGGTAAAACATCATTCTCTGAAACCTTCAAAAAGAAATCTGGCATTCTTCTTAGTTTAGACTTCATTCGTGGTTCCAAACATTTACTTTCTTGCATTCAGTATTCAAAATTGACTCTTGCAATAACATTGAAGGAAATGGATAGAAAGAATAACCTGGAAATCATTGTTGCTGTCACATTGAACAGCTGTAGTTCCAATTGGTTAAACAGCGGATCATTTAAGTAACTCTTGAAACATAATTTGCACCTTGAGCTTTTGAACACTTACCTAATGTGCATTCTTGCAGCTAAGAATCAAATAGTCTGTGATCGTACCCTTGAAAGGTAGTTCGAGATAGTTTGAGGTACTATATGTTTACAGAATGTTGTTTGCTGTTGTTGTAATACTGTAAGTGTGATAGTACAAATTCTATCACCAATGTGTCTATGTAGCGATGGTAGTGTAGGATGACTGTGATTGGCTGAGAGTGTAGCCACACCTACTGGCAGGTCTTAAAGGATTGCTCCTAGCCAGACCAGGTCATTCTGGACTGGTCGACCTACAGGTGATATGCTCCAGTCTTTTAGTTAATAAAAGCCTTGGTTTGGATCAACAAGTCTTTGGTTCTTTTGACGCGCTCTACAGTAAGTACATTAAATTACAGTTGGTACATGCTGCCAATTTGCTGTTGAATGAAAATAGGTTTTACAGTGCTGGTGGTGTGCAATTGGGTTTGCATATTAATTATTGATGACAATGGACTTTTAACAGATTTCTCCCCATCAATTTGGTTTTTTAACAGTTTGCTCTGCATAAATGGAACGACATAGCTAAGCTGTAGTGGTATATTCTAGGTACTAGATTTTCTGTTCCTCAAGCATTAGAACATGGAACATAGAGCATTACGGCACAATACAGGCCATCAGCTCTCACTTATGTCAACCACCTCCACAACTACCTAATCCTTCCCCACCTCTCATCCATAGCTTTCTACTTTTTTTTTACATCCATGTGCCTATTGAAGAGTCTTTTGAATATTCCTATTGCACTAGCCTCCACCATGACCCCACAGCTCTCTGCGTTGAAAACCTATCTTTTACATCTCCCCTAAACTTTCCTTCTCTCATCATAAACCAATGTCCTCTGGTATTACCTATTGTCAGCCTTACCACCAAGCTGAAGGTCTATTGTGCAGTGTTCCTTACCACCCTCCTTTACGCCAGCAAGACCTGGAGTGTCTACAGCAGACACAACAAACAGCTCCACCACATCAGGTGGCAGGACAAAGTCCCCGACACGGGAATTCTGGAATGAGCTGGGCTCTGCTGCGTCTACACCCTCCTGCTGAAAGCCCAAGCCTGGTGGGCTGGACATGTGTAGTCAGAATGCCAGACAGCCAATTGCCTAAGCAGCTGCTTTATGGAGAACTGTATCAGAGCAAGTGCTCAGTCGCGGGGGGGGGGGTTGGGGGGGGGTCAGAAGAAACGTTACAAAGACTGCCTCAAAGCTTCTTTCAAAGGCCTGGGTATCGACATCAACATGTGGGAGACGCTTGCTCTTCACTGTCCAGCTTGGCACAGCAAGATCACCGCAGGATCCCGTGCAGCTGAAGTCAGGCGCATCACCGAGGTGCAACGAAAGCGTGCTGTGCGTAAGGCCCGAGCAGCATCCACTGCCACGACAGCAACCACCCACTTGTGTCCTACACGTGAGCGGGCCTTCAGGGCCCGGATTGGCCTCACCAGTCACTTCCAGACCCACAGCCATCAATCTCCCTTTTGATTTTGAGGTCATGGTCATCTTGACTGTGAAGGATGAACAACAACAACAGGAAAAAAAAACTGCTGGCTGTTCACCCTAAGTCCCTCATAATTTTATGCACTTCTATTAGGTCACCTCTCATCTTTAATCACTCCAGAGAGAAAAGCTGCAGCTCTGTTAACCTGTCAACATTTGCAACAAACATACTGAGAGGTAACAAGGACTGCACATAGTCAGAAATCTAGGCATACCATTCCATGCTATCTAAGTGACTGAGGGGCAGTGATCCTGGGATGTTAAGGAAAAGGTGGACCACATCCCAAAACAAGGTCTCCAGGAGGAAAGCTTCAGGTAAATGGCCAAGATCGATTTCTGATGTTGCGAAAGGAAGGTTGCTACAGTGCAGAAGGAGGCTATTGAACCATTGTATCCATGCTAGCAGATAATCAGCTTAATCCCAGACCCTGACTCTTCGATCTTGGCCCTTGTAGATAATACATTTCAATGCTTATCCAACTGGTTTTTACATCCAGTGAGGAATATGGCATCTACCATGCTTTCAGGCATTGAGTTCAAGATCTATTGTCTTGCCCCTCCACTCCATCCTGACTCACTTGGAGAACGATGCCTAATTTGCCAGGCTGCTGTTCATCGACTTCAGCTCGGCATTTAACGCGATCACTCCTCAGAAGATGTAGGTCTCAATGCCCCTCATTATGACTGGATTCTGGACATCCTAACAGAAAGACCACAGTATGTCCAGGTCGGCAGCAAAACATTTGAGCACCGTCACACTGAGTACTGGGGCACCTCAGAGCTGTGTGGCTCAGCCCGCTCCTGTTCACGTTAGACCCATGACTACATTGTCAGATCCAGCTCCAACAGAGTCATCAAGTTTGCAGATGACCCAATAGTAGTCGGCATGAAGAGCAACAATGATGAGTCACTCTACAGAGAAGAGGTGAAAAATCTCGTGATATGGTACAAGAGTAACAACCTGAGCTTCAGCATGAACAAGACAAAGGAACAGTATATGCAATTTGGGATTTGATTTGGATGGAGCACAAAAAAAGATTTATTATGACAGCCTTAGCTGTAGCATAAAAATGTATTATGTCAACCTGGAAATTAAAAGATAGCCTGAGAATATAGCAATGGTACATAGTGAGACCCACCTCACTGACAAAAGGCAAAGGAGGAAAAACCCAACACCCAACCCCAACCAACCAATTTTCCCCTGCAACCGCTGCAACTGTGTCTGCCTGTCCCGCATCGGACTTGTCAGCCACAAACGAGCCTGCAGCTGACGTGGACAATTACCCCCTCCATAAATCTTCGTCCGCGAAGCCAAGCCAAAGAAAGACATAGAAATTAATAAATGTATTCTATTGGAAAAAATAACATATAATTTAAGAAATAACATCGCAGTATTCAAACAAATTTGGGAACCGTACATGGAACACAATAGAGAAGTCCTACCACGGACCTCCACCACCTAAAATGACAGAAGGAGAAGAAGACAAAATGAACTGACCCAGTGTTTAAAAGTAGAAGACACAAATTTCTTGTTTATTTTCATTGTGTGATGACATTGTTTAATGGGTTTAATGTATCATATATGTTGAATGTTGAGTGAGTGGGGGGGGGGGGATGAAGGAGGGAGGGAAGGGAGGGGGATAAAAGGGGAGAAAATGACACTGTGTATATTCAAGAGGGAAATATTTGTGTGTATTTTGGTCAGTATGGTTCATAGTGTGAAAAATAAAATTAAAAAAAACATGAACAAGACAAAGGAGATGATTGTGGTCTTCAGGAGGACTAGGGACAACCAATCTCCATTACTCATAAAAAGCTGGGTAGTGGAAAGCATAAAGAGAACCAAGTTCCTCGGAGTCCATTAACAAGTGATCTATTGTGGGCACCTATCACCACACTTGTCAGGAAGGCACAACAGTGACTGCCCTTCCTGAGAAAAATGAAGTAGGCAGGGCTTCCAGCCACCATCTCTTCAGCAACTCTATTGACAGTGTCCAAGAGGGCTGCATCACAGTGTGGTATAGTTGCTGTAGAGCATCGTATCAGAAGTCAATCCATAGGAACACAAGGGCAGCAGAGAGGATTACTGCGGTCTCCCTCACTCCCATCAACATGATTTACCAGGACTGTTGTTTGGAGAGGGCTCTCAAAGTCCTTGAAGACCCCTACCAGCCTGCACACAGCATCTTTCAACTATTCCCATTGGGTAACAGATACAGAAGCAGCAGAGCCAGAACCACCAGGCTGAGACACAACTTCTTCCCATGAGAGTGCTAAATGACTGAATGAACTGCTCGTACAAACTCTCCGAGACTCTACATGCAGCACAGTAACAGGACCTTTTGGCCCAAGAGCTGTACTGCCAAATTAACCCACAACTTCCATATGTTTTGAAAGGTAGGTGGAACCCTGAGCAACCGGAGGAAACCCATGCGTATCACTGCTGCTGTAATAGCATTGAGCTAACTGCTCCATTAACAATGCCGCCATTTTAAAATTTATTTTTATATTGGAATATATGTATTGTAAATGTATCGCTTGTCCATATGTGTATTATCTGGATGTGTTTTTTGCATCGAGGACCACAGAACGCTGTCTTGTCAGACTGTACTTGTACAGTTAGGATCTGGACCAGCTAGAAAAATGGGCTGAAAAATAACAGATGGAATTTAATGCAGACAAGTGTGAGGTGTTGCATTTTGGACAGTCAAACAAAGAAAGGGCATACACGGTAAATGGAATGGCACTGAGGAGGGTGGTAGAACAGAGATATCTGGGAATGTAGATATATAATTCCCTGAAAGTGGCATCACAGATAAATAGGGGTGTAAAGAGAGCTTATGGCATATTGGCCTTCATAGATCAAAGTATGGGGTATAGGAGTTGGGATGTTATGGTAAACTTGTATAAGACATTAGTGAGGCCAAATTTGGAGCATTGTGTGTAGTTTTGGTCACTAACTACAGGAAAGATATCAATAAGATAGAAAAAGTGCCGAGAAGATTTACTCGGATGTTGTCTGGAATTCAGGAACTGATTTATAGGGAGCATAGAAGAATGAAGGGAGATTTGATAGAGGTATTTAAAATGATGAGGGGGATTGACAGAATAAATGTTGGCAGGCTTTTTCTACTGAGGGTTGGCGGAAACCAGAGGACATGGATTAAAGGTGAAAGGGGAAGTGCTTAAGGGAACATGAGCAAGAACTTTACACAGAGAGCCATGGGAGTGTGGAATGAGCTGCCAGCTGAGGTGGTGAATGCGAGCTCAATTTTAACATTTAAGAGGAATTTGGACAGGTAAATTGATGGAAGAGGTATGGAGGGCAATGGACTGGCTGCACGCCAGTGAGACTAAGCAGAAAAATGGTTTGTCACAGACTAGAAGGGCTGAAGGGGCTTCTATGCTGTAATGTTCTATGGTAAATTGAATTTGATCTCAGCTCCTCCAGTTTCAAGAAAGCAATCCCCACCTAGCTGATAACCTTTGGAGGAATTCAGTAGGCCGAGGAGTAAGTGTGGAGGCAGGTCCTGTTGCAGGGTCGAGCTGAATCGTTAACCCCATGCTGCTTGACCCACTGAGTTCATCCAGCTGTGTTTTCTTTTGTTCCAGATTGCAACACCTGCAGTTTCTTTTGACCCCTGTCCGGTCAATATTTTCTTAAAATTCTACTTTATTGCATTTGAATGGTACCTCTAATTGTAGAACATCCACGCTGAAGATAGTTCTCGTTAACATTCAGCTTTTGCGCTTTAAGCCAGGGATCTCAGTCACAAAGTAAGGAACTGGTAATTTATGACAGAGAGCCAAATAAATTTCTCAATCCAAAATTAATGAATCAATGGAATCTTCTGTCAAGAGAGCTTTAGTGGCTGAGAACACTCAATACAGAAACAGATATAAATATATCAGGGGTATATAAAGGATATAAAGGGATGTGCAATTAGTGCAAAAAAAGTGACACTTAGGTTAAAAATTTGCTACAATTTTAGTGAATGTGAGATCACACAAAAGGGCCGAATGACTTTCGTCTGCTTCTATTTCTTACATTCATTTGTTCTTATAACATAAATACACTGGTTGTTCTGGAAGGGGTGTGAAGTTGCCAGAAAAACTTCCTCAGCAACAAATGCACGTCACAAAGACAGTTTCTTTAAGGAAAGGATAAGCAAATATTTGATGCGGAGGATGTCGTGGAAAGGAAATGATTGTGGAAACCAAAGTTTGGATTTCCCTGGTAAAAATGTTGGATTAGATCTATTGGGATAGTGATCTGCCATGTGATAAACCTTTAGCATATTTTGGTTGATAGAATAGTGCAAATCATTTTATATATGGAGGAATAAAATGGGTTCATATTGTATGAAGGTACATTTAAGTCAACACAGATGTAAAGGTGTAGTTCATCCATGCTGGCTGGTATCCTAGAGTAAACTCATTCTGAGTTCCTCATCTTAGATGATTTGTGCAAATACATACAGATTCAACAGCATCAAGATTTGGAGTGAATTTCTCCACAGGATCTCTCCGTCTTGTGTTCTTCACTAATTCACATAAATTCTGAGACTCTCATATGTACAAAACAATACTTATTTCTTTATTTGTATAGATGAAACACTTGCCCTACAGATATATATTATTTTTCTGGATGTGTGTTATCTCTGGTTGTGTGTCTACATGTTTTGCACTGAAGGACCAGAGAAGGTTGTTTTGTCGGATTGTATTTGTTCAATCAGAAGACAAAAAAAATTGACTTGAACCAATGCAGTCGAGAAATTAGACAACATAAATTATCCTCAAAAGCAGCTAGGTAAATGTTGACAGCTATTTGTGTAATGCCTTTCTCATGCCTAGATTGTACTGTTCAGTTTTGTCCCTCATCTATGTATATACAGTACATATCTGCCACCAAAAGTCAAATTGCCATTTGTGTCTTCCTTACTTGCAAGTGGAGCTGAAGGTTTCCTGAACTTGGAGAAATTTTCAACATATCCTCAATAGTGTATCCTCAATACATTAGTTGCAGCAAGGGAATTCTGCAAAGGGATAAACCAAGTGAAACAATTGGTCTTCCTATTGAAAGGTCTTTGATGTCTTAAACTTAATCCTGCTCCAGGTCAGAATTGGACTTTCTAGCCTTGAAAAAGTGCAAATTTCTCTTGCAATCCTTTTAATTTACAGTTCTTCGCACTAAAATCTTTACACTTATTTAGGAAGTCAACCACTCAATAAGGCTCTGCCTCGAAGGCTGCTATGGAAGGTCTAATCGCATGGGATCCAAAGTGAGGATTCATGGAAGAAAGCAGGGATTGATGATGGAAGGTTATTTTTCTGGACTGGAAGCCTGTGATGAGTGGTATGCCACATGGCAGTGCGAAACCCTTTGTAGTTTGTCATCGATATCAATGATTCAGATGAGAATGTACATAACATGATTAGCAAGTTTGCTGGTAAAGTGTCTGGTATTGTTGATAGGGAAGACAGTTGCTGAAGATGGCCATAGGATTTTGAGTGGTTGGGTAGGTGGGCAGAGAAATGGAAGCGTACAAAATCATGAAAGGAATAGATTGGGTGAATGCAGAGTGTCTTTTGCACAGAGTAGGGGAATCGATAAACCAAATGATATGGGTTTAAGGTGAAGAGGGATTTAACAGGAACCTGAGGGTTTACTTATTTTATACAGAGTGTGGTGGATGGACAAAATGTGGTGCTGGAGGAGGTGGTTGAGGCAGGTACTATTACAACATGTTTAAGAAATAATCGGTTACGTTTAGAGCAGTAGTTCTCAACCTTTTTCTTTCCACTCACATACCACTTTAAGTATTCCCCATACCATCCATACTCTGTGATTGGTAAGGGATTGCTTCAGGTGGTATGCGAGTGGGAAGGGAAGGTTGAGAATCACTCCTCTGGCCCCAATTGTTACTGAAATACTTTGCTTGAGAAAAATTCCCATTGGCCCATTTCCTTTGGAGTTATGAAACCATGCACCTAATGAGTCAATTAGGTATGATTAAAACAGTAGTTTTCAAACTTTTTCTTTCCATATATCACCTTAAGCAATCCCTTACTAATCACTGAGCACCTATGGCAGAGGGAATACTTAAAGTGGTATGTGAGTGGGAAAGAAAAACATCGAGAACCACTGGTTTAGAGGGATATTGGCAAAATGCAGGCAGGTGGGCCTAGTGTGGCATTTTGGTCGACATGGGTATGTTGGGGTGAAGGACATATTTCCACACTATATGACTCTATAATTCTATGATGAACTGAGATAGGTATTACTGATCAACTCTAATAACCTACAGCAGATATTTCTGTTCTTTTTGATAGAAAGAGGCGGGATCATTGGTTACATTTAAGGAAAGACTGGATCGTTACATGGATAGGAGGGGACTAGAGGGGTATGGACCGGGTGCTGGTCAGTGGGACTAGGAGGGTGGGGATTTGCTACGGCATGGACTAGTAGGGCCGAACTGGCCTGTTCTGTGCTGTAAGTGGTTATATGGTTATATGGTTTTATAATGCCTTCCAAGCTGTATATATCTTCCAGCAGTATATTTCAGTCCTGAAGCTTTGACTCAAAATTCCTCCATGGATGAAATATCTAATGACCGTCTATTGTCTTTTCAGACTGGATTAATAGTGCATCATTGAAAAATCAGAAGACTCAAATGAAACCAAACTTCTGCAAAGGACTTTTTCCTGGAAGAGGGCATCTTGTTGGATGTATTGGTTTCTAGACATTTTTCTGCATTTCTCAGCTCAAATGTATTTTAGGTCATAAAATAGAAGTGAAACCTGATAATAGCATGGAATGCATATAGAATACAAACAGAGCTAACAATGTATTTGCTAAAACAAAAATATTAAGACTGAATATTAGGCAAAAAAAAGAGGGAAGAAAAAGTCATATTGAGTCCTACAGAAATTGACCCTTTAGCCTAACCTGCCCCTGCCAACAAGCTAGTTCCATTGGCCCATATCCCTCTAAGTCTAAACTGTTGTTATCCATGTAGCCTGGATTAAGTGCACAAGGGCAAGTATTTACTGGCTTCCTTCATTACCCCTGAAGAGAGTAGATTGCTAGAACCAATCACACTGGTGGTATCATTAATCTCCTCTTAGTCATACTACACATAGACACCTTAGGGTCTCTAAAATTATACTACTAAAGCTGAAGTTAATTTGTTAGTTATGTACCTATTTTCAAGGCTTATTAATGCATCTTTATCATTTGTTAAAAATATGAGCAACTCCAATTGTGTTTTTAATCTCAAATTCAAACAATCAGTACAAGATTATTCTTCTTTTCTTCTTTGGCTTGGTTTCGCGGACGAAGATTTATGGAGGGGGTAAAAGTCCACGTCAGCTGCAGGCTCGTTTGTGGCTGACAAGTCCGATGCGGGACAGGCAGACACGGTTGCAGCGGCTGCAGGGGAAAAATGGTTGGTTGGGGTTGGGTGATGGGTTTTTCCTCCTTTGCCTTTTGTCAGTGAGGTGGGCTCTGCGGTCTTCTTCAAAGGAGGTTGCTGTCCGCCAAACTGTGAGGTGCCAAGATGCATGGTTTGAGGCGATATCAGCCCACTGGCGGTGGTCAATGTGGCAGGCACCAAGAGATTTCTTTAGGCAGTCCTTGTACCTTTTCTTTGGTGCACCTCTGTCACGGTGGCCAGTGGAGAGCTCGCCATATAACACGATCTTGGGAAGGCGATGGTCCTCCATTCTGGAGACGTGACCCACCCAGCGCAGCTGGATCTTCAGCAGCGTGGACTCGATGCTGTCGACCTCTGCCATCTTGAGTACTTCGACGTTAGGGATGAAAGCGCTCCAATGGATGTTGAGGATGGAGCGGAGACAATGCTGGTGGAAGCGTTCTAGGAGCCGTAGGTGATGCCGGTAGAGGACCCATGATTCGGAGCCGAACAGGAGTGTGGGTATGACAACGGATCTGTATACGCTTATCTTTGTGAGGTTTTTCAGTTGGTTGTTTTTCCAGACTCTTTTGTGTAGTCTTCCAAAGGCGCTATTTGCCTCGGCGAGTCTGTTGTCTATCTCATTGTCGATCCTTGCATCTGATGATATGGTGCAGCCGAGATAGGTAAACTGGTTGACCGTTTTGAGTTTTGTGTGCCCGATGGAGATGTGGGGGGGCTGGTAGTCATGGTGGGGAGCTGGCTGATGGAGGACCTCAGTTTTCTTCAGGCTGACTTCCAGGCCAAACACTTTGGCAGTTTCCGCAAACCAGGACGTCAAGTGCTGAAGAGCTGGCTCTGAATGGGCAACTAAAGCGGCATCGTCTGCAAAGAGTAGTTCACGGACAAGTTTCTCTTGTGTCTTGGTGTGAGCTTGCAGGCGCCTCAGATTGAAGAGACTGCCATCCGTGCGGTACCGGATGTAAACAGCGTCTTCATTGTTGGGGTCTTTCATGGCTTGGTTCAGCATCATGCTGAAGAAGATTGAAAAGAGGGTTGGTGTGAGAACACAGCCTTGCTTCACGCCATTGTTAATGGAGAAGGGTTCAGAGAGCTCATTGCTGTATCTGACCCGACCTTGTTGGTTTTCGTGCAGTTGGATAATCATGTTGAGGAACTTTGGAGGACATCCGATGCGCTCTAGTATTTGCCAAAGCCCTTTCCTGCTCACGGTGTCGAAGGCTTTGGTGAGGTCAACAAAGGTGATGTAGAGTCCTTTGTTTTGTTCTCTGCACTTTTCTTGGAGCTGTCTGAGGGCAAAGACCATGTCAGTGGTTCCTCTGTTTGCGCGAAAGCCGCACTGTGATTCTGGGAGAATATTCTCGGCGACACTAGGTATTATTCTATTTAGTAGAATCCTAGCGAAGATTTTGCCTGCAATGGAGAGCAGCGTGATTCCCCTGTAGTTTGAGCAATCTGATTTCTCACCTTTGTTTTTGTACAGGGTGATGATGGTGGCATCACGAAGGTCCTGAGGTAGTTTTCCTTGGTCCCAACAAAGCTTGAAAAACTCATGCAGTTTGGCATGCAGAGTTTTGCCGCCAGCCTTCCAGACCTCTGGGGGGATTCCATCCATACCTGCTGCTTTGCTACTTTTCAGTTGTTCGATTGCCTTATATGTCTCATCCTGGGACAAGATTATTAACATTGTGGTAAAACCCACATTCTATTTTCTTTTGTGAACGGTTACCATTTACCTATTGTTCCTGTTTCCTGCATTGCATCCAGACTTTTTCCTGTTGCAATTCACATGAACTATTTATTATTATAATTTTGCTTCCTGGATGTTTTATTTTCTATTTTCTTTTCTACCAAGGGTTCTTAATAAGAACTTTTGGATAATTAACAATATTCTTTGAATATAATCAATTTCTCTTAATAACTACAGTTCTTAGTTATAAACTAAGTTTTATAATTTTAGTTTTAGTTGTAAACTAGGGCACCCACAGTTAGCGTAGCGGTTAGTGCCATGCTGCTACAGTGCCAGGACCAGGACTGGGGTTTGAATCCCACGTTGACTGAAAGGAATTTGCATGTTCTCCAGGTGCCTGCATGGGTTTTCCCTGGGGGTTCTGGTTTCCTCCCACCCTTCAAAACATATTGGGAGTGCAGGTCAATTAGATGTAATTGGGTGGCACGGACGGGTGGGCCAAAAGGGCCTGTTACCGTGCTGTACGTCTAAAAATTTAATTTAAATTTTAACTTTATTCTTAAATCTCCAAAATATTACTCTAGTTTTTACATGCTTGTGCCCTTTTATCATTATTATGTTCACTGCTGTCTGAATACTCCACTATTTTTGCATTTCATTATTTATTCCTTAATATTAGATCCTGTAGTGAATCCTCCCTTATTGAATTCTTTATGTATTCAATGAGATATGAGTTCTTAATATCTGATTCTTTATTTTGAATATTTTATTTTTTATTCTCCATCAAGAAACAAGGAGATAACATCACAGACTGTAACAAAATACCTGTATATCCCCCAGTAATCTATGTATATGTCATGTTTCTCCACCTCCCTCCCACCCCCTTTAAAAAAAACAAAAAAAAAGAGAAAGGAAAGGCTGGGTGTGGTGTCGGCGCTTCTGAAGAGTTTCTATGGACTCATCCCGTTATGTAATTTCTTTTGTTAATCCATCTATTGGTCATTTTTGCCGGGGTGTGGCTACAGCTGTGCTCCCACCTACGTCAGATATGGCTGCCATATTTTAACAAATGTTCTGTGGATTTCTCAGATTGGTATCTGATTCTTACCTTATTTCCTTTAGCTACTTTCTAATCACTTAATTTTGGAGTAGTTTGAATTCTCCTGTAATTGTTAATATAGGCCCTTTTTTTTGTTCACATATTTATCCTTCAAATTCCCTCACACATGGATCAAATGCAGAACACCTTTATTATCAGTTATCTTTGTCCAGAGATCTTCTGCCTGCAGGGGTTGTATTTTCTCTTGGGTAGCTATGTATCCCATTAACAGGCTATTGTTGCACTGGTTAGATCTGGATCTATGCTTTAAATGTGAAGTAATAAATAAATTGATTGTAAGATATAAAATGCCTCTCTTTAATATCTTGTGGGTTGGTGGTCAACAAGAATGTTTGATGGCTTGGTAAGATGAAGGAACATTTTGTTCTGAAGCATTTGTTTTCAATGCCTTGTTTGCTGCTTTTGTGAAAACACGCCAAAATGCTGGTCTTTTCAGCATCCGTAAAAAAACAAAGATATATTGCTGACATTTTAGGCCTGAGCCCTTCTTCAAGGAATAAGCAGAAGGAGCCAAAAGCAGGAAATCTCAGAAAGTCTCAGAATTCAGACCATGTTGGCTGGGAGAGGAATCCAGACCAAACAAAAGATGTTAACTGGACATGATCAGGGATGAGGTAAGAATTTATCATATCTGTGCAAAAGGATTCAGGGAATGGAGAAACAGAACTGGGGTAAATTGACAGGGGAAGATGTGTTGGGGGGGGAGGTTAACAAAAACCAGAGAAGTCAATATTAATGCCATCCAGTTGGAGGGTGCCCAGTTAGAAGATAAGGTGATGCTCCTCCAATTTGCGAGTGGTCTCATTCTGGCAGTACATGAGAGCATGGGCAGAAGCTGAAAAGACCACCTTAGTTCCTCATGTATTTCAGTGTGTTTTTACTACAACCACAGCGTCTGCAGACTTCTGTGTTTCTCTCTTGCTGTTTTTGTACTCTGGCCTCAATACAGACCTTCCCAATGAGATGAGCAGCTGATTGGTTTACTCTTTGTACTCTCATATCTACACTTGTGGTTGTAAGACTATTGGTTGGATTGATACATCATTAAACAGAGGATATATTCAACAGTGGAGCTAAAAAAGTGATCAGAAGATAATTCTGGTCAATTGAAGTTAATCACTAAATTGATTCCACTTTAATAACCTAAGAAAAATACACTAATCCATCAATTTGACCCACAGATTGGCAAATTGGCTCCATTGAATTTTCTGGGGAATTTTCTAACTTTTGAATGAATGTGCTATCTCAACTCATGTTGCTACTGATTTACCAAGGCGTTGCCCAACATAAAATTCCAGGGCTTGATTCTGTTGGATACACAGCAATGCAGGAGTTTCAAATATCATGTGATTCCTTTACAGATGGGAGTGAAAGATTTCAATATCCCGACTTCAAAGAAGATCGAGTATATCATTTCTTCCACTTTTCTCTCTCGATTTTTTGCTTATACCTTGAGGACGGCTCAGGCCAAAATGTCAGTAATATATCTTTATACCTCCTATGGATGCCGCGAGACTGCCTGTGCTCCTCCTGCATTTACTGTGTTTTTACTACAATCACAGTTTCTGCTGACTTCCGTGTTTCACTTATTATGAGCTCCCATTTCATTTAGTATAAGTATCACATTAAGGACTAGTACAGGCTACCACCAATCTGCTACTTTGGAGAGGAGAAAGAACATTTGTTGCTTTTTCCAGGGACACAGGTGGTGTCACGGGACGGTGTAATACTGGATCTCCTGTTAGGGAACGAGCTAGGTCAGGTAGCGGACATTAATGTTGGAGAACCAATTGGGTCTAGTGATCATAATTCTGTTAGTTTTAGGGTAGTTTTAGGGAAGAGCAAGGAGAGGCCTAAAGTTGAGGTTCTGGATTGGAAAAGAGCAAATTTCGAAGGAATAAGAAGAGATTTGGGGAGTATTGAGTGGGACAGGATATTTTCAGGTAAGGATGTTAATGAAAAATGGAGGATATTAAAAAAAGAAATTTTGAGGGTACAGAGTAGTTATGTCCCAGTGTGGATCAAAGGAAAGGCTGGAAGTCAGAGGGAGGCTTGGTTTTCGAGGAATATTGGAAATTTGGTTAGGAGAAAAAGGGAGGTGTACAAGAGGTATAAAGAGCAGGGAGCTGAGAAGTTGAAGGAGGACTACAAGGAATCTTAAGAAAGAAATTAGAAAGGCCAAAAAAAGGCATGAAGAGGCTTTGGCTGACAGAGTAGAAATAAATCCAAAGGGTTTCTATAAGTACATTAAAAGTAAAAGATTAGTGAGAGATAAAATTGGACCCCTTGTAGATAGCGAGAGTAGGCTGAGTGAGAAGTCTGAGGAAATGGGGGAAATTTTGAACGATTTCTTTGCCTCGGTATTCACTAGGGAAAAAAATGTTGAACCAGTTGAAGTAAAGAAAAATAGTGGGGAGGTCATGAAGCATATAAGGATAACCGAGGAGGTAGTGATGGCTGTGTTAAAAAAGATAAAGGTGGATAAATCTCCCGGACCAGACAAAATATTCCATAGGACACTCAGGGAGGCTAGTGGACAGTTAGTGGGGCCATTAACAGAGATATTTAGGATGTCACTGGCCACGGGGGTGGTGCCAAAGGATTGGAGGGTGGCGCATGTGGTTCCTCTGTTTAAGAAAGGGTCCAAATGCAAACCTGGGAATTATAGGCCTGTAAGTCTGACGTCTGTGGTGGGCAAGTTGATGGAAAGTGTTCTGAGGGATGCTATTTATAAATTTTTGGAGGTACAGGGATTGATAGGGAGTAATCAGAATGGTTTTGTCAGGGGTAGATCATGCTTGACAAACCTGATTGAGTTCTTCGAGGTGGTTACAAAAAAGGTTGATGAAGGGAAAGCTGTGGATGTTGTCTATTTGGACTTTTGTAAAGCTTTTGACAAAGTTCCCCACAGGAGGTTAGGAAAAAAGGTGGAGGGATTAGGTATAAATAAAGAGGTAGTGAAATGGATTCAGCAGTGGTTGGATGGGAGGTGTCAGAGAGTAGTGGTAGAAAATTGTTTGTCCAATTGGAGGCCGGTGACTAGTGGAGTTCCTCAGGGTTCGGTCCTGGGTCCACTATTATTTGTTATATATATTAACGATCTGGATGTAGGGGTGGAGAATTGGATAAGCAAGTTTGCGGATGACACAAAGATTGGTTTTGTTGTGGACGGTGAGGTAGATTACCGTAGATTAAAAGGTGATTTAGGAAGGCTGGAGGTGTGGGCTGAGAAATGGCTGATGGAATTTAATACAGATAAATGTGAGGTGCTACATTTTGGAAAGCCAAGTTTAAATAGGTCATATACATTGAATGGTAGACAATTGAGGAGTGCAGAGCAACAAAGGGGATTTAGGAGTTATGGTAAATAGTACCCTCAAGGCTGATACTCAGGTAGATGGTGTGATGAAGAAGGCATTTGGAATGTTGGCCTTCATAAATCGGAGTATTGAATTCAAGAGTAGGGAGGTTATGATGAAATTGTACAAGGCATTGGTGAGGCCAAATTTGGAGTACTGTGTACAGTTTTGGTCACCAAATTATAGGAAAGATATAAACAAAATAGAGAGAGTGCAGAGAAGGTTCACAAGAATGTTGACAGGATTTCAGGGTCTGAGTTACAGGGAAAGGTTGTGCAGACTGGGGCTTTTTTCTCTGGAGCATAGAAGATTGAGAGGGGACTTGATAGAGGTTTTTAAGATTTTAAAAGGGACAGACAGAGTAAATGTGGATAGGCTTTTTCAATTAAGAAAGGGGGAGATTCAAACTAGAGGACATGGTTTAAGATTGAAGGGGGAAAATTATAAGGGGAACATGAAGGGAAATTTCTTTACGCAGAGGGTGGTGGGGATGTGGAATGAGCTTCCGGCAGACGTGGTCGAGGTGGGATCATTGGTTACATTTAAGGAAAGACTGGATTGTTACATGGATAGGAGGGGACTAGAGGGGTATGGACCGGGTGCTGGTCAGTGGACTAGGAGGGTGGGGATTTGCTATGGCATGGACTAGTAGGGCCGAACTGGCCTGTTCTGTGCTGTAAGTGGTTATATGGTTATTATATGGAGAGAATCATGTGTATGGAACACTGAAGGAAACAGTATTATTGACCAGAGACCATCTCATTGAATATGGAGCAGGAATGACTCTGTGTGATAATGGATAATTCGGCTGATTCTCTCTGTCAGGGGACTTATTGACCTTCACCGTGTCTTTGATTGACTTGTACATGGGTTTTGGAAGCATTGTGGAAGTCATGTGTTTCTTTTCCCTTATGCTAGGAAAAGTGGAATTGTGACAACCATTCGTATGAAAGAATATTTCTCTGGAAGAAACTCAACAAGGATTTGTGAGTTTTTGGCAGTCCAGTCACTGAGTCTTTCCCATCTCTTTTGTGATTACTTCTGCACATTAGTTTAAAAGTCTGCATGCATTTTGACAATGAATTTCTAAGACTAAACTTTGGAATGACTTTCCAAATCTGTAATGGTTTGGGTACACACACACACATATATATTCGGCTTTGATTTTACTATTATGATATTGTTGCAGTGCTGTGGTGGCACTACACATTCCAGAAGGTATTGAATCAGCCATGTGACGTCAATGTGTGATGATGTCAGGGCGTGTTGGTGCGTGATTCTGGCTTTTAAAAGTTTGTGTGGGTGATGAAGAGTAAATCCATTAGATTCACTCTAGAAATGCCTTGTGTGGTTATTTCCTCATATCCACTGTGATTCCAGTGGCCACATTATATTATTAGTAGTTATTAATAAATAATGCATTTTAAAAGAAATCCAATAACACTGCCTTGGTGAATTTCCATTGTTGCTGGTCTGCAGTGTAACACACAACATATCATTTCTTGTGTCCTGGTCTCTACTCATCCCTCAATCTACAATCATGAAAGCTCAAGCCATAAACATCAGTTATGCTGGATGAAGCAGAAAAAAGATTTATTATGATAGCCTTAGCTGTAACAAAAAAATGTATAATGTCAACTTGGAAATCAAAAGAGAGCCTGAGAGTACAGCAATGGTACATAGAAATGAATAAATGTATTCCATTGGAAACAATAACATATAATTTAAAAAATAAAGTCACATTACTTGAACAAATTTGGGAACCGTACATGGAACACAACAGAGAGGGCCTACCGCAGACCTCCACCCCCTAAAATGATAGAATGAGAAGAAGACGAAATGACCTGATCCAGTGTGTAAAAATAGATGACACAATTTTCTTGTTTATTTTCATTGTGTGATGACATTGTTCAATGGTTTTATTGTATTGTATATATTGAATGTTTAATGGGTTTTGAGGGGGGTGGGAAGGGGTGAGGGAAGGGAGGGGGGGGGAAAAAGGGGAGAAAATGCCACTATGTATATTAAAGAGGGAAATGTTTGTGTGTATTTTGGTTAATAGGGTTCATAGCGTGAAAAATAAAAAAAATTAAAAAAACATCAGTTATGTATTTTTATCTTTGCGATGTGACCTGCTGAGTTTTTTTTTGACCTGCTGACTTTCTCCAGCATTGTGTTTTCATTTTTGTTAAACTCATCAGGTTATTTACACAGTTTCTTTTGAGAGTTGGCTGTGTGCAAATTTGCTTCTGCTCCACTGAAATATGCTTTAAAAAAGTACTTAATTGGGTTTAACTTAGTTTGCAGTATCTTAAATTTCTGGAAGGCATGATATGAAAGCAAATTTGATATATTTTTTATTTTAAATTGGTCTGCTATCTGATGAGCTCTGACATGAGTGCTTTAATTTGTGTTCTGATTTGAAATACAATATACATTTTGGATGGCTCATATTGAAGCATTGATTGCTTGTGGTTTAATATGACATTCTACACCTTTACAACTGGAATATTTCTCTCAAGAGGGAAAATGCCTTCAGATCACTTTTCCCAGAGTTGCAACACCAGATGACGTCTTTCCTTTATGATCTCCTATACTTTCCATTTAGGTTGTAACATACAGAATATTCTGATGAAAAGAACAAACACTGGAACTTCCTGAAAAGGATGTTTAAAATTTCAGGTTAATTCTTGGCTGTTGGAGATGCTAAATCAGCGAGATGACTTGCTTAGCTAATTTGAAGCATCTCTCTGTGCTCACTGATTGGTTTACTGCACTGAGAAGGCGCAACCTCGTCTGATCACAAGCAGGAACATGCAAGAATTACAGGCAAATTATAAACTCTTGTGCTTAATAATAAAGAGTTCAATAAAAAGCAATTTGACTCTAAAATTTGCAATATCATTGCACACAATGGGTCTAGGGCAGAAAATTGCTGCAGGATAATTGAAATTTGAAAACAATAAAAAATACAGCAGCTGCAAAACAAAGAAAATATTTAGGTTGCATAAGAAGATACACAAATGATCATTTGAAGGAAGAGACCAACAGCTGAGGAAACACAGATAAAATGTCACGTTAGGTCCAGTTACGCAACCCACGTTAAGGAGCAAATATAAAAGCAGTGGAAAGAATTTAGATAAGAGGAAATGTGGTTCCATGTTTTGGATCATTGAGCTGTGAAGAGAGCCTAAAAAAGATAGATTATCTCCCATTGCAAGAAAGTAATGGGCCACATACTCAGCAAGAATATTTAATAGCACAACTGAAGCTGAATCGAAAAGAGCACAAAACTGGTGGGAAGGTCATTACCGTTGTCACACTTGACAAGCAGCAAAAAAAAAGATAAATTAAATACTAAATACGTCATCAATTGAAATATTAAAACATTTTGCAAAGCTAATAACTGCAAACACATTTGTGCCAATAAAATGAGTCTGGGTTGCAACAAGAAAGTCTGCAGAGGCTGTGATTGCAGTCAATGGACAAAATTGCTGGAGAAACTTAGCAGGTCCCGCAGCGTCCATAGGAAGTAAAGATAGACCAGGGTGGATTTTCAATTGTATCCCAAGGTGCGATGAAATGTTAGCTGTTTTAATTAGATTACAGAGCTCTGAGGATGGATCATGCTGGGAAGTGGAGGGAGCGTTTTAGGTGGACTCAATGCCAGTTTGGTTGCTTTTGACATTTATCATGTAAGCTGCATCATGTTCTTTTACAACCTAATATTCTGACTGAAGCCTCTTTCTGCATCTGCGTGCGTTCTGGGATTCTGATCGTGCCGTGAAGTTTGCAGTGCAGCGATCAGCAAGAGAAGCTCTTGGGTGAGAACCCTGTCACATGGGTTGGAGTTAATATCAGATAGCTAGATGTTAAATGCTTTAGATTCGGAACTAGTGCAGAGTAAAATTCACTGAACTGTCACACAAAGATTGCCATTTAACCTCTCTGTCTGGTTATTTTCTTTGCAGATTTGCACTACTTTACCTCCATAGGGCAGATGAAATGTTTAATCTCTCTATTTACATCCATCTTTGCAAAAGTACCTCTTTGCCACCAATCCTTATTAATGGATTTATTTCCTCACTCACAGAAGTTAATTGCTCTTCAGCTTGCCAGCTCTACCTTTTGTCTTGCCAAGGCAATCTTGGAATGGATGCCAAACAGAGGAAGAATCATCCTCGGGGAGGTTCACAGAGATAGCAACCATAGTTGGAGCATTTGAAGTGTACATGCTTTTTAAGCTGATGCTTTATACATCAGTGCACTGGAGCACATCCGGAAATTTCCAGAAGCATATGATGATTCGCAAAGGGATGGAGGTGTTTTGCTAAAAATCCTGTCAATGCTGCAGATCTCGGCTTTAAGCTTTTAACCAAGCAGATGCTTAGCATTCCTAAGTCAGGGCTGAACCCCTCCACTTAACTCAGAATCAATATACCGAGCTGTGCCTATGGCCTCTCCATGCAGTCTGTGGACACAGTACAACGACTGAGCATGGTTATAAAGCTCGAGAGCAACAGGGTTTACAGAAGGGGAGCAGTGAGAGAGAATCCGACTGGACTCCCTTCAGAGAGCAAAGGAACACTTCTTCAGGGTAGACATCCCTCAAAGAGATTTCACAGAGTTCTGGAGTGGACAGCATTAAAACATGAAAGTCTGCAGGCACCGTGATTTTCATTCACGTTGTCAGCAGACCTTTGTGTTTTACAACAAATCTACAGACCTCTGTAGATTTACCAGATCTCAGCCTCGACCTCCTGGACCACAACCAGTGAAGATTGATAAGAACTTCTCCTCCACAATCTGCATCAATACTGGAGCACCATGTGACTGTGTTCTTGGCCCCCTGCTTACACACTTCAAGCAATCCCACAGTGTACTGATAATAATACCATCTGTAAATTTGCTGACGATACCATGGAGAGGGTTGTATAAAGGAAGGAGATGAGCCAGCATTCACGATGGAGAGTGAAAAACTTGGCTGAATGGTGCACCAACAACAACCTTGCACTCAATGTCACCAAAACTAAGGAGATGATTGTTGACTTCAGGAAAGGAAAGCCAGAGGTATACAATCCAGTAATCATTGGGAGATTAGAGGTGGAGAGGGTGAGCAAATTTAAGTGCTTGAGAGTCACTATCTCGGAGGATATTTCCTGGATCTAACACACCAATGGCTTCGTGAAGAAAGCACGTCAGCGCCTCTACTTCCTCAGGATTTTGCGGAGGTTTGGTATGACACCAGAAATCCTGGCAAATTTCTACAGATGTGTGGTAGAAAGTGTGCTGACCGGCTACATCATGGTCTGGTATGGGCACACCAATGCCCCTGAGGACAAAGCCCTCCAAAAGGTAGTGGACACAGGCCAGGACATAACAGGCAAAACCCTCCGCACTATTGAGTACATCTACAGGGAAAGCTGCTGTCGGAGGGCAGCAGCAATCATTACTCAGCACACACTCTATTCTCGCTGCTGATATCAGGAAAGAGGTGTCAGTGCCACAGGACTCGCACTACCAGGTTCAGGAACAGCGGCTACTCCTCCACCATCAGACTCCTCAATGACTAACTTAATCAGTGACTCATTTAAGAGCATTTAATTGTGCACTTGATTGATTTTTCTTTTGTTCTCTTTGTCAATTTGTTATCTGTTTACAGTTCTTTTGTTTGCATACATGTTTACGCTGTGTACAGTTTATTTTTTTTCACTACCAATTAATGGTAATTCTGCCGCACCCACAGGGTGAAAGAAATCTCAGGGTTGTATGTGATATCATATATCTACTCTGACAATAATTCTGAAATCTAAATGTGATTTCTATTATCCTCTGCAAGGACCACAACTCCATTAAAGGCAGTAGCAAGAAATAGTTCTGACAAGGATAATGTGTAGACGCTTTTACTTCTAGCATTCAAATTTCCTAAATAACATTTTGATTTGTTCATAGTTCTAGAGAGTTTTTATATGTTTCTGAAGAATATTCAAAAAATAATGCCATCTGTGACAGGTGATTAGGCTGGATCAGGGGTCTAAATGGATGTAACAATTTTGTGTCCACCATCTTGAAAACCTCAATTGAACAGCATTGTTATATTTCTGTGGTCACCAGCGTTGTCTCCGCTCCATCCTCAACATCCATTGGAGCGCTCACACCCCTAACGTCGAGGTACTCGAGATGGCAGAGGTCGACAGCATCGAGTCCACGCTGCTGAAGATCCAGCTGCGCTGGATGGGTCACGTCTCCAGAATGGAGGACCATCGCCTTCCCAAGATCGTATTATATGGCGAGCTCTCCACTGGCCACCGTGACAGAGGTGCACCAAAGAAAAGGTACAAGGACTGCCTAAAGAAATCTCTTGGTGCCTGCCACATTGACCACCGCCAGTGGGCTGATAACGCCTCAAACCGTGCATCTTGGCGCCTCACAGTTTGGCGGGCAGCAGCCTCCTTCGAAGAAGACCGCAGAGCCCACCTCACTGACAAAAGGCAAAGGAGGAAAAACCCAACACCCAACCCCAACCAACCAATTTTCCCTTGCAACCGCTGCAATCGTGTCTGCCTGTCCCGCATCGGACTGGTCAGCCACAAACGAGCCTGCAGCTGACGTGGACTTTTTACCCCCTCCATAAATCTTCGTCCGCGAAGCCAAGCCAAAGAAAGAAACGTGTTCAGTAAAATTCATGTTATCTGGAATTCAAGCAATCCCCAGCCTCATGCAATCATCAAAAAAAGTTGTGGAAAATAAATACGTTAAAAAAAAATATGGAGCTTGAAATTGGTTTACCTCACTGTTAGCTCACCACTCATGCAATAAGCAATCTCAAGCAACTGAAAAATTCAGTTATCCAGCATCTATCAATCCCCACAAGTGCTGGATACTAGGGATTTTACTATACAAGTCTGGGTGGGTACCCAACCCAATTTATGAAAATATCAGGAACTGGTCTCTTGAATAACCAAATACGGACCATTAATGATAATTTTCAAATCAAAATCTTCAACTTCTTTAGCTTTCTGCTGGGAGAGCCATCAAAGTGATGATTTTGCAGAGAAGCATGTCATATTTTAGCTCTCACCGCCAATGACATCATACTTGTGAATCAAGCTGTCACATAACGTGCAACACACAAATGTGCTGGAGAAACTCAGCAGGTCCCACAGCATCTATAGGAAGTCAAGGGTAGCAAATGTTTCAGGCCTGAGCCCTTCGATAAAATTTTACTTCAGGATAATAAAGCCATATTTTCAGAATAAACAAATACCACTTGACAAATGGGTCTGGGACACATTTCATAGGTGAATATGAATAAGCAATTTTGAGAACAAATTATTCATATAATTTCTTCAAATACTTTCTGTATCATGTGACAGGCCTGATCATTGATATTAGTTTGTGTTGAATGTAGTGGGCATTATACACTTGTGGCGGTCCACAATTGCAGAGATTGGACTGGCACATTGCCCGGCAGCAGACGCGGACAGAGACAACGAACCGGCGGGGGTAGAAGCTGGGTCAGCATCAGACCAACAGCCCTAAAATGGCCTTGGTCAAGCTGCCCAGCTAACTCAGCAGAAACAAGCTGCGGAAGAAGGACATTCATATGTGTGGATGTTCCCGCCCGCTATTGTTAATCATATGGCTGACTCAGTCAATCCGCAAAAACGGCAGGAGCTTGAACAGTATAAAAGCAGCTTTTCCAGCCCTAATAAAGGAGTGAGCTTAACCTCCCACACTGTGTACATGTGTGTTTCTTTGTAGCGGTCAGCTACACACTAGAGATTATGGTAGGGAGAATTCAAACCTCAATGACAGTGGCTTAAGAAGCATTTTGGAGTCCATGTACTTTAAAAAAAATTCAAGTTTTTTTGTCTATGTTCATTCATAAAAATAAAACAAAACTGCAGATGCTGAAAAGCTAAAATTAATACTGTTGGAAATACACAGCAGGTTGTGTCACATCTGTGGCTGAAAATTTTTCAGAACTGGGAAGGAAAGATCAAGAGCTCTGGTTAATCCTGGCTAACCACTGGGGATAAGCTGTAAGCAAGGTTGTCTGGTCAATGAATCAAGAGAAAAATAAAGCAAAAAGAAGAAAAAAATGGGAATAAAAGGAAACAAAATGAGACCTGATAGGTGGTTGACGGATACTGAGAGAAGTAGAATTCAACACTGAGTTCAGAAGGCTGCAATGTGCCCAGACAAAACAAGAGGTGGTGTTCCTCAAACCTGAGTAAGGCCTCATTATAACAATACATGAGGCCCCTGTGGTCATCTGATATTACCCTGTCAGAGATATCTCCCCTCCCTTAACCTCTGTGCAGCTTAACAAGCTATATTTTCTCTCCTTTCCAATTCCGATAAAATGTTGATTCTACCTCTCTTTCCACAAATGTTGAGTATTTCCAGCATTTATTTTGTTTAAATTTGTTCTTATTGTCATAAAATAGTGTTTTTTTTTTCATTTTTAATGTATAATGTTTTGGAAAATATGATTATATGTAACAAGCTGTAAATGACAGTCAGTTCCCGGAGGGTTACCACTGAAATCTCTCAGATGTTAAATGATTTAGATGTGATTCATGCTGGGTACTGTTAGGTCTGCTTTGTTCATGAATGAGTGAGTCAGACACCAGACTGAGTCGAAATCAAGGTTCTTTATTACCGGATTGTAACACTTGCAACTAACAGTGTTAGTTGGAGAAGGCGCATTCTGCCGTTATCAGCAAGTGGTGTTTATTTATACCTCAGGATACGTACTTAGTAAATTATCATACCATTACAGTGTCCAATGAATAAACTGTTGCTATCCTTCTCTGCTAGCTTGCTGCACATCAATTTGTCATTACCACTCTTATCTTGAGAGTACAAGGTCACAACTGCATCTTGTTACGGCTCAGCACTGGGTGACTCCTTCTTCATTCCCAGTTCATGATGTTTTTACCTAACAATACGTATAGTATCAGTCACAATTGCTGGTTCCCCAGTTTCCCCTTCTGGTATGTCAAAGATGATAGTAATCTGTATGGAAAAAGCTTAGCTGTAATGCTTGAAAACAAAAATGCATGTTTAATTTGTGAAAATAACAAAACTGCTGATTTTAAAATGATATAATGGCATTGTGATTTATACATATGGAATGCACTGTGATGTTCCATAATTAAATTTGAAAACCCAAATACATCATTTTGCTTAGTTGTTATTACTTATACAGTGAAGGTTTGTGTTATTTTATGTTTATTTTGCCATGCAGTGCCTGAAAGTGGATATTTTGTCTACAAAATGCATAAACCTAAAGTATTAGCACAAAGGGTTCCAGGCCCATGGACAAGAACCGTGTTCAAAGATTGCCATGTAGCTATAATGCAGGGGAGGCACTCACTTAGCCTCATTAAGCCAAGACTGCCTTAGACTTGTCTCGTATTCTGCATGACAGCAGGATTTATGTTGCATAATAATTCTTCTGAGGTGTATGAACTGGTGAACTGTGGCTATTTTAATGAGAGCCACTGGTGATATGCATAATCTATCAGGCAGGTGGCTGACTTAAGAAGGGCCCCAGCTGGAAAAATTGTTGAGTGTTGCCACATTTAGAAATCTGTCAACGTTGTTTCGTGAAAGGGCATTATTACAAATGCTGGAAAATGTATCTGTCAACCAAATGTTTCTGTCATCATTGAGCCCGAGGAGGCAAAACCTTGAGTGTAAAATATTCAAAATGTGCAAACTATTGAATTAAAAGCAGAGTGGTCAGGAAGGATCTGAGGAGAAAGGAAAAGACTAAAATGATGCTTTGCAGCATTTCTGTTTCTAGGAGCGTCGCTTTCACTCCCTACTAACCAGGAAGTCTAACGAGGTGGCCATGATACTGGGAGAACACTGAAAATAAAACCTCCTGTGGTGGAACCACTGGTAATCCTGTTTGTATGTGTATGATTAGCCCACCCCTTGCTGATTGTACCTGTGGCTCCTCCCCCTGATGCCCCTAATAAAGGTGGCAACACCATAAACTCCCCCCACCTCCCCAGAATAAGCTCGGATCTCGGGTCAGCAACATGAGACATGCCTTCTGTTTATGGTAATAAAAGCCCATCAGTCAGGTAACTTCTAGTCTTTGGAGATATTGATAGCGCATCAGACCTCCGAGCCCCTAACCTGGTGGGGCATATTCGACGGTGATAGGGAAGAATTATCAGAGACTGTGTTGTATAATTCATAAGAAAATTGGACAGTGATAGTCCTGTCAGAGAGTTAATGTCATTTTCATAATTAAAACAGATTACACAAGTCTGGGGAAGTATAGATCAGACAGCTTGAAACTGGCGGTTGGTAAGAAAACAAGATTTTCTTCAAGTTGTGACCAAATATCAATTAAAGTCAATCATACAATAAATTTTCCATAAGGAAGTTATGCATGATCAACCTTATTGAATTTTGAAGAGAAATAACAGAAAGCAAAGGTTAGGTAATGCAATGGTTATAATCTGTTTGTATTTCCCACAGTACAGTCCGGCAAATGACAGAGGAAATGGAGGCAGGAAGCAGAAAGAGGAGTGGTCATCAAGCTGGAAGATGAAAGAGACCAACTAAAATTGGGAAAGGTGAATCGATTTATTCAGGTCTCAATTTACATCAATAATTTGGACTTGGGAAGTGGATTTTTAAAAATTTCCAGTGGTCAATTCCATAGGCATAAGAGGGCAGCATTTTGGCAAAGCAGTTAGCACAATGTCTTTACAGTGTCAGCGATTCAGGGGTTCGAATCCTGTGCTGTCTGTAAGGAGTTTGTACGTTCACCCTGTGTTTGTATGGGTTTCCTCTCACCCTTCGAAACTTACCAGTCTTCTGCCTACATCCCTTCTTAAAAAGTGGCGTGACATTTGCTGTCTTCCAGTCTGCCGGGACCTGCCCAGAATCCAAGGAATTTTGGTATATGACCACCAATGCATCAACTATGACTTCTGCCATTTCCTTCAGAACCCTTGGATGCATATCATCAGGACCAGGTGATTTGTCTGGCTTTAGTCCCATTAGTTTCTCCATCACTACTTCCTTTGTAACAACTATTTTATCAAAGCCCTCCCCAACATTCACATCCTTAACTCCGCACTTGGGCATGCTGGACGTGTCTTCCACCGTGAAGACTGACACAAAATATTTGTTCAGTGCCTCGGCCATTTCCTCATTTTTTGCTGCCTGTTTTCCTTTCTCATCCTCCAAGGGTCCTATGTTAACTCTGGCCATCCTCTTCCGTTTTATATATTTATAAAATTTTTTTGCTTTCTGTTTTTATATTTTGTGCCAATTTACTTTCATAATACTTTTTCCCATTTCTTATTACCCGCTTCTCAATAGGTTGCACTCAACTGAGAAAATTAGTTTAAATGTAATTTTAGACATACAGCACAATAACAGGCCATTTCAGCCCAAGTGTCTGTGCCGGTCAACATGCACCCCATTGACCTCCACCTTCACTTTGAACAGTGGGAGAAATCTGGAGCTCAAGAGAAATCCCATGAATGAAATTGTAGAGCAATAAAATCTAGGGTCCAGGAACATGTGTTACTAAAATAATGATACAGATTGATATACAGTAGCAATTTTTAAAATAAATGGCAAGAAAGCTGTGATTTCTGATTTAGGAAGAAAGCTAGTTAGACCACATATAACCATTTACAGCACAGAAACAGGCCAGTTTAGCCCTATTAGACCGTGCCAAACATCTGGAATAACAAACACTGTTCTTGTTTTCCATATTATAAAAAGGTTGGAAAAGATGTATGATAGCAAAAGAGTTATAACCATTTGAAAATACTTGACTGAATTGGACAGTTTTATCTCCAAAATGGAATACTGAATTCTGACCGGACTATTAAGGGTATAGAGATAGGGTGTCTTGATACAAACATAAAAACAGATCACACAGGGAGTATTGTGTGCAGTTTTGACTGCCACACCACTGGTAGGATCTAGTAGCATCAGAAAAAATGCAGAAGAGATTCATCAGGAAATTCCTTGGAATGGAGTGCACATGGAGGGATTGGATAGGCTGGGCTTATTCTCACTGGAACATAGAAGCCGGAAGGATGGCATTATTTAGGTTTATAACAAAATTGAGGGGCATAAATAGGTGGGCTCTTAAAGACATTTTATTTGGCTGAAAAGTCGAAAACTTGAGGACATATTGTAAATATTCGAGTATAATGCGAAAATTTTCCCCCCTTTCCCCCTCAAAAATAGGTGGGTCGCATTATACATGGGAGTAAATTTTTTTCTGCAACTTGTGACTCAGGCCGGAGAGACACTCAGGCGGGTGAAGGAAGGGGTGAGTCGTGAGAGATGGCAACGTGACTCGGGCGGGTGAGGGGAGGGGGGGTCGTGAGAGACGGCAGTGCGACTCAGGCGGCCGAAGGGAGGGGGGGTTGTATTATACACGGGGGTAAAATTTTTTCCCCTTTTTCCCTCAAAAATGGGGGTTTGCATTATACACGCATATTTACGGTAGGTTTAAGTGAAATGGGAAAAATAATGAACGGAGATCTGAGGGGCAAGTATTTCACATAGAGGCTGGTAGTTACATGGAGCAAACTGCCAGTGAACCAATCACAATAATTTAAAAGACATTTGGATAGATACTAGGATTGAAAGGAGCACCGCCTTCAGCACAGACATTTGATGTATGTTGAAAAGATTTGATTGAATAGAGATTGGAAAAATATTTTTATGTTTGATGAAGTTCAAACTAGGAATCACACCATCCAAATCAGCAGTAAATCTGGTAAGGAATTTGAGATAACCCCTTTGCTCTTGGAGAAGTAGAACACATTCGTCTTGTTTCGTGTAAAAATAAGAGAAAATGCTGGAAATACTCAGCAGGGCCAGGAAGCATTGGTGGGAAGAAAACCTGAGTTAATGTTTCAGGGCAAAGATCCTTCTTCAGAGTTTAAACAAAGTGTCTACAACCTGAAACATTAAGTCTGCTTCTCTTTGCACAGATGCAGCCTGACCTGTTGAATATTTCCAGCATTTTCTGCTTTTATTTTAGATTTCCATTAACTGTAGTTCTTAAAAAAAATATACAGTCTTGTCTTTTTCTTGTAATATTCTTCTGCTCACACTAATTATTAGAGGACAATTAATCAATGCTTAATAGTATTTAATATCCCTGACGAAAGTGTAAGTGAATAGAATTAAGGAAAGTGAAACCCCCACCACCGTAGAATTCGTAAAATAAAAACAAGCATTTAGAAATTATTAGAGAAGATGAAAAAAACCAAAAGGAGTGATGAGAAGTGAGCATTTCTCATCGCACTGTGAAACTATCAAACGTGGTTAGGCGCAGCAATCTGTTTCAATGTTCCTTGATCAAGAGAGGATCAAAGGGCCAAAATTTCCATTCTTGTCTTGTTTTTACAAATGGGAATTTATGGAAGGAAGTTGTGATGGATCCCAGAGTCAAAAGCTCTGCTGCACTAACTTTCCAGATACTGGCATGAAGGACAGTTACTCAGTCAACGTGCTTGATGAATTCAGTCGTCTCTGATACAGTGTAAGTGGTGCCTTCAATAAAGGAAAAGAAAGGAGAGAGAGCTAAATAGGGACAAAACCTTAGGAGCTGGGCACAAAAAAAATGTGAACTATTGTTGGAAATGGAGAAGGTTCCCTTGTCAACATCACTTTGAAATATTTGCAGTCCCAACTCCACAGATCAAGCATTCAAAACTGATTTTGTCCATATTTTAAAGCTAATATTTGAATTGTTCAGATCAGTAGTGTAAGCTATTGTAGAATGACACTGAAGACCAATGGAAGCATTTCACTCCTATGCCTCTAACCTAGTGGTTCTAACCTTTTTCTTTCCACTCACATCCCACTTTAAGTAATCCCTATGCCATAGGTGTTCTGTGATTAGTAAGGGAATGCTTAAGGTGGCATGTGAGTGGAAAGGAAAAGTTTGAAAACCACTGTTTTAATCATACCTAATTGACTCATCATGTGCATGGATTCATAACTCCAAAGGAAATGGGCCAATGACAATTTTTCTCAAGCAAAATATTTCAGTAACATTTGGGTCCAGAGCAGTGATCCTCAACCTTCCCTTCCCACTCAAATACCACCTTAAGCAATCCCTTACTAATCACAGAGCACTGATGGGATGGGTAATACTTAAAGTGGTATGTGAGTGGAAAGAAAAAGGTTGGGAATCACTGCTTTAACCACTCCCAGTGTTAAACAGAATTAAGATATTATAACCAGAGACATTTTTTTAAAGAAGATGGAACCCTGTAAACACAGGAAAACTCAAACAGAAACTTAAATTTACCAGAAAGTTAATCATCATAGCTAATATACAGTTAAACAGAGACAGATTCTTGACACATGTTATGTGGTGAAAAAAGGCTATAATTTATATTCTATCATTTTCAAATACAGGTATAGATAGACTCATTTCCCTATAATTCAAGGGAAGCATCTTTTAACCATATCATGGCATTTATTAAGTCAAAAATCATAACCTTTTATAACACCTCATAGACTTTTCATCATATTGTGTATGCAAATACACTTTGCAGAAAGATGCTCAGATTTTGAAGCAACATCAAATAAATCTCGACATACTCCAACAGGCATGGTTTGGATGCTCAACAAGAAATTCCAGAGTTCACAAATCTGCACTGCTATACCAAACAACATACATCTCTCTACATCTCTGACTGGTACACAGACATCAAACATCTCTCTCTTTAAGCTCTTCAGGCATGTGCTACCATTCAATCAGGTTTTTTTTAACCAACCTTATACCTTCTTAGGGCAGCATGGTTGGCATAGCAGTTAGCGCAATGCCTTTACAGTGCCAGTGGTCGGGTCTGGGGTTGATATGCTCTCCCCGTGTCTGCATAGGTTTTCCCCGGGGTACCGGCTTCCACCCATTGTTCAAAACCTACAGGGTTGTAGGTTAATTGGGTGTAAATTGGGCAGCGGGGCTCATGGGCTGAAATGACCTGTTAACGTGCTGTATGTATGTCTAAATTTTAAAAAAAATTAAAACATGGCTGCTGAAGGAGAACATTTGTACTCAGAGTTTCAGAGTTGTATTGCCCATTAATGCTGACCCTTCTACCCATCTACAACAATCCCATTTCCCTGCATTTCTTTCATAATATTCTATGTGATGCCTACTGAAATGCCAATCTAAATGCCTCAAAAATGTAGTGATTGTACATGATTCACTACCTCTTCTGGCAAGTTTCAGATATCACCCACTCTCTGAATAAATACACTTTCTTACCAAATCGTCTAAAACTCTCGCTTCTCACCTTAAACAAATACCATCTTGTTTATAGAACTCCTACTACCATAGGGAAAATAGATTCAAACTGTCTTCCCGATCTATGCCACTTATAATTTTACGTACCTCTATCAGGTCATCCCTTGGCCTTCTTTGCTTCAGAGAAAATAAAGCTAACCTGAAATAAAGGCTTCACTGCATAGCCCAAAAGCAGACAGAGGATGTCATTGAACATTTGTGCATTATGTAACAGAGACCCTCTGGATTACATCTCTGGCTGCTACACGGAACATCAAGCAGCTCTTTAAGCTTTTCAGGCATGTGGTGCAATTCACTCAGATTTTTAAAAACCTATCTTATTCCTTCTCGCCCCTTGAAACCCCACTGTGACAGAGTATAGATATGTTTTTGGGAGTAAAATTGGAGCAGGTCTTTTTAGTGTAGGTCACACACAGACACTTCAAAACAGATCTTATTTAAATTACTTGAGCTCTGCTCATGCTAGACATGTTGGGGCCAACAGTCTTTGCAAAAGCTTTGGAGAGTGCCGAAGAAACTTCACTAATGGATTGTTGTTTACAAAAAGGCAATAGATGAAAGTGCTTGTCGGAGCCGCATTCTGTCAGGAGTGGAAATTGCTGTTCTAGGAGAGTCATGTGGTCTTGCAAGCAGAGAGAGTTAAAAAGGGTTTTCTCTCAGAGAGAGAGAGAGAGAGAGAGAGAGAGAGAGAGAGAGAGAACATAGGAACATAGGAAGTAAGAACAGGAGTAGGCCAAAAATGGCCCATCGAGCCTGCTCCGCCATTCAATATGATCATGGCTGATCTAATTTATGACCTAACTCCACCTACCTGCCTTCTCCCCATATCCCCTAATTCCTCTATCATGCAAAAATTTATCCAACCGAATTTTAAATATGTTTAATGAGGCAGCCTCAACCACTTCCCTGGTTAGAGAATTCCAAACATTCACTACACTCTGGGAAAAACTATTTTTCCTCATCTCTGTCCTAAATCTACTCCCCTGAATCTTGAGACTGTGTCCTCTCGTTTTAGTTTCCCCGGCCAGCTCAAAAAACCTTCCTACATCTATCCTATCCATACCCTTCATAATCCTATATGTTTCTATAAGGTCTCCTCTCATTCTTCTGAACTCGAGCGAATACAATCCTGGACGATTTAATCTTTCATCATAAGTCAACCCCTTCATCCCAGGGATCAACCTAGTAAACCTCCTCTGGACCGTCTCCAAAGCCAGTATATCCTTCCTCAAATATGGAGAGAGAAGTGTTCTATAGTTTTACAGTCAGCAGCAACAACTGGAACTGGAACAGGATAAGCTGACAAGCTTGTGGAAAACCCCATTTTGAAGACGGGTTTGTAAGTGGTTTGTTCAGCCTCATCAAAGCCCTTGTGGTTCATGCAAGAGGAGAGGACTGGCTGTCTAATGTTTTACTTGGAATAAGGGAAACAAAAGGGAGCTCTGTAGTGACTTGAAAGAAAGAGGTTATCATCTGGAAAACCCTGAGGGGACAAGTTTCGTCAGCAAGACACTAGAGTGGATGATTAAAAAGGAATCAGTTATGGATGTCCTGGAACAACAAATCTCTCTCTGAAAACCGACAAGAACCTTCATGAGCGGTAACCATTTACCTTTCAAGCACCAAAGCCAGGGGAACTTTATAAATGTTAAATTCTGTGCACAATTGCCTCCAACCAGTAAACTTGGAGGAGTGAGAAGTGAGATTGAACAGTGAATCAAAGCACTTTTCTCAACTTACACACACACATTACATACACGTGCGCTTAGAATTAGAAGGGGTTACGTTAGGTTAAGTAAGTCAATAGTGATAAGTTAAAGTGTGATTCTATTTTCATGTTTAAAAATAATTAAAAGCAACTTTTGTTTAAGTAACCATTTGGCTTGGTGAACATCTATTGCTGCTGGGTTTTGGGGACCTCTGGGCTCGTAACACCACAAAAAAAAACATCTAATTCCTTCGATAACATCAGTTGATGAAGTAATCACTAAACAGTGATGTTGCTAACTGTTGAAATGAGGTGCCTTTCGGCTGATCTAGGGTTATCTACATCTTAAACAAGGGAAACAAGGGACATGAGAAATGGATTGCTTAAGTAAGCTGCTGAAGCAGCCAACACTCTCTGCTTACGTCTACCTAAACAAATTGACAAAGGGAAAAGATGTGATAAGAATGAGAGAAATTAAGTATTGTATGTTTCTATACTACCACTTATGCATCCTCCATGCTGTACAGACTAGATACCCAGTCAATATCTCCACAGTAATTTCTTTGGAGGGAGTAAGAAATTTGATCTTCGAGTGTGCCTTTTATTCTGCAGGCTGATTATATGAGAAAATATTGTGTTATCTATTTAGGCAGCAATGTGTTTTTTTTATGACATACACAATTTATCTGAATGCAAAGCATTTTGCATCAAAAAAAGCAGTGAGGATGTTTGAGGGGCAATTAAATGCATTATAATAATTTCCCATGTAGTACGAATGAATAGTGATAGGGCAAAATTCAACCATTCGCAGCACATTATTCTCTTTTGTGTGTTGGTTCTCAACAACGTTCATATAGTTACAGCCTTAATGAACTACCTAGAGTCCCAATTTATTATCAAGAAATGCGGATATGTCAATTCATTCTTCCCACAAGCTCAATGCAATTCATTGGGTCAGATCCCCCTGGATACTGACTGTACCTCGCATCCTCTTTTCACAGGACGCCTGCAATTGCATTTTCACTCCTATACTCGGTGAAGAAGTGGGGGCTGCAATCAGAGGCTGAGGTGTTGATGACAGGCACCAAAGTCTAACCCATGGACCAGCCCGCTGATTGCATGTAGCTAGAGGCATTTTTATGATCTCCTAGTGGTCATCAAAGACATTTAGAAACTTGGAAAATATTTTAATGATTAAAAAATGATAACTTAAAATATTTCTAAGAATTTTGTTCGATGTATTTAATTAATAAAAAAAAGTGAAGTTCAGTAAATAAGGCAAACTACTTTCCTTTTAGGGAAAGTTGGCAACATTTCAAATGATTTGGATGCTCCAGTTATGGTTAGCAAAGGCCCTTCCAGCCCATGAGCCTGTATCACCCAAATGCCCCAATTAACCTACAGCCCACGTAAATATTGAAAGGTGGATGGAAATCGGAGCTCCCAGAGGAAGCCCACGCAGACACGAGGAGAACGTACAAACTCCTTACAGGCAGTGCCAGATTCGGACTCAGATCGCTGGTGCTGTAAAAGCGTTGAGCTAACCGCTACACTAACTGTGCCACCTGAAAATTCACCTGGCAATGCAATAGACTTGACTTGACTTGATGGTGGAGGGGTAGCAGCTGTTCCTAAACTTGGAGGTGTGAGTCTTGCGGCACTTGTACCTTTTCCTGATGGTAGTGGTGATAACAGAGTTTGTGCTGGGTGGTGTGGATCCTTGATGATGGCTGCTGCCCTCCAAAGGCAGTGTTCACTGTAGATGTTCTTGATGGTCGAAAGAGTTTTGCCTGTGATGTCCTGGGCTATGTCCACTTTGTTTTGCAGGACTATACACTCGGGGGGGATTGGTGTTCCCATACCAGAGCAGGATGCAGGTGGTAAACACACTTTACATGACACATCTGTAGAAATTTGCCAGTGTTTCCAATGTCATATCAAACTTCTGCTAACTCCTGAGGAAGAAGAGGCACTGACGTGCTTTCTTCATGATGCCATTGGTGTGTTGGATCCAGGCAAGATTCTCCAAGATCGTGACTCCCAAGAACTTAAATTTGCTCACTCGCTCCATCACTGATCCCCCATTGAAGTTTGGATTGTATACCTCTTGCTTTTCCTTCCTGACATCAACAATCATCTCCTTGGTTTTGGTGATATTGAGTTTTGATGGTGCACCATTCAGCCAAGCTTTCAAGCTCCCTCCTGCGTGCTGACTCATCGTCCCTTTTTATATGGTGTCATCAGCGAATTAGGTGTAAAATAAATAGTGTAGGGGACTAAGAATACAGCCCTGTGTTGCTCCGGTACTGATGGAGGTTGTGGAGGACACAGGGTTGGGGTCTGGAGCTGAGGAAATTAAGGATCCAATTATACAGTAGGGTGTTGAGTTCCAGGTCTTGGAATTTGCAGATTAGTTTTCAGAGGTAATGGTGTTAAATGCCGAAGTGTAGTGGATAAAGAGCACCCTCAGGTATGCATCTTTACTGTCCAAGTGTTCCAGGGCATTTTGTAAAGCCAGTGAATTGGAATGGATTCATGTCGCTGCTCAGACAATAGCATTTTCTTGGATGATCAGATATGAAAATAAACTGAGCATGACAAAAGTGTGCATCCATATAGCATCCCAAGGACACCATAAAGCCGTAGGAATATTGCGGGCAATTAGAACTTCAATGTCATCTTGATAAAGGCACCGCAATGCCTCGACTCTCTCTGAAATGTAGGATAAGCAAATTTAAATTCCTGGGAGTCATTATCTCAGAGACCTTTCCTGGACCCAACATACTCATGTCATCGTGAAGAAAACACATCAGCACCTCTACTAGTTTGCGGAGGTTAGGCATGACTTTGGAAACCTTTGAAAACCTGTACAGCTGAAGTGGAAAGTAGTGCTGACTGGCTGCATCTCGGCCTGTGGCGGGGGTACCAATACCTCTGAGCTGAAAGCCCTGCAAAAGGTAATGCACCCAGTCCAGTATGTCACCTGCAAACCTCTCCCCACCATCGAGAAAATTGATTTGAAACGATGCCGTCGGAGAGCAACAGCAATCATCCAAGATCTTGCTCTGATCTTGCTTCTGCTATCAAGAAAGAGGTATAGGTGCTACAAGGCTCGAATCACCAGGTTCAGGAACAATTCCTATCCTTCCAGCCTCAGACTCCTAAACAACACTCAATCAGAGACACATTTAAAGACTCTTGGCACATTATTTATTATTGAATATTTATTTTTTTCTGTATTGTACATTTAATTGTTTGCACTCTTTCTTTGTTTGTATTTCTCTTCTTTGCATCCATATTTTTTCTTGAGTATAGTTTTTTGCACTACCGATAAATAGAAATTCTGCCTAGCCTGCAGAAAAAAGAATCTCAGGGTTCTCAGTGGACAGGTATCATGAGGGACTGATAGAAATTTAGGATGCATAGCTGGCTGGAACTGAAAGAATACATCAAAAAGGGGTGAGGCAGTAAAGAGATTTGAATATCCTAGAGTGTTCGGGCTCTTCATTCAAAGGGAATGTAGCTTGGTTCATCTGCTGGGCATTTGGGAACTTTCCCCCTCATTTCATAAGGAGAATATGAGAGTGGTCTTTTAGTGCAGAAGATTGTGATTGGTATATCTTCTTTCTCTCTACACTTCTTATTTGTATGTTGGAATGGCTCAACGTCATTAAACTGAGTTATTTTTTGCATTTATTAGAGGTTTAACAAGACCCAGACTTCTTACAGTCTTTAAAAACAGCAAAAATTAAAGCTGGGTATTCCGATAGAGGTTGTTTACTTTGTAAAGACTAGCACGACAATTCCAGTACTGCCCTCAAGAAAATTCAATTATGCATACTGTTTTGCAGAAGTGCAATGGTTTTAATAAATGAGCTCATAAACACATGGAGATCCTGGCATGAAAACAAATGATATCCAACGCGAGCCAAGAATTTTTTTTTTCACACAATGCAAAGAAATTTGTACAAAAGCCAGTTGCTAAATGGGATCAAGCCCTCGTCTCCAATTCTTGCATGATGACCATGAGGTTCTGGTCATTTTTCATTTTATACAGATAATTTTTGATATCTGGAACATGCTGCCAGAGAAGGAGGTGAAATCAGATATGACTGCTACATTTAAGAGGGATTTAGTCATGACTTAGCAAGGTATGTAGAAGGAGATGGTGGCAAATAATAATGATAAAGTAGGTAAATAATTTTTAAGTCAATGGAAATAAGATTGTCATGGTTGGTTGGGCCAAAGGGCCTCTTTCTGAGCTGGGTGACTTCATGACTCGATGTTAGGTGGATTTGCAAAGGCTGACGTGCAAAGAACCTTCAGGAAGGCGAACCCTTGGAGAGCTCCCAGCCAAGGTGGTGCACCTGGGCCCATCCTTAAAGCCTGTGTGAATCAACTGGCTGGAGCTTTTGCAGACATTTATCAACCTCGCCAAGTGCAATGAAATGCTTTGTGAGGTTATTAATGAAGAAAATCAGCTCCTGTCACAGGAAGGACCAAGAATCACATCAATTTGCAGATTGTCACAACAATTCAATAGGAGATATCACCTCAATGGCCCTCCTCTCTATCTAAGATCACCAGAACATCTACATCAGGCTGTTACATATTGACTACAGATTGGCGTTCAACACCATCATACCATCTAAACTATATACTGTATATGCCATCATATAAGGCACCTGGTGTATAAGATGACCCCGTTTCCACTTAAAATGTAGGTTTTGAGCGAAACATGCTGTGTAAGTCTACCCTAAGTCCAGAACTTACCACTGGGAGCTTACTGCCCCCATATTCCTTTACCAACCAAGTTCATAGGTTGTTTCATCTATGTTTGCGATGTTCCTTAATAGATAATCGGGTTTCTTACATTGTTGTATTGCGAAGCAATGGAAATTAGTAATTTTAATGCCACAATCCACAGCTAATTTCAGTGCTATTTTAATTTACTGCCTCAGTGCTACATTATTTCTCTTCATAAAACAACTACATCATGAAGCAGTGGCTTTGAAGTCTTTTCTGTGGTCTTGGTTCTCTTTAGCCCACTTAAGTGCAGAAGTGTCTATTTTATTTCTTGATACAGTATGTACAACATGTTTAATTGCTGTGAGCATATAGAGGTGGCCATGGCTTCAAGATGGTGGCGCAGCAGTTGTTCGCAGAAGCTTCTTGGGTATGGTTCTATTGTATCTTGCTGTGTTATAGTCCTGTAGGTTCTTTATGTAACACCTTGATCTCAGAATGTGGTGGTACACCACCAGCCTACTGCAGGGGGTAACCTCTGTACCTGCAGGCGTGTAAGGGGACAGGTCAACATCTGGCCAGCTGCCAATCAGTCGGCCTGAATGGATTAAGCCCCACCCGGTCTGGTGTCAATCACTCTCCGGGATAAAAGCCTGCTCCGGCCTCCCGAGGCCTCACACTGAGTTGCTGCAGCCATAGCCAGCCTGGCTCTGTGGAGGTTTTTGTGGATTAAAGCCTGTTGTTCAGTCTTTACCTTGTGTGTGTCTGATTCTGTCTAACAGCGCACCACACAGAGGCTGTTGTCTGGCTTAGTTTTATTGTGGCTATGATTTTAAAGCAACAAATAAAGGCTACTTGAACTCGATCCATTTTGACGCTGCTCACGGACCACGTCTGCTACATGCTTCTTTAGAATCGGCTAGTGTGCAATGCCTCCTCTCATCACACACTAGTGAAAACTTGAGCCTTTCGAAGAAACCCTGCTTTTAAGAGTTTTAAAGTAGTCCCGGTGAGATTTATTGTGATTGGGCTGATGAGGCAGTGTAAATGGAACGCACCCGGGACCCTGGCTGATTGCTTATTGTTTGTTAGCTGTTCCAAATGGCGACTGTAGCTTTGTTCGCTGTGATGTTATTTTAAGGTATGTTAAACTGATTTATGATACATTTTTATTTGTTTTAATATAACATTTTGGTTAATCCAGCTTCCCAAATGAAAGTTTCAGTAGAAAAATATTTAGTGTAGGACCATATGAGTGGCACAAGTGTTTTATACTGTTCTCCATTGCCATGAGGGGACACTCTAAACCACAGTTTATTAAGGTTTGGGTTTTATATTAGGCATATAAAGTAACCCTTGTTTTGGAGTGACATTTTTAACATTCAAATACTGTCTTATATACTGACATGTTCGGTAATCAAAATAATAGATCTGGGACTCCGTTCTTCCCTTTTTAGCTAGATCTTCAAATTCCTTCTCTGAAGTCCTCAATCAGCATGGATTGGCAACATCACCTCCTCTCGATGACCATCAGCACAGGGGCACTTCAAAGCTGTGTGCTGGACCCTGCTTTATTCACTCCACATTCACAATTGCATAGCGAAGTTTGGCTCTAATTCAATCTATAAACTCACCGTCGACATCACCATTGTTGAGTTATAATGTAGGATATTGATTGAGAATTTGGTCTTATCGTGCCGGAACAACAATCTTGATCTCGGCATCAGCATGACCAAGGAGCTGATTGTGGACTTAAGGAAGGGAAGGATGGAAGACTACATACATCATTGATGGGATGGCAGGGAGAAGGTTAGTACCTTCAAGTTACTTGGAGCCTCCACATTGGAGGACATCTCTTGGCATCAGCACATTGAAATAACCATGACAAAGGAACACCGCAGCCACAACATTCCAAGAAGTCTGAGGAGATCCGGCATGTGATCAAGTCCTCTATCAAACCTCAACAGGCAAACTGTACAAAGTATACTGACTGGATGAACAATGGATTGATTTGTCTACACAGAAGACCGCAGAAAGAGGCAAACCTTGCCAAGACCACCATGGGAACTGACCAAAATGAAGCCAATATTAGAAAGGATCCCCATCACCCTGGTCACAACCTGTTGTCACTTCTACCTTCAGGAAGAAGGTGCAGAAGCCTAAAGTCCAGCACCTCTAGGTTTAACAGCAGTTTTTTTTTAACTGCTATAAGGCTCTTGAATGTCCCTGAACTTCTGTAACCCTAAGCATAAACTACTCTGGCTGACCAAAAGATCTGTCTGCACTATTGAAGCCACATTTTCTTCTTGCAATAACTGCAAGCATACTTAATATATTCCATATTTAAGAGAATGTCATTTAGCTGTACTTTGAAATAACTAATTTAAAGCTCCACCCAGAAAATCTTGTATACTTCTGTGACAGTGTGCAAACAGAATGTTCCCTCCACAACTCATCTGTGACTGAAGTCATTTGTTGAAACATTCAGTTGTGATGTTTCAAGCAAGTGGTAGAAGAAGCATTCTGAGACATTAATTGCATCAAATCTCTGGAGTAACATTAGTGAGTTATTCACAAAAGGTTTCTGGAAGAATTAGACAAGACAGGCCAATGACTACACATTCATGCTCACACCCTTCATCTGTGCAACATCTGCAACAAATGGCCATCTTTAGTATTACAATAAACATCGAGTGAAATGAGCAAAAGCAATTACTGGAAACAATTTTCTTTTTGTTGATAGGAAAATCTTCCATTACTGAGAAAGTCAGCCATTTTATTGTATTGTCATGCCTGGTAAATTTCTGAGGCTGCTTTGTATACTTTTAAATTAGGCAAAATGATAATCAAATCATATTATGACTGCATTTAAAACAATTTTTTGTAAATTAAAAAAAATGTAAACTATGACAACGACACCAATTAAAGAGCAGAATATGACAGAAGAGTGAACGGTTTTGATTGCCAAATATTTGGATTTGATGGCAAGGTTTGTGAAGCACTCGATGCTTCACTAAAATGGCATAAATATGATTCCCAGGCTTGGCGGAGTGGCTGTTGGAAATCCAGAAATGGGTTAAGATGGAGGCTCCACTAAAGACATTTGAATCTGTATTCCAATTATCGAATTATAGACCATTTGAGTATGTTTTTATTAAACCCATCAGGGAGATGAATGCAGTCCAATTACCCTTAAAGACAAATGCAAAATCCCCAGCACAGCTTAACAGGTTTTGTCACAGAATTGTTTAATTCTCCATGCCAAGGCCAGTTTCCTACTGCCACTACAACCTCTGGGGTTTGGTATTTTATGGCACAGAATTGGCAATCCAGAAGTAATTAGGTTCACTCCCATCATAGCCAACTGTGGGGCAAAATGTTTGGTAATTTTCTGGATTTGCACTTCCATGTCAAAACCTCTTAAGTACTGAAGATTTTGTCACTGATCTGAGTAATATATTGTAATAGTAACTGTTAACATTTCCATGTGAATTTCCTTTTTTCATTTTATAAGTGAACTTGCAATAGGAAAATTACCCACTTCCTTCTTATTTCCAACCATTGCTGAGACTTTATTTGAAACTCTATTGATAGCTATTTTTCAGATTTCAGGTTTATTGTCAGAGTACATACATGACATCACATACAACCCTGAGATTCCTTTATCCTGCAGGTGTGGCAGAATTACTACTAATCAGTGGTGCAAATATTTAACTGCACACAGTGTGAACACATAAACAATCAAAAGAACTGTAAACAGATAACAAATGTAAACAAACTGACTGTGCAATACAGGGAGAGTGAAAAAAAATCAATAAAGTGCACAAGTAAGAGTCCCTGATTGAGTTTGTTGTTGAGGAGTCTGATGGTGGAGGGGCAGCAGCTGTTCCTGAACCTGGTGGTGTGAATCTCATGTCACCTATACCTCTTTCCTGAGGGCAGCAGCGTGAATAGAACATGTGCTGGATGGTGTGGGTCTTTGATGATTGCTGCTGTCCTCTGACAGCAGCGTTCCCTGTTCGTGTACTCCATGGTGGGTAGGGTTTTACCTGTAATGTCCTGGTCTGTGTCCACTATCTTTTGGAGGGCTTTCTGCTCAGGGGTGTCGGTGTTCCAATATCAGATCGTGATGCAGCCGGTCAGCACACTTTCTATCACACCTCTGTAGAAATTTGCCAGATTTTCTGGTGACATACCAAACCTCCACAACCCCCTGAGGAACTAGAGGCACTGACGTACTTTTTTATCAATGCCATTGATATGTTAGATCCAGGAAAGATCCTTCGAGATAGTAACAAGAACCTAAATGTGCTCACCCTCTCTGCCACTAATCCCCCAGTGATCACTGGATTGTATGCCTCTGGCTTTCATTTATTGAAGTTAGCAATCAGCTCCTTAGTTTTGGTGACAGTGAGTGGAAGGTTGTTATTGTTGCAGCATTCAGCCAAGTTTTCAATCTCTATCCTGTATGCTGGCTCATCATTTTTTTTGTCTACATGCTAAATTATTTTCTGCTCAGTTTTATTGATTTATTCACCAACATTTTAACTTGGTTCAAAATCATATTGAATAAAAATTAAAATGTCACACTCTCAATAATAGTCAAAGGCAATAAATATTGAAGAAATCTATTGTGAACTGAAATTTTAACATTTAAATATGAGAATGGAATTTTAATAATACAGGTGGCCATTTTGACAAAACCAGATGTAATTTTAGTTCACGTATACGTGGATCTGCTGGGAAATTAAAACAATCACACCTTCCTGATCATTATATAGGCATACAATATCTTCCTTATCTACCACAGGTACACATCAAAATATTTGCAGGTGAACAGAGAGGCCAAGAGAAAGATAGCGAGAGGAAGGAAGAAAGGATTCATACCTGTCCAAATATTCCAGAAATTTTAGGGGCTGGTTTTCCTTTCTGATGAGACATTGTTGGGGGACTCTGTCCTTTCCAATTTTGCAGTTCCTCAATGCTTTTTAAATACAGCAGTGCTTGCAATCCTGTGCAATAGTCATCGATTAACGTGAAGTCCTGGTTCTGAATTGCACTACACACCTGTAATTACAGAGGTTATTTTATTTTAAACAATATATGCGATTTTTTTTCTGGTATGTACATTTATTTTTTACGGATTTAGCATTTAATTGTTTGGAAGCCAATCTTGAATAAAGAGGTAAAGTGCAAAATCTCTGTAAATGTAAATCACAACATTCTGTAGACATTGTGGTTGAAGTAAAAACACAAAATGCTGGAGAAACTCAGCAGGTTAAACAGGGTCCTCTATGTAGGAAAGGCTGACATAAAGGACATTGTTTGACCTGCTGAGCTTCTCCAGCATTTTGTGTTTTTAGATCTCTGCAAATGGTTACCTCTTCAAATCTGTTCAATGCATCCATTCTATTCTAAATGCAGCTTTATGAAATGATGTTCTGACCTGCGATTGTTATCATCGCACAGCTCAGTGCAATAAACTGTGCAGAGAAACAGAGGAAAAAATATAGAATTGGAGAAGGCTCTACAGTCCATCTGGCCGAAACACAAATAGCTTTGATTTGCCCTCACTTAACTAATTCTTCATCTTTCCACATTATCTTCCCCTATTAACTCCCTATGCACCCTCCGTGTGAAACAGCTATACTTCAATGTTCATACATCATCCTTCCTCTAAACACCAGCTAAATCTCCCTTGCTACTAGTATTTGGGATATCTTGAGCACATTATCCATTCTTTTAATAATTCTGATTATGTGAACCATCTCTCCCCTGTGTCTCATCTTCAAAATAAACAATCTCAGGCTTGACGAACCTGCCTTGCAGCTGAGCTGCAGAAAGTGATTTATTATTTGCAATGTTCTGCATTGCCTGTGGTGCTGGATGCATATAGCACAGTGACCAGTACTTCTCATAATTCTTGAGGTGCAACTTCATCAATGCCTGATATGGGCTTGTTATAATCTGTTGGAATTTGTGATTTATTCCCTCGTCTCTACATCCCAAGCCGTTTCTTTCTTCTGATTCAGAATACACCATTGATTTTTTTGAACTAGCTATAAAGTCCTAGATCTAAGTATATTTTATCTTAAACCCTTGAGCCATTTAGTCTGCACTTCCATTGTTTATTTTTCTTCATTCCATTTGTTCATATTAAATGTAATTTATCACTGAATTTTTTTAAAATAAATTTAAAAAATTTATACATAATTGTAACAGGCCTTTTTGGCTCCCGAGCCAGTTCCGCCACATTACATCCAATTAACCTACATCCCTGCTACATTTTGACGGTGAGAGGAAAATGAAGCACCCGGAGGAAACCCATGGGAAGAACGTACTGTAATGGATAAATATTGGGAGGAATTTGGTAAGATTACATAACACATTTTAAAGCAGATCTTATTTGAAATACTGAAGAATTCATATTGAGGAACATTGCAAAAACTATGGAAAATGTTATGCACATTTTACAAGTAGGTGCTAAATGAAATGACGGCATGAAATGAATAGACCATTGTCTTGGATTGGAGACAGGCTGGCTAATTGAATAACTACAAGGTGCTTACTCAAAGGTCAATGAGTAAGTTGTTTGCTGAAGAAGGTGGGGGTTTTTGCAAGTGAGAGAGTCACATAGGCTCTCATAGGCAGTGGAGTTGGAGAGAGAAAGGGAAGGGAGACAAGCTCCCTCGGCCAGTGTGTGTGACACTGAAAGCAGCTGAACAGTGCAAACCAGGAAGCTTGTTGAAACAGAAAGCTCCAGAGCGTCGGATGGCTGGAAGTGCTATCTATCTGATGTTTCTCTTGGAATAAGTGGAACAGAAAGAAACTCTGTGTAGTCTGAAAGAAAGAGGTTATCATCTGGAGAACCCTGATGGGGCAAGTTTCATCAGTGAGACATTGAGGTGATTAATGGTGGTACCTCAGTTGTGGAAATCCTGGAACAACAAATCTCTCTCTGCCAACCCTACGAGAACCTTCCTGAGCTGTAAACATTTACCTTTCGAGCACCGAAGCCTGGTGAACTTTATACATGTTAAATTCTGTGCACAGTATAAGAATTGCCTGCATCCAGAGAACTTGGAAGAAGGAGAAGTGAGATTGAACTGTGAACCAAATAACTTTTCTTAAATTTACACACACATCATATACGTGCACTTAGAATTAGAAGGGGGTTAACTTGGGTTAGTTAAGTATAGAGATAAAGTTTGATTCTGTTTTCATGTTTAAAGTTAATTAAAAACAACTTTTGTTTAAATAACTACTTGTCTTGGTGAATGTCTATTGCTGCTGGGTTTTGGGGTCCTTTGGGTTCATAACAGTACAAGTTCCTTACAGACAGCGTGGGATTTGAACCCCAGATCCAATCACTGGCACTGTAACAGCATTGCATTAAATGTTATGCTAACCATGCCACCCGTCCATTTTTACAAAAAAAAACTCTTGACTCTCTATTTATCTTTCCCTACTTTAAAATTGACGTAATCTGCAAGTTTATATTTTCCGCACTCTATTTCAGGCTCATGAATATTTCTTGTCCCTCATTCACAGAAACTCTTCTACTTTCTCTCATGTGGCTAATTTTTCATTTGTTACAATTTTCTTAGCCTGTGTGGCAGTGTCTTGCTGAGATGTAGGTATCACACTCCATTGGCAATAGGATGTCTCAGTACGTTTTCCTAAGTTATTTTCAAAAACAGACAATACATCATAGACACATGAGAGACTGTAGATGCTGGAACCTGGAGCAATGAACAATCTGCTCAAGGAACTCAATAGGTCAAGCCACATCAGTAGGAGCAAAAAAAAACTAAAAACCAATAGCTAATGTTTTGTGGCAGAACCCTTCATTGACTGGTAATAATGAAGACCGGATGGAAGGCATAGGTCTGGGGCAAGTGACGGAATTGGTAAACTGTGAGAGGTTCCCACCCCACAGACGTGATCTACCAGGTTTGCTGTCTGAAGAGGGCACGCCAAGTCATTGAGGGCCCGTTCCAACCCACGCACAACTGCTCCGAAAGAAATACAGGAGTATCAGAGCCAGCACCACCAGGTTGATGATCAGCCTCTTCCCACGGACAGTGAGAATGCTGAGCGTCCAAAGAAACTGCTCACTCTCACCGTCCGTGACTCTCATATTTACACCGGAATATTTATCTGTTTATTTGCATATTGTGGTGAAACCACTATTGTATATGTAAATGATATGACCTTTTATCTTTGACCCTGCCCTCAATGGCTGGCTCGTGACTCCTCCCCTTTATTCCCCCATAAAGGCTGACATGCCACAACCCTACCCCCAGTTCAAGCCCGGGTCAGTGTGAACCAGCAACACAAGGGATGCTGTGTGAACCAGCAACACAAGGGATGCTGTCCATCTCTTGCTAATTAAAGCCTCCAGTTCCAATAACTTCAGTCTTTGCAGAATTGACAGTGCATCAATTTTATTAGCAAGACTTTGTTTCTTCGGAACATGGACAAATACTTGAAGCTGGACCACCTGGAGATCGACTAAAGAGAACCAAAGCAGCCATCAAATTCATGCTCTGACACCTCTGTTTTGAAAGATTCCTCACAGCCTCTGAAGCTGCGATCCAGGACGATGAAGACAAGCTTCATCTGCTATTTTTGTACATTGTGCACTGAGTCTACCAGATGGTCCAGGACTGCCAGGCATACGAAGATGCCATGGACATCCTGAAAGACCAGTACAAGGTACAGGTGAATGAAGTCTATGCACAGGATGTACTCCACTCGCGCAGCCAACGACCTGGGGAAACATTCAATAACTCTGTCAGGGCCCTGCAAGGGACTGCAACTGCCAGGCTGTGAGTGCTGAACAGCATACACAGCTGCTGATCAGAGACACCTGTGTAGCAGATGTCCTACCTCAAACAATCGAACTGGCAAACTCTCTGGAATTAGCCATTCACAACGCAGAATCGTTCTCATTAGTTAAATTTCTATTTATTCTCTGAAGGTGATTTTTGAATTTCTTTTTCCAACATTGTTATTCCTTTTTCTAATTTATCTATATCTTCTATATATTCCTTTATAATTTTTGAAGCATAACTTATAATTTGTCCTCTTAAATAAGCTTTTAACGCATCCCAAATACTAAACTTATCTTGTGTTGAATGTAAATTTGTATCGCAAAAAGTTTCTTTAAAAAAACAAAAATGTTCCCTTTTCAATAATAAAGAATTTAATCTCTATCTATAGACTGAGTGTTGTTTTTCCAGAAAATTCCAATTCAATCAACAATGGAGATCGATCAGATAATATTCTTGTTTCATAATTGATATTCAAAATTCTTGATTGATTTTGAGCCGAAACCAAAAAAAAAATCAATTCTGGAATATGTATCAAATCTATTAGAATAAAAGGAATATTCTCCATCTTTAAGGTGTATCCTTCTCCATATGGCATTTAAATTTAAATCCTTCAACAAAAATAACATTTTAACCAATTTTGATTCAACTATTGTCCTTGATGATTTATTCAGCAAAGGATCCAAACAAAAATTAAAATCTCGTCCTTCTAAAATATTTTCATGGATATCTGCTAAATTCAATAAAATGTCTTGTATAAATTTCTGATCATCTGTATTTGGTGCATATATATTTAACAAAGTCCATTCCTCAGAAAATATTTTATATTTTACCATTACATATCTACCCACCAGATCTGTAATTACATTTTTAATTTTGAGTGGTAAATTTTTCCTAAATAATATTGCCACTCCTCTAGCTTTAGAATTAAACAAAGAAAAAAAACTACCTGATCTACCCAATCTCTTTATAATTTCAAATGTTCTTTTTCAATTAAAAGAGTCTCTTATAAAAAAGTAATATCCAGTCCCAATTTCTTAATATAAGACAATTTTTTATTTTTCTGCATTTCCATTAATATTAAAACTCATAATCTTAACTGTTTTATTCATTTTCATTATATGTACATTTTTAAAAAGTCTCTTTCCGTCACTCCTAACCAGGAAGAATTCCCACAAATTAATTTGGTCCTGAATGTCAATCCAAAAATCATCAGAATGATTCAAAATAAGCACATCATAAATGATTATTATTAAAAAAAAGAAAGATTAAAAAATCCTCTCCAAAATGCTAGAGATACTGGCATTACCACCCTCCATTTTACGGGTAGTGGTCAAACCACGAAAACACATCCAGCCGCCAGAAATCAACAAACACATCCCCCAACCCCCACGGGAGAAAAATAACTTTTCTATTCAACCAACAATTCCTTCCAATATGAGATTTCTTCATCCAATAAAGGAGAATAAAAAAGCGGGAATAACACCCCCTCTCTTGAACATCAGATTCATTGCAAAAAATCAGTTTCTTTTGTAACTTTGATTTTAGACAAACTCTCCCCATACTCTTCATCCAGTATATGGCCTGTGAAAAAACATATTCTGTTGATCTGGTAGAAATACTTTCAGAGTAGCTGGATAACAGAGAACAAATCTATAACCTTTACCACATAAAATCTTCTTGACCGGATTAAAATCTCTTCTTTTCTTCAGTAAAGTTTAACTCAGATCTGGATTTTAAAAAATCTTATCCCCTTCATAATTCAAAGGTCCATGTTCTCTAGCTCTTCTCATCGTTAAACCAAGAATCCTCTCTCTATCATGGTAGTTTAAAGATCTAATCAGGGCAGATCAAGGTCTCTGGTTAGGACCCGGCTTTGACCTCGAGGCGGTATGAGCTCTCTCAATTAAAAGCTAATCCTCAAAATGTTCTCCAAATAGTTTTGGTATCCATTCTTGAAAAAAATTGGATCACATCTTGACCTTCTTTGCCTTTTGAATCCCCACAATTTTAAGATTATTTCTTCTACTGTAATTTTCCAAAATGTCAACTTTCTCAAGCAATTTTTCATTCATACAGATCAAACAGGTCATTGTATCCTCATTTATATTTGATCTTTCTTCAAAACGTTGTAATTCTTCAGTATCCTCATTTATATTTGATCTTTCTTCAAAACGTTGTAATTCTTCAGATACATCTTGAATTTTCTCTTCCACTTTATCAACTCTTTGTGAAATATTATTTATCACTTTTGTCAAATCTCTGACTTTTCAATTCTGAAGTTAAAAGTTTAAATTTAGTCTCCAATGCATCAGAAAGTCTATCTATTTTTGGTTCAATTTTATTCATTTCTTTTCTAAAAAATGTTTTTCTTGTTTTTGAATCTTTCTTCTTCTGAACTTTACATTTCTTCTTAACTTCCATACTCTTCTGAGTCCTCTTCCACTGGAGAAGTGTCATCTTCCTGAAGGTGGAAACGCCAGAGTGGCCCTTTAAAAGACGATGGTTTTTTTCCAATTTTCTTTCACTCTGCCACACACTTGCCCAACTTCTCATGAATGCGCGATGCAGTTTTAACGTTTCCCCCGGCGCCATCTTTACGGGGCGTCACAAGAGAGCTCCGAAGGAAGATCCCTCCATTGGGTCCTCACCAACAGATCCAGAACCAACTTGAGCCACCTGCTTCATTGACAAGGTAGGCCCAACCTCTCATTTTTCTTCTCTTCTGATTTTTTCATTGGTATTACCTTTGTAGCTTTTTCATTTTTTGGTGACATCTTTTTTTCTTCTGTTAATCACTTTAAGATACTTTAAAACAGTTTTTACAAAGTTAGCTTTTCTTAATATGTTCTTTTTTCATATAATCCTACGTGAATCGGTAGGTTGCGTGGCGCTCCTCATGGCATAATGTGACATTGCCCCCCGCAGAATCGTTCTCTAGTGAACACGTGGCCACCTCATGGGGGACATGGGCACCACCATCTTGGGAGACGGGACCGGCAACCCCCTCCCGACCCGAGCTGATCTCCGCAGCAGTTAACGACCTCCTGAAGTGCTACTTCTGTGGGCAGGGCAAGCATCCGAGGAAATGTTGCCCTCCCAAGGACGCTGTCTGCACCAACTATGGGAAGAAAGGACACTTCGCGAAAGTCTGTAAGTCTAAGCAAGCCCCCAAGCCCAGCAGCACTGCATGCGAATGGAGGCCATCATCTTTAACGCAGTCACTTCCGTTCCCACTTCCAGTGACCTAGAATGTCTGCACATGCGCACCACGGAGATCCCGGACTACAATGTTGTCACTTCCAGCTTCCCCTCTTCCCTTCCGGCAAACAATGACTGAGTCGCGTGCGCGAGATGGGGCGGCTATCTGATTGGACCACTAGTAGCCAATTGAACTCCTTAACGACAAGCTGACGCTGGCATCGGTAATCCTGGATCAACACAGACCACACCAGCTTTCCAGAGCCATGATGGACGTCCAAATAAACGGCTGCCCCACTGCCTGCCTATTCAACAGTAGGAGCACGGTGAGCTTCATTCACCTGAACATTGTTCACCACTAATTCCTCAGGCTGCAGCCTGAGACTAGCCTCCCAATCCAAATTAGCCAAAGTACGTGGCAGTTGTAATGTGATAGTGACTATCCGAGGCACGGTGCATATACTGGGATGTTAAGCATCGAGTCCACGCTGCTGACGATCCAGCTGCGCTGGGTGGGTCACGTCTCCAGAATGGAGGACCATCGCCTTCCCAAGATCGTGTTATATGGCGAGCTCTCCACTGGCCACCGTGATAGAGGTGCACCAAAGAAAAGGTAAAAGGACTGCCTAAAGAAATCTCTTGGTGCCTGCCACATTGACCACCGCCAGTGGGCTGATATCGCCTCAAACCGTGCATCTTGGCGCCTCACAGTTCGGCGGGCAGCAACCACCTTTGAAGAAGACCGCAGAGCCCACCTCACTGACAAAAGGCAAAGGAGGAAAAACCCAACGCCCAACCCCAACCAACCAATTTTCCCCTGCAGCCGCTGCAACCGTGTCTGCCTGTCCCGCATCGGACTTGTCAGCCACAAACGAGCCTGCAGCTGACGTGGACTTTTACCCCCTCCATAAATCTTCCTCCGCGAAGCCAAGCCAAAGAAGAAAGAAGCTCTTAGTACTGCCACAGCTCTGTACACCCATCTTATTGGGGTTAGACATCCAGTGCAACTTTAAGAGCATCACCATGGAGTGTGACGGACCCCACCCTCCCTCATGGTTTGTAAAGAACAGTTTGTGGACCATCCACCCCTCCCTCACCATGTGGCCGACCATCAGCCCCAAACCCAATCACCACAGCCAATATCCATGCTCTGGATCCCTTCCCCCCACCTTATTCGCTAGCCTCACCCCAGACAATAAGCCAATCGCCATTAAAAGTTAGCAATATAGTGACGGATACATGGCGTTTATTGTCCGAGGTGAGATGCCTCCATGCCGAAGGGATGATAGAACAGAGTACGAGCCCCTAGAGAGCAAAAGACGTGGTAGTGAAAAGTGGGAAGAAACACCGGATGGTCGTAAACTATTCCCAGACCATTAACAGGTTCACCCGGCTTGACGCATACCCCCTACCACGCATTTCCAATAGGGTGAATCAGATCACCCAGTACAGGGTGTTCTCGACCATAGTCATTAAGTCTGCCTATCACCAGCTCCCCATTCACCCAGAGGACTGACAGTACACTGCTTTTGAGGAAAATGGTCGACTGTACCACTTTCCGAGAATCCCTTTTGGAGTAACAAATGGGGTGTCCGTCATCCACAGCGAGATGGATCGGACGGTGGATGATCACGGGTTGCGAGCCACTTTCCTGTACCTCAATAACATCACCATCTGTGGGCATAACCGGCAGGACCATGACGAGAATCTCCAAAAATTCCTCCACACTGCGAAATGCCTCAATCAAACGTACAACACAGGGAAGTGTGTCTTCAACACACGTCACCTGGTTATACTGGGCTGCATTGTGGAGAATAGAGCCATCGGCCCAGACCCTGCCCCCTGTTAGAACTTCCACCCTCCTTTCACCCCCCCCCCCCCCCACCACTGCCACAAGGCCCTAAAAAATTGCCTGGGTTTTTTCTCTAATTATGCTCATTGGGTTCTCAGCTACACAGAGAAGGCCCGTCCCCTCATCAGGGCCACCATTTTCCCCTGTCAGCAGAAGCCTGTGAGGCATTTGACTGTATCAGAGCTGACATTGCAAAGGCCACGATGCATGCAGTGGTTGAATCCACCCCATTACAGGTGAAGAGCGATGCATCAGACTTTTTCCTGGTCACCACACTTAACTAGGAAGGCAGGCTCGTAGCGTTGTTTTTACGCACCCTTCAGGGCCCTGAGATCTGGCACTTCTCCACTGAGATAGAGGCCTAGGCTATAGTTGAAGCAGTATGGCACTGGAGGCATTACCTCGTCAGTAAGTATTTTACCCTTCTGACTGACCAATGGGCAGTCGCCTTCATGTTCAACAATCAGCAGCGAGGTAAAATCAAAAACGACAAAATCCTGAGGTGTAGAATTGAGCTCTCCACCTACAACTATGGCATACTGTATCTGCCCGGAGAGCTCAACGAGCCATTGGATGCATTGTTTCCAGGGACATGTGCTAGTGCACAGATGGACTGGTTGCAGGCACTGCACGATGACCTCTGCCACCCTGGGATCACCTGTTTTTTTCACTCAGGTCGCTGACAAAAAATTTTGCTGAGTCTATGCAGAGTGCAAACCATGCTTCTACCAACCTGACCGGTCACGCCTGACCAGTCATACCTGATCAAGGCCACTTGCCCCTTTTCAACGTTTACTTCATCAACATAATCGATGAACACTCACGGTTTCCCTTTGCCATCCCCTGCCTGGACATGACCACAGTCACCATCATAATGGCTCTGAACAACCTGTTCAGCATTTTCACATACCCCTGGTATGTCCACAAAGCATTAGTATTTGCTGTCCAAGGTCATTACCTCTAGCCGTACCAACAGCTATAACCCCAAAGAGAATGGCCAGGTGGAGCGAGAGTATGGTACAGTCTGGAAGGCAGTACTACTTTCCAAGGGCCTTCCTGTCCCCCACAGACAAGAAGTCCTCCCAGAGGCCCTTCACGCTACCCAGTCCCTCCTATGTATGGCCACCCACGAGATACCTCATGGGAGACTCTTTACATTCCCCAGGAGACCGGTGTCAGGAACTACCTTACCCACTTGTCTGACATTCCCTAGGCCCATCCTACTTCGCAAGCACGTGAGGACCCATAAGTCCAACCCTCTAGTCAAGAGCGTCCAGCTGCTCCATGCTAACCCACAGTACGCTTACATGGCATTCCCGGATGGGTGCAAGGACACAGTACCCATCCGGGACCTGGAACATGCAGGACCATATGGACCCCCCCCCTTCAACCAGCTGACAGGTACACCCCCACCCTCGCCAGCTCTCCAGGGCCTCAGATCCCTACCCCATCACCTCGGCCAACCTGCCAGTCAACACACATGCGCCCATTCCCCCACCCCCCACCCAGCTCCCCGGCCGGGCCAACAGAGATGGAGCAACCACAGCCAATGGAGACCATCCCAGACCCCCGGACATGGGCATGCTGATCACAACGCCAAAGGAGGCCGTCAGACAGACTGAACCTATGAGGGCACCTGACTGCACCACACCCCTGGGACTTTTTTTAAAAATGGGGGTGAATATGCATAGTGTGATCATGGCTGATCTGGCTGTGGACACAGTTCCACATGTCCATCTTTTCCCATTATCAGTAATCACTACTTGACAAAAATCTATCTAATTATGTCTTAAGTATATTTAATGAGAGACTTGTGAGCTTGTGGGATTATATTCACTGGAATTTAAAACAATGAGCGGGCATCTCATTGAAACCTATCGAATACTGACAGGCCTAGATAGAGTGGATGCGGAGAGGATGTTTCCTGTGGTGGTGGAGGAGTCTGGGACCAGAGGGCACAACCTTAGAATACAAAACTGTTCCCATAGAACAGAGTGAGGAGGAATTTCTTGACACAGAGGGTGGTGAATTTTTGGAATTCAATGCTGCGGATGGCTGTGGGGGGGCCAAGTCATTGGGGATATTTAAGTTGGAGGTAGATACGTTCTTGATCACAAAGGGAAACAAGGGTTATAGGGAAAATAGCAGGAGAATAGGGCTGTAAAGGATATGTTATGGGTTATATATTATATGATATAAAAATGTTTTTAAAAGAGATAGATTGGAGGTGCTTAGTGTAGGTCACTTCACAAACAGATTCTTACACTTCACATCTCATTTAAAATGCAAGCACTTTGCTGAAGCTGGACAGTCAGGCGCCAGTGGGTTTGTAAAAGACAATGGCACTGCTTTGGAAAGAATTTCAAAGCACATGCAAATGGAAAAGTCCAGACTCAAGTGCTGATAAAGATCTTTCAAGGATTGGGTTTGGAGCCTTGGGAGGGGTTCTGGTTTTTACAAGCAGAGAGAGGAGGAAAAAAAAACAGGATTCTTCTCTTAGAGAGAGAGAAGTCAATTCTGCAGTAGCTTTTGATGTTGCAACATGGCAAACTGGCAGGCTTGTTGAAAACCCCATTTTGAAGACAGGTTGTGAGTTCTGAGTTCAGCCTGTTGAAAACTCTTGTCGTCCTTACAAAAGGAAATGGCTGGATAGACTGTTTCTCCTGACATAAGGGAAACAAAATGAACTTTGTGGTGACCTGGAAGAAGAGGCTATCATTTGGAAAACTCATGATGGGGCAAGTTACTTCGGCAAGACACTGAAGTGACTGATCGGAGGACATCAGTTTGTGAGTCCAACGAGCAACAAATATCTCGCTGAAACCAACAAGAACCTTCCTGAATGGTAACCATTTACCTTTAAGGTAAATTCATAAATATTAAATTATGTGCATAGTGTAAGAATTGGCTGAACATATACACATGTGCTGAGAATTAGAAAGGGGTTAAGTTATTAGTAATAAGTTAAAGACTGATCCTGTTTTTTATGTTTAAAGAAAATTAAATGTAACTTTTATTTAAGTAACTATTTGTCTTGGTGAATTTCTATTGCTGCTGGGTTTGGGGTCCTCTGGGCCAATAACAAAGAGTAAATCAGCTATGATGATTGGAGGCTTGGAGTTGATTGGCTAAATGGCCTGATTCCCCTCCTATGACTTTATTGACATGTTTTTGTCACACGGAACCTGGGGATGGATAATCAATTCAAAATAATATCAGACCCACTCTATCAAATCCACCATGCACAAGATCTGAAATGCATCTTGGATTTTTGTGTCTCAATAACATACTCAAGTAGACACACACATTACTTGTTCCCCCTGGAAATCAAAATTAATCATACCAATTGAGCTGATAAATTTGTGCTCGTTTTTATCAGGATCATAAATACAGCAAATTGGTATTTTATATCCTCCATTTGTTACTATTTGTAGGGGACTGACTGTGTCCAATGCACAACTATTTAAAGACATCTCATTCAGTTAGAAATAAATGTTATTAAACTAATGCATAAAAGTTTCAAGGAATATAATTAATTTTCTGTAAGAGATTTGGAAAAAGTATATTGTAAATAGTGGATTAAGTAAAAATAGAAAATGCTGGTGAAACAAAAATCAGCCTTTCAGATTTGGGTTGCATATTCTTCTCTCTATAAAAGAAATGGCCTGCTGCCTGTCATTGATTTATTCTGGTTTTCTTGTTTGCCCTGCTGGGCATGTCCCACAGTCTCACTGTTAAGGCACATTGCCCAGGCAAAGAAACATAATCCAACAATAGACCATGTCTGATGCTGGAATCTGGAGCCAAAGGTGAGGTTCTGCAGGAACCCAGCATCTAAAGGCAGTGACATGGACAGTCAACGTTTTGGTCAAGATTCTTCATCTGGATCTATAATCTTCTTGTAATTGTCTCCTTTAACCCACTTGGAACTCATCCCACAAGAAATATTTCCTATAGTCCTCTAATTTCTCCCCTAGCTACTCTCTAATTTTTTCTCTCTTTCCCAGACCTGAAAGAGAACTGTTTCTCTTTCCGCAGATGCTGCTGTGGTTCCAGCATTTTCTGTTTTTAATTTGGGTTTCTGGTATCTGCACTTTTCTTTTGATTTTCATTGACTTCTACATCGTTGATACACAATGTACACATTTTCCCTTTTCAAACTGCCTCTATTTATAACCAACAGTGCATTTGTGACTGTGAAATGAGTGATGGTCAAGTTCTTAAGGCCCACCACTGCAGTACCTAGTGGATCACAAAATATGTCATTTTAATTTTGAGATACAGCACGGTAGCAGGCCCTTGAGCCCATGTGTCCATGTGGGAGGGAACTGGAGGAAACCATTGAGGACACGGGGAGAACAAATAAACTCCTTACAGACAGCACCGGGTTTAGATCTGGGTCGCAGGCACAATGTTGTGCGAACTGCCATGCTAGATTTCAGATTTATTGTCAGAGTACATTTATGGGATCGCGTACAACCCTGAGATTCTTTTTCCTGAGGGCGAGGCCAAATGAGCACTCATTGGTAGTGCAAAAGAAAAACTGTACTGTGGTGGTACACCATTGGCCGACTGCAGGAGGCAACCTCTGCATCTGCAGAAGAGCATGGGGACAAGACAACACCTGGCCGGCTATCAATCAGCTGACCTGAATAGACCAAGTCCCACCGGTCGGGTGTCAATCACCCTCCGGGATATAAGCCTGAGCCGGCTCTGCGAAGACACTCTCAGAGTTTACAGCAGCTCTCCTCACAGCTGGCTCTGTGGATGTTTACGTCGAATAAAGCCTGTTGTACAGTCTTTTGATTTTGTGTGTTTGCTTCTGACTGACAACGCACCACATATACATAATATACACATGTAAACAAATAAAGTAATGTGAACAAACTGTGCAATACAGAAAGAAAAAAATAAGTAAGAATCCTTAAATGTGCCCTGACTGAGTTTATTGTTGAGGAGTCTGATAGTGGAGGTGTAGCAGCTATTCTTGAACCTGGTGGTGCGAGTCTTGTGACACCTGTACCTCTAAACTGATGGTAGCAGTGAGAACAGAGCATGTGCTAGGTGGTGTGGATCCTTGACGAATGCTGCTACTCTCCAACACATCTGATTTTCTCAATGATGAGGACGGTTTTCCCTGTGACATCCTGGGCTGTGTCCACTACCTTTTTCTGAGCCTTACACCCATGGGAACCATTAGGAACCCTTCAATGCCCTCAGCACTCTCTCGTATCCCAGTTCCAATACCTTGTACTCCTTCAGTCAGTTTTTAGCCAGTTGCCAGCAGTCTGCAGCCTGGTGCGCCCCTTTACCATAGTATCCAGCAGCCTGCAGCTGCTTCCATGGGTTCTTCACCTCGATTCACCAACAGCCCGTTCTCTGTATGGGTCCTTGGTCCCCTGCCGTGGTCCTCGTCCCATGGGCTGTCTCCTCTGCTTCTCCTTCTTAGGCAAGGGGGTGGTCTCCTCATTTTCTGGTGCTCTCTGCTAGTCCTCCACTTCCCTAGAGTCTGCACCCCTTGTGGTTGGTGCCAAAATCCTAGGTGCTGCCAACTCCTGAGGAAGTAGAGGTGCTGACGTGCTTTCTTCATGATGCCACTGGTGTGTTGGGTCCAGGAAAGATCCTCCGAGATAGAGACTCCCAAGAACTTAAATTTGCTCAACCTCTCCAACTCTGATCCCCCAATGATCATATACATCTGGCTTTCCCATCCTGAAGTCAACAAACCACTCCTTGATTTTGGTGAGATTGAGTGCGAGCTTGTTGTTGGTGCACCATTCGGCTACGTTTTCATCTCCCTCCTGTATACTGCCTCATCGTGCTTTTTTACATAATCCACTGCTGTGAGATCATCAGCGAATTTGTAGATAGGGTTGTTGTTGTACAGAGCCACACAGACATAGGTGAAAAGCAAGTAGAGCGGGGGATAATAATACAGCCCTGTGATGCTCTGGTACTCATGGAGATTGTGGAGGAGATGCTCTTCCAATCCTCACTGATTATGGTCTGGAACTGAGCAAATCAAAGATCCTATTACACAGTAGGGTGTAGAGTCCCACGTCTTTGAGTTTGCTAATCATTTTTGAAGGGATGATGGTGCTAAATGCTGAAATATACTTGATAAAGAACATCTTGATTTATGCATCTTTGCTGACCAAATGTTCCAGGGCTCTGTGCAGGGCCAGTGAGATGGCTTCAGCCGTAGACCATTGTTACAATAGGTGAATTGGAATAGATCCATGTCGCCGCTCAGACAGGAGCTGATATGCTTCAACACCAGCCTTTCAAAACACTTCATTACTGTTGACGCAAGAATTACTGGTCATTTAGGCAGGTTACCACACCTTCTTGGGCACTGGTATGATTAACACCTGTTTGAAACAGGTAGGGACCACGCCCTGCCAGAGTGAGATGTTGAAGTTATCCGTTGTTAATTTGGTCAGCACTGATTTTTAATCCTCATCCGGGTACTCCATCCAGACCGGGTGCTTGCCTCGGCTCCACTCTCCTGAAGACAGTCCACTCGTCATCCTCAGAAACGGACAGGAGAGGATCATCAGGGAACCTGAGGCTGACCAGTGGTGGTTCTTCCTTGTTCTTGTGGTTGAATCAGGCATAGAAGGCATCAAGTTCATCTGGGAATGAATTTTTGCTGTCTCCTACTGTAACCCTATAATGTCCCCATTCAACAATTAGGCACAGGATTTTTATAGCAGATTTCCTTGCAATGCAAAAAAAAGTACAGGCAATGCTCAATGGGTCACACAGTGTTTATAGGAGGTAAAATATAACAAACGTTTTGGTACTGAGCACCAGGGTCAGGTAAAGCAGGTAGACGCCTAAATAAAAAGGTGGGGGTTGGAGGGGGGCCGAGGGAGGAAATGAAAGGAGCACAGTTTTCCTGGCTAAGTTTTGGGGACACTCAAAAAGCTTCTGTTTCACCGTAGAAGTCCAGGAAGGATTGAGTGGTGAAACACGACCAGCAAATAACTGGGAAAGAATGAACAAAAGAGGCGCTAGAGCTCCTCCATATATAAGGTACCATCCATAGAGATAAATGATCAGTCAACAATTTGGCTTTGGGATCCTTCGATGACCCAGGAAATCATGGGCAGAGTTCAGCAAGAAAGTTAAGGACTTCTTTGCTCATGCAGAAATCCCAAACCATGCTGGCATTATCCTGACATATTCTTGCAGATCCTAATGGAACAGCTGCCAAAACCCAGTAAAATCTGAGCCATTATGAACTACAAAGGTGTTAGAGTCTCTCATGTTGAAATGTTTGATACGAGTTAGTTTACATGCGAGAACATAAGTGGGAGCTGCTGTCGCACTTTGCTTTAACATTGGTTAAATATTTCTGAGGTCTTTGATTACATTTAGGTTTTAACTAAATCAAACACTATAAATCAAAAGTTTCATTGCATCTTTAGATTGTGGCTTGCATTTGAAAGCCTGTGTATGTGCTGCTTTGTGTGGAAGCAGATTTTTGGAAATTAGAAAATTGTCATCTGGTGTTCTTATGCACCACATCAAAGATCTGAATCTTAAATTTAAAAAAAAAGGAAAAATTCTAGAGGTCAAACCTCATCTGTGGGACAAGAAAAAAACACAAGATAATATTTCACATCAAAAAAACTCTTTGTCACAACGGGGAAGTGGACAAAATAATGTCATTAAGATGCAGGGGGGTGGGGGAGAGGGGATGTCTCTGGCAGAGCAAAACCAGGGCGATCATGGAGATGAGCTGTAAACAAGGTTACCTGGGTATAGGAGCAGATGGAGGATGAGAACATGGACAAAAGATTGTTCAGAGTAAGAGGGCATGGCTGGAAGGTTAGGCTACGCATGCCTTCCACTCCCACAGGGAAAAAGTAAAATGAAGGATACAACAGAGTCAGTACCATAGATGGGCAATTGATATAGACAGAGATATCAAGTTACCTATCGTAGTGGAATTCAATATTGAGTCCACAAGGGTTGTGATGTTACAGGTGGTACAAAAGATTGGTTCGGCCACTTTTGGACAATAAAAACACAAAGCTGGAGAAACTCAGCTGGAAAAACAGTGTCCTTTATGTATCAAAGATAATGATACATAACCAATGATTCGAGCTTGAGACCTTCAAGTTATGAACAAAATGTAGGCAGGTGCCCTAAAGGGAGGGAAGGCACTCTATTACCCCCCCTCTTTTACCACCTATTACCTCCTGCTTTGGGGCTGTGCTCCACCTCAGCCCCCCACCTCCCTCCATTTTGATCAAGTACCTGCCTACATTTTGCTCATACCTTGTTGAAGGCCTCAAGCTTGAAATGTTGGTTATGTGTGTATCTTTATCTTTGCTGTATATCGTACCCTGTGTCACCTGATGAGTTTCTCCAGCCTTGTGTTTTACTTCACCCATGGTGTCTGCAGACTTTTGTTTTACTTTGGACTAGGGTATACAGTTCTTTTCTCTACATTACACCACAGATGTGATTAAGCAAGAGTGGGTGCCGAAAAGATTAACAGGGATGTTGGAACAAGGAATGGAAGACATGTTTACGAGGGAAAATTGATAGACTGGGCCTGTTTCTCTTGGAGCAAAAGACTCTGAGGTACAGAAATCCCCTGGTATCCGGAACCTACAGGTATAGGTAGAAGCCGGGTAAGTTAATGGTCCGGTCGCTTGAGACTTTGTGTTATGTGAATGGAAAACTAACTGCAAGGTGTGCCAATTTTAAACTTCTGTATTTTTAATCCATTTACTTTCTGTGATTTTTTTTTTGCTGGTTGCTTGAATTGCGGATAACAGGGATTTTTAATGTACATAAATACATATGAGAGGCATAGATAGGATACATAGGCAGATATGGGTTTAAGGTGACAGGAGGAGATTTCAATGTGATCTGAGGGGTAGGTTTTTCCAGATAGTAGTTGGAGTGAGCTGTCAGAGGAAGCATGAATAGTAACAACATTTAAAAGCCACATTTATAAGAGGAATAAGTGGGGTTAGTATAGATAGATATGAAGATCGACATAGACATAGTGGGCCGAAGATTGCAACGTGTCCAAATGGTTGTTCCTGAAGCTTACTGTTGGCCTTATAAGTGCGAGGCCACTGACCAATAAGAAAGAGTGGAGTGGAAAATTAATGTGGTCATTTTAAACTGCATCTACTTTTTTTAATATCAACAGATAAATCAAGTGGTAAATTTATAGACAAACAGCTTGATAACAGGCCCTTCGGGCTACAAGCCCATGCCACCCAATTGACCTACAACCTTGAAGAATCTAAATGCAACCCACATTCTAAATGTAAATGTAAATTTAATTTTTTAAAAAATTTAATTTATTTTAAAATTTTTACACATACAGCACGGTAACAGGCCATTTCAGCCCACGAGCCTGTGCTGACCAATTTACGCCCAATTAAACTACACCCCCGGTATGTTTTGAATGGTGGGAGGAAACCGGAGTCCCCGGGGAAAACCCTCGGAGACATGGGGAGAATGTACAAACACCTCACAGACGGCGCGGGATTCGAACCCTGTTCCCGATCGCTGGCGCTGTAAAGGTGTTGCGCTAACCGCGATGCCAACTGAGCTGCCCCTTTAAAATAGATCAGCGTTTTGCGCTAATCACTATGCTACCATGCTATGCTAAAAGTGGTAAAGTGACATTAAAATGTTCTGTGTCCTTGTGTACTGCTACATTTGCTGGATTTGATGGGCTCTTTCTAAGCTGTAACTGTTCTACAATTCTGTGTATTTCTTCCCATTAAAAATAACGTGTTGTTTTAATTCAGCATGATATTTCTGAGCAAATATATTTTTTAAAATCTGTAGTGTGGTAATATTTTCTGCGCTCTAAGTGTGATTTTACAGAAGGAGAATCCTGTATTGAATTAATAACAAGGGAATGCAGCTTAAATTGAGATTCTTCAAGGTAATCAGCATCTGCAAAATATCTGCGTTTGTAAACAAAGAGGCGCTTAATATGATGCCTAATAATACCAGGATATTTTTTCCACTGGGTGTTGCTGATTGAGTGCTTTATTTGTTGAATTTTTTTTGTGATCATCAAATATTTTGCTAATTAATTAAAAGCAAACCTTATGGATTTCTTAAGACCAATTTATTATTGTATCAGAATTGTACTTTGGATATTGTTGAATTGCACTTGCACATTATTGCCCTGACCACTAGATTGCTCTCATTTGCGGCAAATGCTTTTCCACACTGTCCAGCACAGCTTTTGTTAACTTTGATGGGATATTTATCAGTTTAGAAATAACAGTAGCTAATTATTGCCATATTCATCTAAGCTCTTTATTTGCATGTAACTGCTCCTTGCCTCGCCAAATGCAACAAAGAATCAATTACAATAAGTCACAGGAAATCAAGTCTGCACAGGTCTTAATTTAATGCATGCAACTCCCTGATATCACTGCACCAGCTTCTTATTGACAAGCTTGAAAAACTGCTAGCAACATCACTGGTGTTATGGCTGAGATGAAACTAAGGGTAAGGAGAACAGGAACTGTGCCACAAATACAATTTTGCATTATCCTAAAGTTGTGAACAACACACGTGTGGAAATCAAGTCACGTTTATTGTCATCTGATTGCACAAGTCTTTCTTTCTTCTTTCTTTGGCTTGGCTTCGCGGACGAAGATTTATGGAGGGGTAATGTCCACGTCAGCTGCAGGCTCGTTTGTGGCTGACAAGTCCGATGTGGGACAGGCAGACACGGTTGCAGCGGTTGCAAGGGAAAATTGGTGGGTTGGGGTTGGGTGTTGGGCTTTTCCTCCTTTGCCTTTTGTCAGTGAGGTGGGCTCTGCGGTCTTCTTCAAAGGAGGTTGTACAACTAGATGAAACAGCGTTCTCCGATGCTCGGTTCAAAACATGCAGACACACAATGAGACATAACACACATGCAGACAGACAATATATATGCAGGCCTAGTATTCATATCACAAATAAATAGATAAATATTGTTTCATGAATACGAGAGTCTCAGATGGATAGTGTGAGCAGTTCCTTTGGTCATTCAGCATTTTCACTGCCCGTGAGAAGAAGCTGTTCTTCAGCCTGGTGGCATTGACTCTGACACTCCTGTATCTCTTTCCTGATGGGAGCAGCTGAACAATGGTTTGAGTGGGGTGGAAGGGATTCACAACCATTTTAATTTAAAAAATATTTAGACATGCAGCACAGTTACAGGCCATTTCTGCCCAATTTACACCCAATTAACCTACAGCCCCAGTGGGTTTTGAATGGTTGGAGGGAACTGGAGCCCTCGGGGAAAATCCACGCAAACACGGGGAGAACGTATCAACTCCTTACAGTGTGCATGGGATTGCTGGTGCTGTTAAGGCATTGCGCTAACCGCTATGCCAACTATGCCACCCTCTTCAGATAATGATCTTGGTAGATTACATTGATTGGGGGGGGGGCGTGGTGGTGGGGTAGACACCAGTGATCATCTCTGCCACTCTTATGGGTCTGTTGAAATGACCTCAATATGGACAAGACTTGGGTCAGACAAGCAGGTCAGATATTCAGGAAGTGGAATTGGGGGTCAAATATTGCAACTTTATACCTCACCAAGTTCCCTGCTTGAAAGGTAAGTTTAATTAACAAACAGGGAGCACGGGAGCATGGGATAGGCCATTACCCCAGAGAACATGTCCAATCCTTGATGATACTGGAGGGATGGAAGTATATGATTAAGCAGGGTGGTGAATGGGGTGGGATATTCTGCCATGGATAAAACAGCAGGAGGGGTGAGTGTGGCTGTTACTCCTGAGGCTAGACCATGAGCAGTTCTGTAAAGAAAGACATCTCCATTCCTATCTACCCCACTAATTCACAGATACAAGCCAGCTTAAAGAGGGGATCACCATCTGATTATGCTTTATTGCCAACCCAGGTCCCAGCTGTCTCCCTCTAATCATCTCTCTATAAATTCCACGAGTTTCTATAGTGTATCCAGGCGGCATTGAACTTTCAGGCTCTTAAAATTTGATCAACTTGCCATTCTCAAACTATCCAGCATCTGTTAGTTAAAATCCAGTCTGACCTTTCCTTTCTTTCTGTTCCAGCTGCCCAGTGCCCATTTTTCATGTAAATAGCTTGATACTGACAACCATTAATCTTGGAAGTGTATCCTGAAACCACATCATTACCAGAATTCCTCTGCATGTTCTATTCCAATTGATTCTACCCTGGACTCGTGAGAGAGGGGGAGATGGGGGGGGGTGTGGGGTGGTGGGGGGAATTGCTCAGCGCATTTGAATTGTCCAGTAGCTGGTCAATAACTGGGGAAAAGAGATTGGAATAAGACCTTCAGACCTGAAGCAAATACAACATAGAACAGAACATTACAGCAGAGTGCAGGCCCTTCAGTCCACAATGTTGTGCAGACCTACTCTAAATATACCTACCTCCCCCAAAAAAATACTAAACCATCCCTACCTCATAACCCTTTATTTTTCTTTCATCTTTGTGCCTGTCTTAAATGCTACTAATTCTCCACCACCACCCTTGGGAATGCATTCCAGGCATCCACAACTCTCTGTTACCCCTGATGTCTCTCTGAAACTTTCCTCCCTTCACTGTAAAGTGTCCTCGGATGTTTACTCCTCCCACCCTGGGGAAAAAAAAGATGCTGGCTGTCTACCTTATCCACGACGAGGTGCTTGTGGGGAATTAGTTGTGAGGGCAGATGGAGAGGTGGTGGTGGGTCTGACGGGAGGATGGAGAAGTTGGGGTTTACTCCTGAATACGCCTGAGGTTTTCTGATCTCGGACGCTAAGCAAGCTCAGGACTGCTCAGTACTTGGAGGGGAGAAGGCCTAGGAATCACCAGATGCTGTAGGTTTCTGTGAGGGGCGTTGGACAAAGTGGCGACTCTCTGTCTGCCTTACGGTAGACAGCAGTTAAAGAATTTCAGATATGTTACATTCTATATGAAGTATTATGTGACAATAATGGAACCTTTACCTTTTACTCTGAGCAGAGTGGGGCTTAACTTCATGGTCATCCCAGTCAGCTGGGAAGGGTCCCAGGGGAGGCAACTGGTTAGCGCATGTTTGATAGTTTATCCAGCAAGACGGAGACTGTTCGCTCTCCTTAGGGATCGGAAATAATTCTGTGGAGTGAACTCAGCCCTAGCTCGAAAGGCCAAGGAAATCACTTCTGATCCTTCTGGGTGCAAAGATGTGATTACCGAATTTCTCTGAGCGCAGGCTATGCCCACAATTAACTCTCAGGTAAATTCGAGCCTTCCAACTTCTTGAACATGTTTGAATATCATCCTGCTTTCTTAAGTAGTTTTGATGCTGATCCCTCGCTCTCTCTAAGTGACATTCAGAAGGCCATGGGTTGAAGCTACTTTTCCCAAGGATGTACTGTATATACACATGTAATTGTCAGGTTTTGGGGATCAATTTTTCAGGTGAAATCTGAGGGGGGTTTACATGGATACTACTTTTGACTGTGGTAAATACCTGAGTCGTTCAAGGCGCCGGGAGCTCGGATGGGCAGGGCCGGTGGTAAGTCCACCTTTGGGCCATCAGGAGCTCGGATGGGTGGGCGTTCAAGATGTTGGAAGCTTGGATGGTTGGATGGCCTTGGCAAGGGTTTGCAGTTAGGGAGTCGTGGACAGGGCCAAAATTAAGGGGTCAAATTTACATGGGATAGACCATTACATGAGCATATACAGTAACTCTTTCCAGCGCCCTCCCCAAATCTACAAGTTCCTAAGCATTAATTTTGAATTATTTGGTTCCAAGTCCATTGAAGGTACGCAGGAGTGAAGGTTTGCCATCTGGATGGCTCACAGATCAATAATCTTGTTTTTATTAATTTCATTTCATTCACACAGTTATGCAGAGGCATATTTTCACAGTTCCTTGGCAAGCTACCTCGGTTTGAAGGGATTCTCTCCTGACACCATTGTAAGACACCTGTCCTTTTTTTTCCTTTTTGTATGATCTTCCCATGAAATGCTGGCAGGTCCAGCTTGGGAGCAACTCAGCACTTCATAGCATGGTGCATCAAACAGTCCATTGGGATGGATCAGGGACATTCAGGCACAGAACTTGAAATGGGAGCACCAGTTGAAATGCATATGAGCTGAAGCAAATCAAGGCAGCGGCAAATGAACAGAAGCAGCTGGGTACAGCATAGGCCTATTCATTCATTAGTCAAATGTCTAAGGAATTGGATCTATCTTCAGAAAGCAACGTTGGCTGAGCAAAAGGGTTTCACAGTATCTTTTGAGAATATAATAAGCACCCAAGAGGTTTTAGAGCCCAGTGTGTTTGCAGTAATAGGTGGCAACTTTCAAAACATTTGTATGACCTAAGGTGCTGTATAGGCAATAATGTGCTTTGGAAAAACAGTATATATTATGGGATATATGGCAACCAATTTGCACACTACAATTGTAATACACAAATGTGATAGCAACTGGATAAGATTTATTCTTCCTTACATGGTGAGGGAGATTGAAAATTAGCCAGGAGAATGCCTGCTTTTCTACAGGCAGAATCATGAAAGTGTCTGCCGCACTTGGGACAGAAGGTAGCTTCTTGGTTTAACATGTCATCACTTCCAAATATACAAGAGATTACTGGAATGGAGAATTATGCCGCATTGTATGCTCAAATCTCTGGAGTCGGACTTTAATTCACAACCATCTGGTCTGAAGACAAGTATATGACCCATTGAGGCATGGGTGACCACACATTGCTGCCACATAGACAGAGGCCATTGTACTTTTAAAAAAATTTACAACACGGTAGAAGCTGATTCCAGTCATTGAGACTCATGCTGCCCAATTTCACCTAATTAACCTACAACCCCATGGATGGAGGGAGGAGACTGGAGCACTCGGGGAGAACCCACGCAGGAGTGAAACACAGAAGTCTGCAGACGCTGTGATTGTAGTAAAAACACAGAGTAAATGCTGGAGGAACTCAGTCAGTCTCAAAGCGTTCATGGGAGGTAAAGATATATTACCAATGTTTCAGGCCTGAGCCCTTCTTCAAGGTATGAGCAAAATGCAGGCAAGTGTCTGAATAAAGTCTGGGAGAGAAAAGGGCGGGGAGGAATGGCTGGGGGAGGAGTCCAGACCAACAAACAGAAGGTGTTAATTGGATATGATAAGAGGAAAGGTGAGAATTGATTTTGGCTCCGTGAAAGGAGACAGATAAAAAAGTGAAGAGAAAGAGAGAACGACGGAAGTAGAGGAAAGAAGACAGGGGTTGAAGATGGAGGTTGGGGGTGGGGTGGTTAACAGAAATTGGAGAAGTCAATGTTAATGCTATCCAGTTGCAAGGTGCCTGAATGAAAGATGAAGTGATGTTCCTCCACTTTTCAGGTGACCTCAGTCTGGGAGTGCATGAGACCATGGAAAGCCATGTCAGCAAGGAAAGGGGGTGGTGAATTCAATTGGATGGCTGCTGAGAGATCCCCACTATTGAGGCAGACAAAGCCGAGGTACTCAATGAAGTGACCTCCTAGTCTGTGCCCAATCTTTCTAATGTAGAGGAGACCGTAACAGGAGCACTGGATGTAGCAGATGAGCTGCAGATTCACAAGAGATGAGGGAGGAGCTGTGGGTGCAAGGGGGAACATATCCTGTGGTCACCGGGGTAGGTGCCAAAGAAATGATTGGTGGGGAGGGAGAAGAGGACGAGGGAGTCATGATGGGAATGATCCCTGCGGGCACGGCGAGAGGAGAAGGGGATGTAAATGTCTGGTGGTGGGAATTACACTGGCTCCCACACAGGTCAAAGAGAGAATGTTCAAACTCCTTACAGACAGAGCTAGATTCAAATCTGGGTAATAGCACTGCACTCAGTGCTACGCTAACTGTGCCAGTTCTGTGAAAGATTTTCAAGGCTTTTGCCTGCTCAGTTTTGTTTTGGTGACAAATTCTGCACACTGATGGAAGGCTTTACTTTTCAATAGCGTGAGTTCACTATTTATGACATCCTGTGCTGTTGGGAATGGTGTCATCCCATAAAACCCTATAATTGTCCATCCAGCCAATGCACCCTTTCCCTTAGGAACATAATGCTCCAGCTGTCATTTGCTTAATGTGTCTTTCAACTGCAGATATCCTGATCCAGTAAATACTCCCTGCGATGGCTTGGGAGTATTGTGTTTCATTAATGCAGTGGTAATCTTTGGAGTCATGGAAAGAGTCACTTCTGTCAAAGATCTCTGTGCCTCAGGAGGAGTGGATGAGGGAGGACTCTTTGACACAGCCTTCCTTCAAAAAGCAGAGTTAACAAAGGCAGTGTGCCTCACAGAGGCCCAGTAAAGTGTGCTCAGTGTCATGGAGACATGTAGTATATAGGAAGGCCCTTCAGCCATGACATTTGGACCATTCACCAACATTAATGTGTGTTTGTTTTTAGACATACAGTATCGTAACAGGCTCTTCTGGACCACCAGCTCGTGCCTCCCAATTGACCTACAAACCCCGTATGTTTTTTAACGGGTGGGAGGAAACCGTAGCACCCGGAAAGAAACACACACAGACGCAAGACAATGTACAAATCCCTTCAAGACAGTGCCGGATTCTAAACCCAGACGTTGGCTTGTAACAGTGTTGCGTTAAACCACTACGTTAATCGTGCCATTATTACAGGTGCTGGAAAATAATGGATACATAATTCTCCGGATTGGGATTATTTTTACTTGGAGTAATGGAAACTGTGGAAAGATTAAAGGTACTTAAAATAATTACGAGTCTATCCAGGAAAACAGAGAGCTCAGTGATCAGTAAACCAGGAGAAGGAACAGAGAGAAGTTGAGAAAAACTCGATGGGGAGTGGGAGCTTGAAACACACGATCTGGGCCAGAAACCCTCCCCACATTTAAAAAAAATGTTTCACTGAACACTTAACCTGCTCAGAATTGAAAGATGGGAATGTGGGTTAATGTTGTGGTTGGCAGAATAACCTTCATCTCTAATTCCTGTAATTTTACAAGAAAATGCAAATTGAGACTTTTCTTGCTCACATTAAAAAGAAACATCTCCTTCAGTTTGTGGAACATGACTGGAATTCCCAAATGACTTATAATATAAATTAAATCTTACCACCAATGGTGAAAATTCCAGTTCAGTGAACAGGCACTCGTTTTACATCAAGCCAGCTGCACTGGGAGGCAGAAAATGTCAAGAAAAACATGGATTCCAACATGGAACCTATTAGCATCATGTTCAGCACACTCCAGTCAGTCCAGCTCTGGTTGGTGGAGCGCTTAATCATTTCAATCAGCGTAAAATGACGCATGTTGGATGATTGAGCTTCCCTGCTCAATTTTGCCACATTTTTCCCCCCAACATTTCTCGTTGGCAGCAGGGTCTTGCAACACTGACTTCAAGAAATGCCAGCTTGTATTTCATGAAATGGTTATGGTTAGGGTAGGGGAAGCACCGTTAGCATAGGTTAGTGTAGTGATGGACCAGTGGTTAGTTGCAACACTGTTACAACACCAGGTTTTGAATCCTGCATTGTCTGCAAGGGGTTTGTACGTTCTTCCTGTGTCTGCATGGGTTTCCTCCGGGTGCTCCGGGTTCCTCCCATCCTTCAAAATATACTGGAGTTGTAGATCAATGGGTGTAATGGAATGGCACAGCCTTTTACCATGCTATAGATCTAAATTTAAAGAAAAATTGAAACAGATTTTGTGACAGCATCCTGCCAGTGTGGATCACTGCCATCCAGGACCAGATATGATAGATCTGCATGTTTAGATACCTACTTTCTTGGTATGGATGGGAAGTGGAATGGGACTGGGTAGAAGAACCTGATGGATTTGGGGCACAATTTTTACATCAAACATTTCTTTTAATTTTCTTTTAAAAAAAACAATATTACATTGTTTTTTGTGATAAATATTATTTCACATCTTTGGTGCACACTTTTAAATTTTGTTAAGTAGCTTCTCCACAGTTAAATATTTCACAACGACACTTCTAAATTCTAAGCCTTATTATGCCCAAATTCAGCTTCGCAGAGGAATTTTCTTTCAGAGGAAAATTTCACAGTAATAAATGTTTTGCAGCTGATGTGTTCAATTTAGAGTACCAAGTGTTGATCATTCAATGAATGCATTCCCTTTATATAGATTACATTATTTTGTATTTTCTTTTTTTTGAGCAGATCTGACAATTTTTCGCAACATCTTCTTATTTGAGGATAATAAATTGGTTAGGCAATCTACTTTGACCTCAGTTGGTATGGCTGCATGTGATTCAAATCATCACAGCAAAAAACATCAAAGGTGGACTTCCTCACAACACATTTAGTAATATAGCTGGATATCAAAATAAATCAAAGTGAGAATTTCTTAGCAGTTTTCTGGCAATTCTAACATCAGTCCCTTTCATCTGTGGCACCATTTTAATTGGAACTCCTTTTAAGGTATTCACTGCTTTTATATGCTTGAATCTCAAAGGGTTCTTTTTTCCACTGTGATAAAATTCAAGCACTTATCCACATGGCAACTTGCTTGCCGTACAATTGATTAGGATACGCATTTGTTTCTGAAAATGGGAATGTCTGGATGAGGTGAAAAATTAAACATTTTGAAAGTGCCACACTCAAACCCCAAATTTTGTCCGAGCCCATGTTTCCAGTTTTAAAAATGAGAAACATTGTCAGGAAGTGGATCAATTAGATTTGTTTAAGGTCAGGTACCTCCATTTTAACCCGATTTCTGTCTCTTGTTTTAGTCAGCTAGATTTCTCTGACCATGGGTAAGATGGAGTTTAAAAGGAAACAATTGAACATTTACTCAGTGGAATGCATTCTGCACCCGGTCCAACAAAGGAGAAGGTTCAGAGGAGGTTCACAAGGATGATTCCGCGAATGAAAGAGTTAGTGTATTAGGGAGCATTTGACAGCTCTTGGCCTGTATTCGTTGGAATTTAGGAGAATGATAGGAGATCTCATTTACATATTTTGAATGTTGAAAGGCATAGGCGGAGTAGAAGAAGAGAGGTTGTTTCACATGGTGGGAAAGTTTTGGACAAGAGGGGAGAACTTCAGGATTGAAGGGCGTCCACTTACAACCAAAATGCACAGGAATTTCTTCAGCCAAAAGGCGGTAAATCTGTGGAATTTTTTTGCCACAGTGATTGTGGAGACCAGTCACTGGTTCAATTTAAGACAGAGATTAATTAGCAAGGGTATCAAAGCTTATGGGCAAAGGCCGGGCAGGGGCTGAGCGGAATAATAGATCAGCTCTTGATTAAATGGTGGGGGCAGACTCGATGGGCTGAAAAGCCCAGTTCTGCTCCTATGTCTATGGTCTAAAACACTCCACAACATTCACCTCTATATTGTTCGCAATCCAGTCTCCCATCCTGCTCATCCCTCCCAATTTCTCTGTATGCCTGCCCTGTGATTGCCTACCTGATAGATCCTCATAAGAAGACTTAGTGAAACAATTTAAAACAAGCTCCAGTGTTAACTAGGCCAATTGTACAGACAGCTATGAAATCTCAGAAAAAAAAATTGAAATTAAAGGAATAGGTTCTTTGTAATGACTTAAAAATATGGCTTAGCTAGGAGAAATATGAAACTAGCACTAAAATCCTGACCTTGAATATCTATTGTACTCTGTATGTAGAAGTCAAGTTCGTTTATTATTATCTGATTGCATATATACAATCTGATGAAAGAAGGAACAGCAAATTTTACCCTTTAAAAACTGCCTGTCGTATCTTTAAAAAGTCAGCTCTTGAAAACTAAGGGAAGAAAAATACTAAAGGATCAAGATTTTTTTAAAAAGTGGAAGCAGTCACTAAGAATAAAAACTTCTCTCTTTGGCACTAGGCTTCGCAGTCTAGGGTCTGGATCAGTTCTGTGAGGTAATGAGTCACAAAGCCATAGAGTTGTACAGCAGAGAAATACATTCCCATTTATCTGCTTATACAAATGTAATGTAAATGTGTTAATTGCATCTGATTCCATCACCTTCCTCGGTCAATGAGTTCCAAATATCAACCACTCCGAATGTCAAAAAAAATTCCCCTCAAGTCCTCTGTAAAACTCTTTCCTCTCACCTTAAACGTTTACCTTTAACCCGAGCATGGGGTAGACTCTTTCTATCTAACCTGCCTGTGCCTCGTCGTTGTATGTACCTCCATCACTGTCAGCTTCCTTCACACCAGTCAAGGCTTGCCACATCCCACAAGGCAAGTTCTCCAATCTAATCCTGGTGAATTTCCATTACACTCTCTCCAACACAACCATGTATCCTATAATGTAGAGTACATAAGTGCACACAATAATCCAATGGCAGTATAATTAGTGTTTCTTAAAGTTGAAACATGACATACCAATTTTTATATTCAATGCCCTGCCTTCACCATCCCATTTACCACTTCAGGTAAATGAGAGGGTTTAGATTAACACTGTTTTATGCACCTCAGATTTATGCCAACTATTGCTATGGGAATATTGGTTTGAATGGATCTCCAACAATTAATAAAAAAGTAAGTGAAATAAAGGGTATTTTTAGACATGCAGGTATGGCACAGGTATGGCACAGGTATGGCACAGTAACAGGACCTTCCGGTCCATGAGCCATTGCTGCCCAATCAGAAAAGGACATATGTGGTAAATGGGAGAGCATTGAGGAATACAGAAGAGCAGAAAGATTTAGGAGTAACGGTACATCGTTCCCTGAAGGTAGAAACTCACGTGAATAGGGTGGTGAAGAAGGCTTTTAGTATGCTGGCCTTTATCAATCATTGCATGGAATATAGGAGTTGGGAGGTGATGTTGAGATTGTATAAGACGTTGGTGCGGCCTAATTTGGAGTTCTGTGTGCAGTTCTGGTCGCCTAATTATAGGAAGGATATAAACAGAGTGGAGAGAGTGCAGAGAAGGTTTACCAGAATGTTGCCTGGGTTTAAGCATCTGGAGTATGGGGAGAGATTGGACAGATTGGGTCTTTATTCTTTGGAGCATAGAAGGTTGAGAGGGGATTTGATAGAAGTATTTAAGATTATGAAAGGGATAGACAGAATGGATGTGGATAGACTATTTCCGTTAAGAGGAGGAAAGTTTAAAACAAGAGGACATGAGTTAAGAATTAAGGGGCAGAGGTTTAGAGGTAACATGAGGGGGAACTTCTTTACTCAGAGAGTGGTAGCTGTGTGGAATGATCTTCCGGGAGAAATAGTGGCGGCGGAGTCAATTGTATTATTTAAGAAAAGGTTGGACAGGTATATGGATGAGAAGAAGATGGAGGGTTATGGGCATTGTGCAGGGAGGTGGGACTAGAAAGGGGTGTTTGGTTCGGTGCGGACTAGAAGGGCCTAATGGCCTGTTTCCGTGCTGTAATTGTTATGTTATGTTATGTTATATATTGAATGGTGGGAGGAAACCGGATTACCTGGAGGAAAACCTCTCAGACACAAAGAGAACCTGTAAACTCCTGTCAGACAGCGCTGGACTCGAACCCAATTGTTGCACTGTCAATGTAATAGCATAGCTCTAGTCTCTACGCTAACCATTGTTTTCTGAACTTTGTTAATCATAATAATTAACGTGAAAAAAATTAAATGTATTTTTAAAATTATAATTTTATTTTATCATTTTTACTTGTTTCTAAATGTCTTTGAAGTTGAGAAAAAAATTAGAAAGAGTGTAAAGATCGTTTCCTGCGTAAGTTGCCATCGACCAATGGGGCAGGCCACTTGTGGGGGCTTGCTCTCTTGCCTGAGGTTTACTGCTGTTCATGGACGCCTTGCACAACAAAACAGATGTGGCTGCAAGACCGGCAGAATATTAGGTGATGCGTGGCTGAAAAAGCGAGTATGGACAGTGGGCATTCGATGAAAGGTGAACCCATGGAATGAGCCGGATACAGCAACAGACTCCACGCTATTTTTGGAGCACTTGACCCAACCCCTTTTCTCATGTCCCACCCTGAATCACATTTCAATAAATACCAGGGCCAACAAATTAACTTTCAGCTTTTTATTTAGCAAATGAGAATAATTTTTTTTAATGTCAGTTGTCTCACTGAATAAAACAAGTTTAGAGAAATACCAAGATTAACCAAAGAATTTAGTACCTTATAAGCTCAGTGCACTAAACATCTCCATAATATACTCTACTGCTACACATCTTCTTGAAATTATAAAATGAATATGATAAACAAAATGAGGCAAAAGACGTGGGTTATGTTTTCAACTTATAAGGAAATGAACTGATCATCTCCAAGGGAGAAATAAAATATCATTTTGGGAAACTGCAGAGTGAAAAGTTAGAGAGCTCAAGATGTACAAAGAAAGCTTTGGAGGTGAATAAAAGAGAGGGAGAGGGAGAGAAGGAGGGACAGAGTGTATGAGAGGAGAAGGGGAGAGAGAGAGTGAGAGAGCGAGGGGGTAGAAATAGACATGAGACAATGATTTGTATTTTATAGTCAGTAGTGGAAAGAGCATCACAGCTGTGGATAAGTAAATCTGTTAAAGGCATTTGTTAATTGATAAGCATTCTTTTTCATGCATTCAAAGCACGATTCTGCCATGAGAATTACGAAACAAGCACCCAATGTATCTGAGAAAAAGTAAAATCATTCTTTTAAAAACTGTCCCTCTATCCTTTAAAAGCTACTTCTTGGGGTCTAGAACAACATCTATACATTAAAAATTGACTGCCCGGAAATTGAATCAATTGCTGAGAATAAATATGTAAATAAGAAACCACCTCATCGGAAATGGATGCCCAAATTGATCTCCCTTCCAGACACAAAGTGTCAATCCTTCAGTTAGAGGGTGCTTCAGTGGATGCAGCCCATGCTATTTGTAGGTCTCAATGTTGCATACTTTTTGTCACCTTTGCAAATAGCCAGCAGAAAAATATTGCTCTGTACTGTATAATTTCTTGGCCTCAGGTGTCTGCTTTCCCATTGATTTAGTAAAAAAAAAATGGAACTGTGTAAACAGGAAAGCCTATTATGGCTATTCAGTTCTGCTGTTCACTCCTCCTCAAAGTATTATAACCACTACTCAAAGCCACAAGAATTTATATCAAGTCAAATATCAAGCACAAGCACACATTTAAACAAGAAACCTTGTGAAGAGATTGCTTATTGTCAATAATCCCAGTCTAGTCTGCATATTCCAGACCAACACAACATAGTGTAATAAAATCCAAAGAAATGCAAAAGAATATGATCCAAGTGAACATGAGTGAGTGAGACTACTTTTAAAATAATGTGGGGACATTCATTTTTATGCCATTGGTGAATGCTTATATGCCACTACGACATCAGGAGACAGGTACAGGTACCACAAGACTGGGACCACCAGGTTCAGTTTGTTAACTTTTTTGTTGTTTGTTTACTCATGTTCTTGAGTACAGTTGTTTTGCACTGCCTATAAGTGGTAATTCTGCCTTGCCCACAGTAAAAGAATCTCAGGGTTGTATGTGAAAATGAAGGACGACGTCATTCAAGAGGGTGTACCTGGCCCCGATGGCGTACCTGGCAGGGTACTGAACATCTGCGTCAACTAACTAGCTGCACTGTTCACGGATATTTTCATCCTCTCATTGCTGAAATCAGAGGTTCCCACCTGCTTCAAAAGGGCATCAATCATCCCAGCACCCATGAAAAGTTGTGTGAGCTGCCTCAATGACTACCACCCAGTTGCATTAATTTCTACTATGAGAGGCTGGTCATGGCCAGAATTAACAAGTACTTAAGCAGAGCTCTGGACTCACTGCAATTTACCTATCATCGCATTTGCTCTATAGCAGATGCAATATTGCTGGCTCTCCATTCAGCTCTGCATCACCTTGAAAACAGCAATTCATACTTATGGCTGCTCTTCATTGACTACAGCGCGGCCTTCAATACCATTATTCCCTCAATGCTGGTCAAGAAGCTACAAACTCTTGGCTTCTGTACCCCACTCAGCAATGGATTCTTGACTTTCTCATTGGAAGACCACAGTCAGTATGAATTGGAAACAACATTCCTCCACACTGATTATCAACACAGACACACCCCAAGGATGTGGCTTAGCCACTGCTCTACTCATTATACAACCATGACTGTCTGGCCAGGTGAAATTTTAACGCTATCTACAAGTTTGCTGATGACATCACAGTTGTCGGCAGAATTACAAAAGGCCACGAGGAAGCGTCCAGGAGGGAGATAGATCAGCTCATAGAATGGTGTAACGACAACAAGCTTGCGCTCAATGTCAACAAAACCAAGGAGATGATTGTGGACTTCAGGAGGAAGTCAGGGAAACATGACCCAGTCCTCATTGAGGGCTCAGAAGTGGAGATGGTCAAGAACTTCAAATTCCTGGGTGTCAATATCTCTAAGGATCTGTCCTGGAACCTCCATGTTGATGCAATCAAAATTAAGGCTGCCAGCGACTATACTTTGTGAGGGGTCTGATGAGATTCAGTATGTCACCAAAAACGCCCTTGAACTACCGATGTACCGCGGAGAGCATTCTGACTGGTTGCCTAGTATGGCGGCCCCAATTATCAGGTCAAGAATAAACTCCAGAGGGTTGTTAACTCAGCCTGCGACATCACAGGCACCAGCCTTCACTCCTTCGAGGGCATCTATAAAAAACCAGCCTCTATCCTGAAAGACCCCACCGCCCAGGCCACACCCTCTTCACTCTGCTACCATCAGGAATAAGGTATAGGAGCCTAAAGACGAGCACTCAACAGCACAAGGACGGCTTCTTACCCTCTGGCACCAGATTCATGAATAAACAATAAAGACACTGCCTTACTTTTCCTGCAGTATTATTTTTAATTTTTTTATTATCATGTTGTAAGATAGTTATAATATGAGTGTTTGAGCTAAGATGTAAAACACTGAATTTCTTGACTTGTTCATGACAATAAATTCTGATTCTGAAATCTATCGTCCTGCAATCCATTATAAGATGTTGGTCACAGGTCAATCCATGGCTTCAATCAAAGGATTTTTTTAATAATAGTGGTATTTATGATTTCTCCTTGGTATTTATATTTTCTCACCTCTTTATAAAACTTGCACTTAAAGGTCTAATAAATATTTTGCCAGGTATTTTAGTTAGGATTAGATGGGACTGTGTTCAATCCTCATGCCCAGTACTTGGACTATTCCTGTGGCTGTACTTTCATGATGCAGTCCTGTGGGTCTATTTCAGAGGTTCTCAAACTGCACCCCTCCAAACTCACATTCCACTTTAAGCAATCTCTAGGCCATATGTGCTCTGTGATTGGTAAAGGATGGCTTAAGGAGGTATGTGAGTGGGAAGGGAAGGTTGAAGATCACCCAATTGTTACTGAAATATTTTGCTTGAGAAAAACTGTCATTGGCCCATTTTCTTTGGAGTTTTGAAACTATGCAGATAATGAGTCAATTAGGTACCATTAAAACAGTGGTCTTCCAACATTTTCTTTCCACTCACTTACCACCTTAAGCAATCCCTTACTAATCACAGAGCACTTACAGCATTGGGATTGCTTAAAGTGGAATGCGAGTTCTGGGGGTAGTTTGAAAACTACTTGAAGCCTTTGGTGCCACAGTTCTCTCAATTTTCAGTAACAAGGCCTCACATGGTGGATCGTGAAACATTGCTCCTACTGCCCTGATGGCCTATGAACAACGTACTGCCCTCAAGATGGGTCTAATGATCAGGCAATTTAAATTAAACAAAAAAAAATGAGGATTAAGTAAACTAAAAAGAGAAACCACTAATCTTTTCAATGCCATTCAAGTGAAGTCTTGCTATATATGGCAGCAAACATTGGCGTAAAGCTCAGGAGCCAGATGTGAATTGCCTCTAGCCTTTCAGCTCAGGATGATTGTGGTTCAGCAATGGACTTGGTGTTGAGGGCAGTGACTGAGTATGATGTGAGATGTCCCAGGACTTGACCCCTTGCTCTATTCTGACTGCTGCTTTTCAATGTGCAAGGGTCAGCATGCGAACATGAGCTGACCCGTGAGCACAGAAGAAGCATGTCAGGACATCTGTGTAAGAGGTTGATAAATCTGATTCTGAAATCTGGTAAAGTAATTTTTTCAATTCATCAACTTAATTTAATTTAATTTAGCACGGCAACAGGCGCTACCAGTCCATGAGCCCAAGCCACCCAAATACTCCCGATTGGCATACAACTCCCGAACATCTTGGAGGGTGGGAAGAAACACAGGCAGGCAAAGGGGGAACATATAAACTCCTTAAAGACAATGATTCAAACGTAGGCCACTGGCACTGTAACAGCATGAGAATAAAACATAATTATGGGCTTGCCAGGCCAAAAGAGCTCCATTTTCATTCAGTAGTAAATCAGCGCAATTGAAGTAAAAGCACAATGCGGGGGGAAATTCAGCGGGGCATGCATTGCACTCTATATGGCAGAGCTAATCAACTTTTCAGGCTTGAGCCTTTCATCAAGGCATCATCAAAATGTAGGCAGATGCCTGAATAAAATGGTGCAGTGAGATAGGCAGAGGGAGGAGCACAGTCCCATAGGCAGGAGCCATTTAGTATCATGTCGAGAGGTCTATCTCCACTGAAACAGTTGTAACTCACTGTGGCTATGTGGCCCATCTATCTCTATCAGCTCTGTGATATAAACATTCCATCAACTTAATTCTACACATAACATTGCTATCTTTTCCAACAAATATTTATACACCTAATTTTGGTATTTTACCATTAGCCCACTTTCATCTCCCTTTCATGTGTGCTGCATTTGAGATCACATTAACTTGCTGTGTAAAATAAAGGTTCCTCACATTACCTATGCCAATTCAATCTGTTTTTGGAATTGTTTTTTTTCTACTACTGCATTATCCATTAGTTCCTTTTACACATTGATCACTCTGTGTAAGTGCTTAATGGTGAATCTGTCTCTCCATCTGATATCACATTGCTGCTTATTCATTTCCTTTTAAGACCATTTTTCTGAACAGATCAATCACTATCCTCCATACATGTAATCCTTTTATTCCCTTTTTTATTTCACAAACTGATGTGTACCTCAGGCACAATGAGCCCAGTTACACAAATGTATTTAGTCTAAAGAAATTCAAAGGAGAAAAGCTGAAGGTGAAGTGGTTATTGATGATACACAGCCACAAGCTGCCTTTTCTAATCCTGTTCTGTTTCCAGTACCTCCCAAGTGATGATTGAATTGCACCACAGTTTACATTTGCTGTGCGTACAGAGATGTCCCCAGTATTAGTGATAAGATTTAAAAGGGTGACACTGATTCTCATACATTGAATGTGCAGCAATAATCACAGGGAAAGCAACCTGCACAGCCCCACCGATTAAACAAAAATTTACCTGCAACAGAGAAGCACCACAATGCAGAAACTGTAGTCCCGCCTCAGCTGAATCGATTCCCCCGGCAGCTTGGATTGGAAATCCTGGTATCGCCTGACCAATGCTAGACACTGCCTTTAAAGCTATTGGTCTCACTGCATTACCTGGAAAGAAAAACCCACAGATTATTATGAACCTCATGGCAGAGCGACAGATTTTAGCATCTGTTCTGATTTCCAATGCCTTATTGTTCTATTAAATTTATAATGACGTACTTAATGACATAAACACAGAACACTTGTCTGGATTACTGCAGCAAAGGCTGAAATTAAAGTACATATTTCTCAAAAGATTTCTTTGATTTACAAATGCAGCAAATCCTTTATGCATTTTGCAATACATTTTGAAGAGTCTTGAAATTCTTCAAAAAAGATGAAAATAAATTTAATCTTAAAATAATACTATTCAAAGAAATACTCCTATTTTACTTATTAGAAATGACTATTTCAGTACAATGGTTTAATGTAGACCTTGGAATACTACTTCCTACTGAATTTCATCTTTCAAAGTATTTTAAAGGAGGTCAAGCTAATTTAACTCATAAATAAGGTGTAGGGTTCTACACTGCACTCAGAAGGCAGACAATAGGATGCATGAATATAATTAATGTACTTCTGAGAATTGAAAAAAAATCTGATGATGCAGAACGAAAAGATTTTTTTATTTTTAGGCTTGTCATATTTTCAAAAGTGATAGTTATATTATTTTTAATAACTGTAGTAAGTGTTTTTCTTTTCATGTTCTTTCTGTCCCTCAGTAAAATGAAGGAGCCAGCTATTACATATAATTTAAGAAATAACATCACAGTATTCGAACAAATTTGGGAACCGTACATGGAACACAACAGAGAGGTCCTACCGAGGACCTCCACCCCCTAAAAGGAGAAGAAGACGAAATGAACTGACCCAGTGTGTAAAAGTAGAAGACACAATTTTCTTGTTTATTTTCATTGTGTGATGACATTGTATATGTATCATATAGGTTGAATGTTGAGTGGGTGGGGAGGGGGGCTGAAGGAGGGAGGGAAGAGAGGGGGGAAAAGGGGAGAAAATGACACTGTATATTCAAGAGGGAAATGTTTGTGTGTATTTTGGTCAGTATGGTTCGTAGTATGAAAAATTTAAAAAATAATTTAAAAAAAAGAAGCAGGGCAGAGTATGTCCTGTGTTGTATCAGCAGTACTAAGATGGAGATGGGAGAGAGCTATCATATTTTTGGTGAAAATATCACCAAAACTTTGTCCTGGTCCAAATACATTGATGCTATAGCTGAGAAAGTGCACCAATGCATCTACTTACTTAGAAGCCGAAAGAAATTCGGTTATCCCAAATATCTCTGGACAATGCTTATTTTGTAAGGAGTCTATTGGCATATTGTTGAATACTTTTACAAATGTGCCTTGGAAAGTATACTGACTGATTGCATTATTTTCTGGCTTGGGAATTTGAAAGCCTAGTAATGCAAAAGACTTCAGAAGGTACAAACATAACTAGGTCCATCAAAGGCTCTGACCTCCCATTGGTTGAAGACATCTATGTTGGGTGTGACCTCAAGAAGAAAGCCAACATTATAAAGGACATCCATTTCCCTGGTCATAGCCTCTTCTCACTTCTATCTTCGGGAAGAAGGTACAGAAGCCTGGAGACCAACACCTCCAGGTTCAAGAAACAGTTTCTTTCCAACAGCTATCAGGCTCTTGAACTTTCTGCTGTTACACTAATCATGAACTGTTCCAACACCACTAAAGCATTATTGCTAAGTCACTGTTTTGGCACTAGGACAATTGTAAATTTTTATTATTTATCAGTATCTCATATTTATTATCTTTTTAATTCAATTAAGCAGGCTATTGTAGATATTTTTGGATTTTTTTTTTGCAAAGTACCAGTTTGGCTGCACCAAGTAAGAATTTCAATGCATATGTATATTGTTTATGACAATAAATATAATCTTTATCAATTCTTAATGATGATGCACATTAGAAAGTATCCTGTCCAGATACATCACAGCTTGGTACAGGAACTGCTGTGCCAGAAACCACAAGAGAGCTCTGAATGCACTTCAGGCCATCACATAAAACAACCTTTCCTCCATTAAATCCATCTATAAGACCATAAGGAGCAGAAATAGGCTATTCAGGCCATCGAGTCTGCCCCACCATTTAATCATGAGCTGATATATTTCCCATTCAGCCCTTCTCCCCATAACCTTTGATGCCCTGGCTAAACAAGAACCTTTCAATCTAGGCCTTAAATATTTAACCCACCCACAAGACCCAAACACGTGGCCTCCATAACTGCCTGTGGTAACAAATTCCACAGGTTTGCCACCCTCTGGCTGTTCGTATCACTGTTCGAAGCAGGTGTCCTTCAATCCTGAAGTTGTGCCCTCATGTCCTAGACCCTCCCACCATGGGAAACAACTTTTCTCCATCTACTCTGTCCATGCCTTTCAACATTCAAAATGTTTTATTCTTCTCAATTCTAACAAATACAGGTCACAAGCTGTCAGACACTCCTCATATGATAGCCCTTTCATTCCTAGAATCATCCTAGTGAGCCTCCTTTGAACCTTCTCCAACTTCAGCACATTTTTCTCAAATGAGGAGCCAAAAATTGATTACAATTCTCCAAGTGAGGTCTCACCAGTGCTTTATAAAACCTCAGCATCACGTCCCTTGTCTTATATTCTTTTCCTCTTGAAATAGGCTATTCAGGCCATCGAGTCTGCCCCACCAGTTAATCATGAGCTGATATATTTCCCATTCAGCCCTTCTCCCCATAACCTTTGATGCCCTGGCTAAACAAGAACCTTTCAATCTAGGCCTTAAATATTTAACCCACCCACAAGTCCCAAACACGTGGCCTCCATAACTGCCTGTGGTAACTAAAAGTCAGCATTGCATTCGTAGCCATCATGTTAAAAGACCCATCCCATTTCTGTTCCCCCTCTCCTCCCCCACTCCTTTTGGGTAGAAGATACCTGAGTTTGACCTTTGAAGACATCACTGGATTCAAGGATTTCTCTGCTGTAAAGTAGGATTAGCAAGATGATGATGCTATTGAACTGTTCAAAGTGAACATTTCCTCTATTACACTGTACTCTGCACTTTTGTTTCATCAGAATCAACATTTATTGTCATGAATACGTCACAAAATTTATTGTTTTGTGGCAGCATTACAGGTGTAAGCGTCGCTAAAAAATACATTTTTAAAAAATAAATAAATTAGTGCTAAAAGAAGAGAAAGTGATGTAGTGTGGTTCATTGTCCATTCAGAGATTTCATGGCAGAGGGGAAGGAGCTGCTTTTGTACCATGGAGTATTCGCATTCAGGCTCCTGTCCCTCCTTCCTGATGTTAGTAAAGAGGGATGGCCTGAGTGCTGAGCTTCCTTGATGCTGGAAGCTGCTTTCTTGAGACATCGCCTCTTGTGGATGTCCTTGATGGAGTGGAGACTAATGCCCATGATGGCGCTGGCTGAATTCACATCTCCCTGTAGTATTTTCCTGTCCTGTGCATTGGCACCTCCACACCAGACAGTGATGCAACCAGTCAGAATGCTATCCATGGTACACCAGTAGAAATTTGCATGAGCCTTTAGTGACATACCAAATCTCCTCAAACTCATCACGGATTATAGCCAAGGGCGAGCCTTCTTCAAGATTGCATCGTTATGGAATCCCCAGGGTAAATGTTCAGAGATGCTGACACCCAGGAATTTGAAGTTCATAACCCTTTCCACCTCTGACCCCTTAATGAGGACTTTTTTTTGTTCTCCTGATCCCTCCCCCCCCCCCCACAATCATTTCCTTAGTTTTGCTACCACTGAAGTCACTGTTGTGTCACCACTCAAACAGATGATCTCTGTTCACTCCTGTACGCTTCCTCATTGCCATCTGTAATTCTGCTGACGACCGTGGTTTCATCGGCATATTTGTAGATGGGAATTTGAATTGTGCCTGGCCACACATTCACGGGTATAGGGATAGCAGAGCAATGGGCTAAGAGGTGTGCCTGCATTGATTATCAGTAAGGAGGAGATGCTGTGTCCGATTTGTACTGACTGTGGTCTTCTGATGAGGAAGTCAAGGATCCAATTACAGAGGGAGGTGCAGAGACCCATAATTTAAAGCTTGTTGACCATTACTGAGGGTACGATGGTGTTGAAAGCTGAGCTGTAGTGAATAAAAAGTAACCTGATGTATGTGTTGGTGTTTGGATGATCTATTTTATGGTTGACTTGACTGGATAGTGCAAAATACAAATGTTTTTCACTGTATCTCAGTTCATATGACAAGAAACAATTCAATCTATCTATGCCCAATTTTTGAAAAGCCTAATAATATGAAGCAGGTTGATGGAAGATGAGCAAATAAATAAAGTGAATGCAATTTCTTCCCAACCAGCTCCTTGAAGCAAGTGACAGCCCTTAACCAAACGGAGACTCAACCCATACTTCTAGCACTGTGGAGCGATAATGAACAGCATGGTTGGCGGAGCGGTTAGTGCATCGCCTTTACAGTGCTCAGTGATCAGGACCGGGGTTCGAATCCCTCATTGCCTGTAAGGAGTTTGTACGTTGTCCCCGAGTCTGAGTGGGCTTTCCCTGCGGGCTCCAGTTTCCTTCCACCATTAAAAAAAAACATACCGGGGGTGTAGGCCAATCGAGTGCAATTGGGCGGCACGAGCTTGTGGGCTAAAATAGCCTGTTGCCACGCTGTATGCCTAAATTTATATAAACAAAATTATAAATTTATAATTAATGGCATCATGGTTGGTTTTGAAGCAGCAAGCATTGCGTCGCTTCATCCAAGCTGTTGCTATTATTTAAAACAAGTCCAATAGTTTTATTATTTCTTAAGGATTTGATCTACTTCACCACCATAACCTCATTGGGAGTGTAGGTAAAATACTAGGACTACCGCACCGCAAGAAAAAATGATAGCAGTAGGCTGAGAACAGCCCTGGGGAAATTAGTTTTACTATCTACTTAATCAGCTCATATTTCTCAAGTGTCTCAAACTGTAGTTCACAAATCTAAATTTTTAAAGCATTTCACCAGCAGGGGTTTATAATTTGTCTTCTGGGCCCTGTTTGGATTTTAAATATTCAATATTGACTAGTGTTAATTGTGCATGGAAATAATAAACAATTCCATTCAAAAGAGCCTGTAAATTCATCCACTCTCAATAGCATCAACACTGACCCTACCCCTACCCCTAACCCTATACTCCTTATCCAAAATTTAAGTTAATAAAAACAGAATATGATACACCAACACTGCTATACTTACAATAAATGCTATCAACCTGGGGTACATCTCTGTACACCAGGTAACCACTTCTCAGGCAGAGACAACTTTACCAGCGTTAGTGTGTTGTGTGATAATGGCTTCAAAATTAAAGGTCCAGCAACAATGGTTATGAAGGAAACTGGGTCAGTGGCTTGAGGATAACAGAGCTGAACAAATCCACTGTAGTTCCTCATCAGTCCTGTAGCCAGGACTGATGAGGTACAAACACAATGCTGGAGAAACTCAGCAGGTTAAACAGTGTACTTTATCATCTTGGCTTGGCTTTGCGAACAAAGATTTAGGAATGGATCATAGACATGAGCATGACAGGCCCCACCCTTTACACCCTGTGTTTATCTGCCATGGCCCAGCACGCTAGGATGGTGACAGCTAGGTCCTTGGGTTGTAGGTGTTACATTGGAGTTCCCTTCTCTTAGATAGATGGCCTGTCAAGGCTAACAAGCCCCATCTGCCCGGGTTTGAAATCATAGTTTTCCTTCTCTTAGACTGGCTGCCAACCAAGGCTACGAGCCTAGCCTACCCCGTTGTACTGCCAGACATTCAGTCGCGACGTGATGTAGCAAACTCAATGTAAATGGGGGACATCATCGAGAAGGTGTTGCTACAAACACAGTAATGTAGGCGAGGTCTTTGCAGTGACCTCCTGCCTGGGAAGCCAGAGTATTTCATATTGCAATGATAAAGCTAAATGCCCAATGTTTCGGGCTTGAGCCCATCTTCAAGGTATGAGCAAAATGTAGGCACACCCGAACAAAAAAACACAAAGGACTAATGGGGAAATCTAAGACACAATGCCTTATTTCTTTTTAACATAATATCAATAAAGAGTCACCTCGCAATGTATCTTCTGTCTTGAAACCAAAATGTATGCCACTGAGGTAGATTAGTACTATTGCACAGGTCACAGATATTTCATGACAGAGTAATTTAGCCTCTTGGATCAAATGGGCCCCTGGATATTGCACAAATCACACCTGTTTTACCCATATTGCATGGTTAACTTAATTTTCATAAGGTGGGTGATCTTCTAGCGTACAATATACCAGCCCTTTAACAGTGGACACATCATGTTCTGCAGCAGAATTCAAAGTTAAAAGTCAATTGTGATGTTTTCAAAATTCATAGCTGTTTTATAGTAATGAAGTTTCCAGCTGATAGGTGGGATTCACTTGCAAGTAGAATAAACTATCACATCAGAAATAAATTTAGTTAATAGGATCAGCTTCTTTTTTGAAATTCTCAGTCTGGTGAGTATAATAATTTGGACCGGCATTTCATTGTTATATTGTGATGGTGTTAAACGACCTTTAGGGCGAGTTGATACACCAAGAATTATTCTTGTCCCTTAGGTGCATATGTAGACAGAAACACAGGGATGTTATCCACATATCCAGAACAATGTTTATTCCTTAACCAACCCACTCAGTTGTCAATCATGTTTCCAATTTTTTTTTGAAGGGGAGAGGAAATATAGTATGTGGAAAATTAAATGATATATTCTCTTCCATTGGAGTGGAATTAGTTTCACCTAAAAATATTGCTCTTGTTCATACCAACACAGTTATGCAATCCTGTGAATGCCTCCGTTCTGCTGTTATATATTATCATGACTTCACCATAGACAGTGTGCCCAATAGTTAAATATTACAGCGTACCATTTTAACAACTGGAATTTTTTTGCAGAAGAAATAGTCCATGAAAAAAAGTGTGAGATTGCTTATGGGAAGATGAATTATTAATGCAAAATTTATTTCTACATTAGTTTACTGATATTATGGGAATGGAGGACTTGAGTTATAAGGAGAGAGTAGATATGCTGGAACTTTTTTTCTGTAGTGTTGGAGGCTGAAGGGTGAGCTTGTAGCGGTATATAAAATCTGGAGGGGTGAGCTTGTAGAGGTATATACATTAGGGTTAGGGTTAGGGTGGAATTCATTGTGACAGAGAATATGGGAGCACAGAATTCAATGCCTGAAGTGTCAATTAAGCACACAATACTTGGGAAACTCAGCAGGTCAAATAGTGTACTTTATACAGTAAAAATATATAACCAACGTTTCAGGCTTGAGTGCTTCATCAAGGTATCAATGTATCTTAGCTTTATTAAGGTCACAAGCCCAAAACGTTGGTTATGCATCTTTATCTTTGTGATATAAAGTATACTATTTGACCTGCTGATTTTCCCTGGCATTGTGTTTTTACTTCAATCACTGTGTCTGCAGACTTGCATGTTTTGCTCTTGAAGTGCAACTTCTGTTCTCTGTCCATGAGCTGAGCCTGTGCCCAGAAGGCTTTGCAGCTCACCACCTTCCCCAATAATGAAGCATTCTGAGGCCAAGTAACCCACACACCTGTCATTGTTTATCTCAGTGTCTGAAATTCATTTGTATTTGGTTGGAAGATGATAACCAGCATTTTTGTGAAACAATGAATACTCCTAGTGTCAAATAACTTGAGGATAAAACTTCAACACATTCTGAATAAAATTACACCTCTTATCATGTTTTCTGAAAAACTGACTCACAGTTTAGTGAACTCTCAGGCAGTTGTACTCTTCTGGCAGCAGTAAAGGAGGTTGGGGCTTCTGACAAAAATATCCTAATCTGTGTTAACTCCTTTCAGGTAGATTCAGCACTCCTTGGCAATCCCTCTCCTGCATCTAGGACAACTTTGTCCCTTGTCCTCTCCACCTGTACAGCTTCCTGACAAACATCACTGCCCTCATTTCACAGCCCTCACACAATGCCCAGGTCACTGAACCCATGACTCAATCTTTGGTTTCTGGTTGCCGGACCCAGGCTCGGATTCTCAGACATTCCACTCATTTGTAGGCTATGATTGCCAATCCTCTCCCTTACATCATGAGCAAAACATTCCCCACCATCATTAAAATGGAACGCTGCCATTGGAGAGCATCCACACCACCCAGGACATGCTCTGTTCTCACTGCTGCCATCAGGAAAGAGGTATAGGTGCCTCAAGACTTGCACTACCGGGTTCAGGAACAATTGCAAGCCCTCCACCATTAGACTACTGAACAATAACTCAATCAGGCTCATTTAAGGACACTTGGTTTGCACATTATTTATGACTGAATATTTATATCTTTGTATTTGTACAATTTGTTTACATTTCTTTCTTTGTTCACATGCCTTTGTATACATATTTTTTTCTCGAGTTCAGTGTACAGTTACCAATAAGTCAAGTCATCATGATTGTACAAGTACAACCTGGTGAAACTGTGTTCTCCGGTCCTAGGTGCAATACATGCAGACACACAACCAGACATAGCACACATAGACCAAACAATACATACGCAGGACAAGTATTTCATCTATACGATTAAATAAGTAAATATTGTTTCATGAATATGAGAGTTTCAGATGGTTAGTGTGACCAGTTCCTTTGGTCGTTCCTTTGGTCCCACTGCCTGACCTGCAGGAAAAAGAATCTCAGGGTTGTTTGTGATGCATGTGCTCTGAAAATAATTTTAAACTTGAACATCTCAGTTTCTTTTCTCTTCTGCCATCAATCCATATTCACATATGATCTTTTGCCTGTGCTCCTCCCCCTGCCCCTTCTTCCCGCTTCTCCTGTCCTCCCCCAACTTTGTCATGAGCACCTGCTCATAACTTGACAAAGGGCTCAGGCCTGAAATGTTGGTTAACCTTTCCTTCCTGTGGATGCTGAGTTTCTCACATGCACTAATATGCAGAAACTCTTTTCATAAAAGTTGATAGTTATCAATATTCTTCTTGATGGGCAGTCCTCTGCATTGAAGATGACTTAATTCCACAACATCTCTGTGGGTCCTGAGGTGGTCTGCTTCTTCCACCATTTCTACAGGGCTTCCGTGAGCCACTAGCATATGGAATTGTGGTTCTCCACACCATGTCAAAATTCAGTTTCTCTATATTCACAGGAATCAATGGTAATGTTGCATTTCTTCGAGAAGGATTTAGTCAAAACTTTAAATCTTTTTCTAGGTCCACCTGGCGACCTTTCTGTGATCGACCTCAGAAATGAAAATCTACTTCAGGTGTCTTGTGCGGAGTCTGCAATCAATGTGGCTTGCTGATTGAATGTAACTGGGACTTCAACGCAATAACCATATAACAATTACAGTATGGAAACAGGCCATCTCGGCCCCTCTAGTCCACTTACTTGCACCCTGCCCATAACCTTCCAATCCCCTCACATCCATACACCTATTCAACATTTTTTCAAATGACAAAATTGACCTTCCGGAAGGTCATTCCACTCAGTCACCACTCACTGAATGAAGAAGCTCCCTCTCATGTTACTTCTAAAATTTTTCCCCCTAACCCTTAACTCATGACCCCTCATTTCAATCTCACCTACCCTCAAGGGGAAGAGCCTATTCACATCTATTCTATCTATCCCCCTCATAATTTTAAATACCTCTATCAAATCACCCATCAACCTTTTATGCTCCAATAATTAAAGACCCAGTCTAATCAATCTTTCTTTGTATTCAAGCAACCTTTTCATAAATCTTTCTGCACCCTCTCTACCTTATTGATATCCTTCCTATAATTTGGGGAACAGAACTGCACACAATATTCCAAATTTGGCTTCACCAATGCCTTGAATAGTCTCAACATCACTTCCCAACTCCTATATTTTATGCTTTGATTTATAAAGGCCAGCATACCAAAAGTCTTCTTTACCACTCTATCCATATGAGATTCTACTTTCAAAGAACGATGAACCGTTATTCCAAGATCTCTCTGTTCCTCTGCATTCCTCAATGCTCTCCCCTATACTGCATACGTCCTGTTTTGATTATTCTTCCCAAAATGAAGCACTTCACACTTATCTACATTAAACACCATCTGCCACCTTTCAGCCCACTCTACTAAGCCGTCCAAATCCGTCTGCAGTCTCTGAAAACCACCTTCACTATCCACAACTCCCTTTCTTTTTGTATCATCTGCATATTTACTAACCCAATTTACCACTCCATCATCCAAATCATTAATGCAAATGACAAACAACAAGGGACCCAACACCGATCCCTGAGGCACACCGCTTGTCACCAGCCTCCATCCTGACAGACAGTTATCCACCATGACCCTCTAGTATCTACCTTTTAGCCACAGTTGAACCCATCCGAATATCTCAACATTAATACCTAGCGCCTGAACCTTCCTTACCAACCTTCCATGTGGAAACTTATCAAAGGCCTTACTGAAATCATATAGACTACATCTACTGCTCTACCCTCATTAATGTTCCTAGTCACCTCCTCAAAAGATTCAGCACTTTTGTCAAACATGACTTGCTCTGCACAAATCAATGTTGGGTGTCGCTGATCAGTCCCAGCCTCTCTAGTTACTTATATATATTATCTCTAAGAATACCCTCTATTAGTTTACCAACGACCGATGTCAAACTTACTGGCCTATAATTGCTGGGCCTATACCTGGAGCCCTTTTCAAACAGAGGAACCACATTACCGATATGCCAGTCCTGCGGCACCATGCCCCACTCTAGTGACTTTTGTAAAATCACTGTCAGAGTCTCTGCTATATCCTCCCTGACTTCCCTCAAGGTCCTGCGGAAAATCCTGTTGGGACCTGGAGACTTATCCACCTTAATATGCCTCAAAAATTTCTAAATTCCCTCTTTCCTATTCCCTACATTTTCCATAATCACCCCTTTTGCTTCTCTTATTCTACATGATTCCATATCCTTTTCCCTAGTGAATACCGAAGAGAAAAACTTGTTCAATATCTCTCCATCTCATTCAGCTCCGCATCAGCTGTCCGCTCTGCTTCTCGAAGGAACAATTTTATCCTTTACTTTCCTTTTGCTATTTACTGTTACAGAGTTCTATGATGTGTATTGGCCTCTGTGTTGTGTGGTTTTATTTTAAAAAGTGACAGTTTGACTTAGAGCGCCAAGGAAGGTGAAGGTGGACTGCTGAGAGAGTGGGAGATGGACTGAGCATGTGCAGAAAATGATCTAAAAATTTCTGGACTTGGATGATAAACCACCACTGGGTGGTGCTGTGGAGTGGCAGGAGGCTCAGAGCATGAGTCATGATCTGGAGGACAGTTTAGAATGTTGGGATTTCAAAAAGGATGAACATTCCAAAGGCAGCCAGAAGGATCCGGACCAAGCCAATTGTTCCTCTCTCTGCAAGCAACATAAGACAACTTCAAATTTTGTTCTCTCTCTCTCTCTCTCTCTCAAAGATCTTTCGGCTTCAGTTTACCAAACAAACTGAATTTTGATCTTTGCTTCGGTTGAGATCGAAGTTTTGTGAGTCTTGTGTGTTTTGTTTCTAAGTTTTTCAGTGGGCTGGTTGGAAATATAACTTAGACTTTAATTATATATGTTATATTTAGGCTGAGGAATATATTAGTTTTACACTGTTATAGAAATTTGCATAGTAACCAGTGGGCATTGTTATAAAAGGGGGGGATTTTGAATTAAAGATTGAAGGTGAATTTTCTGTTAATAAAGTAATTGTTCATCTTTACCTCTGTGTGATTTGCCTTCTTTGTGGTTGTTGGTTTGATCTTGTAACATCATTTGGGGGAATAGTCCGGGATCAAGCTAATGTGGAAGCTTTAGGGGCGATTGACGTGTGCTTAGTTATCAGTCGTCTGAGTTTGAGTCAACCTCCAGCTTGAAATTAAAAATAAACCGTGAGTGTATAAATCACCAGCAGAAAAACCAGCAACTATGAATATTGACCAGTTCATCGCGAACCCTTCAGTGGTTAATTTAAAAATGGCTAAAAAGTCAGAACTGATGGTCATAGTTGGCAAGTTAAAACTTCTTAGAGTAAGAACTGGGATGAAAAAAAAAAGGAAATTACCCAAAAGATTTTTAAGCACTATGTAGGAAAGTGGGTATTTGAAGAAGCTGCATTAGAACAGTTTCCAAAGGAGAAAATGTCAAAGGAAGTAAAGTTGGCTTTGAGAAAACTAGAGTTAGAGGAAAAAAGAGAGACAGAAAGAAAAGCTGAATGGTAAGGCAGGCAGAAATAGAGGAGAGAGAGAAAGAGAGAAAGAATGCAATCATGAGCTAGAACTAGCTAAATTAAAGCTGACCCTAACCCAGGGAGAAGCCTAAAACCCACATGCTGGTCAGAATGAGAGGTTTCTGGTCAGTGGAGAAGTGAAGTTAGTTCCTCCATATGAGGAAGCTGAAATAGACCAGTATTTTCAGCATTTTGAGAAAGTAGCTGTAAATTTAAAATGGCCACCAGACCAGTGGTCACTGATGCTACAAAGTGTTCTTAAAGGGAAAGCCCAACAGGTGTATTTGTGTCTCACGGTACAACAAGCAGCTGATTACAAATTTGTAAAGCAGGCTATTCTCCAATCTTATGAACTAGTCCCAGAGACTTATAGACAAAAGTTCAGGAGTTTAAAAAAAGCAGAAGCCCAATCTTACCTGGATTTTGCTTATAGGAAGGTTGTGTGTTTTGATCGGTGGTGTGCCGCAGTGAAAGTAGAAAATAACTTTGATTTATTGAGGGAAATCATTCTGATTGAGGAAATTAAAAATTGTGTTCCTGACGATATTCAAGTGTACTTGCCAGATAAAAATATAAAAACTTGGCAAGAATTGGATAAATTCGCAGAGGAATATGCTTTAACCCACGAGTCTAAGTGGACATCAGGGAAAACCATTCAAAGGAATACTGTTGATAATCCAAAGAGAGTAGAAAGAAAATCTAGAAGTGAGGTTAAAAGAAGAGAGGAAGAAAAATGGGTGAAGGAAACATTTTCGAGTGTTATTTGCCATTAATGTAAGAAGCCAGGGCACATAAAAGGGTACTGAAAAGGAAGAAAGAGAAAGGGATGGTACCAACTGCCTGTGTTCAGAGTGAGAAAGTTAGGGATAATTTTAAACCATTTGTGACTGAAAGTTTCATTTGAGTTAAGGAAGGATCCAATCAAGTGCCAGTTAAAATCCTGCGGGATACTGGGGCAGCCCAATCACTTGTATTAAGCAACGTTTTGAATTTTGCTGAGGAGACCGATACTGGAGATGTGAATTTAATTAAAGGCATTGGTGGTGAAGCAGAGCCTATACCTTTGCATAGAATAGTGATGAAATCAGACTTAGTTAATGGCCCGGTTACGATAGGGATAAGATCAAGTCTGCTGGTGGATGGAGTTTCTCTTTTGTTAGGAAATGATTTAGCAAAGTCATACCTGTGGTGAAACTCACAAGTAAGCCATTGGTTTATGAGTCCGAAAAGGATTTGGAAATCTACTGGAGCCCTGTCCAGAAAAAAGGTAGAGGTAGAGAAAGTCTGTGATGATCCTGTAGTGGAGGCAAGCATTGAGGACAAACCTAAGGATCCAGCTTTGCTGTTGTCAAGAGAAGAATTAATAACCAGACAAAAGCATGATCCTGATCTTGCTGGGATAAGAGATAAGATTTTGTCTAACCAGGAAATTGAAACTGTGCCAGTAGATTACTTTTATTCAAGATGGAATATTGATGAAAAAGTGGAGACCACTAATGATACCTGCCAGTGAAAATTGGACAGTAGTAAGGCAAGTTGTAATTCCCAAAACTTACAGGAATTAAATATTAAAGTTGGCTCATAGTACACCTTTAGGAGGTCATCTTGGAGTGAAGAAGGTGGTAGAAAAGATAAGGAAACAGTTTTATTGGGCAAAATTAATGTTGTGAACTTTTGTTGAACCTGTCACACTTGTCAACTGGTGGGCAAGCCTAATCAAGGACCATCAGTGGTACCTTTACAACCCATCCCTGCTTTCGGGGAGCCCTTTTCAAAAGTGATAGTGGATTGTGTTGGGCCATTGCCAAAAACCAAAGCGGGAAATGAATATTTGTTAACACTCATTTCCAGAGGCTATTCCCCTGAGAAACATTAAAGCAAAGACAATTGTGAAGACTATGCTAAAAATTTTCACACTGTTTCGCCTACCAAGGGACATTCAATCGGACCAAGGGAGCAATTTTATGTCTGGAATATTTCAACAGGTGGTGTATGAATTGGGACCCCATCAAATTGTGTCATCTGCCTATCATCCTGAAAGTCAAGGGGCCTTGGAAAGGTTCCATTTAACTGTGAAAAATATGATGAGGGTTTATTGCGTGGAAAATAATAAGGATTGGGATGAAGGAATCCATTTGTTATTGTTTGCTGTTAGAGAGGCAGTTCAGGAGTCTCTTGGGTTTAGTCCATTTGAGTTGGTGTTTGATCATGAAGTCAGGGGTCCATTACTATTGTTGAAGGAACAGTGGATACATAATGATATACAATCAAATCTGTTGGATTATGTTTTCAAATTTAAAAACAGATTACATCAGGCTTGTGAGATGGCAAGGAAAAATTTAAAAACTGCTCAGGGAAAAATGAACATTTGTTACGATCAAAAAGCAAAAATTAGGGACATTAAACCTGGTGACAAAGTATTGGTTTTGCTTCCAATGCCATCAAATCCTTTGAGAGCTCAGTTTTCAGGACCATATAAGGTGAAATCAAAAATTAACTAGGTCACCTATGTCATTGAGATGCCTGATCATCGAAGAGAGACACAGGTCTGTCACATGAACATGCTTAAACCTTACTTTGACTAAATAACTGAGGAGGAGACTAGAATTCCAACCAAGTTGCTAGTTATAGAGGAAAGTAAGGAGGAGATAAGTTTCATGGAAGATCATGGAGCACAGAAAGTGATAAGCCCTAGGCTGGAAAATTCTATAGTTTTGCAAAACTTAGACACCAAGTTAATGCATTTGACTATATCAGAAAGGGAAGAAATGAAGACATTACTTATGAAATTTAATGATATATTACCAGATGTTCCAAGAAGAACTACTGTGACTTGTCATGATGTGGAGGTCAGTAATGCTAAGCCTATTAAGCCGCATCCTTACCGAGTTAATCGGGAAAAGAGGAGATTGTTGGATCAAGAGGTGCATTATATTCTCAAAAATGACATCATCCGAAAATCAAGTTCAAATTGGAGTTCACCCTGTGTTCTGGTGCCTAAGCCAGATGGCTCAATTAGGTTTTGTACAGATTATCGGAAGGTAAACATGGTGACAAAGACTGATGCATTCCCTATTCCCAGAATAGATGATTGTATAGATAAGGTGGGGAAGGCTAAGTTTCTTACAAAAATTGATCTCTTGAAAGGATACTGGTGTGTTCCTTTGACAGAGAAAGGCAGGGAGATTTCTGCATTTGTTACACCTTCGGGATTGTATGAGTATAATGTTATGCCTTTTGGGATGAAAAATGCACCTGGCACATTTCAGAGAATGATTAATGCAGTAATTCTGGATTTAGAGCACACAGGAGCCTATATCGATGATTTAGTAATCAGTACGGATACATGGGAAGAATACATACTTGAATTAGAGTAGTTATGTTTTAAAATTTTTCACTCTGTGAACCATATTAATCAAAATACAAACATTTCCCTCTTGAATATACACAGTGTCATTTTCTCCCCTTTTCCCCCCTCCTTCCCACCTCCTCCAAACCCATTAAACGTTCAACATATACAATAAAAAAAATCCATTAAACAATTTCATCACACAATGACAATAAACAAGAAAATTGTGTCATCTACTTTTACATACTGGGTCAGTTCATTTCGCCTTCTTCTCATTCTATCATTTTAGGGGATGGAGGTCCGCGGTAGGCCCTCTCTATTGTGTTCCATGTACGGTTCCCAAATTTGTTCAAATAATGTGACTTTATTCTTTTAAATTATATGTTATTTTTTCCAATGGAACACATTTATTCATTTCTATGTACCATTGCTGTATTCTCAGGCTCTCTTCCGCTTTCCAAGTTGACATTATATTGCTACAGCTAAGGCGATCATAATAGATCTTTTTTTGTGCTTCATCCAGTTTGAGGCCTAATTATTTACTTCTTATATTACTTAGCAGAAAGATCTCTGGATTTTTTGGTATGTTGCTTTATGTGATTTTATTTAATACCTGATTTAGATCTTCCCAAAACTTTTCCACTTTCTCACATGCCCAAATTGCATGTACTGTTGTTCCCGTTTCCTTCATCAAGCGAAAACATCTGTCTGATACTGTTGGGTCCCATTTATTTAACTTTTGGGGCGTGATATATAGCCTGTGTAACCAATTATATTGTATCATGTGTAACCTCATGTTTATTATATTTCTCATAGTTCTGGAGCATAACTTTTCCCATATTTCATTTTTTATCTTTATGTTTAGATCTTGTTCCCACTTTTGTTTGGGTTCATCGTTTATTTCATCATTTTCTTTCTCTTGCAGCTTGATGTACATGTTTGTTATAAATCTTTTAATTATCATTGTGTCTGTAATCATATATTCAATGCTGCTTCCTTCTGGTAATCTCAGTCCGCTTCCCAATTTGTCCTTTAAGTAGGTTTTCAGTTGGTGGTATGCAAACATTGTACCACGAGTTATTCCATATTTGTACTTCATTTGTTCAAATGATAATAAATTATTTCCCAAAAAACAATTTTCTATTCTTTTAATTCCTTTTCTCTCCCGTTCTCTAAAGAAAAGGTTATCTATTGTGAAAGGGATTAGTTGATTTTGCGTCAATAATAATTTTGGTAGTTGGTAATTTGTTTTTTTCCTTTCTACGTGAATCTTCTTCCAAATGTTAAACAGATAGTGCAGTACTGGTGAACTTCTATATTGCACCAGTTTTTCATCCCACTTATAAAGTATATGTTCTGGCACCTTCTCCCTATTTTATCTAGCTCTATCTTGGTCCAATCTGGTTTTTCCCTTGTTTGATAAAAATCTGATAGATATCTTATTTGTGCTGCTCTATAATAATTTTTAAAGTTTGGTAGCTGCAAGCCCCCTTGTTTTACCATTCTGTTAATTTATCTAGTGCTATCCTCAGTTTCCCCCCTTTCCATAAGAATTTCCTTATTATCCTCTTTAGTTCATTGAAGAATTTCTCTGTTAAGTGAATTGGTAACGATTGAAATAGCGATTGTATCCTTGGGAAGATATTCATTTTAATGCAATTTACCCTTCCTCTCAGTGTTAGTGGTAAATCTTTCCAATGTTCTAAGTCATCTTGTAATTTCTTCATTAATGGCTGATTATTTAATTTGTATAGACGGCCTAGATTATTATCTAGTTGAATACCTAGGTATCGGATTGCTTGTGTTTGCCATCTAAATGGTAATTCTTTTTTAAACTTTGTGTAATCCACATTATTCATTGGCATTGCTTCACTTTTATTTGCGTTGATCTTGTACCCCGATATTTCTCCCAATTTCTTATGTAATTCTTTTATTGATAATTCTGATTTTGTTAAGTATACTCTGATGTCATCTGCAAATAGACTGATTTTATATTCTTTCTCTTTTATTTTTATCCCTTTTATTTAATTTTCTGTTCTTATCAGTTCTGCCAATGGTTCTATTGCTAAAACGAACAGTGAGGGAGATAGTGGACATCCCTGCCTAGTTGACCTACTTAATTTAAATTGGTTCGATATATATCCATTTACTGTCACCTTCACCATTGGTCCCTTATATAATGCTTTAATCCAATTAATATATTTCTCTGGTAGGTTGAACCTCTGTAATACTTTGAATAAATAATTCCACTCTACCCTGTCAAAGGCTTTCTCCGTGTCTAAAGCAACAGCCACTGTTGGCATCTTATTTCCTTGTACTGCATGGATTAAGTTAATGAATTTACAGATATTGTCCATTGTTCGTCTTTTCTTAATAAATCCAGTTTGATCTAGTTTTACTATTTTTGGGGCACAGTCGGCCAATCTGTTTGCTAATAGTTTTGCTATTATATTATAATTTGAGTTAAATAGAGATATTAGTCTATACGATGCTGATGTTAGTGGATCTTTCCCCGTCTTTGATATTACTGTAATTATTGCTGTTTTACATGAATCTGGCAAGTTTTGTGTTTCTTCTATCTGGTTCATTACTTCCAGGAGAGGAGGAATTAGTAACTCTTTAAATGTTTTATAGAATTCTATTGGGAGTCTGTCCTCTCCAGGTACTTTATTGTTCAGTAGATTTTTTAAATATATCTTATATTTCCTCTATTTCAAATGGTTTTATCAATTTGTTTTGCTTCTCTTCATGCAATTTCGGTAGTTCAATTTTAGCTAGAAACTCATCTATTTTGTCTTCTTTCCCTTCATTCTCAGTTCGGTATAATTGCTCGTAGAATTCCTTGAAGTTTTCATTGATCTCTGTTGGGTTATATGTAATTAGTTTGTCCTTTTCCCTTGATTGCAATACCATTCTTTTAGCTTGTTCTGTTTTAAGCTGTTTTAAGTATTTTGTGCATTTTTTCCCCTAGCTCATAATACTTCTGCTTTATTTTCATCATGTTCTTCTCCATCTTATACGTTTGTAGTGTTTCATATTTTATTTTTTCGTCTGCCAATTCTCTTCTTTTTGTTGTATCTTCCCTTGTTGCTAGTTCTTTTTCTGTACTTACTATTTCCCTTTCCAGCTGTTCTATTTCCCGATTGTAGTCCTTTTTCATCTTAGTTACATAACTTATTATCTGCCCTCTGATGAAGGCTTTCATTGCATTCCATAATATAAATTTGTCTTTCACTGATTCTGTATTTATTTCAAAGTACATTTTAATTTGGTATTCAATAAATGCTCTAAATTCCTGTCTTTTAAGTAGCTTGGAGATTAATCTCCATCTATATGTTCTTGGTGGGATGTCCTCCAGTTCTATTGCTAATAACAAGAGTGAGTGATCAGATAACAATCTAACTTTATATTCTGTTTTTCTAACTCTCCCTTGGATATGGGCTGACAACAGGAACAGGTCAATTCTTGAGTATGTTTTATGTCGACTCAAATAATATGAGTATTCCTTCTTCTTTGGGTGTTGTCTCCTCCATATATCCAAAAGTTTCATTTCCTGCATTGATTTAACCATAAATTTGGCTTCTTTGTTCTTTTTGCTAGTGTTTTGTCCAGTGGAATCCATCTTTGAATCCAAATTAGGGTTAAAGTCCCCTCCTTGCGTATCTACAATCTTCAAAAAAATATCTTGCATAAACTTTTGATCCTTTTCATTAACTGCATATATATTGACCAAATTCCAGAGTTCTGAATATATCTGACACTTTATCATTACATATCTCCCTGCTGGATCGATTATTTCCTCCTCTATTTTGATTGGTACATTTTTATTGATTAATATAGCTACACCTCTGGCTTTTGAATTACATGATGCTGCCGTTACGTGTCCTACCCAGTCTCTCTTTAATTTGTTATGTTGCACTTCAGTTAGATGCGTTTCCTGCACGAATGCTATATCTATTTTTTTTCTTTTTTCAGTAAATTTGATTTGGTTATGTATTCCGTTAATATTTATAGTCATATAGTTCAACATGGCCATCTCATACTCTGTCTACATCTCATTTCTGCTTCCCCACTACAACCTTTCCCCTTTTCCTCATTTTCATTCCTCAGTTTTCCTCATTTTCATTTCTCAGTTATCCTTTTTTGAACGCACTGTATGACAACACTTCTAAAACATAAAATACTTCAACCACTCCCACATCTAAAATTCCCTTAACTCCAAGTGTCTCCCCCCCCCTTTCTGAGTCACCCCTTGTCCCTTGGTGGGCAATCACAACTCCGCTCTCCATTCGGACTGCAAACCCATTTGCAAGTGTCATCTGATTTCGCAGTGACTGTTATTCTCTCCCACCCAACCCCCTCCAGAAAAGACTTTTATCTTCACATTACAACAAAGCTCCCCTCTTTACTTCTTTCTTTCTTTCTATCTATTTATTTATTTATTTAACCCCTCCTCCCTTACTTCCCTTGTTTTCCCTCATTTAGTTCTTTTTTATACATTATTTTTACATCTTTATATGTAGTTTGTCATTGTTCTTCATTCTTGTTACATCTCTTCATCTCTCTTTCTGTCTTGCAGGTGTTCTGCAAATTCTCATGCTTTCTCTGGATCCAAGAACATTCTGTTTTGCTCCCCCTGGATAACCATTTTAAGCATTGCTGGATATCTTAACATCAATCTATAGCCTTTTTTCCATAGGATCATTTTGCTGTGTTAAATTCCTTCCTCTTTTTTAAGAGCTCAAAACTTATGTTTGGGTTGAAATTTTTTTTATGACCTTTGTACTCCAGTGGTTTTTTGTCTTCTCTAATTTTATTCATTGCCTTCTCCAATATATTTTCTCTTGTCGTGTATTCAGAAATTTTACTAAAACGGATCTTGGTTTTTGCTGTGACTGTAGTTTCGGGGCTAATGTTCTGTGTGCCCTTTCTATTTCCATTCCTTCCTGCATTTCTGGCATTCCCAGGACTTTTGGGATCTAGTCTTTTGTAAATTCTTTCATATCTTTGCCTTCTTCACCTTCCTTAAGGTCCACTATCTTTATATTGTTTTGCCTACTATAGTTTTCCATTACATCCATCTTCTGAGCTAACAACTCTTGTGTTTCTTTAACTTTTTTGTCACTTTCTTCCAATTTTCTTTTTAAGTCGTTCACTTCCATTTCTACTGCCATTACAGGTCCTTTCAACATTTTCTAATCCTTTCCCTACATCTGTTATGACCAGCTCTATTCTATTCACTTTTTCTTCTGTACTTTTCATTTCACTAAATTCTAGAGTCAACCATTCTTCTAATGCTTTCATCTGTTCTTGAATTTTTTTTAAATCTCATATACTGTCCATTCATTTTACCTTCTATTCCTCTGTGCAGAGCTTGGTGTTCTTCTTTTTCTTCTGTCTCTGCTCTTGGGTTTGTGTCTTCTATTTCTCTTCCTTGTATCTGTGTCTCTTTTGACTTTCTTGTTGAGCTGCTTCGTTGGGATTTTTTTTTAATGGTTTTTTGATGTTGGTCCTCTTCTTCTGGGCTGGTTATCTGTTTTTCTTTCTCATCCCTCCCTTTCCCGTTGCTTTCTTTTAATTCCAACTGGGAGACCTGCTGTCGGGCATCTCTCAGCTGTTGGTGCTCTGTAGTTTCACTCCACAGCTGGTCCTCCCCTCCCGTCGGTGTTCTCCTTGTCGTGTGCAGTTGCGCACCTCTGTTTGGCTTAGTGAGCCATGTTTGCAGTCCCGCGGTCAGTAGGTCTCCACTAACCTCGGGGAGTGGGCTCCTCTTTCTATGGCGGGTCCCTGCTTTTTCGTGCAGGTAAGGCCTTCTCTTTTCTCTTCCAGCATCTTTCCTTCTTTTTTTCCTGTTGTTTTTGGTTTTTCTATCTTAGGTGCCATTTTCTCCACACCTTTATCTTTTATTTATTGTGTTCTGTGTATCTGGGGCTTTGCTTTTCCTTAACTTTTTTTCTTCTTTTCTGGAGAGGGCTGGTATTCTCCTACCAGTCACTACTCCATCACGTGACTCCTCCCCGAATTAGAGCAGTTATTTCAGAGACTGGTGGAAGCACACCTCATAGTGAATTTGCACAAGAGTGAGTTTGGACATGCCACTGTAATTTATCTGGGTTATGTGGTAGGACAGGGATAGGTGGCACTGGTTGGAGCGAAAGTATTGGCTATACTTTGTTCCCTATCCCCGGTAATAAGAAAGCTCTTTGGCGATTTCTAGGTATGATTGGCTACTATCATAGATTTTGTAAAAACTTTGCAGAAATTGCACTCCCATTAACAAAACTACTTGGAAAGAAAGAAAAATGTATCTGGTCAGATGCATGCCAGGAACCGTTTCTGAAGTTAAAGGCCATTTTATGCCATCAGCCTGTACTTGTGTCTCCTAACTTTGAAAAGCCATTCTTTTTATCCGTGGACGCCAATGATGAAGTGGTTGGTGCTGTACTGTTACAGAAGAAGGATGGTGATGGAGTAGAACATCCTATTTCGTACTTCACAAAAAAGTTTAATGACCATCAACAAAATTATTCAACCATTGAGAAGGAGTTATTAGTGCTTGCATTAGTGTTGCAACATTTTGATGTGTATATTTGTACTGCTCAAAAACTGTTAATAATATATACTGATCATAATCCATTAGTTTTTCTGTCTAAAATGAAAAATAAGAACAGACGGTTATTGAATTGGAGCTTACTCTTACAAGAGTATGATTTAATTATTAAACACATAAAGGGGACAGATAATGCAATAGCAGATTGTTTGTCAAGATGTTAATCTGGGTAGATATGAATATAATCACATACTTACTGTAAATAAATTATGTTTATTTTATTTTTCTTTAATTGTTAAAAATTTGTTCTTGTGGACAAAATTTTCTTTTAGCGGGGGAGGTGTTACAGAGTTATGTGTTGTGTATTGGCCTATGTGTTGTGAAGTTTTATGTTAAAAAGTGACAGTTTGCCTTAGTGAGCCAAGATGAAGGTGGACTGCTGAGAGAGTGGGAGATGGACTGAGCATGTGCAGAAAATGATCTAAAAATTTCTGTACTTGGACAATAAACCACCACTGTGGTGCTGTGGAGTTGAAGAAGGCCCAAAACATGAGTCATTGTCTGGAGGACAATTTAGAATGTTGAGATTTCAAAAAGAATGAACATTCTGAAGGCAGCCAGAAGGATCCGGACCAAGCCAGTTATTCCTCTCTCTGAAAGCACAACAAGAAGACAACTTTGAATTTTGTGCTCTTTCTCTCAAAGATCTTTTGGCTTCAGTTTACCAATAAAGCTGAATTTTGTTTATGATCTTTGCTTCGGTTGAGGTCAAAGCTTTGTGAGTCTTGTGTGTTTTGTGTTTCTTTTGTGACTAAGTTTTTCTGTGGACTGGTTGGAAATATAACAGACTTTAATTACATATGTTATATTTAGCCTGGGGAATTTATTAGTTTTATGCTGTTATAGAAATTTGCATAGTAACCAGTGGGCATTGTTATAAAAGGGGGGAATTAAAGTTTGAAGGTGAATTTTTTGTTAATAAAGTAATTGTTCATCTTTACCCCTGTGTGATATTCCTTCTTTGTGGTTGCTGGTTTGATCTTGTAACATTACATATTTGTAAAAACCCTTCGGATTTACATTCATCCTGTTCGCTATAGCCACCTCATACCTTATTTTCACTTTCCTAATTTTTTTCTTAAGCTTCTTTCCACAATTCATGTATTTTCCATGCATCTCGTTTATAACTTGTTCATTATATTTAATGTAGGCCTACATTTTAATTCAAACTAACTTTCTAATATCCCTTGAAAACAATGGCACTCTTGAACTTTTGGCGCTGTCTTATATCCTAATAGGAACATATAGATTCTGCACCCTCAAAATCTCACCTTTAAAATACTTCCAATTCTCCTCTACCTCCTTCCCATAAAACAAATCAGCCCAAACCACTCCTTGCAAATCCCTTCTCATTTCTTCAAATCTGGTTTTTCCCCACTCAAAAACTTTAATCTTTTGACCAGACCTATCCCTTTCCAAAATTGTATTGAAACTAATAGTACCATGATCACTGGATCCCAAATACTCCCCAGCACACACCTCAGTCACCTGCCCCATCTCATTCCCCAACAGTCGATCCAACACTGCCCCATCTCTAGTGGGTCCCTCAACGTATTGCTGCAAAAAACTATCCTGCACACATTTTACAAATTCTAATCCATCCACTCCCTTCACAGAATGTGTTTCCCAATTTATATTAGGAAAATTTAAATCCCCCACTAACACAACTCTGTGCTTATTACAAATCTCTGCTATTTCCTTACACATTTGCTCCTCTATTTCTTGCTCCCCACTAGGTTTATAGACCCCTATAAATGTATATTATTTGAAGGAAATTACTGAAAGTAGGTTTACTCCTTATTACTTTTGAATTTAACAAACTGGTCTAGGATTGTTAAATGTCAGTTTAGAGGAAAATAAGAAAAGTGAGAAGAATTATGCTTCTATATCCTTATTGCTGCATGGCTTAAACCACAATCTCACAAAATGTTTGTGGAAATATTGCACATAGATCATCATTGAATAACCAATGACTCATTCCTTTAAAGTCATATATTCAGTACATATCTACTCGTGAAACTTCTGCATCACGTTGTGAAGACAGTCATCAAAGATGGATGGGTTAACCTATCAGTCTGACTAAAAGTTACAAAAGCACAGGAATACAAAATTAGTCCCATTATCGCCTCCTTTCTTTTTCAAAATTGTGCATCAAAAAATACAGAATTGGTTACACAGGCTATACATCACACCCCAAAAGTTAAATAAATGGGACCCAACAGTATCAGACAGATGTTTTCGCTTTAAGAAGGAAACTGGAACAACAATACATGCAATTTGGGCATGTGAGAAAGTGGAAAAATTTTGGGAAGATCTAAACCAAGTATTAAATAAAATCACAAAAAGCAACATACCAAAAAACCCAGAGATCTTTCTTCTAAGTAATATAAGAAGTAAAGAACTCGATTTGGATGGAGCACAAAAAAGATTTATTATGATAGCCCTAGCTGTAGCAAAAAAACGTATTATGTCAACCTGGAAATTAGAAGATAACCTGAGAATACAGCAATGGTACATAGAAATGAATAAATGTATTCCATTGGAAAAAATAACATATAATTTAAGAAATAACATCACAGTATTCGAACAAATATGGGAACCATACATGGAACACAATAGAGAAATCCTACCACGGACCTCCACCACCTAAAATGACAGAAGGAGAAGACAACGAAATGAACTGACCCAGTGTGTAAAAGTAGAAGACACAAATTTCTTGTTTATTTTTATTATGTGATGACGTTGTTTAACGGGTTTAATGTATAATATAGATTGAATGTTGAATAAATGGGGGGTGGGTGAGGGAGGGAGGGAAGCTGAGGGGGAAAAAGGGGAGAAAATGACACTGTGTATATTCAAGAGAAAAATGTCTGTATGTATTTTGGTCAGTGTGGTTCAAAGTGTGAAAAATAAAAAAAAAATAAAAAAGAAAAATACAGAATTCGTATAGATATATATTAAAAGTCAAAAAGATGCATCACACTTAAAACATATAATTCCATCAAAAGTACCCTGCATTCTCAATCAAACAAATTAAAAAATTATATTAAAAAAATAATAAAATATATAACAGAAACATCTAAACTCACTACCATAAAAGAAGCTGTTTGGTAAAAAAATACAGAATTCTTATGAAAGTAATAAATTACCTCATTAATCAATACTTCTACCTTCAAATCAAATCGGAGATTATGAAAATTTCAAGCAAGGTCCCCACAGTGTTTGAGAATTTAAATTCAAATTGGAAATTGAGCATCTAATCTTCTCTAAATTTAAACCTGACATCACATCATGTAGCCAGTGAGAGTGATTAAGCGGAACAATGTCCCTCCCTCTCAGCAACGCTGCCCACCTAGCCTTAAGAGAAATAAAAACTAATACATGCAAATCAGATACCATTAATATTATGCCATTCTCTCCAACAATACCAAATAAGGCAGTTAAAGGATTAGGTTTAAAATTAATTTAAAAAAGTACAAAGGTTGAAAGACTTCGTTCCAGTATTTCTTAAGTGTCTGACATGACCAAAACATATGAATTAATGAAGCATCTCCACTGTTGTATTTATCACAATGAGGAGGTACACCTGCATAAAAACGAGATTGTTTGACATGTGAGGCCGATAGACTACTTTAAATTGTAGCAGAGAATGGCAGGCACATACGGATGAGGTATTAAGCAATTTTAAAATCACATTCTAAGTTTCTTCAGAAATTAAAAGCTGTAGGTCCTCTTCCTAGGCTTCTTTAATTTTATCTAAGAGAGCCTCTCTTATTCCCAAGAACATATCATAAATGTTAGATATCAAACCATTATAGAAAGGTTGTAAGTTAAAAATTACATCAATTAAATTCTTATCAGTCCTCTTAAAAATGTATGTAATTGAGATCGTAAGAAATCTCTAATGTGCAGCTAACAAAAAAAAGTGTATTTGGTTATCCATATTTATCTGAAAGTTGTTCAAAAGCAGCGAGATTGATGTAACTTTTAAAGAATAGTATAGATTAGGCATTAAATGTTTTAAAGATGTATTTGCATTAATCACTACCTAAATAACATTAAATTCAATGAACAATTTTCATTTGTGTGCATTAACCAGGATCCTTCCATGACGTTTTGTGGGCTGGATCTCACTGGCCAATATTGTCAAGTCCAAATTGAATCACTGCTCTTTAAACTACAATAAATCCAGAAAATCTAAGTACAGGTTGGAAATGCTGCACTCATTGAGGTCTGAGGGCAGAGCCCAATCTTGCTGAGGTCCTCCGAGATACAAATCATCCTTTTATTCTCATGAGCTGGTGCACAGTGGTAAATTTCAACACCACTGAGTACATCTGTTGTCCCACCGGGAAATTAGCTTGATTTGCCTGTTAGGTGGGGTGTAAAATGGAGCAGGCTGCAAGACCAGGCTGATGTGGTCCACAATGTGGTTAGGAAGTCTTCATTTTGGAAGGAAGAGTATAAATAGAAGGTGGAGAGAGGGAACAATTTGGAAGTTCTGGTAAAATCACTTGACCTTCTCCTGGCCCACAAGGAGCAGTTATATTTTCGATGAAACTGTCCATGAACACAGGGGCACTTCAAGGCTGTGTGCTTTCTCCACTCCTCTATACCCTGTATAATTATGATTGTGTACTCAAGTTCAGTTCCAACTCAATCTAAAATGTGGATGATGGCACTACCGTTTTTGGCTGAATAACTGCACATGATGAGTCAGAATTCAGGATGGAGATAAGAACCTGACTGGGTGGTGCCAGAACAACAATCTTGCTCTCAACGCCATCGAGATCAAGAAGATTACTATTGATTTTAAAAAGGAAGGGCCAAGGAAACACGCACATGTCCATATTGATGGTATAAAAAGTAGAGGGGGTTAGAACATTCAAGTCACTAGAAGTCCATATTTCAGAAGACCTCTCCATAGAGCCATCACATGGTGGCAACTGTGAAAAAGGTACAGTGCTGTCTCTATTTTCCAAACATTCCTAACATTCTGAGAAGATTTGGCATGTTGTCAAACTTCTACAGACACAGTGGAAATTGTATGACTGGTTATATCACAGCCTCATTTGTAAACTTGATTCTCCGGGAACACAAGAAGGCTTCAGAAGGTAGTAAACATCTGAGATCTCATCCATTGAAGACATCGATGTTAGTTACTGCCTCAAGAAGTCAGTCAACATCATAACGTCATTCTTGTCACAACCTCTTCTCACTGCTTTTGGGCAGAAGGTAGAGAAGCCTGAAGACTAGCACCTCGAGGTTCAAGAACAGTTTCTTTCCAACAGTTATCAGGCTCTTGACCCTCCCCTTGTAACACTAGTCATTAACTGCTCTGACACCATAGCAATATTGCAACGACACTTTATTCATCCACTTGTATAACTGTGATTACTTATTAATGTTTTTCTACTTATTGTCTCATTTTAATTCAAGTTATGTGTACTATTTTAATCTTTTTTTATGGGGAAACTGTTAGGCTGCAGAAAATAAGAACTTTCTTTGTACAATGGCTGTGACAATAAAAATCTGTTATCAGCTTTGCTTCAGCTACCACTTTCCTGAGGTCTGGGAATGCCAGTTCCCCACAAGGAAATCTGCATAGCTGACCTCATTAAACATATTAATATATTTAAACTATCTCCTGGGAGTCGGTTGGTTGCCTGGAAATTCTCCTACCCCAACAAAAACCTGAAATGGGTAGAATGGTGTGAGCTTGCATCATGAACGGGGCAGCATGGTTGGCGTAGCCTTTGCAGCACCAGCAATCAGGACCGACTGGAGTTCAAATCCCGCGCTGCCTGTAAGGAGTTTGTACGTTCTCCCTGATCCTGAGTGGGTTTTCCTTGGGGACTCTAGTTTCCTCCCACTATTGGAAATGTACCAAGGATTGTAGATCAATTGGGTGGCGTGGGCAGAAATAGCTTTTACCGCGCTGTATGTCTAAATTTTAAAAAAATATTTATGCCGAATCTCACAAGGTCAGCAATGTAAAATTTACACCCAATTTCCTTTGCCAAACAGCCCTTTATTATTCAGCTCTCTGCATTTATTTTTGATGCATTGCCATTTGGGGATGAAAATATTTGTAGAATATTGATCCACAAGCATAAGAGAACCATTAGTATTTAACAAGCCTTTGAAACTTGGAAACCATGTAGCCATATTTCAACAGTGGCAAGAATACGAAATACCATTTTCTCTTCTGTCCCTATATCCACCTTTGACCTCTTACCTCCTAGCCTGTACACTTCCCCATGCCCCTTCCTCCCTCCTCTCCTCACCCTTCCCCCACCTTTTTATTCAAGGGCCTGCCTGCTTTATGCTCATACATTGACAACGGGCCCAGGCCCAAAACGTTGGCTACCCATTACTTCCTATAGATGCTGTGTGACCTTCTGAGATTCTCCAGCACTTTTGTGTTTGCATTACATCCCCAGAGTCTGCGGACTTTCCTGTTTAAAACCAACATACAAAAGGATCTGTCACTCATCCTACACCCATCCACTTTTCCTTTGTGTTAATCAAATGGAAAGGTAGCCTGATTTGCTACCATTTGTTGCTTAAGGTCAATTTTATTCACTGTGTTTATCTCTCTTTCACTTTTCTGTCAGAGGACTACAATTAAATCAGTTTGCAGGCCGGGATTCTTTCCTCCAGCATCATCTGAAAGCATGCTGTGGAAAGACATCTGTTTTTGACTTTACACATGTGGTGGGGATGTGAGAATTACTAGGTCAGTATACTTTTTTTATTAGAAGAAAGGTTAAGAGTTTGGAAGCATAAAAATGAAGAAATAAAGTTAAGATGAAGGGAACAGTGAGTGCAATCGTAAATGGCGGTGTGGTGGAACACAGCATTGCATGCATCACATTACCATACTGTACAGGCTGGCCCACCTCCGTCCATGTTCCCAACAAAGGCTGAGTCACCCTAGTCTCTCCCCTTCATACCAGCCTTGGAACCGGGCCAGCATTATGTAAAGACATGCCTGTTGTTTCAGGTCATTAAAGCCGAGTCTGCTTGTGGTTATTGATTGTGCATCAGGCGGCCACTGCCAGAGCTGCTGCTGCTGTGGACCTGTGGAGTGCGAGGAGAGGAGACACAGCGCTCCTCCACGGGGTTCTATTGCTTAGTCCTTCTGCTGACAACTCCTTGCAGGCTTTAAGTGGCTGGTTAAAGGAGCAAGACAATGTTTTAAAATCCTGCAACTGCAGGGTCTGGGCCCAAGCCTGTGTTTGGCAGCAGCCTTGAGGGGTTGCAAACTCATGAGAATGTTGTTTCATCGGGTTGTACTTGTGTAATCAGATGACAATAAACTTGAATTGACTTGACTGGGATCATAATCCTATTGTGAACATTGTTGTGCTTTACCAACCTGTGTACCCTAACAAGTGAGTGGTGTAACCACTTTTCAGGGTCTCTATCCTCCTCACATGTTAACCCACGTGTTTTTGTATCTCATAAGCAAATTTGCTGCAGTAGATTCTCATATTTACAGAACAATATTGATTTATTTATTTGTATTAACGAATACCTGTCCTGCTCATGCATTGTTCGTCTGTATGTGTGTTATGTCTTGTGGTGCGTCTATATGGTTTGCACCGAGGGCCAGAGAATGCTCCTCCTGAGTCACAAATATTCACACCAAATAGTTGAGACGACATCGTGCGCCCCTTTTTCCAACCCATTTGATTGACCATCTGAAAATCATCCCGTTATCATGACTCTTTTCTGTTAGTTAGCCACTCTTTGATCTATGCCACTATCTCACTGTCAAACCTGTGTGCTGTTATTGCGCGCAGTCATCTTTTATGTGGCGCCTTAGTAAATGATAAGAAATCCAAATACAGAGAGTCAATGATATGTGAATGAGTTGGGTTACCAAAACTCTTTTGTATATTGATTTGTATGCAAAGCAGAATATATTCTTAAGGTCATTGTCCAGCGTTATTAACCCAGCTTCGCTTGAAATTACTCATGTAGAGCACATCCTCTTTCATCTGTTCCTTCAAAAGTCCTGAGTCGCTCTACTAATTGAGGTAACTGATCTGCTATTAGTCAGTTACTGCCACCAGTGTCCAGGTGATTGAACTGTACCCTTTGTATATAGTGCTGAACTAAACATGATCTGCCACAGTGAAGATTTTTATTGGATGTTGTCAAATTAAGTCACGCTTAATGTCATCTGATTGTACAAGTACAACTTGCCGAAAATGCATTCTCTGGACCTCGGTGCAAACCATATAGACACACCACAAGACATAACACACATACAGACAAACCGAGCAGGACAGGTATTCGTTAATACAAATAAATAAATCAATATTTCTCTGTAAATATGAGGGTCTCAGATGGTTAGTGTGAGCAGCTCCTTTGCTCATTCAGCATTCTCACTGCCTGTAGGGAGAAGCTTTGTTGTAATCTTTATCCACATGATATGGATGCCTGTACTTCTTAAGGATAGCTGAAGCATAAGGGGACACCTTCTTTCAATCAGATTCAGAATCAGGTTAATCATCATGAACCTGTGTCACGAAATTTGTTGTTTGCAGCAGCGGAATTGTGCATTACAAGTGCTATCAATTAAATTTAAATAATGCACTCTTTAAAAATAAATATATTATCGCAAAAGGTGAGGTAGTGTCTGTGGTTCATTGTCCATTCAGAAATCTGATGGCAGAGGGGAAGAAGCAGTTTTTGTAACGTTGGATGTTCGTCTTCAGGCTCCTGTATCTCTTTCCTAATGGTAACAGTGAGAAGGGGGCATGGCTGGATTGTGAGGTTGAATGTGAGGATTTGTACATTGGGGAGCATCGTTTCAGTCCACTACTATTCTAGTCTGCTTGTTATGTCCAAAAGGAAATTGAACAATTTTTTCAAATGCCATTTCCCTTACATTAAACTACTGAGTTTTCTTGATTGTCTTATGTTTTACATCCTGCTATAGCCTCCTAATGATAGGCCTAGCAATATAATAATAATAATAATAATAATAATTGTTAGGCTAACTAGACTACAGTTTCCAGTTTTCGCTCTTCCTCCTTTACTGAAGGAGTGTTTAATCCAGGTTAGATTGCATGAGCAATCAATTCTGCATGAAATTTATTCCATAAGAAAATTGGTTAAGTCTGCCCATATACAGTTCATATACACATCTCTAGAGTTAGATTGATGCAAATTCTCACAGTGCTTTCTTTATCTTTTAGGGCGAGTTTCAACATTTTTTTGAGGGCAAAACTCATGCTCCCAACGTTCAAGAATGTAATCCCTTTGACTCGGATTTTTTGAATATTTCATTACATTTCTACTGATCTCTGAATATTTTATTTAGCTGGATTGAAAGAGCAGCGATTTCCTGCAGCCTTCAGCAGGAACAAAAGCAATTCTGCATGATTGGCCAGATCAGCATTTCTCAACCTGTGGTTCACTGTCCACTGGTGTTACAGTGGTTTCTTATGGGTGGCCAGTGAAGTGGTGAAGACAGATATTACTGATGCCTTAAAGAAGTAAATTTCAAATCAAGGCTGTAAATTTGATGACAAAAGAAAATAATTATTCTTAAAACTTTTTTTTCCCATCTAAACAAATCAAAACTCCCATCGGTAGCTTGGGAAGGAGCTTGAACTTGCTTGCACCTTCTCTCAAACCCCCACCACTGGCAGCCTGTATTATTCGTGGCCTAGGATAAGTTAAAGAAAACTTACAGTCTGTGGTGAACAGAAGGTAAGAATTGCTGGGCTAGATCATTCTGCCCATTTATCTATTTTCATTCCAAGACAGAGAGGCACCTGATGAGGCACTCACTCTGGAAATCTTGGCAAGGACTTGTGAAATGTACCCTGTGGGAGCTGATGAAATCCCATGTCCTTAAGGACAAGATTTTAATCTGGTTTCATGGTGCTCGATTGCTGTTTGAAAGAAATCTCTTACAAATGACAGGGCTGACGAGTGCTGAGAAACTAATGAGGGGCGCCGGAGCGATCTGCTTAAATGAGCGCCAAAGAGATTAAAAACTGCACCTCCTGCAAGAATTAGACAAATTAGGTAATTCTACAAACAGCCGATAGGTGGCTTCAAAGAGCTGCACTTAATCCAACACTGTGTAGTAAGACCCTACTTTTTGTAGATAATTTGTTTTTCACATCTGTCACCAATATCACTCAAAGGCTTGTGTAAATCACACACCTGCTTGGAATGCCATTGAAACATTAGCTCATCTTGAATTCTTAAATATTTTAAATCTGCTTTAGAAACATAGAACACAGCACAGTATAGGCCCTTCAGCCCTCGATGTTGTGCCAACCTATAAATGCCTACCCCAAAAACACTAAACCCTTCCTTCCCTGTAATCCTTTATTTATCTTTCATCCATGTGCCTGTCTAAGTCTCTTAAATGGCCCTAATGTTTCAGCGTCCACCACTACCCCTGGCAAGTCATTCCAGGCACTCACAACTCTCTATGTATAAAACATATCCTTGCTGCCCCCCTCAATTTTCCTCCCCTCGCTTTGTCCAGATGTCCTCTGATATCGCTATTCCCACACTATGAAAAAGGTACTGGCTGTCCACCCTACCTATGCCTCTCAGAATCTTGTAGACCTCTATTAAGTCACCCCTCATTCTTCTTTGCTCCAGAGAAAAAAATCCTAGCTCTGCTAACCTTGCCTCCTAAGACTTATTTTCCAAACCTGGCAATATCCTGATAAATCTCCTCCTCATCCTCTCCATAGCTTCAATATCCTTCTTATAATGAAGTGATCAGATACCTTCCCTTACTTACCCCTCCTAAAGGATTCATCAAAATTCAGGAAACCATCTCTGAACTCATCATTTCTGGCATGGCCTCCAACCTTTTTGTTTACCAATCCTGTGCCACGCATTTCCACCTCCTACCCAAGATCCACAAACCCAATTGTTCCGGCAGACCAATCAGACCCACATGCTCCTTTCCCACTGAATTGGTCTATGCTTACCTCAACTCTGTTTTGTCCCTCCGATCCAATACCTCCCCACCTACATCTGGGTCACTTCCCACACCCTCCATCACTTCAACAACTTCCAGTTCCATGAACTCGATTGCCTCGTGTTTACCATGGATATCCAATCCCTATACATCTCCACCCCCCACATACTGAAGGCCTCAAAGCCTTTCATTTCTTTCTAGACAATAGAACCAACCAGTCCCCCTCTACCACCATTCTCCTCCTGCTGCAGAACTTGTCCTCGCCCTCAATAATTTCTCCTTTTAATCATATCACTTTCTCTTGGTTAAAGGGGTAGCCATGGGTACCTGCATGGGCCCCAGCTATGCCTGCCTTTTTATTGGTTATGTGGAGCAATCCATGCTACAGGCCTACACAGGCAAAGCTCCTCAGCTCTTCCTCTGCTACATCGATGACTACTTTGGTGCTGCCACATGTACCCATGATGAGCTTGTTGACGTCATCCACTTTGCTGTCAACTTACTGACCTCATATTGACTTGGTCCATCTCCAGCAACACTCTCCTCAATCTTGGTGTCTCCATCTCAGAAGATAAACTCTCAACAGACATCTTCTATAAACCCACCAACTCTCAGAGCTACCTCAACTACACCTCTTCCCAATTCCTCCATCTCCATCGCATCTGCACCCAGGATGAGAACTTCCATGCCAGATCATCAGAGATGTTCTCCTTCTTCCGAGTTGATGATGGATTTCTCTCTGCCACCATCAACTCAGCATATTGCAAACACAACTGCCCTGGCTCCCTCTGCCCCCATATGCAACAAGGACAGGATCCCTCTTTTCCTCACCTACCATCCCACCAGCCTCCACATCCAATACATCCTCCTCTGCCATTTCTGCTACCTACTATGTGATCTCACCACTAGACACATATTCCCATCTCCTCCCCATTCCATCTTCTGCAGGAACCGCTTCCTCCGTGACTCTCTTGTCCATTCTCCATCCCCACCAATGTCCCATTAGAATCTACACTTGTGACCATAGGATATGCTCCACTTGTGCCCACACCTCCTCCTTCAGCACCATTCAGGGCCTCAAACAGTCCTTCCAAGTGTAGCAATATTATGAATATGCAAGTATCATCTATTGCATCCAGTGCTCCTGTTGTGGTCTCCTGTACATCAGAGAGACTGGATACAGACTGGGAGATCACTTTGCTGAGCACCTTGTCTCTGACCACTACAATAGCATGGATCTCCCAGTGGTCACCCATTTCAATTCTTCATCCCATTCCCACGCTGAAATGTCAGTCAATGGTCTAGTGAAATGCCTGACTGAGACCACCCACAAATTGGAAGAACAATACCTCATCTTCCGACTGGGCACCCTCCAACCAGATGGCATTAATATCGAATTTTCTGTCTTTTGTTAACATTCCCCCCCCCCCTACTCCTTCCCCATTGTCTCTCCATTCCCTGTTTCCTTTTGCTCAGATATGATACATTCTTACCATGTCCCTTATCATATCCAATTAACACCTTTTGTTGGTCTGGATTTCTCCCCCATAGTTTGAATTCTGAGACTCTCTGAGGCTTCCTGCTACGGGTAACATTGGCAGTATATCTTCATGCTAGAGAAGACCAGCTGAGTTCCTCCACCATTTTGGTGTGTTTTTGCTACAATCACAGCATCTCCAGACTTTTGCATTTCAATAAACTCAGCATCAAACAGTAGCAAAGGTAAGGATACATATCCAATGTTTCAGGCTTGAGCCCTTCATCAAGGTATGAGCAAAATGTAGGCAGGCACTCAAAAAAACCCAATATTCGATCACAGTGTCTGCAGAATTCCATGTTTTGTTGCTTTTTCTTCTGACACTTGCCTACATTTTGCTCACACCTTGATGAAGGGCACAAGCCTGAGAAGTTGGTTATATCTTTATCTTTGCTGTTTGACCTGCTGAATGTCTCCAGCATTTTTAAAAAAGCTTTTATTGAGGTGTAGACATGGTTAATAAATTCCCTTCACATTACCAACCCTCTTTGGAAGCAGGAAAACTTACCAGGAATGCTGCACTTGGGAGCATTTCCCAAGATTTACCTGGTTAATTGTCAGCCTGGAATCCAGTGGTGACAATGGCAGAGTAGGTTGGGCTTTCACTCCGCCAGAAGGTGATTAGTGAGTTAACTCAGCCGGGCTCTGGCACTTGCCCCAAGCAAGTGTCAGAGCCCAGTTGGATTTAACTCGCCCTGCCAGGTTGGGACATTTCACACCACATGATTACCGGGAACGGACCCACTAAATTAGCCGGTTAACCCACATGGGATTGGCGGTGTGAAAGGGGCTATTAGGAAAACATTATGTGACTTGCCAGTTTTGATCAAAAGCAGGTCCTCCTGAACAATTTCTAACCCTGAAGATTCTCGGTTGCTGTCTGCTGTAGTGTGGCTCCGAAAGGCAGACAGTGCTGCTCGTTGATCAGTGGGGGAAAATGCCAATGAGAAAATATCAGTGATACTTGTAAGGCAGTGAGGAAAAATTAACTCAACTTTAATTTTGTATACCTTCTAAACCATTTCATGGCTGCACTGTTCTCTGAAGAAACAAGCTAAACAATTAAATCCAAACCCTTTTCCTATACCCCCATATTCAGCCTTGATAATATTGGGTGATAGGCGTCCAATAAAATGATAAATATTTGGGACAATATTAAGTCAAATGAAAGGCATTTATTTCCTGTACTATGTAGTAGGTGAATGTTGACTGCTTTATTTGGCACGCTGCATATTCTTGGTGAATGTGCGTTGTTTCAGATGTGTGACACTTAACCTACTGTTCCTTCTATGTGATCCCCTTGTGAATGGATTGAGTATATTGGCTGGCTGCAGGATTTAAATGACAGTCTGCTGGGAATCTTCTTGCTGTGCTCTGCATGCAATTTAGCTGCAACCAAGTCTCTGGTGACTGATTGTTCCTGCCACTTTTAAGAGCCCTTCTCTCCTGCCTGATGTGCCAGATGTGTTTGCTGAAAGGGCAACAGCTTTTTAATCTGTGTGTCAGCTCTGAGTCCTTACAACTCCATGGTGGAGAAGCAGTTTTGTCGTTCGACAAAGAACTATCAGGTTTTTTACATAAATTTCAGGTACCAGGCAGTTCAGTTGCAACACATTTCTGATAAAAGGGATCAATTTTCTTCCTTTAATAGATTATAAATACCCAAAATGTTTACCAGCAACATAATGATATAAAAAGTTAAAAATGCTAAAAAAGATACCACAGTCAGCAATAAACATCTGGACAACTAAAGATTAGCACACAAGTCATAAGGAAAGTGAAGAGGGATGGTGAGATCTTCATTGGAGTGGTGGAGGGTTTTTGAATGTTGAGGATGGAAAGGGTCTCAAAAAATGTTTTCAGATTATAGAGGTATTTTAGTATTTGAGCAATAACAGATTTTGAAGATGGTTTCAAGAAGCTAATGCATAATTTACAAGTTTCCACAATTCAGAACCGGGGTGGTGGGGGTGGGGGGGAATGAAGTATGTTATCCAACAAGTTAAACAGCTGATATTCTTGCAAAATATCCCCACAATAAAGAGGCATGAATTGACTGTGTTGTTTTATTGGTGGTCAGGTGGCCTGAACTCTCATTAGTTCTTTACTGGAGTCAAGTTTTTGTACTGGGTCATAAACTGGGTGGCATGCCTCAGTTTCAACTTCCCTGTCAAGACTGTTCAGGAATTGATCAGGCATTTTAAACTTGATCATTTTAATTTTTTTTAAGAGATGGGTTTAATTTTAAATAAGTACACGTTGGTAACGTACTTAATGAATTCTTGGGAAGTACACAGAATATAGAACGCTACAGCAGAGTACAGGCACTTCTGCAATCGATGTGGCGTCGACCCATATATTCCTTAAACAAATGTACTAGACTCTTCCTACCCCATAATCATCTATTTTTCATCCATCTATGTGCCTGTCGAAGTCTCTTAAAAGACCGTAATGTTTCAGCCTCAACTGCTATCCATGACAAGGCATTCCAGACACCCACAACTCTCTATGTAAAAAATTTACCCCTGATGTCTCCCCTAAACTTTCCTCCTTTAACTTTGTACATACGTCCCCTGGTGTTTGGTGATCCTGCCCTAGGAAAGAGGCCCTGGTTGTCAACCCTATCTATGCCTCTCATAATTCTGTAGACCTCCATCAAGTCTCCTCTTATTCTTTAACACTCCAAAGAGAAAAAGTCCCAGCTCTACTAACCTTGCCTCATAAGACTTATTTTCCAATCCAGGTAACATCCTGATAGATCTCCTCTGCACCCTCTCCATAGTTTTGACACCCTTCCTATAATGAGATGACCAGAACTGAACATAATACTCTGTGTGGTCTCACCAGAGATTGGTAGAGTTGCAACAAGACCTCTCCATTCTTGAACTCAATCCCCTTATTAATGAAGCCCAGCATCCCATAGGACTTCTTAACTATCCTATCAACCTGTGCAGTGACATTAATGGATGTTTGGATTTGGACCCAAAGGTCCCTCTGTTTATTCACACTCTTAAGTAACTGACCATTAACCCTGTACTGAGCCTTCTGGTTTGTCCTTCCAAAATGAATCACTTCACACTTATCTGGATTGAACTCCATCTGTCACTTCTCTGCCCAAATTTGCATCCTGCCTATATCCTGTTGAAACCTTTGACAACCTTCAACTCCATCCATAACTCCACCAACATTCATATCATCTGCAAACTTACTGATTCATCCTTCCACCTCTTCATCCAATTCATTTATAAAAAAATCACAAAGAGCAGGGGTCCCAGAACAGATCCTTAGTCACTAGTCACTGACCTCCAAGCAGAATACTTTCCTTCTACTACTACTTTCTGCTTTCTACCTGCAAGCCAATTTTTAAATCCACATATTCAAGGTTCCTTGGATCCCAGGCCTCATGACTTTCTGAACAAGTCTCTCATGGGGGACCTTATCAAATGTCTTGCTAAAATCCATGTAGACCACATCTACCACCCTAGCCTCATCAATTTCTTTTGTTACCTCCTCAAAAAATTCAATTAGGCTTGTGAGGCACGACCTCCCTTCATAAAGTCACCCTGACTATCCTTGAGTAGACTGCATTTCTCCAAATGCCCATAGATCCTATCCTTAAGAATCCTCTCCAATAGTTTGCACACCACTGACGTAAAACTCACCGGTCTATAATTCCCAGGATTCTCCCTATTACCCTTTTTAAACAAGGGGTTTACAATTGCCATTCTCCAATCCTCCGGCACCACACCTGTGACCAAAGAGGACTCAAACATCATAGCTACTACTCCAGTTATCTCTTCCCTCATTTCCCACAGAAGCCTGGGGTATATCGCATCCAACCCTGGGGACTTACCAATCTTGATGTTTTAAGAAGTTCCAACACTTCCTCTTCCTTAAACTCCACATTGTCCAGTGCACAAGTCTGTTCTATTCTGAACTCACACTGATCAAGGTCCTTTTCTCTTGTGAATAGTGAAGCAAAGTATTAATTTACGACCCCCCCCCCAACCTTCTCCACCTCCAGGCAACTGTTCTCTCCTTTATCTTTTAGTGGCCTCACCTTCATTCTTGTCATTCTTCTATTCTTCACATAGGCATAGAACACCTTGGGGTTCTCCTTAATCCTACATGCCAAGGCTTTCTCATGCCCCCTTTGAGCTCTCCTAAGTCCTTTCGTAAGATCCTTCCTGGCTACCATATACTTTGCATGACCGTTCCTGTTTCCTGCTTCTTATATCTAATGTATGCTTCCTTCTTCCTCTTGACTAGCCACCTCACCTGGTTTATCAACCACAGTTCCCATTTCCTACCATCTTTTCCCTGAACCAGTGGGACAAACCTATCCTGAACCCAACACGTGGTCCCTAAACTTCCTCCACATTAGTTCTGTGCTTACACCCTTAAATATCTGTTTCAAATTTACTCTGACTAATTCCTGCTTCATCCCATCACAATTAGCCCTTCCTGAATTAAATACTTTCCCATTTTGTCTGCTTTTATCCTTATCCATAGCTGTGCTAAAGCTGAGTGAGATTTGGTCACTCTTACCAAAGTGCTCCCACCTGACCCAGGTTCATTACCCAGAAAGAGATCCAGTATGACCTCTCCCCTCATTGGCTGGTCCACATACTCTGTCAGGAATCCTTCTTGAATACACCTAACAAATTCATCCCATCTCTCCCTTTTGCGGTAAGGAGGTGCCAGTTAATATTGGGAAATTTGAAATCACCCATAACAACAACCCCGTATTTCCTGCACCATTCCAAAATTTGCCTGCTTATCTGCTCCTCCATGTCCAGAGGGCTATATGGGGACCTGTAGACTACTCCCAACACAGTGATTGCTCCCTTCCTATTTCTGACTTCCACCCATTCACCTCAGTGGACACTCCCTCTGCAGCCTCTTCCCTTTCTATAGCCGTGATACCATATCTGACCAGTAATACTACTCCACACCCACTTGTACCTCCCATCTTATTCCTTTTAAAACAACTAAACCCTGGTACCTGTATCAGCCAATCCTACCCTTCCTCCAGCCAAGTTTCTGTAACAGCTACAAATCATAGTTCCACATACTGATGCATGCTCGAAGTTCATCCACTTTATTCCTAATACTCCTAGAGTTGCAATAGACATGTCCCCTGACAGTCCTTCTTCACAAACTCACATCACATAGCATCATGCTTTTGACCTTCTGCCCTATTCTTGCACTCATTTTCTGGTTGCCACCCCTGCCAAACTAGTGTAAAACCTTCCCCAACAGCTCTAGCAAACCTGCCCACCAGGATATTGGTCCCTTTCCAGTTCAGGTGCAGCCCGTCCTTTTTGTACAGGTCAGACCTTCCCCAGAAATGATCCCAATGATCCACAATTCTGAACCCCTAACCCCTGTACCAAATCTTCAACCACACATTAATCTGCTACAACTTCTTATTCCTACCCTCTTTGGCGTTTGGCAGAGGCAGCAATCGTGAGATTAACACACTTGAGGACCTTTTTTTTTACTTCTTTCCTTACTCCCTATACTCCTTCTTTAAGACCTCATCATTACTTCTATCCATGTCATTGCTTCCCACGTGGACCATGACATCTGGCTGCTCCTCATCCCTTCACCCCATCAACTTGCATAGCATGCTTCTATCCTCAGTCATTTCAGGAAGTCAGGCACCCATACCTGGAGTAATAGTGCCATATTCTGACTATTCAACATTTCGAATAATGTTCATCTTCATCTTATCCCATGTAATGTAGTCCTCAGGGACTAATTTTTATGGGCAGAAGAAAAGCATGTAGTATTTGTTGCTGCAACTATTTTTCTGGCTCATTTACATTTTCCAGTTCTTAAAAGTGCATTATATTAGATTAACTTGGAGTAAAATATTCATGTTTATATTTGACCATGCAGCTGAAGGCTTCTTAAACTCACATATTAATCAATTTTTGAATGTTAAGAATCTTCACATCAGCACTAAACATAAGTAATTAGTGTGTTGGCATTTTCAATTGACAACATGCTCTGTTTGACCAAGCCTTTTTGTTTTCTAGTAAGGAAAACAATGAAAAAAAATGGCACCGAGTACTTGACTGGAAAGAAGTACCGGACCTAAACAAAGGTATTTTATTAGCCAAGTCAGATGCAAGTTGCTGAAGAACTTGGTGAAAGTACCAGAACAGAGAGCTTTTAGCTAAAATGTACTAGATCATAAGAACACAAAATGTAGGAGCAGAATTAGGCTATTTGGCCATCGAATCTGCTCGACTATTTGAATTATGGCTGTAGTAAACCACTGTTATGCCATGATCGGCTGCTGCCAGCTGGACACGCTTCCTGAGACTGATCCTACCCATAGCCTCTTGCATGCTTCCCCTTTCTCTTTGCTTCGATCAGTCAATGAGGTTGATGGTTGTTCCAGTCATTAGTTAATAAAAGCCTGATAGTTTCAAAACTTCAATCTTTTATGATTATTGATGGTACATCAATAGCTAATGTATTTTTCCTCTCCACCCCTTCTCCCTGCAATTTGACACACTACATACAAACCTATCAATTTCCATTTTAAGTACACCCAAATGACTGCATCTAAAGCCATCTATAGAAATGAATTCCATGTATGCATCACCCTCTGGCTGAAGAAATTTCTCCACATATCAATTCTAAAAGGGTGCTCTTTTATTCTGAGACTGCAACCGTAGTTCGAGCTCTCCCACTACTGGAAACATCTTTTCCATGTTCATTCTAACTACCCCTTTCAATAATTGGTAAATTTCAAAGAGTTTCCCCCCACTTCAGTGAATACAGGTTCAAAACCATCAAATGCTCCTCAGATATTAATCTTCCAATTCCAGGGAGCATGGTTGAAAAATCTTCTCTGGACCCTCTCCAAAACCAGAACATCCTTTCTTAGACTCAACACCAACCCCCTATGGAATTCCAGCAATCACTGGCTGCCAACCAGAAAAGGCACCATTTATTCCGACTCTTTGCCAATCTTCTGCCCATGGCCAAACCATTCCAGGAGTACCACACGCGTTTAGCAGTCTTACGTGCAGCACATTGTCAAAAGCTCTCTGAAAATCCAAATAAACATCATCCACTGACTCTCCTTTGTCTGGCCTACTTGTAAATTCTGTCCTTTTCACATTGGTTGACCAGTAAATTGGCAGTTCAACGAACTGGGTCAAATTAGCATTTTTGCCATTCACACTGGACCAATATTAACCAGTTCTCTGCACCCTTTCACACTCACTACCCAGCATCTCAGAGCAAAGGGGCACCTATCCTCCAGCAGTAACGTCCTGCATGCCCTCTGTCCCTTTCACACTGGGCTAACCGGTACACAGATTCAAAACCAATCGCTGATGATACACCCTCCCTAGGCGATTAATCCCTGGGGCGATCTGATGCCTGTGTGCCGGTTTGCGAGCGTTTACACTGGCATGTTAACTGGCAGATTAGCTGTTGATTACTGGGTTAAAGTGCCAGTGTGAATGGGGATGAATTCCTCAAAGAATTCTAACAGATTTTTCAGGCTGGATCTCCCCCGAAGGAAACCATATTGAGGTTTTAGTTTTTTTTCTCCAGAAAAAACGTAATAAAAATATGTAGGGTGACTGTAGAATCTGTCTGGATATGATTCCACACATGGAGTTAGTTGAAAGCTAGAATCCATACATATAAGCATCACCCAAAATTCCATTAGTGACTCAAGAAAAAAAAAATCCTTTACTCAAGATGGTTACATGTGAAATTCAGAACCACATGGATTGAATAAGGTGAGTGACAAAATGTGTTTTAAGGGAATCTAGCTAAGTCCATGAGGGAGACAAAAGGGCATTACCTTGAAGGGTGAGGTGATGTTCATATTAGGGCACATATAATCTCATTGACCAATCAGAATAAATGACACATTTCTTTGTGATCCCAGTAATTACTGAGAATGAAAATATTACACCGAAGTCTTGCAATGCTCCATATGTATTTCCTTGTAGAGAAACAAGCCTTTTCTCAGCTAGTGAGGTTTGAGGATTTTTTTTTTCTCTTCGCTGTAGTTTAATTTGGGTCGGAATGAAAAGATACTGGCTAGAATTGCTATCTACAATAATTCAATAGATATAGTTCTTTTTTTCAGTTTTCAGGATCTTGGCATCACCGACAAGACCAGAATTTATTTCCTAACCTGAAATGTCCATGAGAAGCTGGTGATAAGAGTTAGAGGTCGGTGTAGCGCTTTACAGCATCAATGATCCGGGTTTGAATCTGGCGCTCTCTGTAAAGATAACATCAAGTTAGGTAAGTGGTTTCTACTGGTGGGGAAGACTAGAACTGGGAGACATAGCCTGAAGATCCAGGGTAGTAAGATTCAGGACGGAGATGAGGAGGAACTGCTTTTCCCACAGGGTGGTGAATCCATGGAATTCACTTTTCATTGAAGCAGTGGTGGCTACCTCAGTGAATATATTTAAGACAAGGATTGATAGATTTTTACATAGGAAGGGAATTAAGGGATATAGGGAAAAGGCAGGTGGTTGGAGGTAAGCCTATCATTAGATCAGCCATGAATGGCAGAGCAGGCTTGACAGGCCAGACGGCCTACTCCTGCTCTTATATCTCCTTATCTAAGAGTTTGCACATCCTCTCCGTTATGTTCATTAGTTTTCTCTGGCTTCCTCCCACTCTCAAAAATCTTCTACGCTCCAGAGAAAAAAGCCCTAGTCTGCACAATCTTTCCCTGTAACTCAAACCTTGAAATCCTGTCAACATTTTCACAAGAATGTTGACAGGATTTCAAGGTTTGAGTTACAGGGAAAGGTTGTGCAGACTAGGGCTTTTTTCTCTGGAGCATAGAAGAATGAGGGGGGACTTGATAGAGGTGTTAAAGATTTTAAAAGGGACAGACTGAGTAAATGTGGATAGGCTTTTTAAATTAAGAGTGGGGGAGATTCAAACTAGAGGGCATGGTTTAAGATTGAAGGGGGAAAATTATAAGGGGATCATGAGGGGGAAATTTCTTTACGCAAAGGGTGGTAGGGATGTGGAATGAGCTTCCGGCAGACGTGGTTGAGGCGGGATCATTGTTACATTTAAGGAAAGACTAGATAGTTACATGGATAGGAGAGGACTGGAGGGGTATGGACCGGGTGCTGGTCAGTGGGACTAGGAGGGTGGGGATTTGTTACGGCATGGACTAGTAGGGCCGAACTGGCCTGTTCTGTGTTGTAACTGGTTAAATGGTTATATAGTATGAAGTGGGTAGATTCATTGGGTGTAATTGGGTGGCAAGGGTTTCATGGACCGGAAGGGCCTTCTAACGTGCAGTATTGTTAACATTTTAAAAATAAAATTAAACAATCTTTAAGTGCTGTGGTCCTTCAGGTGAAAGTTTTCTTGTTAACATTTTAAAAATAAAATTAAACAATCTTTAAGTGCTGTTGTCCTTCAGGTGAAGGTTTTCCAATAATGCTGTTGGAGAGGGAATTTTAACATTAGACCTACCAGTGAGGGAGAACCAATTATAGTATTTCTTAGTCAGAATGGTGTGCAGCTTCAGGTGATGTTCCTATGCCACTTGCTGCCCTTGTTGTCCTTGGCAGTAGAGGTTACAGATTTGCTGGGTGCTGCTGGAATAGCCACGGTGAGTAACTGCAATGAATTTGTGAAGGGCACATTCTGCAGTAACTCAGCATTGATAGTGGAGAGATGAATTGGTCAGGATAACTGATGGGGCTCCAATTCAGGGGTTACTGTGTCCTGGATGGTGATAGTTGTTGAAATGCATTCAGTCGGGCTAGTGAAGTGTATTCTATTACATTTCTGATTTGGGGTGTCAGAAGCCGTGGCATTCAACATAAGTTGCCTGTTCTTAGCACCACAATATTGTGGCTGGTCCAATTGAATGGTGGTCGCAGAATGTTAATGCTGGAGGTTTTGGCTTAAGGTGGTTGAGTTTCTTGTTGGATGTGGTCATTAGTTAGCACTTTCATGGCATGAGAATTAATTGGTGTCCATCAATATATATCTGATTGCTGTACTATTATCCACAGGCATGGTTCATTTGCTGAGGAACTGAATTGGAATTGAACATTATGCAATCATCAACAAATAATCCCACTTGCCACTTTGATGAACACCTGCATTGACATGCTGGGATTATGATGATTGACCTCCAATAACTACAACCCTCTTCCTTTGACCTCAACCATTCGAGTGATCTCCCCTTGATACCCAATGGCCTCAATTTTACATGGGCACCTTGATGCCACACTTGGGCAAAAGATGCTTTGAAGTCAAAGTGTTCATTATCACTTTTCCTCTGAAATTCAACTCTTTGGTCCATGTTGGGCCAAGAATTTAAGGTCTGGATGTCAGCAATCCTACTAATACCCAAAATGGGTAACAGGGAGCAGGGCTGTTGGTGAGCAAGCATTGTTTGTGTATTATACATGCAGTGCCTTGCATTATCAAGACCAGTTCTGGAAGGCTATTGGTGGTTTTGGAATCATGTCCTATCATGCTAGCATATTCAGAAAGGAGGAATAAATGTTCTTTTGGAAATAATAATGGAGGCAGATGAGTAAAGAGATTTTATACACGCTTAAATAAAATTAATATATTTGCATTATTGCTCAGATTAGTCCAGCAGTAAAAGATTATTTCCATTCTTTTCAATCATAAATTAAATGTTAAACTAAAAGATTAGTTGGTGAACAGCCTAGGAACCAAATGATAAAATTGCATTTTGAAAGCACGGTGTCAAAGAGCATTAAAAATTTCCCATGGGGATCAAATGTTCTGGTCTCTGGTGGTACATCTGGAGCGCAAGACTACATTGAAATGCAAATTGGCATTAAAGACAGCTGTGATGAATCCGTCTTCCTGACTATATAGTGCAGTATAGTCGTAGTTTATATTAGGAAGTTTAATTAAGCAAGGTATTAGTGGTGACAAATTAAGACATTCTGACCAAAATTATCCACAGATAAGATATAATAATTGATCTGTGGTCACAATCTTATCTTAACTCTTTGGAAAGGTCTTCATTTCTAATCTTCTCACATCAAAGCAGATTTAGCTGGCTATAATATGGATCCATGTTCATAATTTCCTTGCATCTTTGAATGAGAGGAGGGACCAATAGAAATTACCTTCAATGTTATGATTGGTAAAAGTGCAATATTAATGTAGGCAATTTGCTAAATTATTAGTTCTCAGAACCAAAACTAAATATCAGTGTGTTCATGGATAAAATAAGAGGCAGGTGGGACAGAATTCAGTCAACTGCATCACAACTGTATATGTATTCTACAATAATAGCTTTCAAGCCATTTTCTCAGAAATATATGCAATAAAAATACATTTTAAATCCTCAGTTACTGACTGTAGGACCACTTATCATAGAAACATAGAAGATAGGAGCAGGAGTAGGTGATCCAGGCCTTCGAGACTGCTCCGCCATTTAATGAGATCATGGCTGATCTTAAAGTTCAGTACCCTGTCCCCGCCTTCTCTCCATAACATTTAATACCCTTATACTGAAGAAATATATCTAATTCCCTCTTAAATATATTCAATGAACCTGCCTCTACTGCACTCTGTGGCAATGAATTCCACAGATTCACCACCCTCTGGGTAAAGAAATTCCTCCTCATCTCGGTCCTAAATGGTTTGCCTATTATCCTCGAATCATGGCCCCGGGTTCTGGACTCCCCCACCATTGGAAACATCCGTTTCGCATCCATTCTGTCCAGTCCTGCCAGAATTTTATATGTCTCGATGAGATCCCCTCTCAATCTTCTAAACTCCAGCGAGTACAATCCCAAATTGCGCAATCTTTCCTCATAAGTTATTCCTGCCATTCCAGGTATCAGCCTGGTGAATCGCCTCTGCACTCCCTCCATTGCAAAAACATCCTTCCTTAGATAAGGTGACCAAAACTGCACACAATACTCCAGGTGGGGTCTCACCAAGGCCCTGTACAGCTGCAGTAAGGTATCCTTGTCCCTATATCCAAACCCTCTTGATATGAAGGCCAACATACCATTTGCCTTTTTAACCACCTGCTGTACCTGCATGGTCACCTTCAGTGACTGGTGCACAAGAACCCCTAGGTCTCTCTGCACTTCCAATCTATTGCCATTCAAATAGTAATCTGCCCTCCGGTTTGTATTATCAAAGTGGATAACCTCACATTTATCCATATTGTAGTGCATTTGCCAATTATCTGCCCAGTCCCCCAATTTATCCAAATCACACTGGAGCTTCCTGACCCCCTTTTCAGGCACACAACCCCTCCTAGCTTAGTGTCATCTGCAAATTTGGAGATATTACATCCAATACCCTCATCAAGATCATTAATGTAAACTGTGAACAGCTGGGGTCCCAGTACAGATCCCTGTGGCACCCCACTAGTCACCGCCTCCCACTCAGAAAACGAGCCATTTATCCCAACTCTCTGTCTTCTATCTGCCAGCCAGTTCTCAATCCACATCAATACCTTGCCCCAAATCCCATGAGCCTTGATTTTGCATGCCAGTCGGACCTTATCGAAGGTCTTTTGGAAGTCCAGGTACACCACATCCACTGGCTCTCCCCCATCTATTTTATCTGTTACCATCTCAAAGAATTCCACTAGATTTGTCAAGCACGATTTACCTTTTGTAAATCCATGTTGACTCTGTCCGATTCCTTCTCTGCTAGTCATATGCTCCGCTATTACATCCTTAATAATGGATTCCATCATTTTGCCCACTACTGATGTAAGGCTCACCGGCCTATAATTCCCCACTTTTTCTCTACCCCCCTTTTTAAATAGTGGGGTAACATTAGCTACCCTCCAATCCATGAGTACTGATCCGGAGTCTAACGAGTTCTGGAAAATAATTCTTAAAGCATCTGGTATCTGAATGTCCACTTCCTTAAGTACCCTAGGATGTAGATTATCAGGTCCTTCGGATTTATCGGCCTTCAATCCCTTCAATTTCCCTAAGACCATGTCCTTAGAGATACTAATTTCTTTCAGTTCCTCCCTTGCATTAGTCTCTATGTTTCCCAACATCCTTGGGAGGTTATTTGTATACTCTCTTGTAAAAACAGAACTAAAGTAAGAATTTAATTGGTCTGCCATTTCCTTATTCCCCATTATATATTCCCCTGAATCTGACTGCAAGGAACCTACTCTGGATTTCACCAATCTTTTCCTCTTGGCATATCTATAAAAGCTTTTGCAGTCGGTTTTTATATTTGCCGCAAGCTTACTTTCGTAACTTATTTTTGCTCTCTTGATTAATCCCTTTGTCCTCCTTTGCTGCATCTTGAACTGCTCCCAGTCTTCGGTTGTGGTACTTTTTTTTGGCCAATTGATATGGTCTCTCTTTGGACCCGATGCTGTCTCTAATTTTTCTTGTTATCACCTTTTTTGGTTTATAGTTATGCCAAACCGGTATAAACGATTTCTGCAATTCTTCCATTAGATCTGTGAATGCTTTCCATTGTCTATCCACCGTCAACCCCCCCACAAACACCACCCAATCAATCTTACTCAACTACCGTCTCATACCATCATAATTCCCTTTATTTAAATTCAGGACCTTAGTCTCGGTTTTAATTTCTTCACTCTCCATGTCGAGTGAGAATTCGATCATATTGTGATCGCTCCTTTCCAAAGGGCCTCGTACAACAAGATTGCTGATTAGCTTCTTTTCATTCCATAATACGCAGTCTAAAATGGCCTGCTCCCGAGTTGGTTCCTCGACATATTGGTCTAGATAACCGTCCCATAAACATTCAAGGAATTCTTCCTCCTCAGTATTTTTACTAATTTGGCTAGTCCAATCTATATGTAAATTAAAATCTCCCATGATGACAGCTGTTCCCTTATTGCACGCTTCTCTAATTTCTCTTTTTATGCCTTCCCTCACCTCTACATTACTATTTGGAGGCCTATATACCACCCCCATTTTCGTTTTCCGCCCCTTGCTATTCCTCAGTTCTACCCATATAGATTCCGCATCTTCTGAGTTAATATCCTTCCTGTCAATCGTGTCGGTCCCTTCTCTCACCATCTTCTCCCACCCCCTTTTCTTTCTTGCCGATCCCTCCTAAATATGGTATACCCTGGGATGTTAAGTTCCCAGGCTTGCCCACCTTGCAACCATGTTTCTGTAATCCCAATCAAATCGTATTTGTTTGTCTCAATTTCCACAGCCAATTCATCTACCTTGTTCCAAATGCTTCTTGCATTAAGATATAAAGCCTTCAGATTTGCTCTTTTCACCCTCCTTGCTATTTCTGATTTTTTACTTTCGCTGCCTAACCTAACTTTTCCTGTTTAATCATACAGTAGGTTCACTTATCATATAATCCTCAGAATCATGCTCTAATCTCCTACTTCATCTTCACACTGTGATCTTCACAGTGCGATGTAAAAAGTCATCTGTAATTTTTCTTCAACAGGGAAATAAAGTGATAAAGACTAAATATCATTTTATCTATGACATTAATCCACACATATTCTGTGCCAAAGGTACTGAGAAATCCTTATTATAGGTGGACATTGCGATCAAACCATATTGTCCTTACCACCAAACTCAAAGAAAAGCTTGGGTTTCAATTTAATCATATAAAATAAGAGGTTCAGGCTTGGATTGCAGAAGGAATACAAAGATGCGAACTGTGTTAAGTCAGCTTGTTCGATTTTGCTCGGAAGAGCATGCATGATCATTTATGGACCAGATCATACAAGCTTGCATTTGCACTCCACTATGAGATCCTTGCATCCATGCCCATCTTCTGCAGCCACACAAGTCTGCTAAGCTGAAAAACATGCTGCGGCGGCAGCCACATGTGAAACAGTCATCCACAAATGGCTTCAAGTGGTGGATCAGTGGCTCTGCCTTTTGAATAAGGCCCTTTTAACTAAATCACTGAGAATCCAATTAAAAAAAACAGTCAAATTGATTTAAGTAATAAAAATGATGAAAATTTAAAGATGTTTGCCTGTTGTAAATTAATTAAACACATTAATATTAATGAAAATTTAAAAATTAAATCACTTACTTTTACCATTCAGATCAGTAACCATTCAAATGAATGAGGCCGCACCTTCTTGAATACTTAATCTGACAATGGGCACAGGATCTGATGCATAGGTGCCTGATCTCCAGTGTATCCTATATCTCTTCCCTGCAAAGTATTGGCTTGGAGGTCAGGACATGCTGACTTGTAAGGAGCACCTTATCAGCAATCCCTTTTTACCTGTTTCATCCTGATATTTCCAGAGTGCCTAATTCAAATCTATCAAAGTTAACTTAAACACCAGCTCACAAAGATATTATTAAAACTATACCAAAGTTTAAACACTTTTTTATTCTGTCCTAACTATGGTTGTTTGCTTTCTTGTCCTATAAACACCATACAGTTCAAATGTAACTCTTCAAAGAAAAACCAACTGTGCTGAAACATGCATTGAATTCGAAAACTACAGAGAACAGAGAAGAGATGTTTAAAAAAATACATTCCAGTCACACCCACCTTTCCTAATTTTCCTTTCTCGGTTTTGTCTCCTTTCCTTTTCCCTGAGGACTCGAGCGATTGATACTCTAATCCAATGATTGCATTACAGTCATCTCATCTTCGAATGTTTCCTCATCATTAGTAGTTACCCTATGGTTAAATTCACAGCTCACTTCTTAACACAGCCCTTGAGATTTAAAGTTCTGGGCTTTAGACAATATTTAAAATAAAATTGAAATCTTGGCATGCAACTCCTTTGTACTTCCTGATAATTATTTTTTTTAAATTAATTTGATGTATAGTACACTAGTCCCATCTAAGTCTATATTATAATCAGCTACATTAACAATGAACTGAAACCTGCCACATCAACAGACAGCAACTAACTGAGCAGTGAAATAAAGTAAATATATTTGACTCGTTTTAATATGATGACTAAGGGCAATATTCATGCTCAAAGAGGGAAGGAGATAACGCGCCTGATGTAAGTCACAGCCCATTTCTAGACAGTCAGCAAGTGCGGCGATGCCCTGAATGTAGGTGGAATTCCCAAGTGCAAAATTAGCATCTCATAAACTTCAATCCTGTGGAAATGCCAACCTATGGTCGTACGGTACATCAAATCCATCACTTGGCATTTTCTGCTGTCTAATGTCATCAAGTAAACATAAGCATTGAAGGTTAATATAGGGCAAGTAACAACAAGCTTGTGATCTATTATCACAGCTTTTAACCTCATTACCAACTATTAGTTAATGGACTGGAGGGTGTCAGGCAATAAACTAAATTAACTGATTTTTACTGAATTCTAATGCCACTTCAAATGGAGTCTGATCAATATGATTTTGTTTGGTTCCTGCATGACAATTCTGAAATGCAACCTTACGATCTATCAAGAACAACAAAAAAAATGATCTTCAATAGATGCATGGCAGACAAATGATAAAAAAGGAAAAGAAAAAAAAAGAATGAATACACAAGTTGACAGTGTTTTAAAAAAAAAGAATTAAGGACTTTGTAAATTTGATAGGTGTGAAATTCAAATAACCCTAGTTTAACATTAAGAAGTAATTTTTTTAAAATCAAATTTACTTTTATTCATTTTTAAAAGAACTTGTTAGAAACAGTTTTGCATTTCAATGGGATCTACATTCATCTCCTCTCTCTGATCTAGACATTTCTTATTACAATTTAAAGTAGTCCACAGGGGCCACTACTCCAAAGTTCAATTAGCTAATTTTTATCCCAATATATCCTCTAAATGTGATAAATGTACAACTCCAGAAGGTATTTTATATCATGTGTTTTGGTTGTGTCCCTCTCTCTGCAACTATTGAAAGAGGTATTTCATACTCTACCTTTAATTCTTCATATTAATCTGACTCCTAGCCCTTTTATTGCTATTTTTGGAGTGAGTGCACCAACGGACTTAATTTTGACTCCATCTCAATCCCATGTCATCACTTTTGCTTCCCTGATTGCTAGAAGGCTCATGCATACACAATGGTTTGATAGCATCCCTTTCTCTACAGAAATTTAGGTGTTCAACTACTGCAATGAGTATTAAATGTTCTTCTCTGTCTTTAACTATTTTCAAAATTTATAGATCAATTATTTTTGATTTTAATTTTTTTCCTCTTTTTTTTGAACCTATTGGTATCAAAAGTAATAGTAGATGCCTTGACATTGCCAGCAATCACTCAGGTTGGGGTTAGAAATTAAATTAGTAATAGATTTTAATTTTTTTTTAAAAATCACTAACATGGATCATAAGGATCTTGTTTATTATCTGTAATCCTGTTTTAACTTTACCTGATCATTATGCCATATGCAACCTGATATTTCTTTAAAAAAAAACCCAATTAAATAATTGAAAAAGAATATGCCATCTAAATCCAAATGCATACAGACTCTATTCATTTATTTCACCACAGAGAACATTTGATTATAAATGACAGCAATGGTTATTAAATTGCAGATTGTTTAAAAAAATCATATTGAAATATAGTGCAGACAAGAATAATGTGAAGTTTATGTGGTCTGTATTTCCTCAGACGATGTTAAAATTGATGGCAATATAATTTTCTCCAAGGAAGGCTTGAATGTAGTTTTGATTGTCCATTAACTTGCTCCAACCCATCAAGCTAATAAAGGAAATAGCTATTGGAAGACCTTCCACAGTCAAACCTTTCCATGATTAGCTAGGTTGATCAGCAGTCAACAAGGAATCTTAAATGTTGGAAGAGAGATTATATTCTAGATTGCCACCATAGACACATGGTTAGGGCAATACTTACCAGACACACCGCCATATGTGGTTCGTTTGTCTTTACCAACAGCAGGCAGAGGTGTACCATCTGCAAGTACTCCTATCAGCCCAGAGACGGTGTTGATTGCTGTCACACCATCTGCACCACCTGTGAGAAAATAGAGCACTTAAATTCCAATCCGCAGAATAATAACTTTTGATCTGGATTGCAATGTAATAGTTGCAGAATGGATGACAAGAGTCATTTCAAAGTTAGTGGCACAGACTTTAGCAAAATGACAGGTACCATAATGCAATAAAAAGTGTGTTTTTATAATTGAAGTACTTAAGCGATTTAAAAATGTTATATAAAAGGACGATATAAAACAGATTTAAAGTAACTGCTCATGAGATGAATCTCTGTGCATTCAGTTGCCAATGCCAGCTTCTTACCTTCCTGAGCGGCAATCGCTATGCTTGTAATGTTGGTGACGTTCGGGGTCAGCTTGGCAAAGAATGGAACCTTAACAGCTTGTCGCACCCATCGGCAGATGTTTTGCACCAGTTTTGGATCCTGTTCAAATGGGTCAGTTACAAAGCTAGATGAGAAACTAATCTGATAAAGCTGTGCACAGAGACAGACATAGCTTCATGCTGCCAGTCTGACTGCTCTGTGTGCAACATTGAAGGGACTACAACCATCTCATTATTTGATCCTCAGATCACAGCAATAAACAGCAGTAATAATATCATCTAATGCAATTGCATTTTCCTTGTGTACTGAATAAGCTGAATGAATCAGCCTCCATTATCGCAGTAATAGCATTACTTGCCTACTTGTAGCTAATACTGATTAGCAAAGGTGATTACAATGAATGATCCATTAAGGTATTGAAGGCACAGTTATTAATAAACCTCCTTTCCTAAAAAGAAAAAAATAATAATTGCTGACATTATAACTGCTTTTTTTCTTTTGCAAACTGCTGCTCCCCCGCTTTCTCGAATGATTGGATTCATTTTTCTTTCAATTTGTTGTCCATGAATCATTTTACCAGGTTTGAGAGTTGCCAGTCTATTACATTGTAAGTTGTGAAGAGGTTGGTCGTAATGTGGCACTTTAGGTTGTTGAAGGAAATTTTAGCACGTTTGTCTTGTTTTTTTTCAGTGATATTGTAATTAATTTATTGGACTGGTAATGTAAAATCTGGACTAGAATTCTATTCATACGTGTGGTGATGCAGCTCATAGAACCACTGCCTTGCAACACCCAGAAACTGGGTTCATTCCTGGCCTCAAGTACTATCTGTGTGCAGTTTCACTTTCTCTCAGTGATTGGTTCCTCTGGTTTGCCCTAAATCCCAATGACATGGGTTGGGAGGTGAATTGGCCTCGCGACGAGTTATAAAATCTAGAGATGAAAATGTAAGGAGATTTTGTTTTTCAATGGGATTAATGCAGGATTAGAATAAGTAGGTGGTTGATGGTTGATGTAGACTTGGGAGGGTTAAAGTGACTATTTCCATGCTGCAGTTCTCAATGAGCCTGATTCCAAGTCCCATCGTGGCAGCTGGGGGGTTTAAATTTGGTTAAGTTAATGGATCTGGATTAATAGATTTTGTATCAGTGATTAAAAAATTAATGGACTGCCGTGAAGACCTGTAAGTTTTGCAGCTACACTGTTCTCAGGTAGAAAGAATGTCTGCTGCCCTTGTCTGGCTTGATATGTATGTGACTCTAGACCTCAAAAATCTGGTTGGCTCTTGACTGACCTCTGAAAGGAAATCAGTTCTTCAATACCAAAGGAGCTAGGTACAAGCAATAAATATTGGCACCAATCTTATCTCGCAATTTTGGTCACCCACTTATAGGAAATATATCATTAAGTTGTCGGCAGAATCACAAACAGTAATGAGGAAGTGTACAGGAGGGTGATAGATCAGTTCGTTGAATGGTGTAACAACAACAACCTCAGTAGAGGAGAGGGTCAAGAACTTAACATTCCTTAGTGTCAATATCTCCAAGGATCTGTCCTGAAGCTTCCATGTTGATGGAAGGAGGCTCACCTATGGCTATATTTTGTGAAGTGTCTGAAGAGATTCAGTATATCACCAAAAACTCTCGTAAACTTCTACAGGTGTATTGAGGAGAGCATTCTGGATGGTTGCATCACTGCCTGGTATGGAGGACAAGAATAAACCCCAGAGAGTTGTTAACTCAGCCTGCGATATCACTCCATCGAAGAAATCTACAAGAGGCAGTCTTAAAAATTCGGCCTCTATCCTCAAAGACCCCCACCACCTAGCCCATGCCCTCTTCATTCTGCTACCATTGGGAAAAAGGTACAGGAGCCTAAAGACAAGGACTCAGTGGCACAAGGACAGCTTCTTCCCCACTGCCATCAGATTCCTAAATAATCAATGATCCAAAGACACGGCCTTACTTTTTGTGCACAACTATTTTTAATTTATTTTTGTTTATAGTGATGTTGTAAGATGGTTATAATATGAATGTTTGGGCTATGAAGCTGCCACAAAACATCGAATTTCATGTCTTGTTCATGATGATAAATTCTGATTCCGATTCTGAAGTTGGAAAGGGTGCAGAAAAGATTCACAAGAATGTTATTGGGACTGGTAGGATTGAACTATATGAGAGAAGTGGAATAGTAATCAGGGGTGGCCAACCTTTTAATTTTTAACTTGCCCTTCCTGATAGCATCATTCCAAAATCATGCCTGGTAAATGGGAACTTGCTTCACATATAAAATATTTAATCCTAGTAATTTGGATGAGAATAACATTAGGTCAGACAAACTAAAAAAAAAACTAAAAGAAAAGTCTGCTTCACTGAATTCAATAGTATTAGAGACATTTATACAGGCAACAGTGAATGTATAGAATCAGTAATTTTTAGACATACAGCCCTACTGGCATACGAGCCTGGGCCGCCCAAATTCTCCAATTAACCTACAACCCCAGTACATTTTGAAAGGTGGGAGGAAACCAGAGCACCTGGAGGAAACCCTGGAGTGAACGTACAAACTCCTTACAGAGAGCACTGCATTCGAACCTAGGTTTTGGCATTGTAATAGCATTGTGGTAACGCTACTATAACCGTGCCACCCTATCTTCATCTTTTAAGAAACAAACCGTGTTTTGCAGGTGAATTTGAAAAGTAAATATTTTAATTCTCATTAGACATGGATCAGAAAATGTAACATCTTTCACTAAATGATGCAGAACCACTTTATTCAGCCTGAACTACATCCCCTTCCCCCATCCTGCTGGTAGCTTTTATTCAAACTGGCATGGTTCAGTTTGTCAATGTACATGAGCAGAATGTAAAGTGGAACCTTTTTATCTATCCAACACTTTAATACATCAGTTGCTTGCGCCATATGCATAATACTGAACAAGGTGTACTAGATGCAACTGTAGTATTCATTTTGATCAATGAATTTCAAAGAGTACCAGAAATGAATTCGACTGTCTTTTGCATACGGATCACCACTAAAATCATTAAACAAGGAACCATTTCAATTATATACAAGATGTATGAACACATTATGGGCACATGTAAAAATATCTTACAATAATTTGAACTTATATTGATTTAAAATAGTTAACATTTTTGAAGAACGGCTTGCATGACATGTATGATATGAACATAGAACATTACAGGACACTTCGGTCCATTTTTTGTTTTGCCAACCTACTTCAACCTACTCAACAATCTAATCGTTCCCTGACTCATACCCATCATCCTCTATTTCTCTTGCATCCATATGCCTGTTTAAGAGTCTTTTGAACATCTCCATTCTATCAGCCTCCACCACCAGCCTGGTCAATGCATTCCAGAAAGGGGAGCAAAGGAGACGACCCAACATAGAAGATGACAATGGAAACAGACCAGCGAGGGGCTCAGCAGCAGAGGAAACTTGCAGTTGGGGGATTCTGAAGGGACTCTCTTTTGCTTCTCATTCTCTCTTACAGTAAGGGGTGCCAGACAACATCAGTGATGACTCTTTATCTGTCTTATAGAAGGTAATTTTGTGAAATATTATATGTTCTGTACTATCATATTACAATAAAATAATCTTGAAATCTTGAACCACTCTGTAAAAAAAACAACTTGATGTCTTCCCTCAGCTTTTCTCCCCTCATCTTAAACAGATGTCCTCGGGTATTTGCTACTGTCACTATCGTTACTGGGAAAAAGGAGCTGGCTGTCCACCCTATCTATGATTCTCATTAAGTCACCTCTCAGCCACCTTCATTCCAAAGAGAAAAAACCCCAGCTCTGTTAACCTTGCCTCTTAAGACACATTCCCCAATCTAGGCAATATCCTGGTAAATCTTCCCTGCACCTTCTCCAAAATTTTCACATCCTTTCTGTAATGAGGTGACCAGAATTGAACACAAAACTGCAAGTGTGGTCAAACCAGAGTTTTATAGAACTGCAAAACCAGAGTTTTAGAGAACTGCAACATCACCTCACAGCTCTGAGCTCAATTCCCTGACTTATGAGGGCCAGCATACCATATGCCTTCTTAACTACCCTATCAACTTGCACACCAACCTTGAGACTGTTAAGAATGCTGACATTAACCATGTACACCACCTTCAAGTTCGACTTTCGAAAATGCGTCACTTCACACATATCCAGTTTGAACTCCACCTGACACCTTTTCCTGTCTAACTCTGCAACATGTCTATATCCTGTTGTAACCTACAACAATCTTCTATGCTATCCACAACACTTTCAGCCTTCGTGTCATCTGCAAACTTACTGACCCATTCTTCTTCTTCTTCATCCAGATTATTTATAAAAATCACATAGAGCCTGGGACCAAGAAAAGAATCCCTGCAGAACACCACTAGTCACTGATCTCCAGGCAGAATACATTCCATCTACTACTACCCTCTCCTTTCTAAGGGCAAATCAATTCTGAATCCACACAGCCAAGGTCCCATGGATCCCTTGACTTTCTGAATGAGTCTAGAGTGGGGTCGAAATGGTTGGCGTAGCAATTAACACACCTTTACATTACCAGCGATTGAGACCAGGGTACAAATCCCACGAGGTCTGTAAGGAGTTTGTACATTCTCCCTTTGTCAGCGTGGGCTTTCCCTGGGGGCTCTGGTTTCCTCCCACTATTCGAAACACACCGGGGGTGTAGTTAATTTGGTGTAAATTGGGTGGCATGGACTTGTGGGCCAAAATGGCCTGTTACCGTGCTGTATATCTAAATTTTAAATTTAAATGCCTTATTAAAATCTATATGCACCACATCTACCACCCTACCTTCATCAATTCCTCTTGCTACTTCTTCAAAAAATGGAATTAGGCTTGTGAGGCACAACCTGCTCCTTACAAAGCCATGCTGACTATCTTAAGATGACAATGCTTCTTTAAATGCTCTTAAATTCTGTCCCGAAGAATTCTCTCGAAAAGTTTGTCCACACTGCCACGACTCAATGGTCTATAATTCCCAGGATTCTCCCTATTATCTTGCAGAATAAACTATGAGGGAATTCAATAGTTAAATGATTGCTTTCTGTTGCATGCAGTGAGTAATGGTATCAAAAATTGATCTTAGCTTATAAAGGGAAAGTGTGGTCAATGTAATTTGATTTATAAAGAAACAATCAATTTCTGTCGTAGAATTTTTATTCTCCATGCAAATTAAAAGAACTGCAACAGTTTTCACTTAAGAAAAATATTGTTATAAATCTGTGAGATAACCATTCTTTCTAAACAAGCATGAATAAACATTATTTTAAATATGATTCATTCAGATGAAACAGAATTGTTTTGAAAATTCTGGCTATTAATTTTTCTAAGGATTTTTAAGCCTTATTTTTCTAGCTGTAGAACATTTCCTAATATTATTTCAGTAATAGATAATTGTAAAATCCACCTCAATAACACTCCTGCTCTGATCAAGTTATGCATTTTAAATGACTTTTTGTGGAAGAAGTATTCTGACTTGCAATTTTGAATTAAATTTTAATTCATGTATTGTATACGCCCATTATTCTAAAGTTGTATATCTTTGGGATCAATCTGACTCTTTGGCTTGGCTTCGCGGACGAAGATTTATGGAGGGGGTAAAAAGTCCACGTCAGCTGCAGGCTCGTTTGTGGCTGACAAGTCCGATGCGGGACAGGCAGACACGATTGCAGCGGTTGCAGGGGAAAATTGGTTGGTTGGGGTTGGGTGTTGGGTTTTTCCTCCTTTGCCTTTTGTCAGTGAGGTGGGCTCTGCGGTCTTCTTCAAAGGAGGTTGCTGCCCGCCAAACTGTGAGGCGCCAAGATGAAAAATAAATATAAATAAAAAAATAAAAATAAATGAAACACTGAAGAGGATCAGTTGTAAAAAATGATAATTAGCCAAACAACTGGCACTGAAATCTTCTTCCAAAATCTGGTTTACTAATATATTTGACGGAACTTAAACCCAAAGACAATTCTTCCTACAATTTTCCATCACTAAATCTGGGAAGGCTTCAATTAAGACAGTATTAACAACTGTCAAGAGATATCAAAAATGTTACCATATTGATACGTTATGATGAGATTTACATTTAGAAAAGGCATGTTGAAACATCTTAAAGCCTGTTTTGTGCAATGAACTGTTTTTTTTTGTTAACGAGATGGCAAATTGAACTAGGAACAGTCCACAGGCATGACAGAATATTTCCAAATGCTCCTCCATCAAATGCACATACACCATGAATAATCTCACTAAAGATATTAGAGCTCTGCTGCCATTATAAATATTAATTAACCCTTAGACTCCATTGAGAACTTCACTCACTTGATAAGGAAACCTCTCATGAATTAATATTTTGCCAATAGCATCTGGAAGCTGGCTCACTTCCAATGGAAACCTTTGCTTATAAAGATCTACTAAAACCTGAGCGTTGCAGTGGAATGTTCCTTCTGATGACCACTTCCAAACTTTTCTTGCAAATCATTGACCCATCCCTAACTTTCCTTTCTTCCATAAAGTTTTTGAACACACTGCTACCTCCTATGCCAGCTTTCCAATGATCCCACGGTTAAATCTATCCTTTCAGGTCTATTGTCACAAAAATCAAAGCATGTTCTTCTTTATCTGTCCTGTTCCCAAGGCACAAACTATCAGTTCTGGGTGACTTTCGTTTTCATCCACATCAGTGGTCCAATACTAATTCTCTCGTGATCACGATAACATCCTGCCTTCACCTTCACGTGATACATCCCTGACTTCTTTTCCCTTTCTGGATCTCAGAGGATTGGTTAGCCACAAACTCCAACAATATCTTACTTATTCTAATGATGGTATGGTATTCTCTCGGCTTCGCTGTCTCCATCACTTTTGTTCAAATGATAAGGCATTCAAGAAATGCTTCTGAAATGTCTTCCTTCTTCCTGGATCATAATTTCTCCTCTACTTATAGAGAACAAAATCATTAATAGCATTTTATCTATTTCCTGCACCTATGCTCTCATACCCTCTTCTCCTGAGGGAACAAGGGCAGAGTTCTTCTTGTCCGTACCTTCCACCCCTCCAGCCTCCACATTCAATGGATCATCCTTCAAAATATCTGCCAGCTGCATTAATATTCTACCACCAGACATATATTCCTTTGTCAATCCCTTTCAAAATTTCAAGGGAATCACTCTCTTCACAATTCCTTGGGTACCACCAACCACTCCATCTTGTGGCACTCTCCGATGTAACCAAAGAGAAGGTAACGCCTGCCCTTTCATCTCTTCCCTTCCCACCACTGAGGGACTCGACCCAACCTTCCAGTTGCAGCACACTTCTTCCAAACTGTGGTACTGCATTTGTCATTAACAAGGACGTCTCCTCTGCATTGGAGACGACAGATGTAGATTGGGCACCTGCCTTTCGACAGACTGAATGGCTCTGAGCTTCTCATTGTTTCCACTTTAATGAACCAGCCTACTTTCGTTTGGTGTGAGGTCTCCTGCACTATTACAAGGGTGCCTTACATAAGCTTGAGGAAAAATGTATCTTCCTGATCATTTGGATGTTTGGATCTGGAGCTTGGTTGCCAATGGTTTGAACTGGAGTCCATCTAGCTGAAGAGGCTGCAGGAGTGCTGGAAGCAAATCCATTGATATTCAGTGTCTCTGAAGGAGTCTCTTTTTTTCCTCTCTTATAGTTAGGGGCACTGGGCAATGCTAATAGAGACTCTTTGCTTGCCTTATAGCAGACAAAAGTTTAACTATATCATGCATATTACATTTTTGTGTATTATTACATAACAGTAAAAGGAACCTTGAACCTTGATCTGTTCCCAGCCACCTGGAGGCAAAATTAGATATCTCACTCTTCCTTTCATTCTGCATCTGAAGAGGCCATATCTGTAAATCATCATTTTGGCTCAGATTTTTTTATTCAATTCATGTGGCCTGGCCTGCTGGGGGCATGGCCGACCATCTTGGTACTTACATCACATAGCATCATGTTACTGTAATTGCTCCTTTAACTGGCCCCTTTTAAAAACCTCAGGATCCAGCCTTCAACACAGAACATAGAACAGTACAGCCCTTTAGCCCTCGCACCTATGCTAAATATGACATCCAATTCAAACTAAACCTCTGCTTGCCACATTCCATTCATTTTCACGTGTTCATCAAGAAGCCTTTTAAATGCTACTATGCTTTCAGCACTACTCCTGGCAACATTTTCTAAACACCCACCACTCTCCTAGTAAAATAGTTGCCCTGCACATCTCCCTTAATTCCTCCCCCCACACCCTCCCCCTTCACCTTAAACACTGGTCCTCTGATATGTGATCAAGTCAAGTCAGGTTTATTGTCATCTGATTGCACAAGTGCAACTCCACAAAACAGCATTCTCTGGTCCTCGGTGCAAAACATCCAGTCATATAGCCAGACATAACACACATACAGTCAAAAAATACATATACAGGGCCAGTATTCGTATATACCAATAAATAAATAAATATTGTTTCATAAATATGAGTCGCTGATGGTCAGTGTGAGCAGTTCCTTTGGTCGTTCAGCGGTCTCACTGCCCGTGAAAAGAAGCTGTTCCTCAGCCTGGTGGTGCTAGTTCTGATACATCTGTCTTTCTTTCCCAATGGGAGTCGCTGAAAGATGCGGTGTGGAAGAGATCCCTGGGAAATAAAGATTCTGACTGTCTATCCTATCAATATCTCATAATCTTATAAAATTCTCTCAGTCTCCCATGCCCCAATCCAAGTTTGTCCATTCTCTCCCCATTGTTCACGTCCTCCAATCCAGGCATCCTAGTTCACTCCTTCTGTGCTATTTCCAAAGCCTCCACGTCCATCCTGTAATAGGTTGACCAGAATTGTGCACAGTATTCCACGTGCAGCCCACCCAAAGCTTCACATGGTTGGGACATGACTTCATTACTTTTGAACTCAATGCCTTGCCAATGAAGGCAAACGTAAGAAGTCCATTTTTTAACCACCCTCCTACTGAAGGCTTCCTAAATGAGGACCAAATCTAAAACAATTGTTACTATGAAACAACCTGACAACCATCTACCAGCTGGAACACATTACACCAATTTTCTGACCTTTAATACTGACCTTGTAATGTTCTAGTCTCTATGTTTAACTGCTTTTAATTACTTCCCCTGCCCCCTACCCACCCCAATGATAGCCATCACTTCAGCTGCCTGTGCTATAAATTCTTGAATTCCTTCCACCACTCCATCCCCCCCTCCTTTTTTAAGTGGCTCCTTAAAAGCTTTGTCAATCTTTTTTCCTATAAAGTTTGGTGATAATGTTCCTGTGAAAAGGCTTGGAACTTTTTTATTTGAAAATGCTGATTAAGACCATACAACTATAAGACATAGGAGCCGAAAAAGGCTATTCAGCCCATTGAGTCCTGCCCCACCATTTAATCATGAGCTGATCTATTTTCCCACTCAGCCCCGCTCTCCAGCCTTCTTCACAAAATCTTTGATGCCCTGGCTAATCAAGAACCTGTCAATCTCTGCCTTAAATACACCCAATGACCTGGCCTCTACAACTGCCTGGGGCAACAAATTCCACAGATACACCACTCTCTGGCAAAAGAGATTCTTCTGTGCCTCTATTCTGTTACAGAGTTCTGTGTTGTGTATTGACCTATATATTGTGTGGTTTTATGTTAAAAAGTGACAGTTTGCCTTAGAGAGCCAAGGTGAAAGTGGACTGCTGACAGTGAGAGAGAGAGTGGGAGATGTACTGGGAATCTGCAGAAGATGATCTAGAAATTTCTGGATTTGGAAGACAAACCATCACTGGGTGTGGCTGTGAAGTGGAAGGAGGCATAAAACATAAGTCATTGTCTGGGAGGCAGTTTAGAATGTTGGGCATTTTAAAAGGGATGAACATTCCAAAGGCAGCCAGAAGGATCCAGACCAAGCCATTGTTCCTCTCTCGGCAAACAACACAAGAATTTTGAATTTTGTGCTCTCTCTCTCTCTAAAAGATCTTTTAGCTTCAATTTACCAAACAAACTGAATTTTGTTTACGATCTTTACTTCGATGGTAATTGAAGTTTTGTGAGTCTTATATGTTTTGTGTTTGTTTTATGTTTGGCTTGGCTTCGCGGACGAAGATTTATGGAGGGGGTAATAAGTCCACGTCAGCTGCAGGCTCGTTTGTGGCTGACAAGTCCGATGCGGGACAGGCAGACACGATTGCAGCGGCTGCAAGGGAAAATTGGTTGGTTGGGGTTGGGTGTTGGGTTTTTCCTCCTTTGCCTTTTGTCAGTGAGGTGGGCTCTGCGGTCTTCTTCAAAGGAGGCTGCTGCCCGCCAAACTGTGAGGCGCCAAGATGCACGGTTTGAGGCGTTATCAGCCCACTGGCGGTGGTCAATGTGGCAGGCACCAAGAGATTTCTTTAGGCAGTCCTTGTACCTTTTCTTTGGTGCACCTCTGTCACGGTGGCCAGTGGAGAGCTCGCCATATAATACGATCTTGGGAAGGCGATGGTCCTCCATTCTGGAGACGTGACCCATCCAGCGCAGCTGGATCTTCAGCAGCGTGGACTCGATGCTGTCGACCTCTGCCATCTCGAGTATCTCGACGCTAGGGGTGTAAGCGCTCCAATGGATGTTGAGGATGGAGCGGAGACAACGCTGGTGGAAGCGTTCTAGGAGCCGTAGGTGGTGCCGGTAGAGGACCCATGATTCGGAGCCGAACAGGAGTGTGGGTATGACAACGGCTCTGTATACGCTTATCTTTGTGAGGTTTTTCAGTTGGTTGTTTTTCCAGACTCTTTTGTGTAGTCTTCCAAAGGCGCTATTTGCATAAAACATATTTTTTCTGTGGGCTGGTTGGAAATATAACTTAAACTTTGATTACATATGTTATATTTAGGCTAGGGCATTTATTAGTTTTATACTGTTATAGAAATTTGTATATTAACCAGTGGGCATTGTTATAAAAGGGGGGATTTTGAATTAAAGTTTGAAGGTGAAATTTTGTTAATAAAGTAATTGTTCATCTTTACCCCTGTGTGATCTGCCGCCTTTGTGGTTGCTGGTTTGATCTTGTAACAATTCTAAGTGGACACTGAGGTGGAACCACTGTTAATACTTTTTGTATGTGTATGGCTGGCCCGCCTCTTGTTGATTGTACCTGTGGCTCCTCCCCTAGATTTCCCTAATAAAGGCAGCAATGCCATAAACACTTCCCCAGAACAAGCAAAATGATTTGTGCCTTCTGCTTATGGTAATAAAAGTCTCTCAGTCAGGTAATTTTTAGTCTTTGGAGTTATTGATAGTACATCAGCCATCCTAAAGTTGTGCCCTCTTGTCCTAGACTCTCCAACAATGCGAAACAACCTTTCTACATCTACTCTGTCCATGCTTTTGAAAATTCAAAATGTTTCAATGAGACTCCCCACCTCCCTTTCTCCCAAATTCCAAGTGAAAGTTATTTTCATGATTTGGATTGGAGTCAAACAGGGAGTAGTGGGTTAAACGTGCACTTGATACACCATTCGTATGGATTGTACATTCAGTGAGTCTCTGTCCTGTTTCAATGGCATCTATCCACTGCATTGATGCATCTGTAATCTTGCATTAATTTAAAGTTTTCCTCAAAGAGCTCTGATATTGTTTTCTTAGATATTGCTGCATTAAGGTATATGGTGATGAGTGCAAATGGATTTTCACTTCATTTACACATGGAAGCTTTTTACAATCATTCAGTGCATCAATTAATATAATGACCATCAGTAACCTGATAGCAAGAGCCCAAAGTTCTTGTCTCCAACTGCCCACACATTTCCAATTCTGCAGAGGAAGGTGATATGCAACCTGTCTGAGCTGCCAAATACATCTCAGTGTGGTTATTCAACACAACACCACGCGTAGACAATGTGCTGGAGAATGATGATGGAAGGCAAATACTCTTAAAAGACTAGCATGGTCACTTTTCCACAAGTACTCTGGATTCTGAAAGAGAACAATCCATTATTTTAAATCATGGATAAAGTAAATGCTCATGGTCTTTTCTCCAGGGCAGATAAATCTGAAACCAGAGGACATAGGTTTGTGGAGAGATGAGAGGGACTTAAAAAGGGACCTTTTCACCAAGAGGGTGGTCCTGGAATGAGCTGTAAAAAATGGGTATAAATATGACTTTCAAAAGACATTCAGACAGCCATATAGAGAGGAAAGGAATATAGATTAAATGCAGGTAAATGTAACTAGCCCAGAATGCCAACTTGGTTAGCATGGATGAGATGTACCAAGTTGTTCTGACCTACATGACTTTATGACTCAAAAGCTCTCTGAACACTCAATGATGCTTAGCAAATTCTGGTGAAAATAATTTGGACTTGGTGATGTGAATAAGTCGTTCAGATAGGTATTCATATGAAATGCCCTTGATGTTAGAATCATAGAGTTCTACAGCATGGAAACATGCCCTTTTACAATTAAGTTCAGACATACAGGTCATTTCGGCCCATTAGCCTTGTGCTGTCCAATACACCCAATTAACATACACCCCAATACGTTTTGAATAGTGGGAGGAAACTGGAGCCTCCAGAGGAAATCCATGCAGACACGGTGAGAAAATACAAACTCCTTACAGACAGCGCAGGATTCAAACCCCGGTCCCATTTGCTGGTGCTGTTGCGCTAATCGCTACGCCAACCATACTTCCCAATTTTGTTAATACTGTACACGATAAACCCATTTTCCTGTGTTCGCTCATATATGCCTAAATTTCAATGTTGAAGAGAAATTTGGATAGGTACATGGATAGGGGAGGTATAGATAGCTATAGCTTGGATACAGGTCGAAGGGACTTGGCAGAATAAAAGCTCGGCATAGACTTGACTGCCAAAGGTCCTGTTTGTGTGCTTTGAATGTTGCAATTATCCTCACTTCTACCATTTCTTCCGGCAGCTCATTCCATATACCCACCACGCTCTATGTGAAAAAAGTGCTCCTCAAGTCCTTTTTAAGTCTTTCCTCCTCACCTTATATCTATGCCCTCTAGTTTTATATTTCTCAAAACCTGGAAAAAAAAGGCATTAATTGTTTACCTCAACTATGTACCTTGTGATTTTATAAGCCTCATTCATGTCTTCTTTAGCCTTCTTTACACCAAGGGTAAAAAAGTTTAAACCTATCCAGCCTCTCTGTATAATTATAACTCCCAGACCTGGTAACATTCTCAGGAATCCTTCCTGTATTCTTTCTATAGCTAGGTGAACATAAAATGTTGTTCAGTTAGGTTTGTTTCTTCCTGAATTGGCACATGGAGGCTCTGGTTGGTGTCATCACTGGCCTGGTGTTCCAACTAACAGCATAGTGGCTTATATGCAATAGGCTCCATGGTGGTTCTACTACATGTTATCTAGAGCAGCCATTCTCAATCAGGGTCACAGCACATTTAATTGGAGTCATGGACAGAAATCCTGAAGACTTTTTAATTTTTTTTATGCAGTCGGCAGAAGTATGGAAGAAACCAACTAAATTTGACTGCTTAACAGGGGAGGAGACCCATAAATTTTGAACAGAGCCCAAAGTGGGGTGGGGGTCATAGCCAAACAAAAGGTTAAGAATGGTTGATTTAGTGCAGTGGTTTTCAAACTGCTCTGTGATTAGTAAGGGATTGGTTAAGATGGTATGTGGATGGGAATAAAATTTTTGAAAACTACTGTTTTAATCGTACCTAATTGACTCGTCATGTGCATGGTTTCATAACTCCAAAGGAAATGGGCCAATGACAATTTTTATCAAGCAAAATATTTCAATAACAAATGGGTCTAGAGCAGTGGTTCTCAACCTTCCCTTCCCACTCACATACCACCTAAAGCAATCCCTTACTAATCACAGAGCACCGATGGCATAGGGATTGCTTAAGGTGACTTTAAGGGAACAGTTTGAAAACCACTGATCGGGAACATGGTGCAGTTAGTGGCATGCTCTGCCAAGCGCAATGCAGAACAAAGTCAATACACCATTTTCCTTAGAGACAGCAACAGTAAATACTGTTAATGTATGAAAAAATAAAGATGAAAAGGTTGCTGTTTGCCAAATTTACAGACTTTCAAAGAATATGGAAAAAAATCCAAAGGGAACTGTGGCTGACAAAACAGGTGAGGCAACTTGTCAAGAGGACAAAGGAAACATAGAAACATAGAAGATAGGAGCAGGAGTAGGTCATTCGACCCTTCGAGCCTGCTCCGCCATTCAACGAGATCATGGCTGATCTTAAAGTTCAGTACCCCGTCCCCGCCTTCTCTCCGTAACCTTTAATACCCTTATACTGAAGAAATATACCTAATTCCCTCTTAAATATATTTAATGAACCTGCCTCTACTGCCCTCTGTGGCAATGAATTCCACAGATTCACCACCCTCTGGGTATAGAAATTCCTCCTCATCTCGGTCCTAAATGGTTTGCCTATTATCCTCAAACCATGGCCCCGGGTTCTGGATTTTCCCATCATTGGAAACGTCCCATCTGCATCCATTCCGTCCAGTCCTGCCAGAATTTTATATGTCTCTATGAGATACCCTCTCCATCTTCTAAACTCCAGCGAGTACAATCCCAAATTGCGCAATCTTTCCTCATAAGTCATTCCTGCCATTCCAGGTATCAGCCTGGTGATTCGCCTCTGCACTCCCTCCATTGCAAGAACATCCTTCCTTAGATAAGGTGACCAAAACTGCACACAATACTCCAGGTGTGGTCTCACCAAGGCCCTGTACAGCTGCAGTAAGGTATTCTTGTTCCTATACTCAAACCCTCTTGATATGAAGGCCAACATACCATTTGCCTTTTTAACCGCCTGCTGTACCTGCATGCTCGCCTTCAGAGACTGGTGTACAAGCACCCCTAGGTCTCTCTGCACTTCCCCATCTCTTAATCTATTGCCATTCAAATAGTAATCTACCCTCCGGTTTGTATTACCAAAGTGGATAACCTCTCATTTATCCACATTGTAGTGCATTTGCCATGTATCTGCCCAGTCCCTCAATTTATCCAAATCACACTGGAGCTTCCTGACCCCCTCTTCCGTGCACACAACCCCTCCTAGCTTAGTGTCATCTACAAATTTGGAGATATTACATCCAATCCCCTTATCCAGATCATTAATGTAAATTGTGAACAGCTGGGGTCCCAGTGCAGATCCCTGTGGCACCCCACTGGTCACCGCCTGCCACTCAGAAAACGAGCCATTTATCCCAACTCTCTGTCTTCTACCTGCCAGCCAGTTCTCAATCCACATCAATACTTTGCCCCCAATGTTAGATATAGGAAGCAGGAAACAGGAATGGCTCATGAGAAATATATAGTAACCAGGAAGGAGCTTAAGAAAAGAGAGCTCAAAGGGGGCATGAGAAGGCCTTGGCATGTAGGATTAATGAGAACCGCAAGGCGTTCTGTGCATATGTGAAGAACAGAAGGATGACAAGAACGAAGGTGGGGCTACTAAAGGATAAAGGAGGCCGCAAGTGCCTGGAGGTGGAGGAGGTTGGGGAGGCTGTAAATGAACACTTTGCTTCACTATTTGCAAGAGAAAAGGACCTTCATCATGGCGAGGTCAGAATAGAACAGACGTTTGCTGGACAATGTGGAGATTAAGGAAGAGGAAGTGTTGGATCTTCTTAAAAACATCGGTTGATAAGTCCCCCGGGCCAGATGCAATATACCACACGTTTGCTGTAGGAAGAGATAGTTGGGGCAGTAGCTATGATCTTTGAGTCCTCTTTGCTTCAGTGGAGGTGGTGGAGGATTGGAGAATGGAAAATGTAATCCCCTTGTTTAAAAAAAGGTGATAGGGAGATTCCTGGGAATTCTAGACCAATGAGTCATACATCAGTGCAAACTATTGGAACGGATTCTTAAGGATAGGATCCATGGGCATTTGGAGAAATACAGTCTACTCAAAGATAGTCAGCATGGCTTTGTGAAGAGAAGGTTGTGCCTCACAATCCTAACTGAGTTTTTGAGGAGGTAACAAAAGAAATCGATGAGGGCAGGGCAGTAGATGTGGTCTACATGGATTTTTGCAAGACATTTGTCAAGGACCCTATGAGAGACTCATTCAGAAAGTCATGAGGCATGGGATCCATAGAACTTTGGCAGAGAGGATAAAAAAAATTAGCTTGCAAGTAGAAACCAGAGAGTAGTAGTGGAAGGGAAGGAAAATATTGTGCCTGGAGGTCAGTGACTAGTGGGAGTACCTAAAGGATCTGTTCTAGGAGCCCTACTCTTTGTGATTTTTTAATAAATGAACGGGATGAAGAGGTGGAAGGATGAATCAATAAGTTTGCAGAGGATAGGAAGATTGTAGGAGTTTTGGATGGATCTGAGGTTTGTCAAAGGTTACAAGAGGATATAGACAAGATGCAGAGTTGGGCAGAGAAGTGGCAGATGGAGTTCAATCCAGGTAAGTGTGAGGTGATGCATTTTGGAAGGACAAACCAGAAGACTGAGTACAGGGTTAATGGTCGGTTACTTAAGATGAACAGAGGGACCTTAGGATGTAAATCCATACATCCCTCAAGGTCACTGCAAAGGTTGGTAGGATAGTTAAGAAGGCCTATGGATGCTAGGCTTTATTAATAGGGGGAATGAGTTCAAGAACAGAGAGGCCTTGTTGCAACTCTACAAATCTCTGTTGACACCACACTGAGTATTGTGCTCAGTTCTGATCACCTCATTATAAGAAGGTTGTTGAAGCTATGGAGAAGGTGCAAAGGAGATCTATCAGGATTTTACCTGAATTGGAAAATGTCTTATGAGGCAAGGTTAGCAGAGCTGGGACTTTTCTCTTTGGAGTGTCAAAGAATAAGAGACTTAATGGAGGTCTACAAAATTATGAGAGGCATAGATAGGGTGGACAACCAGGGCTTCTTTCCTAGGGCAGGATCACCAAACACCAGGGGACATATGTACAAAGTTAAAGGAGGAAAGTTTAGGGGAGACATCAGGGGTAATTTTTTTTTACATTGAGACTTGTGGGCATCTGGAACGCCTTGCCAGGGATGGTGGTGGAGGCTGAAACATTGGGGGCATTTAAGAGACTCTTAGACAGGCTCATGGATGAAAAGAAATATAGGGTAATGGGGCAGGAAGGATTTAGTATTTTTTTTTAAAATGAGGACAGAAGGGCCTGTATGTGCTGTATTATTCTATGTTCTGTGACTTTCATGATCTAACATTAAAATATAATAGGACAGTAAGGATAATTGGAATTTTTTTTAAGGTACAGTATGGTAGAAGGGTCTTTTGGCCCATACTGACTAATTATACCCAATTGACTTACCAAATCCTGCACATTTTAGAAGGTAAGGGAAAACGAGAGCACACAGGTCATGGGGAAAACATACAAACTTCTTACAGACAGGGCCGGATTCGAGCCTAGGTTGCTGGCGCTGTTTCACCCAAACCGTTGGGATGAATAGAGGCAACACTGCTGATCTTCCCCATCATACCCCTAGAGGAACGACAGCAAAAGCTTCAAATCTTTTGCCTGGTTTCGGGCCGCATTTGAGCAGCTGCATTGCTATTGTAGTAAGAGAAGGATGGAATGCAGGAGCAATTGAGGTAGATGTTTTACCTGTCCACAGGCGAGGCCCATTCCTCTTTCATCCATGCCATGTGGGCAAGACAGATTTAATTCCAAGGCATCTGCACCAGAATCCTGTAAATGAAGAAGAGTTTAAGTGTACTGCAAAACTGCAAATGTACAGTCCTGCATTGATTTTCTGAGCCGAACAAAAGAAAACTACATATCATTTAAGATGAAATCTAGTGTGGTTGGCCTCGCATGTGTGTGGATTTGTTAAATTGAATAGAAAACCACTTTTTGACTTTGCTGTAAGAGGTTTCTTAACTTATAAACTGGTAATCTCATAATAATACGTGGTCAACAGTCTGCAGGATTCTTTCAAAAAAATTATTCTTAGTAGTAGTTATGGAAATGTAATTATAGCGATTTCACATCTGCAATACACAAGAATGGCGCAGCAAAACAATGAATGTAATGAGACATGTTCATGCCAATAAATTCTGATTCTGTACATCCACCCAGTGATGGTTCACCCCCCACACATACACTCCCCCAGTGCCGGTTCCCCCCCCCACCATACACCCCCCAGCACCGGTTCCCCCTCCCAACGTACACCCCGCAGCTCCGGTTCCCCCCACCAATGTACACCCCCCCAGCACTGGTTCCCCCCCCCCCCCCGGACACCCCCCAGCTCCAGGTCCCCCCCACCCTCAGCTCCGGTTCCCCTCCTGTACACCCCCCAGCATCAGTTCCCTCCCCCCAACGTACACCCAACCCCAGCTCTCTTAGAAAATTGGCTTATCAATAATGGATCATGTTTAAATGGCAGTTGATAAAAATATTATTGTTACATTAAATGATATTAGAGACTGCCATGATCCTAAACTGACTTGAAACACTTTCAAAAGGTCTTCTCCTTTCAAAAAGGCATTGAATATATATAACTTAAAACACTTCCACACACAAAGGTGGATGTGTTTGATTCTAATATGATTTTCAATGAAGGGAAAGGGAAGACTACGCCTCACACACGGTGCATTACAATTTGAATGGGAAATAATGGCGGCGGCTAAATACTCCATTAGCTGAGAATTAGGGAATATTCACAGGAAATGACTGCATTTTATTTGGATCATTACTTTTTGTTGCTTTTAGATGTTGATGGGATATTTTGCAGATAGATGTTTTCCAGCTATTACAAGCAAATACTGCAATGATGTGGGAATGGTATAGATGCTGGACAGGAACTATCTAACCGTGAAAGCACCAACATGAAGGAATGACATGCCTGGCCCACCTCTCTCAGCCTTCATAACATCAAATGTAGAAACTCAATTAGATCACGGCTGATCTTTTGTCTCAGGGTTATTTTCCAGTACCAACCTTGTGCAATATTTAAAACTTAATGATCTCCAATCATTTGTTATCTCAGCTGTGACTGCAAATATTTAAAAATCTCAGTCATAGCAGCCTGGGATACATCTCATCAGGCCCCAAGAGTTTATCCATGTTTAAGTCTGCTAAGTCATCTCAAATATTCTAGTTTCATCAATTTCCCTTCCCTGAAGTTTCTGACTACAATATCCTTCTCCTCAGTGAGCACAGCTGAGAGGTACTTTTTAAAAAAATCCCGTCACCTCGGTCCTCCAGCTCTATACACACAATGTAATTTTGAACGATAATGGGCTTGACTCTCCCTGATGTCCCTGTTGCTTTTCATATACTAATAAAATGCTCTGGGATTTTTCTTCATATTCTCTACTAGTGACACTTCATTTGCTCTTCTCATTTCTTTGTTCAGTAACTCTCCCATACTTTCTGTATCTCTGAAGGAACTCTCATATTTTTAGTTGTCTGAAGGACCTCCCATATTTTTAGTTGTCTGAAGGACCTCCCATATTTTTAGTTGTCAGAAGGACCTCCCATATTTTTAGTTGTCTGAAGGACCTCCCATATTTTTAGTTGTCTGAAGGACCTCCCATATTTTTAGTTGTCTGAAGGACCTCCCATATTTTTAGTTGTCTGAAGGACCTCCCATATTTTTAGTTGTCTGCACCATGATTTGCTTCCTTTTACCTTTATTGACCATCAACATGCCTTAACATCCTGGTTCCTTGGACTTGGTATCTTCATCTTTCACCCTTAAGGAGCATGTTGGTCCTGAATACTCATAATTTCATTTCTCAATGGCTTACACCTGTCAGATATACACCTTCAAACAAGTAACTGCTCCTTCAAATAGGGAGGCCTCATCTGTTTACAATATTCCATAACTCACCAGGGCCTTTTATAGTTAGAACATGATGCTTCCACTCCGACTCATACAATAAAGACTTCCAAAATGCTCAGTCTCCACTATATTATGGATATGAGACTATAAGGCCACAAAATATAGGAGATGTAGGCCATTCTGGCTATCAAGTCTATTCTGCCATTCCATCATGATCTGATCCATTCTCCCATTAGCTCCATTCCCCTGACTTTTCCCCATCACATGAAGAGACCACAAAATTCCCTTTATTGTCTCCACCCCTCTCTGCAACTTTAACCCTATTTTATTTCTATTCATTTTTCTATTTTTGATGAAAGCTTGTCGACATAAAGCTTTAACTCTACTTCCGTTTTCGGAGGCTCCAGTCTTTTCTTGGGTGAATTGTCTTCAACCTCTTTCCTCCAGCAGTCTCTGCAGTTACAACAAACCCTTCGTCCCTGGAGATATTCCAGTGAGTAGCTTTTTCCCCCATCCTAAAGTCTAGTGACCAGAACTAGTTGCAGTATTCCACTTGTGGCCTGGCAGTTTTATAAAGACTTAATTGCAGTGGTTGTAGTCGCTGAGACATGAATCACCATGGCCCTAGGAAATTGTAGCAAGAGCTCCTCAAAACAGTGATATTGTTAACTACCTCATCAATAATGTTATATGAAGTATTATTGAGGAGGCGACAGAGAATGAGGCTTAGAACATTGGTTTATACTACTGTTTGTGTTTTCTCTAAATACTCATGATGGACATAAACCAATGCAGCAAGGGACATAATTATAGGAGTGAAACACAGAAGTCTACAGACACTGTGATTATAGTAAAAGCACAGAAAAGATAAAGATATATAACCAATGTTTCGGGCCTGAGTCCTTCTTCAAGATATGAGTATAAAGCAGGGAGACATCTGGAGAGAAGCCCTTTTACATAACTACAGGAGGCAGATTCTTCACTTAGAAAACAAGAAATTTGCAAACAAATGTTCTCAAACTCTTAATTTTGAGATAAAACATCAACAATATTACACCTCTAACAACTTGCTCATGCAAGTTATGATTTTTCTTAAATTCATAACCATTAAAGAAGTAAAAAAAATTAAGAACCATAAGCCTTATAGAAAGCAAAGGAAGAAGATCTTTGATAAAGTCATTCATCTTTGGCAGCATTTCAAGAGCGAAGCTCAAATTAAGCCAGAATTCAGAAACAGATTTCATGGTCAATCAGGCCAAAATTGGTTTAAAATAAATCTGGAGCTTAGTATCAGAAAACCAATTACTAATAGCATTTAATTTAATTTCCCTTCAATAAGCTCTCTTAACTCTGGGATTTTGTACCACTGACTGTAGGGTTTACAAAAAAATGACATGTTTTCAGGAATGTCATGATGAGTATTTGCAGTCTGTATTACAAGCAAATGCACTGTCAAAAGCTTTAGCTATAGAGAGATAAAGATGATATTTCAGGATTCTATATGTGGAAAGTTTCAGTGCTAGTGTAAGGACTCTGGTGAGAAGGGACGGAGATATGCCTTTCCAGTCTCCAACTCGTAGCACACTTTGATTTCCTTTCAATGATCACAGGTTTCCCATCTGGAAGCCATCCTGATGAATTGGATCAATCATTCATCGGCTGAGGGAGCTTCTGGGGAGAAAAAAAACCAAGCTATAAAGCTAAAAGTTTATTGACTATCAGAGTCAGGGAAGAAGAGGTGCAGGGTACAGGATGCTTATATTGTTGGGGAAGCATAGTTGGTCGTGGTAATTGATGTGGAAGAGGGTGTGAGGCTATGAGGCTATTTTTCCAAAGTGCTAATGGAGGAGTTATAGATGTGTTGTGTCAAAATTGATTAGATTAATTTTTTTCCTCAATGATACAGGCTTTGTTAAAATGGATGCACACAGCTTTCCCAGTGATTACATCTTACCTGACACAACTCTTCTATTTTTGAGGGTTAAAACTGCCCATCATATTTCAGATCCACTGCCAGCTACTTGAAAGATTTTTATCATTGTGAGTAATGAGGTAACAAGAAACAAACTATAGGAAATCAATCACTAACATTTCACAGGAATGTGATCAAATGCACATCATAAGGAGAACAATGAAACTCATTTTAGTTCCATTCAACTTCCATTATGAATGAAATCTTTTATGGCTGTCTTCCCTTAACCTCTTCCACTAGTTTAAAACCACACAGATATAATGAAGGTACTCAGCAGGTCTCACAACGTCTGTTGGAGGTAAAGGTATATTACTGACATTTCGGGCCGGAGTCCTTCTGGACGCTGCGAGACGGGCTGAATTCTTCCAGCCTTTCTGTGCGTTTTTACTACAATCACAGCTTCTGAAGATTTTCGTGTTTCATTCCTCCAGTGTTTCTTCAATGAGCAGGAAAGGCCTGTTAGACTAGTTATGTAAGGTGGGCTAGGGTGAGGGCATGCTGTTGCAAAATTCTTTGCACATGGCACCTAAAGTGTCAGGTCCACTGGGATATCCTTTCATGTTTGATGTGCAGGCAAGGTCTTCCTTTGCTCAACGTGCCATCGCAGAGGAAGCCAAATAGGTTATGGTTGTGGAAGAGGAGAGGACTGGTTCAATGTGGTGAAATGGAGCTGGGAAGATGGTACAGTGGTTGGTGCCTGCTGTCTCACAGTTCCAGACTCTGAGGTTCGATCTTGACCTTTGATGCAGCTTGTGAGGAACTTGCATTTGCTCCCTGTGACTACTCACGCTACCTTCTCAATCTGAAGACCTGCCAGTAGGTTAATTGGTGACTGCATGTAGTTACTTAGGGTAGGTTCTTTTATTGTTATGTAATAAAACAGAAAATGCAATATTACATGAAATTTACTTTAGTCTGCCATAGCCCAGACAAAGAGTCATCATCAGTATGGCCTGGTGTCCCTTAGATTAAGAGAAAGAGAAGCAAAAGAGAGTCCCTTCAGAGCCACTGAGTGTCTATGGATTCGCCTCCAGTTCTCCTGCGGCCTCTACAGCTGCACAGACTCCTGTTCGATTTGTTAGCCACCTGAGCTCCAGATCCAAACCTCCGAGATGATCAGGAAGCCTTCAGCTCCCAAGGCCCTTCAGGAGCCCTTCTTGCCCAGTTCCAATACCTAGCTCCCATGAGCCAGTCTTCATCAAGTCTCCATCATCCCACAACTTGTGTGGGTCCTTCAACTGTTGAACCCCTCTCTGGTCTACAGCTGAGATCTCCGTCCCATTGGGTCTTCTGCTATGCTTCTCCTTCTCAATGGGGGAGGATGGAGTGTTCCTCCCTATTATGGCACTCTCTGCTGGTCTGTTGCTCCCACAACATTTTTGGGGACAGGCACAACGCCAAATTTTAAATGAAGACACTGTTGACTCCTTTCCCTGTCTTTTTGAAGCCCATGCGAGCCGTCAGCTTTAAGACCGGGCGATTGGACCCTGTGGAGGAGCGCTATGACTCTGCTCCCAGCTTCCACACCAGTGGTAATGCGGCTTTCTCAGCAGCTCAACCCTTTTTCTCAATCAAAGGGAATCACAGGGAAGTTGATTGAATCCTGAAGGGATTCTCCTCCTTTCTTCTTCGATTTCAGGGAAATGGATGTACACAAGAGAGAGAGAATAGGTTACAGGGTTATAGGGAAGAGAGAGAATTGGATTATGTCTATAAAATTTAATTCCTGTGGGTCCGTGCTCCTCTACCTGCCCCTTGACCCCAACATTTTCTTGGGTGCCTGCCTACCTTTTGCAAGTCTCTTGATGAAGGGCTCAGGCCCAAAACATTGGTGATGTATCTTTATCTTTGCTATATAAAGTGCACTGTTTGACCTGCTGAGTTTCTCCAGCTCTTGTGTTTTTACTTTTAACCCTGTGATAGTGGATTCAATGGGTCAAATTATTTCCTTGAAAATATGCTCTAAGACTGGCAATCAGAGGTGAACACCACCCCTAGGATTGGGTCAGGATCCAGAGAATAGCATTCATGATCAAGTCAGTGAGGTTCAAGATTATAGTCAAGCCCAGGAGTGAGTTGCCTATCCCAAGGGAGGCTCACTGAATGGACTGTGCTCTTCTTCAGAAGGGTCCTATTGCAGTCAACTCTCAGCACCATTTCAGGGTTGCACCCGCTCAAGTATGTTTTATTGTAGCATTGCTGTAGCAGGCCTCAGATTTATCAAGAGAGTTTCTGCATTTTCATATCAAATATACATTTGGCATGATTGGATGTCACTAGGCATGCCCATCTGTCTCCCTGTGTTAGTGTGAATAAACACACAAATGCTGGAGAAACTCAGCAGGTCAAGCAGTACCTTTATGTAGCAAAGGTAAAGATACATCACCAATGTTTTGGGCTTGAGCCCTTCATTAAGGTGTGGAGGAACATGAGAGATGTCTGAACAAAAGGGGGACGGGGGGTGGTGAGGGTGGCTGATGACCAGTGGAGGGACAGGGGGATGGAAGGACTGCAGGAAGGTGGGGGGAAGGAGTCTAGGCTAGGTGGAGAGGGAAAGGAAGTAGGAACTGGAATAACTAGTTAGGGGCCAGGGAGAGGGGTGGGGGGGAGGGGGGAAGGCAATCTGATTAGTGGAATGCAGTGAACTCAATGTTCATGCCCTGAGGTTGGAGGGTGCCCAGATGAAAATGAGGTGTTGTTCCTCCAGTCTGTGAGTGGTCAGGGTGGGGTAGTGTGAAAGGCCATGGACAGACATGTGAGCTTGAGAGTGTGACTAAGAATTGAAATGGTTGGCTACTTTTGTTGTGGACGGAGAGGAGGTAATGGGCGATGCAATCTCCTAATCTGTGACCGGTCTCTCCGAGGTAGAGAAGAGCACAGAGGCTGTACCAGATGCAGTAAATTAATTCTTTGGAGGTACAGGTGAAGTGTTGCTTCACCTGAAAGCTCTGTTTGGGACCTCGGACCATGGTGTGGGAGGAGGTGTGGGTGCAGGTATTACACCTCCTACAACCACAGTGGAAGCTGTGGGGTGGGGTGGAGCGATGGATGGCGAAGGAAGAGTGCAGAAGGGAGTCACGGAGGGAGTAGTCCCTACAGAAGGCTGAGAGGGGAGGAGAAGGAAAAATGTGTCTGGTGGTGGTGTCCTGTAGTAAGTACCGGAAATTCTGGCGGATAATGTGTTGGATGTGGAGGCTGGTGGGGTGGTAGGTGAGGACGAGGGGGATTCTGTGTTTATTGCTTCTAGGGGCAGGGGGGCTAGGGCAGATGAGCGGGGAATGGAGGCGATGTGGGTGAGGGCCGAGTTAATAGTGATGAAGGGCTCAGGTCCGAAACGTTGGTGATGTATCTTTACCTTTGCTACATAAAGGCACTGTTTGACCTACTGAGTTTCTCCAGCATTTATGTGTTTTTTTTTCACTTAACCACGGTGTCAACAGAATCCTGTGTTTTACTCCTTTGTAGAGTGCTCATGGTCATGCTATTTCCTTATGTGATACAATGGAAAGATTGTATCCCAAGTAACCCTGTCTCACTCTTCTATGTCAGCAGCCATCCATTTGCCCAACAACATGCATATGTCCACATTCAATGATCTTGCTCTCAGTTCCCTCCCTCTCTCTTATCCCAAAGCAACTGTGATTGCAGGTGAGAGGTGAGGCATAGTCACACTTCGTACATTCCCTATCTTTATTGCCCTAAGTCCATGCATTTACAGATTTATTAAAGGTATCCAGCCCAGCCACATTGGTTTGATCACCTCAGGTCATCTTTGAGGTTTCTGAATAGTTCTCTGAATATTCACATGAATGACTTTACTGGACAAGTAATCCAGAAATCTGAAATGATAATTCAAAGATTGAAACTCAAATCCCTTGAAGGGAATTTAAATTCAGTTAATTAAATCAAGCTGGCATTAAAGCCTGGTTTCAATAAAAGTGGCCATGTCACTGATAACTTGTTATAAAATCCCACTGGTTCATTATTGTCTATTAGGGAAGGAAATCATAGAATAGTTCCAGCACAGAAGGAGGCCATTTACCCTGTTGAGTCTGCACTGGCTCTGTGTTAGGGTATATTTATAAATCGACCGTTATTACCTCGACTGGACTCATTTGCAGCTACTTTCTTAACTTTAATTTTTTATTCCCTTCACAGACACTCAAATTCTTTGAGAAAATTTTTTAAACCCTTTAAATTATCCATCCACAAAATGGATCATTTTTTTATTCAATTCATAGTAAAAATATAAATTAAAAATTACTGAAATTTTAAGATGCCAGATGGTTGTTAAAATCTTCTACCTGGACTGAATTTGCAGTAAACACACTGAAATGCTGAAGGAACTCAGCTGGCCTTTTCAGCATCCATAGGAGATGAAGATATATTGCTGATGTTTCGGGCCTGAGTCCTTCTTCAAGGAAAAATCAGAGTATATCAGAAATGGGGGAGGATTCCAGACCACCAAAAGGTACTACTGGGATATGATAAGGGACTAGGTAGAATTTGTCATGTCTGTGCGAAAGGAGTCAGGAAATGGAGAGATGATGGGGGAAGAAGGGGTGGGGGTATTTTTTAATCAATGCTAGAGAAGTCGATATTAATGCCGTCTGGTTAGAGGGTTCCCATTCAGAAGATTTGGTGTTGTTTCTCCAATTTGCAGGTGGCAATACATGAGACTATGGGCAGACATGTCGGCAAGGGAATGTGATGGAGAATTGAAATGGGTGGCCATTGGGAGATCTACACTATTGCAGCGGACAAAGCCAAGGTACTCAACGAGGCAATCTCCCAATCTGCATCCAATAGCAATGGAGAGGGTCAAGAACGTCAAATTCCTGGGTGTCAACATCTCCGATGATCTGTCCTAGAGCCTCCATGTTGATGCAAACACAAAGAAGGCTCACCAGTGGCTATACTTCGTGAGGAGTCGCAGGAGATTTGATATGTCACGGAAGACTCTCGAAAACTTCTACATGTGTATCATGGAGAGTATTCTGGCTGGTTGCATCACTGTTTAGTTTGGATCTACCAGTGTTCAAGACCAGAAAAGCTCCAGAGGATTGTTAACTCAGCCTCCAACATAATTGACAACAGGCTTCACTCCATCAAGGACATCTACAAGCGTTGTTGTCTGAAGAAAGCGGCCTCAATCCTCAGTGACCCCCAGCACCCAAGCCATGCCCTCTTCACTACTACCATTGGGAAAAAAATGTATAGGAGCCTGAAGACAAGCACAAGGACAGATTCTTCCCCACTTCCATCTGTTTCCTCAATGAATAATGAACCACAGACACTGTCCTACTTGACTTTTTCATTTTCTTGCACTATTTTTATTTATTTTCTAAGGCAGTTTAAATAAATGTTTGCATTGTGATGCTGTTGCAAGACAACGATTTTCTTGACATGTTCATGACAATAAATTCTGATTCCGAATCATTACGCTATAAAACTGCTTCTCACTGGTAAACTTTGAACCTGCCACATTTCTTTCTACAGTTAATATTGCATCCAGCAAAAAAGCACCATGCAAAACTCAATAGCATTTAAACCATTTCGGTTGTGAAAAAAAAAATTCACATAAGCAAAAGATCTACCTCTGCCATCTTTGCAAGCTCTGTCCAGTCGTTCCTGTTGTATGTGCACATCAGGCTGGCAATAATGATCTATTGTGAAATAAATGTAACAGCAGAAATTTAAAAATAACATTCCAAAAAAAGGTCAATTTATTACAGAAGTATTATGTATCTATGAGGATATTTACAGGATGCTTTTAATGAATAAATGAATATTTCAATAAAAATACAGGCTTTATGACATTAAATACGCTTTTAATGCTGAAGAATATCCTACAAATAATATTACTGCAGCCGCATTAAAAGCAAAATTATGCATTATTCTGACATATCATCTAAAAATTGATCTATTACTGCCTAGGGCACATGTATGTGCAGTATTATATTATGTACAAACACATCTTTTGCAACAAATATAAAACACTTCCATTACATAAAATCTTTCACAAAATGATAGGAAAGATCTTGTATTATTTCTGCACCCTGCAGAGAACAGGCTATGTGTTTAGTTACAAATGCTTAATTTTCAAACATTGGGAAAATTTAAATCATTATCTTTTGTACCCATTATTATTGTCATATACCTCTCCTCTGCAGCTTCCAGAAAATGAATCAACCTATTCATAAACATGACAACATCTTTTGTCACCAGTTGAATTCTGGACCTCATATCTATGACATCAATAAGACTATCTGTTTTCACCTCAAGAAGTTTGGTCTCTCTGCCCTTGATAGAGCACCTGCATATAATTACCTGTTCTTTACCTCAAATCCCCGTAAACTAATGATCATCCAAACCTGATGCCTGCGTCCTGTTGCATCAAGCGTGGCACAGTTAGCATAGCTGGTAGCTCATGCTATTGCAGTGCCGATGACCTATCTGGTGCTGACTGTAACTAGTTTGTACGTTCTCCTCGTGTCTGCATGGCTTCCCTCTGGGTGCTTCGGTTTCCTATCATCCTTCAAAATATATCGAGGTTGTAGGTAATTTGGAATATTTGGGAGACCTGTGCTCATGGGTCGAAAGAGCCTGTTACCATGCTGCATGTCTAAATTTAAAAAGTCCCATTCACCCAGTACTACTATGCAATTGTTGACTTAAGAAGGCTCAACTTTGAAATTATCACCCTTCATTTCAAATAATCAATCTCCTCTATTTCATCAACCATTCAAGATATTCAGGTGTCTCCCCCCACCCCATGAGCCCCAACCTCTTGAACATAAGATATAGAAGCAGAAGTTGGCCCATTTGGCCCACTGACCTTGCTCTGCCACTTGATCAGAACTTGGCTGATCTGGCTGAAGATTCGGCTCTACTTCCCCATCTTTTTCCCATCACCCTTAATACCTGCTACTATACAAAAAAAACAAACAGTATCTTCAATATATTTAATGAGGCAGTCTCAATTGCTTCCTTGTGGAGAGAATTTGGGAAATGAAGATCCTCCTCAGCTCCCTCATAAATCTACTCCCCTGAATTGTGAGTGATGTCCCCCAGTTCTGGTCTCATCTACCAGCGGAAACAACTTTCCTGCCTCTATCTTAGTTATCACTTATATAATTATATATAGATCTCTTTATAAGGAACATTCATCCAAATTTTGGTGAGTTTGGAAGGCTGTTCAATCTTTCCTCATGGGCTAACACCCTCTTCTCCAGAATCAACCTTGTGAACCTCTTCGGGACTGCCTCCAATGCCAGTATATGCTTTCTCAAATAAGAATGTCCATGGAAGAAATTTTATGAAGAAAGGATTGACACTAATCATGAACATAATTTGCAAACAGTTCATTTTAATACAGTGTCTATTTAGGTTGATAGTATTGGGAAGCTAGGTTGTAGCCTTAACTGTAGCCACTAAGATTTTAAAAGACAAAAAAAAGTCTTGATGTAGTTTTCAATCGGTTTATTCCAAGATGTAAGCACATTTTCTGTTACAGCTTGTTTGTTTCTCTCTGTACAAATCTACGTGCTTATAGAAGTACTGCAGATTTCAGAGTTGAATAGCAGTGGATTGTTGCCTACTCCTCATGATGTATCATGTGAAATAGTCTGTGAAATTATACCCAAGATCTCCAATCAGTTCATTTGTTTTTACAACACCAAAACTGCACACAGCCTCGCCACTTCCCTTTTTTGTTGTAGCAGAACTTCCCTGCTCTTAAATTCAATCTCTCTAGAAATGAAGGCCAACATTTGTCTTCAAGGCCTATCACACCAGCGAACCAACTTTTTTTTGATTCAGGCACAAGCACTCCCAGGTCCCTCTGCACAACAGCATTCTGCAAGTTTGCTCCATTTAAATAATAACCTGGTCTATTTTTTCCTGCAGAACCTATTTTTCCTCCACTTACCAACATTGTGCGCCATCGGCCACCCTAGCATTTTTCTCCACCGTCAGGATAATACCATCACCACCACCACCACTCAACACATTGTTTGCTCCACAGTATTCTAGGAAGGACCATTTCCTCCATGACTCACTGGTTCACTCTTCCCCGTCACACTCCCCAACAACTGTTGGAGATGCAACACCTTCTTTTCGAGCTCTTTCTCAGCATCCTGAGCCCAAGTACTCCTTCCAGATAATCAGTGGCTCAGTTGAACCATGTTCAATATTGATGGTGAGATGCAATTTACATACAGAGAGAATGACTGCTTTGAGAAGTATCTCCATTTGGTTTCAAGCATGACATGGAGCCATTAGTTAGTTAATAGCTGTTGCAGCACCTGGGTAGCCCTCCTGGGACCCAGGTGTGATTTTTAGGGCAAAGGTGCTGGAAGCACCTTTTAAATTGCAGGGGGATTGACCCCTTAAATCGCCAATGCACGCACACAAGCGCTGATGTCGCTGGAATAAGTGGGTCAGCTATTTTCATTTTCAAATCAACTGTGGACGTGACCTAGGTAAGTTTAACAGGTTTCCCTGACTACCTCTGAGGTAGGTCAGGGACCCATTTAGATTCTGATAGGATTGACTGGGTCAGATCCTTTCTAACTGCCGCATAACTGGGGCACTAACCAGGCAATTTACCCGGTTAACCCCATATTACTTGGCAGTTTGAAAGGACCTAATATAATTCTTCATCCTACTCTGATGTCTGCTTTGTTTTTTTTCACTGGTCTAAGGCACCCCAGTTTAAGCTCAAGTTGCACCATTTAAACTTCCAACCGGAAGATGCATTACAATGCTCCGGATGCAACAATTAAACTACTTCTGATAACCTGCCTTTCCAGTTTGCATCAGAGCTGGCCAGTTCTGTTACAAGCTGAGCATAATGCAATATAACTGTTCAACTATCTATCCACTCTATTTGTTTAAGACATACCACCCGGTAACAGGCCATTTTAGTCCATGTGTCTGTGTCGCTCAGTTTACACCCAATTAACCTTATGTTTCGAGCGGTGGGTGGAAACCAGAGCCCCCATGAGAAACCCGTGCAGATACAGGGAGAATGCACAAACTCCTTACAGACAGTGTGGGATTCAAACCCCCAGTCCTAATCGCTGGTGCTGTAAAAATGTTGCACCATCCACTACACCAACCATGCTGACCCTTTTGTGACTAAGATCTGAAGCAATGGAATTTCTTTGACATCTCTTTATCCACACAAGTTTAGAAAAAAACCCTGCAGACACTCAACATTTGAAATAAAAAACAGAAAGTGCTTGAAATATTGAACAGGTCAGGGAACAAGTGAGAAGACAGAAATAAAGTTACCAGTTCAAATCATTGAATCTTACAGGTTCAGGCTGAACTCAGAGAATGGGTAGAAAAGAGAATTAAATTGCGCTCCTTTAATCTGCTCCTTGATATTTACCTATATGATTAAACTTTGGCTGATCGCTAAGATCTCCTTCTATGACTTGATGTCAGTGTTTTGCTTGGGTTTGTTTCTGTCGTAAAAAGCACAAGTATTTATTGCTGTTTTGAAGGGGTATGATATTCCCTTCAATATTATATAGGTGACAGTCAAACAAGTTTGGGAAATTAATATTACTGCCACTTACAGTTAAATATCATAACTAATTTATGGGATCTATTCACAAAGAAAGTAGCACATAACTAATTAAAAATGGTGTACATATACGTATAATTTTGACACCAAGATAAATGCTATCTCAAAAAATTTCAGTATACACAGTTAAATTATTAAGTGTGCAATCCTGGCCAATCTATTATTTACTATGGTTCAAGAAGAAAAGTTCTCTTCATTATCATACAATTACAATTTATAGAAATGCCAATCTACTGCAGTATTTTATCCGATAATGACATTTAATGAGGATTTTTTTCAAGCTGGTACAGTGAAGAGGATGGTAGTCAAAGTGGTTGCTTAGGGTACATCAGTCAATCTGCCGATGTGCCCAGCATGGATTCAGTGGAGTGAGGTGATTATCTGTGGAGGTCTTCACCCAGCATTAAAACTTGAAATGCTGAAGCATTGCATCCTGAGAACTGGAATTGGATTTGCTCTGGATGTAGTCTGGCCTTCCCCAGAGATATCTGGTGATAGATTCATGGAGATCTTCGCACTGCTGACCCAACACCAAGGAAAGAAACAGATAAAGCACTATTTGGGTTAGTGCTCTTCATAAGACAGAACTAGGGAAGGACAGATGTATTTTTTGAATCAAGAGATTACCACAACAATTTTTCACCTACCTGAATCATTTATAATTATTGTTAAACATGAAAAACTGCAGATGCTGTAACTGCAGTAAAATCACAAAAAAGCGAGAGGAGCTCTGCAGCTCACACAAGCCTAAAATATTGGTTGTATATTTTTATCACCTATGGGCACTGTGTGACCTGCTGAGTTCCTCCAGCAATTTTGTGTTTTTATTGACTTATTAACTTACAGACCACACTGTGAAATTGGATTCTGGATTTCCTCATCTCCAAACCACAATTAGTGAGGATTGGTAAGAACATCTCCTCCACAATCTCCATCACTACTGGAGCACCACAGGGTTGCGTTCTTAGCCTCCTGCTCTACTCACTTTAAACCTATGTGGCTCGGTATGACAATAACATCATCTACAAATTTGCCAACAATTACATGGCATTGGGTTGTGGGGAAAAAAGGAGATGAGCCAGCATACAGGAGAGAAGCTTGAAAACTTAGCTGAATGCTGCACCAACAACCTTGCACTCAATGTCAACAAAACCAAGGGGCTGATTGTTAATTTCAGGAAGGGAAAACCAGAGGTATATGATCCAGTGATCACTGGGGGATCAGAGATGGAGAAGATGAGCAAATTGAAGTTCTTGGGAATCACTATCTCCAAGGAACTTTCCATGGACCCAACTCACTAATGGCATTGTGAAGAAAGCACATCAGTGCCTCTACTTCCTCAGGAGTTTGCGGAGGTTTTGTATTACATTAGAAACTCTGGCAAGTTTCTACAGGTGTGTGTGTGGTGGAAAGTGTGCCGATTGGATGGATCAGAGTCTGGTATGGGGACACCAATAGCCCTGAGTGTAAAGCCCTTCAAAAGGCAGTTCATCACAGACCATCAAGAATATCTACAAGCAACGCTTCCGTTGGAGAGCAATAGCAATCGTCAAGGATCCACTCCAACCAGCACATGGTCTTTTCTCTCTGCTACTATCAGGAAAGAGGTATAAGTGCCATAAGACTTGATGTCCCCCTCCACTATCAGACTCCTCAAAAACAAACTCAATCAGGGACTCTTACATTTTAACTTTGTTTTATTATTTTCTCTGTATTGCATGGTCATACTGCTTACATTTTGTTATCTGTTTATAGTTCTTTATTTGTTTACATGTGTACATTACACACAGTCTTATTTCGCACTACCAATAAGTGATAATTCTGCTTTGCCCGTAGGAAAAAGAAGCTCAGGATTCTAGGTGATGTCATGTATGTAGTTTGACAAAATATCTGAAATAAGAATCTCCAGGCATCACTATGTGAGTTAATCAGAGAACGGTAATTTGAAACCACCTGAGGAAATGAGGAGGTAATTCTGAAATGGAAGATGCCCACATCCCTGTTCTGGTGATAGAATGACTGCTGTCACCCATCCTAGTTTCTGCCTCTGAATGACCACAGGGCCAGCCTAACTCCATGTGCACGTGCAAACTGGGCGTTTTTCAACATTCATAGGAACTTAATTGCCATTGCAAGGCTTTTTTTAAATTCTTTTTCTATTTTAATGATATAGCACAGTAGAAGGCCCTTATCGCCCATGAAACCTGAGCTACCCAATTAATGTACCAAACCCCATATGTTTTGCAGGGTGGGAGGAAATCAGAGCACGCAGAGAAAACCCACATAGGTCACTAGAAGAACATGAAAACTCCTGCGCTGGATTGGAACCTGGGTCACTGGTGCTGTAAAAGCATTGCGCTAGCTGCTGCGCTATTCATGCCGCCTGAACTGGACTATGCCTCATCAAGTATACATAATGTGCAGTCCCCACAGTATCTTCCTGTCAGTTCATCTGAAGAAAAGATCAACACGTTTTCAGTTTTCACGTTTTGTAGTAGTGAAGCCTGGAAACATAGAACAGGAACAGAAAACTCAGCCTCCAGAGCAGGTTCTATAAATTCAACACAATCTCACCTGCTCTGCAGTGTAATTTTATCATTCTTCCTTTTACCCCAGATCTCCAATACCTTTCATGAACAAAAAAAATGATCTCAGATATAAAATTAAAAATTGTAAGATTTTCAAATTTCTATAATCTTTTGCAAGATTCCTAAATTTATTCCTGAATGGTTTATAGAAGTGCTTCTCAAACTTTTTCTTTCCACTCACATACCACTTTAAGTATTCCCCATGCTATAGGTGCTCTGTGATTAGTAAGGGATCGCTTAAGGTGGCATGTGAGTGGAAAGAAAAAGTTTGAAAACCACTGTTTTAATTGTACCTAATTGACTCGTTAAGTGCATGGTTTCATAACTCCAAAGGAAATGGGCCAATGACAATTTTTCTCAAGCAAAATATTTCAGTAACAATTGGGTCTAGAGCTGTGGTTCTCAACCTTCCCTTCCCACTCACATCCCACCTTAAGCAATCCTTTACTAATCACAGAGCACCAATGGCATAGGGATTTCTTGAAGTGGTATGTGAGTGGAAAAAAGGCTTGAGACCTACTGGTTTATAGTTTCGTCTATACTCTTAGTCCTGGATTCAGCAGATATAATTTCCCTGCATCTACCCTATGACATCTGCCTGTGTATTTCCCTTAAATATTACAAAACGTTAACTTTTAAGTTCCAATATATACACAATGGTATCTATAACATTATTTAGTAATTTAACATTTGAGAGTCCAGGATATTATTTTAATAAGTGTCTGTTTAATCCTTCCAAGATGAATTTATGTCTAATAAGGTGTGCTGTTCAAAAGTGCTCATAATGTAACTGCAACTAATAATAAAAATAAGACATTGAGATGAGTAAATACATAACCATATAATCATATTGAAGAGAGACTGCCATCCGTGCGGTGCCGGATGTAAACAGCATCTTCATTATTGAGGTCTTTCATGGCTTGTTTCAGCATCATGCTGAAGAAGATTGAAAAGAGGGTTGGTGCGAGAACGCAGCCTTGCTTCACGCCATTGTTAATGGAGAAGGGTTCAGAGAGCTCATTGCTGTATCTGACCCGACATTGTTGGTTTTCGTGCAGTTGGATAACCATGTTGAGGAACTTTGGAGGGCATCCAAGGCGCTCTAGTATTTGCCAAAGCCCTTTCCCTCTTCAATCTGAGGCGCCTGCAAGCTCACACCAAGACACAAGAGAAACTTGTCCGTGAACTACTCTTTGCAGACGATGCCGCTTTAGTTGCCCATTCAGAGCCAGCTCTTCAGCGGTTGACGTCCTGTTTTGCGGAAACTGCCAAAATGTTTGGCCTGGAAGTCAGCCTGAAGAAAACGGAGGTCCTCCATCAGCCAGCTCCCCAGCATGACTACCAGCCCCCCCACATCTCCATCGGGCACACAAAACTAAAAATGGTCAACCAGTTTACCTATCTCGGCTGCACCATTTCATCGGATGCAAGGATCGACAACGAGATAGACAACAGATTCGCCAAGGCAAATCGCGCCTTTGGAAGACTACACAAAAGAGTCTGGAAAAACAACCAACTGAAAAAACTCACAAAGATTAGCATATACAGAGCCGTTGTCATACCCACACTCCTGTTCAGCTCCGAATCATGGGTCCTCTACCGGCATCACCTACGGCTCCTAGTACGCTTCCACCAGCGTTGTTTCTGCTCCATCCTCAACATTCTTTGGAGTGATTTCATCCCTAACATCAAAGTACTCGAGATGGCAGAGGCCGACAGCATCAAATCCACGCTGCTGAAGATCCAACTGCGCTGGGTAGGTCATGTCTCTAGAATGGAGGACCATCGCATTCCCAAGATCGTGTTATATGGCGAGCTCTCCACTGGCCACCGTGACAGAGGTGCACCAAAGAAGAGGTACAAGGACTGCCTAAAGAAATCTCTTGGTGCCTGCCACATTGACCACCGCCTGTGGGCTGATATCGCCTCAAATCGTGGATCTTGGCGCCTCACAGTTCGGCGGGCAGCAACCTCCTTTGAAGAAGACCGCAGAGCCCACCTCACTGACAAAAGACCCAACACCCAACACCTACCAACCATTTTTCCCTTGCAACCGCTGAAACCGTGTCTGCCAGTCCCGCACCGGACTTGTCAGCCACAAACGAGCCTGCAGCTGACGTGGACATTACCCCTCCATAAATCTTCGTCCGCGAAGCCAAGCCAAAGAAAAGAAAGAAGTAATCATATAACAATTACAGCACAGAAACAGGCCAACTTGGCCCTTCTCGTCCATGCCGAACACTTTCTGCCACTTAACCCCACTGACCTACTCTCAACCCATAACCCTCCATTCCTTTCCCATCCATATAGTATCCAAATTCTCCTTAAATGCTAATATGGTCTGGAAGCTTGTTCTACACACCTACTACTCTATGAGTAAAGAAGTCCCCCCTCATGTTTCCTCTTAATTTTTGCCCCTAACTCTCAACTCCTCTCCTCTCATTTACATCTCCCCCTTTCTTAAAGGAATAACCTCTCCATGTCAACTCTATCCCCTAATAATTTTAAATACCTCAATCAAATCCCCTCTCAACCTTCTATGCTCCAAAGAATATGACCTAACTTATTTAACCTTTCCCTTTATCTTTGACTCTGTAACCCTGGCATGTTTGAAAGTGGTTAAAGACTATAATTCTTATAAATAATTTTGAAGGCACCAAATATTTAGAGACTAGGCACATACAGAATACTTTAGTAACCAGAACAATTAGACTTCCCCAATGGACTAGTTCATTCGCAGATGAAATTGTCACTATACCAATTCTCAGAATGGACAGAGCCTTCTGTCATTGGGTTGGAGGCTAAATTTAAACCTGGAGCATACCTAGACCTAGCAAAACTAAATGGCCATTTCTTTCGGACTTCAATTTTTCCACACACCAATCTTGCTCTGTATACTATCTGTATGAACAAAAAATTAGATATGACTAAAAATAAAATACCAATCTCAACCCCTATAATTTATCCCCATTCGCGATTATTTATATATTTGTGAATTGCACTTCTGATGTGCAAATTTCATCTCTGATGAAGTTCAACTTCCAATTATACTTTGTCTTTCATAACCTCAAGGTCTCCAAAGTACAATTAAGTTCTCCTGAGAGGCGGTCACGGTTGGGATGTATGAAAAGGAGGGCTCAATTATATGTGCACAAACTGCTCCAACAAACAACAGATTTTTTTTTAGTGACGATCGTTGATGTTTAAATATTGATAAATTGCGTTTTCATGTAAATCTGTAAGGGAAGCAGGGATCTTTTTTCAATGTTCTTTCACTAAGTTGGTACCGTTGACAATGCAGAAATTCTGGTGTTGTATTCAAGAGCCAGTCTGGAATATGGATTCAAATCTCCAGAGCAGAATGTGAAAGCATAATCAGTGACATGGAGGCAAGTTCTCATCACTGAGTCACTGTTATAACTTAAATTCCTGTTAATTCCTCATTCTAAAAAGACACTGGAAAGCATTATTATGATAAAAGTGTCATTTGGATATATTTTCCATGTATTAAAATAGCACAGTGCAATGATTAATTTGGAAATTAGTCTTTGGTCAATAGCACCAAGCAATACTGAACATCAGGAGTTCAATGATGACTGACACCGTTGTGCTCTTTTGGAACCAGAAGCAAACATTGAATTCATATCATTTCAAATCTCCAATCTTTCCAAAAAATACATTTGTTTTTTTTGGTGTGATACACCCTCTGTACTCACTTCTTGAGGACCATAAATTAATTACAATATATTCATCCCCTTCGAATCCATATGCTAATAAGTTTACACAAATATGAGAGGTGTGGACATCACAATAAATTACACATTACGTTGCTTCATATTGGACTATAAGTCACCACCCCAAAAGCAAAACACACTGCTTGCTAAAAACAACACAGAACCTATAGATGTTGGACTTTTGAGTACGGTTAATATTCCTCCAGTGTTTCATTGTGTAATCCAGTTTTCCAAAATAATTACTGCATGTGAGACTAACGCAGTAAATGCTTAGCATTTTCCAAAATGTAGTAAAGATCTTCCCTAAATTGCAAGCCAAGATTTTAAATTAGAACTGTATGTGAAGGCTCAATATTCTTAAATTCACAAGAAGCCCAAGTGGCAGAAGGCAAAGTTCAAATTGCAATGATACAATGTGACAGAGTAATGCAGATACAAATATCCAAGTGTTGAAATATCACTAGCCTTAAATACGGACATAGTACATGTATGACAATAGGCTTGTCCTCATCACATTTACTCCTTTCTGCTTTTTAATTTTTTTTACAATTTAGCCAAACAACAATGTAACAGCTCATTTTGGCCCATGAGTCCGTGCTTCTCAATTTATTAAAGCAATTATTTCTGCAATTCAAAAGTAAATATGCCAAATTTTATCCGAGAGACAATTCCGTTTTGGTGTCACTGTCCCCTTGTTCTCTTTCCAAACATTGCAAATAAATCTGTGAATTTTAGCTCACAGTTAGTGTAGTCATTACCACAATGCTAACCGGGGTTCGAAACTGGCGCTGTCTATAAGGAGTTTGATCGTTCTCCCCGTGATTGCGTGCATTTCCTCCACATGCTCCAGTTTCCTCCTTTTGTTCCAAACGAACCGGGGCGGTGGTGTAATTGGGCAATATGGGCTCATGGGCCAAAAAGGCCTGTTATCATAGTATATGGCTAAATTTTTTAGAATTGCAAAAATTAAAAATTTATATTTAACATTTAATTTAAATTTAAAATGTCATGTGCGTACAAGAAAACTAGCTCCTCCCACTCAGCTCAAGATAGCATTGGAGAGCATCTGAAGTCACAATGGAACATTTTTTTCAGGCTTCTTCATCTGAACTCATGACTGACTAACCTGCCGTTGAATCTCCGGAATCTAGATTATTCCAGAGCACTGCTTAGTATGTGCTGGGGTTCCCACTTGTGTAGTGCTTGAAACAGACAGTCTGCCTGAGAAAATTGCATACTGTCAGACCACACTCAGAATCTTGAAATCCTCTTGTATTTGATTGGAACAACATTTATAAATTGAGTTCAAAGTTCATGAGGAACTGCATAGGGTTTTTGGAGAGGAAGTTCATCTCCATCGAATTTGTATCAAGAGCAGACTGAAATTGCGTTCTACTGTTTGATCAGGGTTACTGATTTAATAGACCTGTGTTTTCATAATCTTTTCGGCCTTGTAGTCATAACTATGAATACTAAACATATTGCTGTGAAGCTCATTTAACACTTAACTAGGGCAGTGCTTTATTGATCTTGCTAAAATTCAGGATAAATGTTGTCATTAGAAATCAATATAAGCCATGCTTCTGAAAGCTCACTTAAGTGCTCGTTAAATATAGCTGGCAAAGATGATCAAAGTAATGTTAGAATTAATTCAACAAATTCATTCTTCATGATACAGAAAGCTCTGAAAATTAATTCCATTGCTTTGGTGGGGTTAACAGCACAGGTCTAAGGAAAGTTTGATGTGGTAGATGGAATGGTGTGAGTCACACTGGAGTATCTTGGAGGTTCTATACTACGTTCCTCCAAATAAAAAAAGTTTGTGGACTTGCTTTATTTTCCAGTTTTTGTTTAAATAAAGTGGAAATAAAGCAAGTGCGCAAGTATAGTCCTTGAGGCAACAATCATCTAATTCCCCTGTTTCAACAGCCAGGGGAAGACCAAGTGATTCATGGTAAGAAAATGTGACTGGAGTCAAAAGAAATTGACATTAACCTGTTAGGTTTCATCATTCATATAAGTAACACAAATAGATTGGGAGACTGGACTCTGTGAGTGACATAGGTCAAAGAATTGTCATTTGGTGGCTCTGATTTCACTTTTAAAGCAATATATTACTGCAGTTCTGGCTAGCAACTTCCCTTTGTGAAGATTTTCCAAACTACACATATTACCATTATTTCCCACAATACTACAATCTGATAATGTTGGATTAATGGACATTTCCTTGCAGGAATGATTTTCAGAAAACAGAAGAACAAAGCTGTGGTTTTAACAGGATTTAAGCAATTAGCAATTGTTAAGCATGAAAACACTAATCTGTTGCCAGCTATAAGCAGATTCTGCAGCATCAATTATTACGTGAGCCAAATAATACTTCCTACAGTGGCAGAGGTGATCAATTGTGGAAATAGTTTCCTGACATTGAGCACAAACTGAAGTTTTCCAATTTCTCACTAAAATTTTTGACAGTTTGTTAAATGTCAAGGTTTATTTCTGTATAGAAGACAACCACCAACAGTTGTGAGAAACTCAAGGGAATGGTGTATTGTTGGAAAGGAAATTCATAAATATTTGAAGTTTTAGGAACCTCAGAAGTGGAGGTAACGCATCAGTGATCGAGATTGAAAACCCATGCTGAAGAAAACCTGGAAAGTGCTAATAATTCATTTGAAAAATTCATGACTAAACCCAAGAGAGGGAAAAGTTATTGAGCTGGGAAGAATTTACTGTATGCTCTTTCTGTCATTATCTGTACAGAGTGCAAAATACACATTTCAGAACGTGTAAATGTTTCAGCTCCCAGTTATATTCTAAAAGATTTCAGTACATTTTATTTGACAGTCAAAATTTCTGCAAATGTTTCCTTTCCTTGTCCATGCAATTAAGACAAACTCAGTGGGTATGATTCCAACTGGAGCATTCATTCTCAATGACTTAATAGAGGATTGCATGCTCCAGGTTTGAGTCATGCACACTGAAGCATACATTCAGAAATTGAAGTCATGGCTTGAATTAAATAGGACTAAAATTACTGGACGAGTTTCCAAAGTTGTGAACAATTACACTGGAGACATGAGTTTGAATCCTAATAGTATCTGGGGTATTTATATTCAAATAAGTAAATCTGGAATGAAAAGTGAGTAGAAGCAATGGTTGCAGGCTTTTGCTTGTCAAGTTATCAGGCTCACTGATCTCCATGAAAGATCATCTCCAAATTTGCCCATGATGCCACATTTAGAGGACAGGTGTCAAATAACAGTGAGGTGGAATATAGAAAGGAGTTTGAAAGATTGACGGTATTGTAAAAAAACACAAGGCTGAAGAAAATTAGCAGGTCAAACAGTTATATACAGTCAGGAAGGATAAAGGTACATAACCAACATTTCAGGATTGAACCCTTCAGCAAGATATGATAAAATGTAGGCAGATGCAAGAACAAAATAGCGGGAGGGGCAGGGGAGGAGCACTGTTCCAAGTGCAGGAGGTAACAGGTGGATGAGGGAGGGAGGACACACCAGTAAACCGAAAGTGGGGGTGGTGGTGGGGGGGGGGTGAGGAGGGAAGGGTTTGTGCAAGGAGAGGGAAGGGGGTGGAAAGCTAGAGGAAAGACAAAGGGAAAGGGAAGGGAGGGAGAACAGAGAGTAGGGTCGCAGAAGCCGGGCAAGTCCAGTTGGAGAGTGTCCAGATGGAAATTCAAGTGTTGTTCCTCCAATTTACAGGTGGTCATGGTGGGATAATATATGAGGGCATGGACAGATATGTGAGCATGGGAAGTGGTTGGCCGCTGGGAGATCCTTGTCACTGATACGGACAGAACAAAGGTGCTCAGCGAAGAGATCTCTCGGTCTGCTACTTCTCTAGCTCTCAACCCCTTCCCTCTCCATTTACAGAGCCTTCCCTCCTCCTCCTGCTTGCTGTTGTGCCCTCCCTCCTATTACCACCTGCCTGTTGGACTGTGCTCCTCCCCCAGCCCCTGCCCCTCGCCCCCACCACTTTGTTTGGGCACCTGCCTACATTTTTCCATACCTTGACAAAGGACTCAAACCCAAAACACTGGTTATGTATCTTTATCTTTGCTATATAAAGTACAGTGTTTGACTTGCTGAGTTTCTCCACCATTGTGTTTTACTTCAATCATGGTGTCTGCCTGGTGGTATTGTGTCAAGATAATAACCTGTGTTGTCAATAAGGCAAAGGAGATGATCCCTGACTTCAGGTGAGGGGGGTAGAAACCAGTCCTTGTCCACATCAATGGTAGCCAAGTGGAAAGAGTAGATGGCTCCAAGTAAATATTTCCAGTAACATGACCTCGAGCAACTCTGCTAACGAGATAGTCAAAAAGGAACACCAGTGCCTCTATTTTCTTAGGGGACCAAGGAAGTTCAGCATGTTCCCCCACCACCACCCCCCCCCCACCCTCCCAACAACCACTACAGGTGCATTATTGAAAGCATACATGCCAGATGCATCACAGTGTGGTATCAGAGTTGCTCTGGTCAAGAAGATGTAGAAGATAGTAAATCCGTCTTAGAATGAAATGTATCTCTGTAGAGTCCATCAACATTTCCCGCTGCCTAGAAAAGACAGCCAACGTATTGAAGGACCCATCACACCCCAGGTGCTCTCTCTTCTCCCTTCTCCCCTCAAAAGTGTGAAATTGCACACCAACAAGCTTGACAGTTCCTTCCCTGCAGACGTCAAGCTCAATGAATCCCGAATATTGCTCTTAAGCTGGTCTTGCTTTCTACTAATTGATCTTTTATTTCATTGTAACTCTGTAATTGTGCTCTTGTCCCACTTTATATGAGCTTATGAATGCCAGGGTTGACCTGTTAAGTCTGGATATAGAAAAATACTTCTCACTGTACCAGATATAATGTGATAAGTACATTTAAAATGAAGACGTGCGAGATGTATGATTCCTTGAACCAATAGCAATGGGATTGTTCCTGAAATAGTTTACCGATTTCAAGGATATTTTGACATGGCCTTAGCATCCTAAAAATGGAGTAAAAATAAAAGTAGATAAAGAATTGAAAGAGGCTTATTAGAAGCAGACATTCAAAGGCTGGTTCTTCGTTACTAGATTACATTTCCCACTTCAAGGTTAGAATAAGAGCAAGCTGTCATGCTTTTGACAATGGAAGTTTTTAGCTGTACGGACTCAGTTGGCGGCACGTTTAGCGTAGCAGTTAGCACAACGCTATTACAGCGCCAGTGACCCTGGTTCGAATCTGGCACTGCCTGTAAGATGTTTGTACGTTTTCCCCGTATCTGCGTGGGTTTCCTCCAGGAGCTCCAGTTCCCTTCCACTGGGTACTGTAGGTTAATTGGGTTATTTGGCTTGTGAGCCAAAAGGGCCAGTTATGCTGTTGTATGTCTAAAATTTTTTTTTAAATAATTAAATTTAATGATGGCTTAAAAATTGAGAATGGAAGGATATTAAATAATTATCCACAAACTGCTGGATATGTTCAGCACATCAGGTAACGTCTGTCAAAACAAAATATTTCAGGTGAATAAACCATCAGAACCAATACAGATGTTGCTTGACCAGCTGAGCATTTACTTGTTTTATTTTCAGTATGTAATCTCTTGCCATTTAATGTTAGGAGTCGGGATACTAATATTAACCTCAGTGGCTACATATGTCTATGGTTTGGGACACAGTGGTCAGAGTATTAGAGAAATACAACAGTCATTTGAAATATCTGAAACACCTTACATTACGCTTTTTTACATTTAATTCCAATCGTTGGCATACTTAATAATTTCCATTTGTCCTAAGCTTATATCTGATCAAGTCTCTCCAGTTCTGATTCTATGAAGATAGTGTTTTCGCTGAACAAGTCTCTCCCATTCCTTGGCTCTTTTAGTGTAGTCATGGACATTTCCACCTCCCTATTAACTTCTCCCATTTCTTTGCCTTCCGTTCCACCCTTGAACATTCCAGAAATGCAATGAGCCACTTCTGCAGCCAATCTACTTTCAAATGATCAGCCTTGAACTATTTCAGGTTCCAAAGGTGTAAATGCAGACACCAAATTATTATTTACAAATATTGCCTTCATATCCTCCCAGTTCTGAATTACTATGCAAATTGCAGCAATAATCATGAAAAACTACAAAGAGCACTGGGCATGCATTTTAATGATTTTTCTCCCTGTGAACATAGCAGCTGATTATCCACAGCAAAGCATAGTCAGAAGGAGCATGCACTTCCCTACATTAAAAGATAAGAAAACGTATTTCAAGTTATTGTGCTGTGTATGTTCACATAATTTTCAACTAGACAAAGGGAACAAAGGACTGAATGCAATTTCAGATGGTAGCATCGAACACCATTTTACTTTTGCATTTTCATTGTGTCAAAATCAGAAAAAACAATAACGTGGGATATGTTACTCCCACTCACCTCTGCTCACACTCGAGCTACTCCCTTCCACATAATGGAAAAGACCATTATTGAGAGAGTTAACAGCTGTAAATTCTGTTATGTCTCTGCAAAGCATAGAAATTATCTTGTTATCAATTTAATAACAGAAGCATGAAGTAAGTGATGCCATCCAGCGACACCAGTATTGTTTCTTCCCTTTGGGAATTCTCTTGTGCAGAAACTGTCAATCTACGCAGATATGAACATATTAAACATTAAGTACAATGTTCTTCACCCAATAAATCTATTCTTTCTGTGCCAGTGTAATAAGTAGATTCTATGAAATGATAAAGACAATCAATGCAGAATAGCTGACAGCCATGACCTATAAGACTTCTTATTATAAAATTTTCTTTTATGAATAATTTTTTTAAAGTATTAATCCCTGACCTTCAATTTTGTATGGCTTATATTTAAAACAAGGTTGGAAATCTTTTCTATGCACTTCCAAAGATAATATAGACAGAAATGCATGTGATTACAGCAAATTACCACTTTTAAGTCTGCAGTATGTGACAAAAGAATTGATGATTTTTTTACAAACCTAGATTTTTAGTTAGATCAAATTTAATAAACTGAAGCTAAGCCGCGAGTATTTCAAACATTAATTGGTCAGTGAAGGTGACAGAGTTACTGGTCTAATTAGGTTTCCTATGTCAAAGATGCAAATGGCCCTCACTGCCTGGCATTGCTTCAACATTAAAATCAAATATCAACCATATAATTTTATTCAAACATTATATTCAGCGATCTGAAAAATATTTGTGTTCTCATAAATGTCTGCGCTCAGAAGCGTTTGGAGATTTTGTACTGGGACACATCAGTTAACAAACTTTTATTTGCAATAACATCTCAGTTTATATTCATTAATATAAGATGCACTCAAATATGTACTGTTAGCATTTATTCAAGCAGCAAATCATTGCATGTTAGGTGTTAGAGGAAAATAATGAACCACATTACAAAAGAAATAGCATTTTTCTTAATAAAGAATTTCACAGTTGTCTGCTAAACAAAAATCATCTTCCATGTACTGACAAATGGAAACAGACTGATATACTGGTTCCTGTTGAAAATTGTGAGCAGCTTAGCTGAAAACAATTAAGCAAGTTATCACGCAAAATATTGCATTGCAAAAAAAAAACAAATCAAAATTCAAATCATCTTTATTGTTAAGAAGCAGGTAGCTGTATTTTATTGATATCATTACAGAAGAAGGTACATCAAGAATGATGAGGGGCAAGAAACAAAACAAGGGGCTCATAAGGAAAATTAATGAAACTATATGTGAGTGTGTGTGTGGAGAGTAAAAGCTGAAAATGCACACCAGGGACAAAGCAGAAGGCTGAATGTCATGCTTTTTTTTTAATGTATTTAAACTGGGTTACCACAGAAAGTGGATGACAGGAATACCTGAAAACCAGGAACATCAATATTTTTTCATGAACATTACAGTTGATGGTAAAGCACTGAGATCTTTTCATCCAGAAGGAAAATATTTAATTGTTTTTGATTTTGTTTTTTGTGGGTCCATTAAATGACTGAGCAATGAAAAGAAATCCTCAACTTCATTTGCAACTGAATGCTGAGAGTCCCTTTCGTGTTTATACCATAGCTCTTTAGCACCTTTGATAAAAATAAATCAAATCTTCTCATGCAGTGTGGCAGAATTCACCTCTAACTAAAAGGACAATTACGGGTATCAAGTGGACTTACATTTCTGAATTTAATTCACACCAATTTACCTTTTAAATAGCATAATGGCCAGGTTGCCTAAGAATGGGTGGGATTCAAAGAGAAAGTGACTTTGTTGTGTGGAGAAAATGTTGATCTCCTGACAATTGCAAACAAGGAGCTATAAACAGAAGAGCTTCATAAATTCAGACATTCGTACATCTCATGTTAGACAGTCGTATGAAAATTACTGCTAAAAGGTACATGCATTTCAGGGGAAGCGAAATAAATGTGGGAGAGACAGAATAGGAAGATGATAAAGTTCAAGTTCGAATTATGTTGATGGTATCAAAGGAAGAGATTCAAGGTGGAGACAGATACTGGCAGATAAATGCTGAAACAAACTGGAGGTAATAGTTTGCTTCTGTGGTCTATCTTCTGTGAAATTACTCATAAAATAAAACTGCATTTTTTTTCATTTATTGCATTTGGTGAAAGTATTAAACTCACAAAATTCTTACCATGTCAATGGATCATTGATTACCAGGTCTAAGCAATTCTGGTTGGAAATATTTTTATCTGACAAAAAGAGCAAGAAACTCCAGGACTAAATTACACAATAGAATTACAGACTTGCATTTTGAACTAGAAATAATCTTTTCTACGTACATCAAGGCAACAGTATTTTTTCTTGGTAAAATATATATGGAGATGTTGTTTTAAGGGATAAGCTTACAAAGAAAAAAATAGGTGTTCTGCTCCTTCCAGAGAAAGTGGAAATTATACTAAAATCCAGAGGGATGAACTGACAATCCCAAGACCTAAGTTCAAATGTGATTTTTACATGTAATTAGTAATCTGGAGTTAAATTCAACAAGCCAACCAGGTCATGCTGTAAAGACCCAGTTGGCATCTTAATGTCCATCAGTGGAGGAAATGTACTATCTTTGTCCTAAATGATCAGCTGAATCACAAATTGTAAGGAGGAAGCGTACAGGAGGGAGAGAGATCAACTTATTGAGTGGTGCCACTCTAACAACCTTGCAAAACCAAGGAGATGATTATGGACTTGAGGAGGAAGTCAGGAGAACATGAACCAGTCCTCATCAGGGGTCAGCAGTGGAGAGGGTTAAAACATAAAATTCCTGAACGTCAACGTCTCCATAGATCAGTCCCGGAGCCTCCATGTCGATGCAATCATGAAGAAGGCCTGCCAGTGGCTATGTGAGGTGTCTGAGGAGATTCGGTTTATCGCCAAAGACTCTTGTAAACTTGTACAGGTGTACCATGGAGAGCATTCTGGCTGGTTGCATCACTGTCTAGTATTGAGGTGCCAATGCTCTGGACCAGAAAAAAACTCCTGAAGGTTGTTAACTCGGCCTCTGACATCACAGGCACCAGCCTTCACTCCATCCAGGTCATCTACAAGAAACTTGGTCTTAAGAAAAAAGCCTCTATCTTCAAAGACCCCCAACACCTTCTTCACTCTGCTACCATCGGGAAAAAGGTACAGGAACTTGAGGACGAGCACTCAGTGGGTGAACGACGGCTTATTCCCCGCTGCCATCAAATTCCTGAATGATCAATGAACTAAAGTCACTGCCTTAGTTTTGACTTTTTCTTGCACGGTTTTCATTTTATTTATTTATTTTTTAAAGTAGTTTATATAAATGTTTAAACTGTGACGCTGCTACAAAACAATGAATTTTGTGACATGTCCATGAGAATAAATTCTGGCTCTGATTCTGAATTAATCTAGAAAAAAAAACAAGATGGACTCTTAATCCCCCTCTGAAATAGCTTTGTACAACATTCAAATAGCTTTGTACTTCCTCATTGCAGCGCAAATGCCTTCTCACACCTTGTTCCTGGATGCAATTCACTCGGAAGACTTACTTCCTCTCACTGTCTCGAAAAATATGGCAACTGAGACTTCCTTTGCTTTTCCTCCTCCCCTTCCAGTGGGTTTTTTTAATTCCCCCCACCCCCGCCCTCTATGCTCTATTCTCATAGTCATATTATAACTGATGGGAATGCCAATCATAATTGGGAAGAATGGGTTCATGCTGAAGCCTTAAAATCAGGGTGGTGCCAGAACAATGGTCTTGTTCTTGACATCACCAAGACCAAGAGGCTTATTGTTGATTTAGGAAGCAGAAGCCGAGGGACCACACACCTGTCTGCATTGATGGGAAGGAGATGGAGAGGGTCAGAACCTTTCCTGAAAGTCCATATTTCAGACGACCTCTCCTGGAGACAGCAAATTGAGGCAACTGCGAATGGGAAGGAGATGGAGAGGGTCAGAACCTTTCCTGAAAGTCCATATTTCAGACGACCTGTCCTGGAGACAGCAAATTGAGGCAACTGCGAATGGGAAGGAGATGGAGAGGGTCAGAACCTTTCCTGAAAGTCCATATTTCAGATGACCTCTCCTGGAGACAGCAAATTGAGGCAACTGCGAAGAAGACCTCTACTTCCTGAAGAGTCTGAGAGGAGTCTTTTTAAATTTTATTTATAGTTTTGTATACAGTACATTATAATATAGAATAATTTCCAAATGATAATTACAGTAATCAAAAGAGAATAAAAAAAAATAAATGGTTGTACAGTACATTAAAGTAAGAGAGAAAAAAAGTATAAAGGGTCTGAGGAGTTTTAATATGTCATTGGATCTTCTTTCTTTGGCTTGGTTTCGCGGATGAAGATTAATGGAGGGGTAATATCCACGTCAGCTGCAGGCTCGACAGGCAGATACTCTTATCAAATTGACACTCTGTATGCTGACAAGTTGTACCACAGCTTGGTTTGGTGATTCAAGTGTACAGAACCTCAGAAGGGTCTAGAAGATAGCAAACATAGCCAAGTCCATCACAGGCTCTGTCCTCACGTCCATTGCAGACATCCACGTGAGACATTACTTCAAGAAGGCAGGCAGCATCATAAAATAATCCCTTTTCAGGTTGGGGGAGAAGGTACAGAAGACCAGCATTTCTACATTTCTAGGTTCAAGAACATTTCATTTTGAACAGTTATCAGGTTCTTGAACCTCCCCCTGGCACAATAAATCACAGATGGCTCCAACACCACAAAAAGACTGCACTATTGCAAGTCACTCTTTCCGCACTTGGATTACTGTGAATGTTGATTATGACTCAATGTATTTATTATCTCTTTTAATTCAATGGAGCGTACTATTATAAGATTTTTTACGTATTTATTCGGCTGCAGAACGTAACAATTTCAGTACATATGTACATTGTGCAATGTGTATGACAATAAATCTTCGCTAGGATTCTCCTAAATAGAATAATACGTAGTGTTGCCGAGAATATTCTCCCAGAATCACAGTGTGGTTTTTGCGCGAACAGAGGAACTACTGACATGGTCTTTGCCCTCAGACAGCTCCAAGAAAAGTGTAGAGAACAAAACAAAGGACTCTACATCACCTTTGTTGACCTCACCAAAGCCTTCGACACCATGAGCAGGAAAGGGCTTTGGCAAATACTAGAGCGCATCGGATGCCCCCCAAAATTCCTCAACATGATTATCCAACTGCACGAAAACCAACAAGGTCGGGTCAGATACAGCAATGAGCTCTCTGAACCCTTCTCCATTAACAATGGCGTGAAGCAAGGCTGTGTTCTCACACCAACCCTCTTTTCAATCTTCTTCAGCATGATGCTGAACCAAGCCATGAAAGACCTCAACAATGAAGACGCTGTTTACATCCGGTACCGCACGGATGGCAGTCTCTTCAATCTGAGGCGCCTGCAAGCTCACACCAAGACACAAGAGAAACTTGTCCGTGAACTACTCTTTGCAGACGATGCCGCTTTAGTTGCCCATTCAGAGCCAGCTCTTCAGCGCTTGACGTCCTGTTTTGCGGAAACTGCCAAAATGTTTGGCGTGGAAGTCAGCCTGAAGAAAACTGAGGTCCTCCATCAGCCAGCTCCCCACCATGACTACCAGCCCCCCACATCTCCATTGGGCACACAAAACTCAAAACGGTCATCCAGTTTACCTATCTCGGCTGCACCATTTCATCAGATGCAAGGATCAACAACGAGATAGACAACAGACTCGCCAAGGCAAATAGTGTCTTTGGAAGACTACACAAAAGAGTCTGGAAAAACAACCAACTGAAAAATCTCACAAAGATTAGCGTATACAGAGCCGTTGTCATACCCACACTCCTGTTCGGCTCCGAATCATGGGTCCTCTACCGGCATCACCTACGGCTCCTAGAACGCTTCCACCAGCGTTGTCTCCGCTCCATCCTCAAAATTCATTGGAGCGACTTCATCCCTAACATCGAAGTACTCGAGATGGCAGAGGCCGACAGCATCGAGTCCACGCTGCTGAAGATCCAGCTGCGCTGGGTGGGTCACGTCTCCAGAATGGAGGACCATCGCCTTCCCAAGATCGTGTTATATGGCGAGCTCTCCACTGGCCACCGTGACAGAGGTGCACCAAAGAAGAGGTACAAGGACTGCCTAAAGAAATCTCTTGGAGCCTGCCACATTGACCACCGCCAGTGGGCTGATATCGCCTCAAACCGTGCATCTTGGGGCCTCACAGTTCGGCGGGCAGCAACCTCCTTTGAAGAAGACCGCAGAGCCCACCTCACTGACAAAAGACAAAGGAGGAAAAGCCCAACACCCAACCCCAACCAACCAATTTTCCCCTGCAACCGCTGCAATCGTGTCTGCCTGTCCCGCATCGGACTTGTCAGCCACAATCGAGCCTGCAGCTGACATGGACTTTTACCCCCTCCATAAATCTTCGTCCGCGAAGCCAAGCCAAAGAAAGAAACTGTATCAAGTCTTTCAGCTTATTATCCACTACTCACGTGACCCTCAGAAAGTTCAAAAGCCAATGAGTGCACAAAACACTTGCAGATTTGCGGCATCAGCCAGCAGAATTGAGTTTGCAACCAATCTAAAAAATGATCCCTTTAAAAAAATACTGGGATTCACTGGCCATGTGTTGTGCTGATGGCTGGCTCCGCCCCCATCAGCTCACATATAACCCTCGTTTCCCGCCTAAACTCAGAACCCTTCTGAAGACTACTGTGAAGCCCTACTCATGGTTATAACCTTGTAAAAACATTTGCTCTTCCTCCAGTTGTGAGAGCTTTTATTTACACTACAATTTTATTAGCTTTTTCCCTAAATGATGGAACCGCTACTCAAGCCAGGTACACTGCTGATAGACCTTCTGTCCCCCGACGTGGCTGAGACATTCACACACTGGCTAGACTGCTTCCAGGCCTGAAAGCGACCAGAGTGTTCTTCCACACTGATGAACTCAGGAGGTCTGCACTCATTTTGAGGGTAGGAATGAAAAGGTATTCAGTTATCAGGAACTGCACTACATATGATGCTGCCATGTAGGCATTGGAGGCTAGGTATCTGAAGTCACAAAATGAGGTCCTAGCGAGGCACCGACTCACTCTGCATCTCCAACAGCCAGGAGAGACCATTGATGACTACTTGCTGGATCTGTGGACACTTGCCAAGAAGTGCAGGTATGAAGGGGCTATGGGCTACACATCTGTTCTTCAGATCCAGGACAGTCTAGTTGTGGGGGTCCGGTCGAGGGACATGAGGCAACAACTGCTTGAGTCGGGAAAGAAGGACCTGGCTAGCCACATCGAGCTGGCCAAATCACTGGAACAGGCCAAGCTCAAGAACGACGACCTTGATGTTAGCGAGCTCCCCCACCCAGGTGACTCCTTCCCAAGGACTGGCTGCTCCCACTACTCCAGTCCTAATGGATGCCGCTTCCCATGCTAGGGAGTGCTTTATCTGCGGCAAGAACAGCATCCCCAATCTCATTGCCCAGCTAAAGACTCAGTGTGTTCCAGCTGTGGCAAGAAAGGGCATTGGGTAAGCGTTTGCTGCACGAGGGGAAGCCTGGGGAAGTCCATGACCTGCACCGCTCCTGGATTCGATTCCAGCTCCAAGCCATCTGTCCCGAATTCACCCGAGCCCACTTGTTGCGCACTGACAGATGGTGGCAGTAAGGAACCGGCACAAAGAGGCTCAGTGGCCATCTTGCGATGACCCGAATTTAAACTCGGCACCATCATCGTCAGAGGAGGAAGGAGGGCGGCCATCTTGCTGCGCCATGTGGTCGACGCCATCTTACCCATACAGGGCAACCTAGGACAGTGGGGGCCACTCGAGTGAGGAGTATGGAGTCTCCGGTGTCCTGGCCTCGATGGTCCTAGATCAGGACAGACCTCAGCAGCTCAGCAACTCCATTGTGACTATGAAGGTAAACAGACATTCCACAAAATGCCTAAACGACACAGGCTCCGCTGAAAGCTTCATAGACTCATGGACTGTGCAAGAATACAATGTAAAGATGAATCTTTCCAATTACCGCATTTTCCTTGCATCTCAGTTGCATTCTACGCGCATTCAACAACATTGTATAGTACATCTGTTGTTTGAAGTGAAGGAATTATGTAAATTTCATCCGTATATACTTGATGAATTGTGTACTCCATTGTTGTTGAGTCTGGACTTCTTGCATCACCTTAAAAGTGTGCCCTTGGAATACTGTGGTCCCCTCCCCCCTGTAATGGTTCAAAACGGAGGACCCTTAAAATCAGAACCCACAAGCAGCCTCTCCACACTGAATATCGACTCCCTACCTCTCTTCCCGAATCTGTCCCCAGACTGCAAACCCATTGCTACCAAGAGCAGGAGATACAGCACAACAGACCGAGATTTCATGATGTCTGAGACACAACGTTTGCTCAATGAAGATATCATCAAACCTAGCACCCGCCCAAGGAGAGAACAAGTGTTAATGGTAAAAGGGGAAAACAAGTCCAGGCTAGTATTTGACTATAGCCGAACTATTAATCGGTACACAATCCTGGACGCATACCCCCTCCATCAAACTTCAGACGTGGTGAATGATATTGCGCAGAATCGGGTCTATTCGACCATCAACCTGAAAGCTGCTTATCACCAGCTGCCATTCCCTTCTAAGGACCGTCCATATATGACATTTGAGGCTAACAGTCATCTATCAATTCCAAAGGGTCCCTTTCGATATTATTAACGGGGTTTCTATCTTCCAGAAGCAGATGGACAGAATGGTGAATGAGTATGGGTTGAAGGCTACCTTCCCCTACTTCGATAATGTCACCATCTGTGGCCACACCTTGGAAGACCATGATGCCAACCTCCAGAGTTTTCTCCATGCAGCGAAAACCCTGAACCTAACTTATAACTCCTACAAGTGTGTATTCAGGACTAAATGTCTTGCTATCCTGGACTATGTGGTGGAGAATGGCATCATTAGTGGCCCTGATCCTAATAGGATGCACCCCCTGTTAGAGCTTCCTGTTCCCAGGATCACAAAGGCTTTGAGGAGATGCCTGGGGTTTGTCTCATATTATGCCCAGTGGATCCCGCAATATGCTGATAAGGTTCGCACTCTCTTAAAAGCCACTAATTTCCCCCTCTCGGCTGAAGCACAAACAGCTTTTAACTACCTCCAAAATCACATTGCGAAAGCGGCCATGCAGGCAATGGACAAGAATGTACCTTTCCAAAAGGAAAGTGAGGCTTTGGACGTAGCCCTGGTTGTTACCTTCAACCAGGCGGGCAGGCTAGTTGAATTTTTTTCTCAGACATTACAAGGCCACGAACTCCGGAACCCACCTGTGGAAAAGGGCTCAAGCCATTGTAGAAGCCATGAGGCACTGGAGACACTACCTGACTGGTAGGAAATTTACACTCCTCACTGATTAGTGCTCAGTCACACTCATGTTTAATAATGTCAAGGGGTAAAATCAAATTGACAAGATTGCTTGGTGGAGGATCAAACTCTCCACCTAAAATTATGACATTGCCTATCGGCCAGGAGCCCTTAATGACCCCTGCCATCCAGGGGTCACCTTCATGACTCAAGTCGTGCAATCTGCCTCTCTCCATGGAAGATGTCAGGGTAATGACCAGGTTTTGCCAGGTCTGTGTGGAGTGCAAGCTGCATTTCTACCACCTGCAAAGGCACACCTGATGAAATCATCCAGGCCTTTCGAACGGCTCAGTGTTGATTTTAAGGGACCTCTCCCCTCCACGAACGGGAACATTTTCTTCCTCTCTGTCATTGACGAGTTCTCCCACTTCCCGTTCACCATTCCATGTCCAAACACGTCCACTTCATAGTCATAAAGGCCCTAGACTTCATTTTTGCCCTGTTTGGGTAACCCAGTTATATTCACAGCAACCGGGGCTCATCCTTTATGAGTGACGAGCTATGTCAGTACCTGCTGGCGAGGGGCATTGCGTCTAACAGGACTATTAACTACAACGCCCGGGTGAATGGGCAGGTTGAAAATGAGAATACCATAGTCTGGAAGGGTGCAAAGTGGGCCTGAAGTCAAAAGGCCTTCCAGACTCATGCTGGCAGGAAGTCCTCCTTAGGGCGCTCCATTCCATCTGGTCGCTACTATGTACTGCGACCAACACTACTCCTCATGAGCTCCTATTCAATTTCAAAAGAAGGTTGGCATCAAGAACTACACTCCCAATCTGGCTCACCACTCCTGATCTGGTGCTTCTCAGAAAGCACAGGAGGAGAAGCAAGACTGACCCCATGGTGGAAAGAGTGAAACTGTTCCATACCAATTCCACGTACGCCTATGTGAAGTACTTGGATGGCAGGGAGGACACCATCTCCATCAGGGATCTGGCACTTGCCGGAACAGAGGGTCGGTTGTCTCAAGGGCCCTGCGAGCCACGGAGCTCATTCTTGCTACCCCCAGTCAGGGCCTCGGGGGATCCGGTTCAAGAGGAACGTGCATTTCCACTGTTGAGCTGGAGACCCACCCACCATTTCTCCCTCAAAAGGGACCCAGGAGATCCAAGGAGCCCAAGGCACTCCACCAGTATCCCCAGACCACTTAAATCTGTCAATTTCTAAATAACTATATTTCTCAAATTTTTTTCTGAACCCATGTTCTCTGTCTTCATCACAGACCCTAAATACTGTAGGAAGGGGGTGAATGCAGTGAACTGGGATTCACTGATAGTGTGTTGTGCTGATGGCTGGCTCTTCCTCCCGGCTCTTCCCCCATCTGCTCACATATAATCCTGGTTTGCCGCCTAAACTCAGAACCCTTCCGAAGACTCTACCCATAATAAAAGCATTTGTTCTTCCTCCAGTCGTGAGAGCTTTTATTCGTGCTACATCTGTTTAGGATTAAGAGAGGGTATTAGGCAGCTCAGTGAATTTCACAATGGGAGGACGAACATTAAATCATATGACAACAGACAGGCAGAACTTCCTCCTTGACATATATCTAACGCAGTGTTGCATATTAATGAGATCAGTGTCATACACACAGTGTTTTCCATATGATCCTTCAAGGGCTCGATTCAGATATACAATATGAATTCTGGGTACTCATATTGCATTGGCTTGCCATTTTAGACCAGAGACTGCACTTAGGGTATCCAAAATTGACTCTTGCAGAACTGTCTAAAATAAGTTATTTGGATCAAAATCAAATACGATCGAGTACCCCTTATCTGAAATGCATGGGATCAGAAGTGTTTCAGATTTTTAATTTTTTTTCAGACTTTGGAATAATATGTTTAATAATGTGAATAATGTTTTGTACTTACCAAAAAAAAAACACTTCATCTCTGCTTGCAAAAGAAGATAAATGCAGCACCAAATACTAGAAAATCTGCTGGATGGCAAAAAGCACAGTGAGTAATGCACGTTGGTCTGACGGTGACGATGGTTGGTAACAAACTGGCGTCCGCTTAAGGCGTCGTTTCGGCGCTCAAAAAGTTTCCGATTTTGGAGCATTTCGGATTTCAGAACTTCTAATAAGGGGTCCTCGACCAATACTCATTCAAAGATTCAAAAAATGATGTCTGATTAGTACAGTACCAATATAGTGCCAGCTTTCAGCTTTTGAGTCAGGTAGCATGAATTAGCAAGCAGAGTAAAGCAGGTAAGTGCGAAAAGCTGCGATTGTAGAGTAATACTCAAAAGTACTCGAGGAGTTCGGCAAAAATAAACCAAAAAATGTGACTCAACCGTGGATAACAAGGGAAATTAGAGACAGCATTGGGTCCAAAGAGAGAGCATATCAATTGGCCAAAAAAAGTACCGCAACCGAAGACTGGGAGCAGTTCAAGATGCACCAAAGGAGGACAAAGGGATTAATCAAGAGAGCAAAAATAAATTACGAAAGTAAGCTTGCATCAAATATAAAAACCGACTGCAAAAGCTTTTATAAATATGTCAAGAGGAAAAGATTGGTGAAATCCAGAGTAGGTCCCTTGCAGTCAGAATCAGGGGAATAAGGAAATGGCAGACCAATTAAATTCTTACTTTAGTTCTGTTTTCACAAGAGAGGATACAAATAACCTCCCAAGGTGTTGGGAAACATAGAGACTAATGCAAGGGAGGAACTGAAAGAAATCAGTATCTCTAAGGACATGGTATTGGGGAAATTGATGGGATTGAAGGCAGATAAATCCCAAAGGCCTGATAATCTACATCCTAGGGTACTCAAGGAAGTGGCCATTCAGATAGCAGATGCTTTAAGAATTATTTTCCAGAACTCGATAGACTCAGGATCAGTACCCACTATTTAAAAAGGGGGGTAGAGAAAAAGTGGGGAATTATCGGCCTGTGAGCCTTACATCAGTAGTGGGCAAAATGATGGAATCCATTATTAAGGATGTAATAGTGGAGCATATGACTGGCAGAGAAGGGATCAGACGGAGTCAACATGGATTTACAAAAGGTAAATCGTGCTTGAAAAATCTATTGGAATTCTTTGAGATGGTGACAGGTAAAATAGATGGGGGAGAGCCAGTGGATGTGGTGTACCTGGACTTCCAAAAGGCCTTCGATAAGGTCCCGCATAAACGACTGGCTTCCAAAATCAAGGCTCATGGGATTGGGGGCAAAGTATTGATGTGGATTGAGAACTGGCTGGCAGGTAGAAGACAGAGAGTTGGGATAAATGGCTCGTTTTCTGAGTGGCAGGCGGTGACCAGAGGGGTACCACAGGGATCTGTAATGGGACCCCAGCTGTTCACAATTTACATTAATGATCTGGATGAGGGGATTGGATGTAATATCTCCAAATTTGCAGATGACACTAAGCTAGGAGGGGTTGTGTGCATGGAAGAGGGGGTCAGGAAGCTCCAGTGTGATTTGGATAAATTGAGGGACTGGGCAGATACATGGCAAATGCACTACAATGTGGATAAATGTGAGGTTATCCACTTTGGTAATACAAACCAGAGGGCAGATTACTATTTGAATGGCAATAGATTAAGAGATGGGGAAGTGCAGAGAGACCTAGGGGTACTTGTACATCAGTCTCTGAAGGCGAGCATGAAGGTACTGCAGGTGGTTAAAAAGGCAAATGGTATGTTGGCCTTCATATCAAGAGGGTTTGAGTAGAGGAACAAGGATACCTTACTGCAGCTGTACAGGGCCTTGGTGAGACCACACCTGGAGTATTGTGTGCAGTTTTGGTCACCTTATCTAAGGAAGGATGTTCTTGCAATGGAGGGAATGCAGAGACGATTCACCAGGCTGATACCTGGAATGGCAGGAATGACTTATGAGGAAAAATTGCGCAAATTGGGATTGTACTCGCTGGAGTTTAGAAGATTGAGAGGGGATCTCATAGAGACCTATAAAATTCTGGCAGGACTGGACAGAATGGATGCAGATGGGATGTTTCTGATGGTGGGGGAGTCCAGAACCCGGGGCCATGGTTTGAGGATAATAGGCAAACCATTTAGGACCGAGATGAGGAGGAATTTCTTGACCCAGAGGGTGGTGAATCTGTGGAATTCATTGCCACAGAGGGCAGTAGAGGCAGGTTCATTAAATATATTGCCAAGCCAAAGAAAGAAATATCCCGCAAGGGCTCAGTTCAGATTATGTTCTGTGCACTCAGGTTGCATTCAGTGAGCAATGTTGTATTGTGCAGTGCATTAAAAAGCTGAGAATCTTTTAAATTTAGACGTACAGCATGTTAACAGGCCCTGCCAGCCACAAGCTCGGGCCGCCTTATTATACCCAATTAACCTACAACTCTCGTACATTTTGAAGAGTGGGAGGAAACCAGAGGACCTGGAGGAGAATATACAAACTCATCACAGATAATTCGGATCCGAAGCCGGGTCATTGACACTGTAACAGCATTGTGTTGACTGCTATGCCAACTGTGACTGAATACTTAGGGTTTATGTTTTAACATAGGATTTCAAACAAATCGAGCTGTCTAAAAGCTGTAAACCTGACCTGCTGGGCAGAACATGTAAAAGTAGTTCAATCAGAACTGGAACTAACAGAGACTGGCATCCATTCATTCTGAGAAGTTTGTATTTGAATTATTTGCATGACAAGTGAAGTTGAGGTGGAGGCACAGAGCCTGGTGCTTCACAGCTTCAGTGACTCAGATTCAATCCTTACTGTAGATGTGAAGTTTGCACGTTCTACCTGTGATCACGTGGGTGCTCCAGATTCAAAGCTGTACGTTGCAGACTGGCATGTCGATGATGATTAGAATTTGAGGAGGTTAAAGGTAACACGTGCTTGATAGCAAAGGGCAATGATGTTTGTGCTTCCTGAACGCTATTTTGGGTCGCTGATCACGAAAATCATCTTAAAATTTTCTGATCGTGGTCTGTTTTTTTAGATATAACCTATTTTTTGCGATATCTTCTTCAAGCAGACACAACCCCGAAGCGCAACATGTCACTGAAAATTCCTTTTCTCCATTCGCACTCGGACGTCTTCCCCGCTGATCTTGGTGCAGTCAGCAACGAACATGGCGAAAGGTTTCACCGGGACATTGCAACCACAGAAAACCAGTATCAGGGCCACTGGAATCCAACACTGCTGGTCAACTATTGCTGGACACTGATCACGTGAGGCATCAGTTGCTGAGCACAAATGAAAATCAGCAACTAAACATTTTTAGGTCAGTTGAACTGATGGAATGTGTCAGCGCCATTATGTGATTAAACATGATAAATTCAATGAAAGTTAATTTAATGTTTCTTCAACTTCCTATGTGGTACAACAAATCTGAAATGATCTTTGCATTCTGCTTGATGCTGTCTATCATAATCCCCAATTTTTTTTTTCAGGAAGCAAACCTTTTGAAAACATTTGTTGTCCAGTATTTTCAGCCCAGACTCAGTCGGCCTAAGTTTCCCGGCTCTACCTTTCCATGAATCTAATTTAAAAATTTATGAACTGTTTCATAGGTTACTCTTTTATCCTAACCTACAAGTAACATCTGCCAGAAAGTAGCAAATCCTAAAGATTCCATTCCTCGTGGTAGATACTTGCAAAACTGCCCAGCATAAATTATATCAATTATTTTATTAAATAAGAGGGCGCACAAAATCAGTGAACCGGTGCGGACTCGAAAGGCAATGGTTATATGGTTATAACATGGCTGCTTCAAAAAAATCTACAGACAATGAACAACTGCCTTACTCTCTACCTCATATTCCATATACATAAAACATCAGAGGAACTGATGTTTGGCAGGTTATAAAATGTGGATGCAAAATAATTTAAGAATATTTATATTTGGAAATCCAAGATGAAAATTTGTAAATAAATAGCCCATGTCCAGTAAATACAAGGACAACTGGACAAGATAAATTCACGCTGGTTTTGATACTCACATTATTTGGAAAATCACCCTTCAATTCTGTGATGCTTTTGCACCAATAAGCACATGTTTTCTCACTGATGAGTTCTATGTTGACGAAAGAGCTTTGTCCAGGTCCATAAACTGGGCCAGAAGTCATTCCACATAAAATTCTTGGAGAAACATTGGTCACAATGTCCTGTTAAATATAAATGAACGAATCAGTTAGCAATCCATGGCAACGTTAAAGTTATCCATTTGACATTTTGTGAGATTCAGTTTCTCTTTGTTTTCCCAACATCACAAGCATTCCTTTAACAAAAAAAAATGCAAGTTGATTTCTAACTTGCTTTTGTTCTGATGGAAAGTTGTTGTCTTTTGCTCCGATGCTGTCTGAGAAACTCCCATATTTATAGTTTTCACCGCAGCTTTCTAGCATCCATACCGTGCTTCATTATTTTCTCGAGTGGGGCCTGAACTAACAACCCATAGCTCACAGAGGCAAGAGTATTACCAGGTGATAATGTAATGGAAATTGCAGCCGCAGGGTGGAGGATTCACAGCAGTTGTTTTTGGCTTAGTGGTACAGGTGGGGGTCCAGTAAAGCGAGAAGGACATTTAATTTTAGTCTTATTTGTACTTGTCCACCTAAACAAATGTCAGATTTATGGTAGGCATCTAATAAATGAGCTACTGGTATATACAGCAAAAGCAAAATGTCATATGGAGCCCAAGCTAGATCATATAAAACAAGAAACAATTTAATCTAGTGTGTTCTGTCTGTATTAGTGCTATCAACAACATTCTATAATTGCCACATACAAAAGGAGGGAATATCTATTTTGATTTGTATGCCCCAGCAAAGTAAATAAAAAATGCATTATTTTAATAAGCTCTGTTATTTTGCTAACTTGTTAGGTTTTTTAATCTAGTCACTAGTAGATTGCAAGTTAAAGTTTGGAAATGTGATGAGATGAAGGCTATGTCTTTAAAAATTCAGCTCTTCTGAAGATTGCACATGCTGCAACTGGGTTTCATATCATACGAACATTGCCATTATGCAGAATGTTGCAAAGTGCACAATAAAATCATAGATAAAAGTTCAAACATTCACAATTACTGAAAAGACCTGCAGGCATTTTGAGATGAAAATGATGTTGATCCTGTTTTCTCTAAGTAACCCAAGATGTAATTATACATCTCCCAATGTGCGAATACTTTGCATACAGTTCAAAGGTTAGACACTCTGATGTACACTTCAGCATTGTTATTTGACAGTTACAGGACCAAAGGGCAAGTAAAATTACTACTTCAACTTTAAATTAGCCTCAACATTAACCTTAATTGGTAAACCAGGGCAAAAAGATAACTTGGCAGCAGAAATGATGCAAAGTCTTGAGAATTAAAATGATGTAGATTTAAAGCGAGTGCTGGGAATGATAGTGAAGTGTTCAGAAGCCTCTTGTATTTGCAAAGATTGGAAAAAGTACCTTGCATGCATCAAAATGATATTGCCATAACACCTATGCTAATTTTAGACCAGGTAGAATTTATGATCGTTTTCATTCAAGTCATTCATACTTTGAATTCTTTACTCCTATGAAATATTTAAATGCAAGCCTCCAATTACACGAGACAATGGAAAGTAACCAAAGGTTTGTAGCCAGTTTACAAATAGGGGTGAAAAATAAAAGTCTGCAGATGCTGTGATTATGGTAGAAACACAGAAATGCTGGAGGAACTCAGCAGGTCTTGGGGTGTCCACGGGAGGCCGATATAGAACCAGGCCCAAAAACGTCGGTTATCTATCTTTGCCTCCTATAGATGCTGCGAGATCTGCTGAGTTCTTCCAGCATTTCTGTGTTTTTACAAAGAATACTGTTCAACTTTCTAATAAATTGTAGGCACTGTTTTTGTTGACAAGGGAATAGACTTGTTCTCATCTGGTGTGTGATATAACAGCAACTCTACTGGAGTTAATGAGCAAGTTCTTCAACTAGTGGATTAAACATGTGGATGATAGGCAGATGGAATCAGGTGGGGCAGGAGAAATAAACTAGGAGGGATTGCAAAGGAGGATGCATGCGAGATTAACTGAAAATAGAGATGAGACTAGAAGGCTTGCAGATTACATTTTTAAAACTGATTTACAATGTGGTAGAAGATGATTCTGCCCATTGAAACCTGTGCCATCCAATTACACTCAATTTCCTGACTAACTCCATAAATCTTTTGGAGGGTGGGAGGACCCAGAGGAAACCCGCGCAGTTCACAAACTCTTGATTCGAACTCATAGTGACCTCCAATCAGATACTTTACAACTACTATACCACACTCTGACGCAAAAAAGACAGAACACCTATACAATGTTGTTAGGATGGTGGGTAGCCTTGCCCTCCTCTACCTTCTAACGAAGTGTAGGCGTTGCTGAGTCTTCCTGACTATTGAGGAGGCTTTTGTGGGTCCAGGATAAGTCATCTTTTAAAAGGACACGAAGGAACTTTGTGGTCCCCACTCTCTCTCAATGACGCAGCTATCGATACGTAGTGGGGAGTGATCCTGAAGTCCAAAAAATTAATCTCCTTTGTCTTGTCTGCATTGAGACCCGGGTTGTTCCTCTTGCGCCCCTGTACCAGCCCTCCACTCCTGAAAGCCAACTCATCGATGTTGCCAATGAGGTGTGTCATCCAAAAGCCTGAGGCTTCTGTTGGAGATGAATGCAGCCCTTTTTGCCTGTTGGCTGGTGCTCCTCCTCATGCCGTTGCTTTCCTCCTCCCCCAGCCTTTTTATTCAGGCACCTACCTGCTCCTTGCTCATACAAAGAAGGGCTCAGACCCCCAAAAATTGGTAATATATCTTTACCTTCCATGGACGGTGCATGACCTGGCTGAGATCCTCCAGCATTTTTGTTTTTTTCAATTCTTCTACCTGGAATTGGTAATGCCACACAGGCACTTCTTTTCTGATGCACCCTACAACTCCAGCCTTGCATGTCAGACCGAAACAGCGAGCTCAAAAGCTCAAAGTAAACCAGAAACTGCTTTAAAAAAAAATAGGGAAGAAAGACTGCAAACCTAAAGGCTCAAATCTCCTGTTTCTAACTTCAGAATCCTTAGAGCTTTCTTTCCCAATTTTTTTTTCTAACATCAGCCCTTCTGCTTGCTAGGGCTCTCTTTACCTAGTGAACGTTCAATGACTGTTGTTAGGTTTATCCTGGGCCTGTTCTTCAACAAACTTTCAAAGATATAATGGTGCCGAGAGATATTTATATCAAGAATATGTGGAAATAGGTTGCCGAGACATAATGATAAAATTATCTCGCTAATGAAATGTCTACCTTTGTCCCGGTAAAGAGGCGTCATCAGATTACTCATTCCATATCCTGATGAGATGCACATTTTTCAGCAATCTCATTTTGCGACTAAATTTTTGAAAGCATATTTTGCAGCTGTGATGCCAACCTTATGTGCAAACACACTGCAGTGATAGATGTTAAGACAGTGAGACCTTGCCTTCAGTACACCAGTAATTGTCTCAATCAATAGCATCGTAGGTATCTGGCAGCCACTGTACAATGCTTTGCTAGTGTGCTGCTATTGAAATGAGCTTGTTAACTATGAAGTAGATCTGTGCCTTGCCTGGGTGACACAATTGGCGTGGTGGTTAGCGCAATGCCTTTACAGTGCCAGCGATCGGGATTGGGGTTTGAATTCCGCGCTTCTTCAAGGAGTTTGAGACGGGCCAAGTGAATTTCTCCTCGCGTTTGTGTGGGGTTTCCTCAGAGGCTCTGGCTTCCTCCCACCATTCAAAAATGTACCGGGTGTGTAGTTTAATTGGATGCAAATTGAACGGCAGGGACTCGTGGCCTGAAATGGCCTGTAACAGTGCTGTAGGTCTAAATGTAAATTTAAATTAAAAAAAATTAAAACCATCCTCCTAATGAATTCACCACAACATTTCTGACCAAGCTTTGAATTAAAACATTGCATTGACTGTAGCTGGTTACAGGCCGTTTCAACAATGAAGGATGCAATTCCTTTTGAAGCAAGCAAATCCTCTGCCTGCATTGCAGGGACTTTAAGGAGGAGCCTATCTGGAACTTCATGAGTGAACTGATGCAGCCAAAAGCATGCTCCCCGCCCTGTTGGTCATAATGTTCATCACAGACTTGAGGAGAGATAGGGCTTTGGAGTCATATTTATTGACATCACTTTCCCATATTCATCTTCTCTCTCTTTTGTTAATTTTTCATGAAAGATTGTATTTCCATTGCAAAACCTCTGGTGCTTTTCAGTGCCATCAAGTGAAGGTGAAAGTCAGAATGTGCTCATCCCCCTGAGTGCCTATTTCTGAGAATGTGCCCACCCCATCAAAGGAGGCATATAGAACAGATTCCTCAACTCCAGGGGTAGATCCAAGAATTGACTCCATTTTTTCAGCCTAATTTTAAGGGTTTTATGGTATATCTGGCATACAAGTCGAGCCCCATTTTTTTTGGGTTGTCCGGGCCTCCCAGGAACTACCCAATTTTTTTTTAAAAACACCTAAATTGGAAGTAACTGAGCTGTAAATTAAGTAAGTAAAAAAAAACCTCGGCCTATCAGACAACAATGGAAATAGCCCACGGAGCTGGAGTGGTGACATCATGCTCCAGGCTGGAGCAGAAACCTCGGCCTATCAGGCAGGAGTGGCGACAGTGACCTCAGGGTTCCAGGTAGGTGTGATCATGGTGGCGCCCAGCGGTAGGGAGGTGTCGGGGTTCAGCGGCAACGGCAATTGGGAGTTGCTTCCAGCATCGACTTGTATGCCGAATTGACATCAATTTGGGTTTTTTTTGGTGAATTTCTCAAAAATATATCTGGTGTTTAAGTCAACAACCAGTTTTTGGGAATTTTTTTAAAAATTTCACAACTCGATTTAAATGCTGAAATATACAGTAATTTTCTTTCTGTGTGTTGTATGAAGCAGTCACTGGCAAGACCAGCATTTTGTTCACATGCTTATTTGGACTTCAGAAGATGGTATAGAGCGTTGCCTCAATGTGGGCAGCCCTCAGGCTAATTTTTGCCTTGCTTCGGGAGAGTTCACTTGGCTTTCCGTCAATTGTCGCTGCTTGCGGGGCCTAGCGACTTGCTCTACCAATGTGCTGGAGGCTGCTGTAGGAAATTAATGACCCTTGCTGCAGTGTTTTGAGCTAGCGAGCTCAACACGTGGCATTGCTTCATGGAATCGGTGGAGATCTTCCACAGTTGAAATTGAACTTCTGCCTGTTCGAACCACACTAGTGGTTGCGATGTCCAAAACATTGGCAGTTTTATCAAACTGCGTGAAGCATAGACGGGTTGGTCATCTTCGGGTCCAAATTCCGTTTGGATCAGTCGAGGTCACCAATGTAGCGCGACACTACTGGAGAGAAAGAATGACTCACACACACGGGTGCGAGTGAAGTCAAGACTGATTTATTCATCTCCCCAGCCCTGCTTTTATAGACCCAGCTTCCTACCACTGGGCCCGGTATTCCCACTGCTGTGGGCGGACGTGATGTCACCGGTGTGCTGGCCTTTGATTGGCTGTGGTACCCACTGTGCAGGCTCCTGGCAAGTGAAGTCCTCCATTTTGAGTGCCAGTTCGCTTGCCAGGTAGCGGGCTGTTGCACCTCGATATATCGTCATGACATCATGTTTGTCCCTCATCAAGGCTGCAAAGGAGATTTGGTCCACTGCCATAAACTTCAATAAATAATGTAGTTTTAATTCAAATTCAGCGTGCCCCTTTAAGGGCAGCAGGAGCTCAGTCACCTGGTGCATTGTGACATCAGAATCGGTGCCCAGGCTGCGCACTGGAAGGGATGCTGGAGTCAGAGAGAAACCTATAATGATGTAATTTCCCCATGGCTGCCCCGCCACGTGGCCATACAAGCGGCGCCAGTTCGCCATGAGGATCTGTGCCCCACACAACTGGCTACGCGTCCTGTTGCTTTGGCGGCCGGCCCTGCCGTCTGCAGCGGCTGTGATAAATCCAGATGGATCGCCTTCAGGCAGTCCACCGTAAAAAAAGTTCCACTCTCCCTCCAACGTCCAGGTTCCGCCGGACCGGTGCAAGACATTGTACGGCCCCTCGTACGGTCGCTGTAGCGGTGCACCTTGTGGTCCCCTCCACATGAAAATGAACTGGGCCGAGTCGAGCTCTTTGGGGAGATGAGAAGGGCGGGTGCCTTGGCATGCCGGTGGTGGGGGAGCTAGGGAGGTGAATCGTTGTGTAGGTCCACCAGCAGGTTTTTGTCAGTGGCCGTGGTGTCAGGGTCTGGGCTGAAAAACTCACCCGGCAGGGAAAGCAGTGCGCCATAGACCATTTCCACTGCTGAAGCCTGCAGGTCCTCCTTGGGTGCCGTCCTAATCCAGAGGAGGACCCAGGGTAGTTCGTCCGCCCAGTCTGGTCCAGAGAGCCTGGCCATAAGCGATGCCTTCAGGTGCCTGAGGAACCTCTCCACCAACCCGTTGGACTGCGGGTGGTATGCTGTGGTGTGGTGGACGTTGACCCCGCAGGAGCTTCACCATCTGAGTCCACAGGGCAGATGTGAACTGCGCCCCTCTGTCACTAGTGATGTGCTCCGGGACTCCGAAACGGGTGATCCATTGGCTGACCAGAGTTCTGATGCCTGTCTCAGTGGAGGCCTCCTTAATCAGGATGGCCTCCGGCCACCTTGTGGCCTGATCAACCACTGTGAGGAGGTAACGAGCCTCCTTGGACACTGGCAGGGGCTCGACGACATCAAAGTGGATGTGTTGGAATCTGCGAACCTCTGGGTCGAAGTTCTGAATGGGGGCTCGAATGTGTCGCTGGACCTTGGAGGTCTGACACCTGATACAGTTCCTGGCCAGTTCCGCCACCTCCTTCTTCAGCCCGTTCTACACAAACCGCTCCACGACCATCCGTGCAGTTATCTTTACTGCTGGGTGAGTGAGGTCATGGATTAGACTGAAGACCTTCACCCTCCAGTGCGATGGGGCCACTGGGCACGGTGTGACTGTTTAGATGTCGCAGAACAATGTGTCTGGGCTGCTGGGCACCCGGACATCCTTGAGTTTGGCCCGAGATGGCGGACCACAAGGCCCGCGTCTCCGCATCATTCCTCTATGCCTGAGCCAACTGATTGTAATCCAGGCCTGGTGCAAGAATGTTGATGGCTGGATGGGAGAGTGCATCCGCTACTAGATTGACCTTGCTGGCTCTGTGTCGGATGTCAGTCGTGAACTCAGACACGTACGAGAGGTGGCGGTGCTGTCTAGCGGACCATGGAGCCTTGGCCATCGCCAAGGGGCTTCTGATCCGTGAAGGCTGTGAATGGCCTGCCCTCGAGGAAGTTGCAGAAATGGCGGATGGCTAAATATAGCACAAGGAGCTCCCAGTCGAAGGTGCTGTATTTGAGCTCCGGTGGGCACAGCTGCTTGTTGAAAAAGGCCAGTGGGCACCATTGTCTATCGAGCCACTGTTCCAGAACCACCCCCCCACTGCCATAGCTGAGGCATCCAAGGAAAGCACCATGTGCGGGTGCACCATTAGCGTGGCGCTGGCTAGAGCCTCCTTTGTCACGATGAAAGCCCTGTCCACCTCCTATGACCACGATAAAGTCTTTTCTTTGGTGGCCATGAGCGTGAACTATGGACGCATGGTGTGTGCAGCTCCGGGGATGAAACAATGGTAAAAGTTCACTATCTCCGCTAACTCTTGGAGTCCTTTCAGGGTGGAGGGCTTGGGGAATCGTTGAACAGCCACTACCTTCTCTGGCGCCAGCTTGGCCCCGGCCGCCAAAATGGTGTGCCCCAGGAACTGGAGGGACTCCTTGCTGAACTAGCATTTGGCCGCGTTGACCATGAGGCCGAAGTCCGCCAGCTGGACAAAGAGTGTGCAGAGGTGGGCTTTTTGTTTGTCGCGGTTGCAACTAGCAATGAGAATATCATGCAGGTAAATGAACACAAAGTCCAGGTCTTTTCCAACCGCATCCATGAGGCACTGGAACGTTTGGGCTGCATTCTTTAGACTGAAGGGCATACGCGAGAACTTGAAGAGCTCAAAAGGGGTGATAATGACCATCTTAACCTCATCGTCTGGATGCACTGGGATCTGATGGTATCCCCGCATGAGGTCCACTTTGGAGAAGACCTGTGCGCCGTGGAATTTAGTGGAGAAGTCCTGTATGTGGGGCACCGGGTACTTGTCGGGGGTGGTTGTGTCATTTAAACGATGGTAGTTGCTGCACAGTCTCCAGCCCCTGGACGATTTTGGGACCATATGGAGTGGCGATGCCCAGGCACTGTCCGAGTGCCGGACGATTCCCAATTCCTGGAGCCTGGAGAACTCCTTTACCTGCTGGAGCTTCTTGGGTGGCAGCCGTCTTGGTCTAGCGTGCAGCTGGGGGCCCTGTGTGATGATATGGTGGAAGACCTCATGCTGGGGAACGGCTTTGAACTGAGGCTCTAAGATGGCGGGGAATTCGTGGAGGATCTTGTTGATCTGATCCCTGGCGGTGGCTATGGCTGTGATTTTGGGCCTGCGGGCTTGTGCTGTGTCCAGTCGGGTGGAGTAGATCTTTCGGGCATTGACGAGCCTCTTACCCTTCATGTCAACCAGCAGGCCATGAGCTCTGAGGAAATTGGCCCCTAACAGCACAGTGCCCAAGGAGGCTAGGACGAATCTCCAGTGAAACTTCTCCTTCCCAATCTGGATCTGTGTCCTGTGGGTGCCATAGGTCCTGATGGTGGAGCTGTGGGTCACCCACAGGGTTGGACCTCAAAATCCGGTGCGAGTCTCTAATGCTGTGAGAGGAAGGATGCTGAGTTCAGCCCCTGTATCCACCAGGAATTGGCGGCCGGTGGATCTATCCATCACATGAAGGAAGCTGTTTGTGTGGCCAGCCGTCACAGCCATCAACGGCGGCTGGCCTGGTCATTTCCCTGAAACCTACAGGGCTGGCGGCACTTATGGGCTTGCACTCCCCAGCGCTGGTGGTAGAAACACCAGGTCGACTGGCCCTCCTCTGGCTTGGTCTTGGGAGTGGCTTGCAGTCGGCTGGCTCCTGGTCATGCCACTTGGTTGAGGGCTGCCTCGTTCTCTCTCTTCATGCGGCAGAGGGCATCCACACAGGCTGCTGCTCTCCTTGGTTTCGAGAAGTCTTCATCTGTGAGGAGCAGCTGAATGTCCTCCAGCATCTGTTCGAGGAATATCTGCCAGAAGAAAAAACAAGGCTTATGGTCTTCTGCCAGGGCCAACATTTCATCCATCAGCGCCGATGGACTATGGTTCCCAAGCCCATCTAGGTGAAGAAGCCTGGAAGCCCATTGCTGGGGAGTTAGCCCAAAAGTTCCAAGCAGCAGGTCTTTGAGGGCGGTGTACTTGCCCATAGCCGAGGGGTGGTGGATGATGTCGTCCACCCTCGCTGCCGTATCTTGGCCCAGAGCACTCACAACATGATAGAACATCATGGCGACTGAGGAGATGTTGCAGAGTTGAAATTGTGCTTCCGCCTGCCTGAACCACGTTCTTGCTCAGTGGATCTAAAAGGGGGGAAGCTTGATGGAAACAGCGTTAACCTCTGCTGAATCCATGGTGTTTTGAATCCAGAAAAATGTCTGTGTTCGTCGGGGTCACCACTGTAGCGGTGTGAGCAGTGGAAGAAATACAGCCCCCATGTTGAGGGTCGTTAACGACAATTTTTATTCAAATTCGGCACACCCCTTTAAGGGCAGCAGGAGCTCAGTCACCTGGTGCATTGTGACATGATAATCGCTGCCCAGGGTGTGCGCTGGAAGGGATGCTGGAGTCAGAGAGAAACCTTTGACGACGCCATTTCCCCATGGCTGCCCCGCCATGTGGCGATACAAGCGGGGCCAGTTCGCCATGAGGATGTGTGCTGCCACATACAAGTTCCAAATTTAAACTTGAATTCAGGTTGGATACAATAAATTTGAGTGAAATAGAAGAGTCTGCAGATGCTATGATCGTAGTAAATACACAAAAAACGCTGAAGGAACTCCATGATCTCAGTGTCTGTAGAGTTACAAGCCCAGAGGATCCAAAATCTAGCAGCAATAGATATTCACCAAGACAAATGGCTACTTAAACAAAGATTGCTTTTAATTATCTTTAAACATGAAAACAGAATCACACTTTAACTGATCACTATTCATTTAACTAATCTAACTTAACCTCCTAATTCTAAGTGCACATGTGTATGTAATGTGTGTGTAAGTTCAGAAAAGTTACTTGATTCAGAGTCCAGTCTCACTTCTCATTCCTCCAAGTTCACTGGTTGCAGGCCATTCCTATACTGTGCACAGAATTTAACATTTATAAAGTTCACCAGGCTTTGGTGCTTGAAAGGTAAATGGTTACCGCTCAGGAAGGTTCTTGTCGGTTTTCAGAGAGAGATTTGTTGTTCCTTTTTAATCAGCCACTTCAGTGTTTTGCTGACAAAACTTGCCCCTTCAGGGTTCTCCAGGTGATAACCTCTTTCTTTCAGGTCATTGCCTTTTTGTTTCTCTTATTCCAAGTGAAACATTAGACAAGCAGTCCTCTCCTCTTGCATGAACCACAAGGGCTTTGACCAGGCTGAACCCAAGAAATCACAACCCGTCTTCCAAATGGGGCTTTCCACAAGCTTGCCAGCTTGTCCTTTTCCAATCCAAGCTGTTGCTGCTGGCTGTAACACTGTAGAAATGATCTGTGTGTGTGTGTGTGTGTGTGTGTGTGTGTGTGTGTGTGTGTGTCTCTCTCTCTCTCTCTCTCTCTCACACACACACACACACACACACACACACACACACACACACACACACACACACACACACACAGAAAACCTGTTTGAATCTCTCTGCTTGCAAAACCACATGACCCTCTTAGGACAGTTCCAGATAATCTACGGCTCTGACAAGCACTTTGCCTTATTGTAAACAACAATCCATTAGTGAAATCTCTTGGGAACTCTCCAAAGCTCTGGCAAAGGCTGTAGGGCTGATATGTCTAGAATTAGCAGAGCTCTAGTATTTCAAATAACATCGGCTTTAAAAAGTTTGCATGTGACCTACTTTAACAAACCTTTCCCAATTTATCTACAAAAAACATACTGTCACAGTAGGAGGTAAAGATCTGTAACCAATGTTTTGGTCCTGAACTCTTCTTCCAGATATGAGCAAAAAGCAAGCAGACGCCTGAATAAAAAAGGCCGGTGGAGAAGGGAAGAAGGGGCAGGGGAGGAGCACAGGCCAACAGGCATAAGGCGATCATTGGACATGGGTCAAGAGAGGGAAGATGAGAATTGATCAGGGATGGGGGGGTAGCTCTGTAAATCTAGAGCTGGAGGAAATAGACTCTTTCCTTTTCCCTCTGATCTTGAGGAAAGGGGGCATGGGGATAGGAGAAGGGGTGAGATGGTGGGGAATGGGGTTAATGGAAACTGGAGAAGTCGATGTTAATGCCATCTGGTTGGTGGGTGCCTAGATGGAGTATGAGATGCTGTTCCTGTAATTTGCAAGTGCACGAGTGAATGGACTGATGTGTCGGCGTGTGAATGAAGCGGGGAATTGAAGTGGATTGCCACTGGGATATCCCTGCTATTTCTGTGGACAGAGCGAAGGTGCTTAATGCAGCGATCTCCCAGTCTGCATCCAGTCTCTCCGATGAAGAGGAGACCACAGTGGGAGCACCGTAAACAGCAGATGACCCCTGGAGATTCATATGTGACATGTTGCTTCATTTGGAAGGACTGATTGGGGCACCGAATGGTAGTGAGGGAGGAAATGTGTATGCAAGTGGAGCATTTCTTGGTAGATGCCAAGGGGGTAATTGGTGGGAAGGGAGGAGCCGACAAGTCACGGAGGGAGCAGTCCCTGCAGATGGTGCAGAGAGGAGAAGAGTGGAATACGTTATTGTTGGCGGAAATGGTGGAGGATGTTACGATGGAAGTGGAGACTGGTAGTGTAGTAGTTGAGGACAAAGTGATATGTGTGGGGCCAGAAGGGACAGGGCAGATATGCAGGTGAAGTCCAACTTGATGGTGGCACATTTTTTTTTGAAGAAGGACGCCTTGGATGATCTCACTTAGAAGACCTCATCCTGGGAGCAGATGTGATGGAGATGGAGGAATTGCACAAAGGAATGAAATACTTACAGGGACCAGGGTGTGGCGATAACTGTGGGAGTTGGTGAGTTTGTAGAAAATTTCCGTTGACAGTCTGATCCAGACACACAGCCAGAGAGATTGAGAAAGGGGTAAGTGTTGCTAGCGATAGGCCAAATGAATTTGAGGTAAGGGTGGAAGTTGACAGCAAAGTGGATAAAGTCGACCAATTCATCATGTTGGGGCAAATGAACTTGAGTTTCCATCAACGTTTTTGCATTTATAAGGGGCAGCGCACTCAGTGTAGTGGTTAGTGTAATCGGGACAGGGGATCGAATCCCGCGCTGTCTGTAAGGAGTTTGTACCTTCTCTCCTCATCTGTGTGGGTTTTCACGGGGGGGGGGGGTGCTCCGGCTTCCTCCCACTATTCTAAAAGTACCAGGGATGTAGGTTAATTGTGTATGAATTGGGCAGCACAGACTCGTGGGCCGTGCTGTATACTTAAATTTAATTTTTTAAAAAATGTCAGCAACTAATTAACCAGGTTTGACAAGATGTGACTTTTGAGAAGTACAAATCAATTGCCCAGCTAACCTTTTCAAGAACTAAAGGCATACAAAATGGAGACATTGGACCACTAGAGACATTTTTATACCATGTTTTAAAATATTTAATTTGAACATACATGCAAAACTAGTCGGTACTGCAGAAGAGGAAGCTTCATCAGTTGCAAAAGCTTTCACAGATTTTTATGTTTTTTTTTAAATAAATCTGGCATTCAGAGGTACTTCAAAACTTTTAAAAGTGGTAATATTAAAAATTAGATCAATGAAGGAATAGATTTAAGCTCAACTTATTCAAAATAAACACGCAGCAGGTCTGATCTGGCAAAGGGTGCAATTGTCAACATCCCAGCAAGGCTGTAGTTGGAGTGCAATGAAGTACCGCTGCAGATTAATTGACGGATTTCACTGTCAATAATTCCCAGACTTACAGCCTCTGCATGTAAGCATAGCCAGAGAAGGCAGAGGCCAATTATCTGCTGGTAATAACACCAAGTTCTAATCATATTGAGACAATCTGAATCTATGTGTTCTCAGTAACAAAAACAATTTGTCTTGCAATCTGAATGATAATATGCTGAAAGGCTCTTAGTAGTTTGGCTTTCATCTTTTTCCCCAAAACATATACTTCATCCATTAATTGGTAAAGATGCATCACTGCACAGTCAAAATGCTGTGGTTCACAAAGAAGATGGCAGATCAATTAGGTTAATTTCCTACATGGTAATCCAGTGTGCCTCAGTCGATTTATTGACTAATTGCTTGACAGTAAACATTTTTTCTGATAGTCACAGCCTGACAATATTATACTACTTCTTGACCATTGGTCTTCGATGGTGAGACTGCCCTGAACTGTGGTCTTTTGCCATTTAACCTTTACAGTAACTGCACCGGATCTTTGCCTGTGGTGCCGACTGAACCCTTGTAATGGAAAGGTCCTTCCAATGGAATACCAGTGAAGGTTGGACAGATCTCTGGGAGCACTCTGAGTGTCCATCACCGTGCCACTTCGGGTGAACTTTGAAACAAAAAACTAGGAACAGTTTTCTAGACATTCTTAGCGATTTGGAGCACCCTGTGAGGAGTTTGTATGTTCCTCTCCATGCCTGCATGGGTTTGCTCTGCTTTCCTCCCACCCTCCAAAAACGGAGAGGGTTGTATGTTAATTGGTGCATTGGGGCAGCACGGGCTCATGGGCCAGTAGGGCCTGTTACCATGCTGTATCTCTGAATTAAATTAAAATTAAATTAAAAGGACCTTCCAGAAGGAGGTGGACAATTGACTCTTTCTTACTGCTGCAGCAACATGTATGGCCAGATGAAAAAACGAGTATGCAATTAAGATCAGACAGGAAGGGTATGAGCAAAGCCAAGCCTTGTTCCCATGTCCTCTTCCTGCCAAATATCTTTGGTCATCTCTGCAGAAAGCCATCATTGTTCCCTGAACAGCCCAACAAAATGGAATCTTCAGGAATTCTTTGATGAGAACAGTAACCAGTTTGCCGTTGTTGGACTCTCTCAGTCTCACTGAGGAAGACTTGCATGACGTGGTCTCATTGACTAGAACATAATTCTAGTGCACACCGCCATGCCAGCAAAACCTATGGCTAAATGAAAGATTAGGGACTCTGTTCAACCCTCTGCAATTTTCTCCTTGAGCCGGCAGTGTAGTGGAAGCACAGAGGCCGCAGGAGGACTTAGACAGATTAGGTAAATGAGAAGAAAAGTGGCAAATGAAATACCATGTCAGAAAGTGACTCACTTTGGTAGAAAAAAATTAACAAGCAGTTTTTTTTTAAATGGGGAGAAAATTGAAATTTCCCAGATGCAAAAGGACTTGGGAGTCCTAGTGCAGGATAGGCAGAACGTAAGCTTGCAGGGTGAGATGATGGTGAAGATGGCAAAGGCAATGCTGGCATTCATTTCAAGATAAAGAGGTTATAAGAGCAGCGACGTGATCTTAAGGTACTTGTGAGGCCTCACTTGGAGTACTGTGAGCAGTCTTGGGCTCCACATTTAAGAAAGGATGTGCTAACTTTGGAGAGGGTTCAGAGAAGGCTCACAAAGGTGATTTCGGGAATGAAAGGGTCATCATCCTAGGAGTTCTTAGCCGCTCTTGGCCTGTACTCTAAGAATTCAGGGTCATGAGGAAAGATCTCATTGAAACATTTTGCACGTTGACAGACATGGACAGAGTAGATGTTGAAAGATTGTTTCACATGGTGGGTGAGTGTAGGTCAAGGGCGCACACTTCAGGATTAAAGGACGTCTACTTAGACCAGAGATGTGTAGGAATTTCTGACGATAGAGGGTGGTAAATCTGTAGAATTTGTTGCCACAGGTGGTTGTGGAGGCCAGGTCATTGGGTGTATTGAAGGCAGAGATTGGTAGATTCTTCATTAGCCAGGGCATCAAAGGTTATGGGGAGAACACTGGGCGGTTGGGGTGAGTGGGAAAATGGATCAGCTCGTGATCGAACGGCAGGCAACCCTGATGGGCTGAATAGCCTATTTCTGCTCCTGAGTCTTATGGTCTTATTCTTCATCAACAGACCCCAATTAGTTCAGAAAAGCAAGATCGTCTCCTCCTCCACTGACAATCAGGTTCAAGGTTCCTTTAATCATCACATAATAATATATAAAAATGTAATACACATAATATACTTGAAATTCTGTCTGCAGTAAAGCAAACAAGGAGTCACCGTGAGTATTGAGAAGCAGAAGAGAGTCCCCTCAGAGTCACTGAGTGTCTGTGGATTTGCGTCCAGCACTCTTGAAGCCTCTGCAGCCGCAGACTTCTGTTCAATCCATTGGCAACTCGAATTTCAGATACAAACCTCTGAGACGATCAGGATGCCTTCAGCACCCGAGGCCATTCGGGAGCCCTTCTTGCCCACTAAGAATCCCAGTTCCGATACCTGGTTTCATTGAGCTAGTCTCCAGCAGCCCACAGCCTGTGTCGGTCCTCGGCCGCAAGTCACCAGTAGCCCTAGTCTGGGTGAGTCCTTCGACTGCAAGTTGCCAACAACCCCGCAGTCTGTGTGGGTCCTTCAACCTCTGAGACCCTCGGTGGCCCGTTGCCGTGGTCCCCTTTCCTGAACAGGGGAATAATAGGGTGTGTTCTTCCCATTTCTGGTGCCCTTCCCCAGTCCGCTGCTTCCCCAGAGTCTGCAACCCCTCCTGGTATGCTACCCAGTACAGGTCCTGCCACCGTATGCACAGAACTCCGTGGTTGCATGATTGAAAAATAAAACATGATCAGTTCCTTTATCAGGCCGTCTAAAGCTTGTACTTATTTGTTGGCATCAAGACTGGACAGTGGGACCCTGGAGAGCAGTGCTGTGTTTCTGTTTCCTGTCTCCCCTAGGTCCTCACTAGTGACAATGTGGCATTGCTCTGGCAGCGTCACCATTTATTTTTCATTGTCAAGATGGCTACCCCAAGGCTGTGTGCTTAGTCCCCTCCTCAACCTACTCCCTGCACCCCAAGACACCAGAGTCAAGTATGGTTCCCACTCAATCTACAAAATTGCTGACTCACTTAGTGGAAATGATGAATGAGGGTGGAGATCGAGAATCTGGTTGGGTGGCGCCAGAGCAACAATCTTCTTCTCCACTCCACAAAGACCAAGGAGCTCATTATTGATTTTCGGAAGGAGAGGCTGTGTGACCATGCACCATTCCATATTAAGGGGACAGAGGTAGAGGGGGTTCCAGGGAGACCACATTTCAGATGCTCTCTCTTGGTGCCAGCACATTAAAGCAACCATGAAGAAGGTACATCAATGCCTCAACTTTCCATGAGGAGATACTCCAGCAAAAAAAGACAAGTCTATCAAATGCTCTATCAAACTTCTAGAGGTGGACTGTGGAATGTATATTGACTGGTTGCATCAGAGTCTGGTTTGGTAATTTGAATGCCCAGGAATATAGAGGGCAGTGATCATACTCCAATCCATCATAGGCTCTGACCTCCCATCATTTATATGCAAGAAGGCACCCAACATCAATAAAGGGACCCCCCCCCCCTTTCATATCCCTGTCATTCTGATCACAACCTGCTACTTTCTTGCAGAAGGTACAGAACCCTGAAGACCAGCCACCTTTAGGATCAAGAACAGTTTCTTTCCAACAGCTATTAGGCTCTTGAACCTCCCCTTGTTACTGAATCACAAACTGCTTGGACACTACAAAAAGACTGTGCACTCTTGCAAAGTTGCTTCTTTTTCTTGCATGAGGACAACTGTTAATATCTCCTATCTATCCAACTTTTGTACTGAATTCATGTGGGTGACCATAATCCTTTTTTTTAGTGAAGTACCTGTTTGGCTGCAGCTAGTTAGAATTTTAGGGCTTATATATACACAGCAGTACAATATATATGACAGCAGACTCATTATCACAAATGTAAAGACTTAATCTTTGTCAGACCAAAGACATATGGAATCTCATTCATTGGCATTTGTGTTAAGTCTGTGCACAATTCGATGCACAAAAGAGGCTAGACAATTGTAGCATTGGAAAGATTTCTTCTCCCTCGCCCCAAAGCCTATTACCTCGGGATTAGTACATTGTACAACTGAGGACATATTTTGATGTCATGTAAAGTGGAAGATGGCTCATATAATTACCACATGCAAGACTTAAATTTGGGACAGAACAGTGCCATCCATGTATAGTAACACTGAGAAGACTCAGCAAATTCTTAACTGCCTTCAAGACACCACCACATCTGTATTCTTCTTTGAAGTAAATCATGAAAATTCTGTAGACACCGTGGTTGAAGTAAAAACACAAAATGCTGGAGAAGCAGGTCAGTGTCCTTTATTTAGGAAAGGTAAAGACACAAAACTGAATTTTCGGGCTTGAACCCTTCATCAAGCTCTGAGAAAATGCCAGCAGGTAGCTGAACAAAAGGGCAGGGAGGTGAGGTGGGGGGGGGGTGGTGGGGGGGGAAGGGAGGCAAAGACAGGAGATGATAGGTGGAGAAAGGAGGAAGGAGACAGCAGCTATCAGGTAGGGGAGGGATAGCTGGGTGGGTAAGGGGGAAGGGAGGGGAGAACTGGAAAGACCAGGTTTCCACCAACATATACTACAAATCTTTAATTTCCACAACTACCTGGACTTCCTCACACCCTGTCTCCTGTAAGGATTCCATCACCTCCTCTTAATTTCTCGGTCTCTGCTACATCTGTTCCCAAGATGAGATCTTCCAGTCCAGATCTTCTGAAATGTCTGCCTTCTTTCACAAATGTGGCTTCCCCTCCACCACCATGAACTCAGCCCTCACCGACATCTCCTCCATTTTCCGCTCATCTGCCTGGGGCCCCTCTGCCCCCAGACACAACAAACAGAGAATCCCCATCATCCTCACCTACCACCCCACCAGCCTCTATATCCAACATATTATCCACCGGAATTTCCAGCACTTACCTCAGAATCCCACCACCAGACACATTTTTCCTTCTCTCCCCTTGGCCTTCTGCAGGATCTGCTCCATCCATGATTCCCTTGTGCAGTCATTCCTCCCAACGCATTGCCCTTCCCCACCCGGCACCTTCCCTGCAGCCGCAGGAGGTGCAACACTTGCACCCACGCCTCCTCCCTCACCACAGTACAGGGCCCCAAACAGGCTTTTCAAGTGAAGCTACGCTTCACTTGTACATCCACAGGACTTATTTACTGCATCCGGTGCTCCCTTTGTGGTGTTCTCCACATCAAAGAGACCAGTCACAGACTGGGAGATCACTTCGCTGAGCACCTCCTCTCCGTCCCCAAAAACAGCAACCTCCCAGTCGCCAAAGATTTCAATTCAGAGTCACACTCCCAGATTCACATGTCTGTCCATGGCCTTATGTACCCAGACCACCCGCAGATTGGAGGAACAATTGCAAACATAATGACAAAAGATTCAGAATGGCCAACTTTGTTGTGTTAAAAATAGTCATTGGGAATCTACATATTAAAAAGTAGAAAGGTACATTTTAGGGAATGCATCTCCCAGTCACCTGGATTGCTTGGAAATTGTTTTATAATAATGTTGCTGGACTTGAGGAACTGAGTTACGCAGATACACAAAATTATAAGATGGAGTAAATTCAAGCAGGCTTTTTTCTTCCCACTGAGGTTAGGTGAGATAAGAATTAGAGGACATGAGTTAAGGGTGAAAGGTGAAATCTTTTAAGGGAACATTAGGGGAAACCTCTTCTCTCAGATGTGGTGGGAATGTGGAACGACCAGACAGCTGAATTGGTGAAATAGGGCTGTGGAAAAGGACATGGATGGGAAAGATATGGAGGGGCTATGGACCCGGTGCAGGTCTTTGGAGACTAGGCAGAATAATAGTTTGGCCCAGACTAGATTGGTTTAACAACCCGTTTCTGTGCTGTAACGTCCTATGACTCCATCGACAAAGACATTTTCCAAAATGTTGTTCCTGACCTGACTTGGAGGGGAATAGAGAATGAGAAGGTGCTCGTGTGATAGATCATTGGACATAGCTTTGATGTTTTCACATATTTGTAGTTATCCACTAATTAGATCATACAAGGAATCATTTACAAAAAAAATTGCTACCAACTTTTTCTAAAATCTATCCACTAACAGAGTGTTTCTTTTCTGATGAATCAAATCTGAATATAACTCTTTTACTATTTACCAATTAACTATAATTTACATATTTTAATTAAGAATCAAGCAATATAAAACAATTAGGGTAATCAGTTTGCTAACTGGATTGCATAACATTTAGACAGTTTTCCAGGGAGATAGAAAAAAAACCTTAATTAGTGCTAATTAGTACTGATTTGCATATGTTTGATAAAGCATACAGTTGCCATAATATAGGATTATTTATCTTTGTATCTGCCAAATGCTGGCATTTTATAGGATAAAATAATTTTCACACTAGATTTGCATGTTAAATGGTTTTAAAACTGTTGAAACCACATCAAATTTATTTGTAATCTCTCATACCCACATCAAATTTTATCAATAAAAGGAAAAAGAGCCCCATAGATTGAAAAATAGTGTGAGATTTGTCAAAATAAAACTGCATTAACTTTCATCTGTTTTCAATAAACCATGTGGTCTGCAGGAACTGAATCTTACAGAAAGTAAATGTAATTTTTGAACTAGTCGTAAAATCAATGGCATTGCCATGTTTACCTATGTACATGAGTCTATCCCCAGACATCTCTAATATTGAGCTCATTTGTCTGATATAAAACATCATTTTAAATTAATACAAAACAGAATAGTTATTAGACATACAGCACGGTAATAGGTCAATTTACACCCCATTAATCTATACCCCAGTACGTTTTTTTTGAAGGATGGGAGGAAACCAGAATCCCCAGAGAAAATCCACGCAGAAAAGGGGAGAATGTACTGTGACAGATTATGTTATATTTTATATTATGTATAGATATGTTTTTGGGAGATAAACTTTGGCAGGTTTTTTTAGTGTAGGTCAGATACAAATACTTCAAAACAGATCTCATTTAAAATGCAAGACCTCTGCTCAAGCCAGACAGTTCAGGCTCCGAGTGCCTTTGCACAAACCTTGAAGAATGCCTATAAGGACTTCACAAGAAGGTGTTAATTGGACATGCTGTGGAGTAGTGGATTATTGTTTTGGAAAGCAACAGATGAATGAACAACGAACTCAGAAGATTAGGTCTGGAGCTGCAGTCTGTCTGAGTGCAGTTGGCTGTTCTAAGAGGGTTGAGAGGTTTTCTCTGGATGAGAGAGAGAGGGAGAATTCAGTTCTACAGTTCAGCAGCAGCAGCTGGGACTGGAACAGGACAAGCTGGCAAGCTTGTGGAAAAACCCCATTTTGAAGACGGGTTGTGAGTTCTTAGTTCAACCTGGTCAAAACCCTTGTGGTCCATACAAGAGGAGAGGACTGGCTGCATAATGTGTCACTTGAAATAAGAGAAACACAAGGGACTCTGTGGTGATCTGAAAGAAAGAGGTGATCAACTGGAAAACCCCGATGGGGCAGGTTTCTTCAGCAAGACACTCAAGTGGCTGATTGGAAGGAATCAGTTGTTGATGTCCAATAAGCAACAAATCTCTCCGAAAACTGACAAGAAACTTTGTGAGCGGTAACCATTTACCTTTCAAGCACCAAAGCCTGGTGAAATTCAAAAATGTTAAATTCTGTGCGCAGTATAAAAATTGCCTGCAACCGGTGAATTTGGAGGAGTGAGAAGTGAGATTGGACTGCGAATCAAAGAACTTTTCTGAACTTACACACACATTACATACAAATGCGCTTAGAATTAGGTTAAGTTAATAGTGATAAGTTAAAGTTTGATCCTGTTTCCATGTTTAAAGATAATTAAAAGCAACTTCTATTGAAGTACCCATTTGTCTTGGTGAATTTCTATTGCTGCAGGGTTTTGGGGTCCTCTGGGCTCATAACAGTACAAACTCGTTACAGACAGTGTGGGATTTTAACCCAGGTCCGGTCCATTCGCTGGAGCTGTAAAGCAATGCGTCAAACGTGCCACCCAAAACAGAGACCACAACTTAGATCTACAACTTTGAATAACTGAATGGTGAACTACTCTACAATGTAGGAATGTTGAAAATGTCCTTTGAATTATGGCAAAGAAACTGGTATGTGTATTTTCTGATAATGAATATAATCCTGCACTTGAATTGTAATTTGAATTATATCTGATGTGTTGCACAGTAATTATTGTTTTGCATGCTTTTCTAAACCTCATTCTGCAACCAGAACATTTTTACACAGAGATTAATGGAATTTTAGAGCACTGAAATAGTGTTTACAGCCCATCATGACCAACCCCAAAATTTTGGTGATCTGTACTAATCTCATTTGCCTGCACTGCGTTCTTGTATGCCATGCCTATTCAAGTGCCTGTCTAAATGTCTCTGAAGTTTAATGACTGTACCTGACTCCACCATGCCATCTGCCAATGAGTTTGAGATATCAGCACTTTCTCTAGAAAGACTTTCCTTTCACTGCCCCTTTAAAACATTTCCCTCTCATTTTAAACCTATCCTCTCATTTGTAATATCCCTACCATGAGAAAATGTATTCCTTCAACATTATCCATGCCTCTTATAATTTTGTATGCCCCTATCATTTAAAAAAAACTTTTACTTTAAATGATAAGAATGTTTAAAAACATAAAGGTTTCTGAAGGTTCTACTGAAAAAAAAATCTAACAATGTTGTCTGTGAGGAAGGGAATAGCTGACAGCAACTGTTGTACTTTCATGTTTAATGCAATGTGTGTATTCCTGAAGTTGTTGTCACAGAGACTAATAGCGGCCAGCAGAGATAGGTTTCAGTCCAAAATCATCAGGCACAAAAAACTTACTTGGAAGGCAAATTATATTTGAGGATACTTACCCGCAAAGAAACAGATTATGTTTCACATATACTCAAACAGCTCAATAGATTTTTTGTTTTAAAAAACTATAGCTCTCAAGGAAAAATGCTATCGGGATATAACTTACCATTAAACCAATATGATTTTTGTGTCGTTCTAAGGAAATACTTGCAGAATTTAACATATTCCCTTTGACAGGCAAGCAACCATAAGATATTTATGTGGAAAACACAAAATAGTGCTGGAGAAACTCAGCAGTTCACACAGAATCAAAAAGAAGTAAAAGGGAAACCAATTTTTTTTTTGGCTTAAGCCCTTTAAACAGACTGGTCCCTGAATAAAATGATTTGGAGACGAGAAATTCTTAAAATAATGCACCATTTTAAAGAATTTTGTGCAAATTTAGATCCAGTACAAACTAACTTTCACTGATTGCGTGGAAGAAATTGAATTAATGTTGGACTAAGCAAAAGGGGATGACACAGCTTAAAACATGTTAATAAATAGGGGTCTTCAAAGAGCAAACAATTCCAAACAAACTGCTAGATAAGAACAGAATGCTCTCTAATCACCAACCCTTTGTGTGTTCCCATGATCATGTTAAACACATCTTTCTGTAAAGTTGTGTGTCTCAGTAATTTCGTGATCATGTCAAATATGAGAAAAGACCTTGCCCATAAAAGACCGACTTCTGTAACATTAGGTCAGGCGAGACTCGTGCAGATGCCGGACCTCTGTGGGACACTCCCTCAATAAAGCAGAGGCTTTACTAACCACTTGCGTTAGTTCCTTAATTAATTAAGTCGAGAAGGTTTTTCTTGACAGATTGACAGGCTGAGATTTGAAGTGATTGTGGCAAGAAATTAGCTCCATAATGCAATTAGTCACCATTGTAGATTTTGTTAATTTACATGCCTTTGAGGTGTCCCATACAATTCAGGTTCATACTATATCATGGATATATTGACCAACCTTTTTTTCGAAAATCTGTTCAGCATCTGGATGCCATGCACATATATAATGAACATTCTGCATAGTTTTTCAAATTATTGGAGGGTGTTCTGGGAGATTGGGTATACAAGTATTTGGACAGCCAAGGACTGATTAAAAGGATAGTCAACATGGACTTCTGTGTGGCAAGTCATGTTCAACAAATCTTTTAGAGTTTTTTGAGGAGGTTACCAAGAACATAGATGAAGGAAATGCTCTGGATGTTGACTACCTGGACTCTAGTAATGGCTTTGACAAGGCCCCTCATGGGAGATTAGTTCAGAAGGTTCATTCCATGGAGAGATTGTAAAATGGATTTGAAATTGGTTGAATGGGAGAAGTTGAATGGGAGATAGTTGATGGTTGCTTCTCAAACTGGAGGCCTGTGATTAGTGGTGGGCCTCAGGAATCAGTGCTGGCACCGTTGTTTTTTTTTTGTCTACATCAACAATCTGGATGATATTGTGGGAAATTGGATCAGCAAGTTTGCTGATGACACTAAGATTGGAGGCGTTGAGGACAGCGAGGAAGGCTTTCACAGCTTGCAGAGGGATCTGGGGCAACTGGAAAAATGGGCCAAAAAATGGCAGATATGAGGTGTTGCATTTTCGAAGGACAAACCAAGGTAGGACATACAAAGTAAATGGTAGGGCACTGCAGAGTGCAGAGTAAAGAAAGCTTTAGGCATCTTTGACTTCATAAATTGAAGTATTGAGTACAGGAGTTGGGATGTTATGGCGAGGCCAAATTGTGTGCAGTTCGGCTTGCCAAACTATGAAGGACATCAGTAAGATCGAAAGAGTGCAGAGAAGATTTACTAGGAAGTTGCCGGGTCTTCAGGAGTTGAGTTACAGGGACAGATTGCACAAGTTGGGCCTTTTTTCCTCAGAAGGTAGAAGAATGAGGTGAAATTTATCAAATTTTTAGGAGGTTTAGAAAATTATGAGGCTAATAGACAAAGTAAATGCGAGAAGGGTCTTTCCACTTAGATTGGGAGAGATAAATACGAGACGACATGACTTTAGGGTGAAAGGTGAAAGGTTTAGGGAGAACTTATTCACTCAGAGAGTGGTTGGAGTTTGGAACGAGCTGCCATCTGGTAAATGAGGGTTTACTCTTAGGTTTTAAGGATAAATTGGATAGATACATAGATACATAGACGCGAGAGGACTGGAGGGTTATGGAATGGGTGCAGGTCATTGGGACAAGAGGAATGATGTTTCGGCACAGACTAGAAGGGATGAATGGCCTGTTTATTGTGTTGTAGTTTTCTAAAGTTCTATGAACAAACAAAATTGTTGTTACTAAACTTACATATGTATTGAGAGCAAGACTGTGAGTTAGTGTTTTTGTATTTTGAAGAAACAACATCTGCAGTTCATCCAAATTACAACAAGTGGATTGAACTCATGAAGTAACATACTTAGACACAACAAACTACCTGTAAATGGAAGTGCAAAATAAGAGCTGTTCAATAACTCCCACAATAGCAGTATCGGCATCCAATTGATCACTCTCACTTCTATCATTATCCATTGCCAGGATGATTTAGATTGCTTGCTCACACTGTGGCCTTGTTCCTGGCCCGCTACTAATATAGGTTGTTGTGGGGAAATTAGTGGTTTTATTGTACTTCATAAAGAGGGTGGTGAGAGTGACGAATTAGTTGGCAGTTGAAGTGGTGAATGCAGCCTTAATTTTGACATTTAATAAAATATTGGATAGGTACATGGATGGGAGAGATGTGGAGAGCAATGGTCCGGGTGCAGGTCAATGGAACAAGGCAGAAAAATAGATCGAAGGGCCTGCTTCTGTGTTGTAGTGTTCAATGGTTCTTCCTGAATAGGTCTTGTGTGGACCTGCTGCTGCGTTTTTATCCATGGTGGATAATGGGGTCTCTGCGAGCCCAGTCAGAGAATGCCAGAATGTTTGTTTTGCATATTGAAATCCAGCTCCCAATGTTACAAATTGGAAGCTGCTGAACATAATTATTAGGCCTTCAAGAACTGAACAGTGAAAAGTGGTGCAAGGTAGCATTCACTTTCAATTCTTTTACCGGGCCAGCCCAATTAGAAATCTGACCACACACCTATCACTAGATCACTCGTTTAAACCTCCACCTTCCTGACGGCAGGACCCCTGCCCATTACCCCCACCACCCCACTCTCCCTCAACCTTAATTGCATGCCTTTTTCCCTTCCCAAAGTTTGTGTCTCACAGACCTTTTAGTGCTATGTAGAATTCCAAGCACTGCAAACTGTATCTGCAGCCCACCGCTGCTAGTGTATCACTCACCCATGGTCAAATGGTCAATTTGAGGGTCCGCTTTGTGTGAATCATAAATAAAAGCCATCAATGTTAGATTTGGCAGGACCTCTGTGTCCCCACCCCTTAACCGTTCTCCTGGCATCTGTTTTACCTGACATGCTCCCATTATGGGATGACATGTTAAATAACCTTCAGTACTGCTTCACAGTGCTATTTATGGAAGACCAAGATCCCTTACTTTCTTTCACTTCTGTCTCTCTTGCTTCCTGACTGATGTATCTTTAGTCCGTTTCACACGAAACTATACACTATTCGGATTAAGCCATGGTTGTGAAGCCTGTAGATCAACAATGCTCGTAAAAACTCAGCTGGTCAGTTCAGCATCTACAGAAGAGAAAGATACCTATATTGCTGATGTTTCGGGGCTGAGTCCTTCTTCAAGGAGCTATCAGAAGAGGAATTAATTGGATGTGATAAGGTAGAATTTATCAAGATTCAATTTGTTGCCATAGTAACATTACCATATTACATGAAATTTTTCTCTTTGCCTGCTGCAAGGCAGGCAGATTGACCAACGGCAGGAACTGCCTAAGCTTCTTTTCGTCAGACATAGAGTCAGAATGAGAGAACCAAAAGACAGTCCCTCCCGAGTCAACTAGTATCCAGAGATTTGCCTCTAGCGCTAATGCAGTCCCTGTGGTTACACAGAGTTCAGACCAAACCCATTGCAACCCGAGCTCCAGATCTGAACTCCGACACAGTCAGGAACCTTTCGGCACACTTGGCACCTCCTTGTATCCCGGTTCTGATACCTGGTACCCCTCCAGCCAGTTCGAGACAATCTTCAGCAGTCCGCAACCCGATGCGAGTGTCATGACAGCAGTCTCCAGCAGCCCCCAACTTCCGCGGGTTCCTCGCCTCGAGTCGCCCGCAGCCCGCCGCATGCATTGGTCCCTCAGCCGCAGAGCCTCCTCACTGGTCCGCCACCATGGTCACTGTCCCATGGCTCGTCTCCTCTGGTTTTCCCTCTCAGATGGGGGGGGGGGGTGGGGGGTGATCTTCCACCTTTTAGCGCCCTGCTCCAGTCCTCTGCTTCCCCAGAGTCCGCAGCCCCTCGTGGCTGCTGCCGATTAATAGGCGCCGCCATCTTGGGCGCAGACCCACGGTTGCAGAATTTCAAATAAAATCACCATTAGCCCCCTCAATGGGCTGTTCAAAGCCCGTGTGGAGCTGACAGTGGTCAACTGGGCGGCTGGACCCTGCAGGAGCGCTGCATCTCCGCTCCCTTGCTCCCTGCGGATCTGCTCCAGCGGCAGTGCTGCTGCCAATGCTACAGTAGATTTGACAGCATGGCCATCTGAATGGAGACAGGGAATGGAGAGATGACGGGGAAGCGGGGGCTGTGGGTGGGGGAGAGATGATGTTTAACGAAAGCCAGAAAAGTCAATACTGATACCATGCAGTTGATCCCCTCAGATCAACAATGCTCACAGTTATAAACTGACAGGGAATCAATTGGTTGTGGCTCGGTAAAAGCATTTTGGAAAGGAAGGTAACAACAGAGGCCGTGAAATCAGTTTTCAGAAACATAGCTCCCAATCTAATGGGAAAAAAGTTGTCAGATCTGATTCATGGGGATATAATAGTGTGTCACCCACAAGTGTCATTGAAAGATTCATTTCAAATCTGAGCTGCCCAACAACAAAGCAAATTTTAGAATCACTTGTGTGCTGGTACACTAAATTTCACTGTATCTCTGTATTCACCCTTGTTCAACTGACTGCAACCAGAGTTCTTGGTGTACAGGCACTGTGAATATTTCTGTTATCAGCTAACAAAATGCCTTAGTTCAACTCACACTGATTTTTCTTCCTCCTGTGAGATGACACAACAGATCGAACATTCACAAAGTGAAACACGACAGGCTGATTGTAGTGAAAACACTGAAATGCTGGAGGAACTCAGCTGGTCTTCTCAGCATCTATAAGAGACAAAGATATATTGCCGACTTGTCAGGCCTGAGCCCTTCTTCAAGGAAAGATCAGAAAAGGATACAGAAAGTCTCATAATTCAAGCAATGGGGGAGGAATCCAGACCAACAAAAGGTGTTAATTGGATGTGATCATGTCTGTGCGAAAGGAGACAAAGAATGAAGATGTCTTCAGGTAGCCACTCCAGAAAGGTCTGCTGAAAGAACGAGCAAGAGGTGTGGCCATTGTTGAGAGAGAGCAAGTCGTTCATGAGAGCAGAAGGGGCTCTGCCCCCAAACTGTCTATATGCAACAGTCGGGCTATGTGTTTACACTTCGAGAACCAAAAGTGCGGGTTAGTAGCTCCTTGATGGCCATATACTTCCCTTGCTCCAGGGGCTGCAGAACGAAGTCAATGATCTGGGCTACAGTGTCCTGGTTGAGGGTACTTACTAGGTAGTAGTAGCACGTGTTGTTGGTGGAGATCTGGCAAATGATGAACTGTTCCTTGGCTTGCTGGAACCACACCCGTGGTAGTATTGTCTCGAAGACCGGCAGCTTCAATGATTCAATGCAGACTGATCTCCTGTCATGGAGTCCAAAGTGCTATTTGGACCAGTTGGGTTCACCACTGCAGCACACTGCTCCGTTTATAGCTCAGAGTTATTGCTTGAAGAAAGAGGCTCACGAGAGAGTCGACACTGAGTTTATTTGGCTATCTGCTCCGCCTTTTATGGGCTGCATAATTCACGGGCATGGCTTGTGATCTGCTGGCTATGGATTGGTCACCTTGCGATCCATTACTCCAGATTGGAACCCCTGCAATCCTCTGCTGTTATGGCCTATGGTAACGGGCCACTCAACTCACATGTTGTGTCTTCGTTCACCACATTCGACGGCCATTTTCTGTGTCGGCCTGCGGAGTAGGTCGCAGGCCACTACAGGATTTTAGAAAACAATGTTACCACAGTAGCCGAAGAAGCATACATGTCAGAATTGAACAAAATAGTGACCTAGAAATCGTCTGCGTTACAAAGGCTTCCAAAAGTGCATTGTATGGTGAACCAGTACAATTTTTGTGGAGAATTAACTGCAGAAAAATACTTTTGTCATAAGACCAAAGGTATTATGTACAATAAATTATGCAGTGACAGGAAGAACATGCAGACTCCACAGCTAGGAGCAAAGGTCAGGATTGAATCTGAGTCTCGAGAGCTGTGAAGCAGCAGTACTAACCAATGTGCTATCATAATCCCATTGTCATACGTAAATTAAAAGCTTGAATGCCCCACCATGTGATAAACTGGTAACTTAAAACTAAGGAAAATTTGAGAATACATCATAGAGAACACATACATGGGACAAGCACATTAAATGAGCAAGGTATATTCTATTGTGCATCGTGGCTTTGGTCTCACAACAATGTAGCAGCGAATATTCTCAAGAAAACATGTACTAGCTTCCACAGAAAGCCCCTTTGGATGGCCTTTTGCTGCAAAAGAATTTGTGCATCTGTACTCGGTCCAATCTGCCACTCGTGTTTCTTGGGCTCTTGTGGCCACATTATCTTCACAAATGTCAGATGCTACAAGTTGAAAGTGTTAATTGTGTACAGTCAACATTACAAGTAATAGCACTGATCCTTAAGGAGGCCAGTTTTCAAGTTTCATATACTGCTCTTATTCCCGGAAGGATCGTAAGATTGTAAAACCTGTTAGTTACCACATCCATGATCACTAGCAGTAGGGGACTGTACAGAGCAATTTATATTTAAAGCTTTGGTTGCCATACAATGCCAAAGGTGGCTGAAAGGTCAATACTGCCTCATTTCACATCCATCCCATGTTAGTGGCTCATTGCTTTTTCTGACAGCCATCTTGTTCTTTTGGGAGCTGCGGAGAGTGGTCGATGATGTTTCCCATTCTCTCAAGGATTATGAGCATGTAAATGTTACAGTGATAGGTTGATATGCTTTTGGGTCCTTTCGTGATCTCTTGGGTTTCAGCATGTCAGTTGCATCAGCCCTTGCCCAGATCATTGGAAATTCTACTCATTAGATGCAGATATGACGATGGGATTGGTGACCAGAACTTTTGTCAGTCTTGATCATTTTAATAACCATTTCAAACTTATCATCAGGGATGGATATTGTTAAATTTAGGTTATCAGTGAATGAATGAAATAGTTTAGGTGTCAAGTGGCCGAACATATCTGCACACACCCTACACAACTCACTGTAGTTTTTGCTGTTACACAAAATTTTTGCAATGAAGGTTGTTGACACAATACAAATTTGTCTTTTTGTACCTTTTCTTGTAAGATGACGATTCACATGTCATGGTTATTGATGCACAATCAATTCACCAAAAAGACTGAAGTACTGTAACTGAGGGCTTTTATTAGCTGGAGATGGACAGCATCCCTTGAGTTGCAGGCTCACACTGACCCGGACTCGAACTGGGGGGGAAGGTTGTGGCATAACAGCCTTTATAGGGAATAACGGGGAGGAGTCACAAGCCGGCCAGTGAAAGCAGGGTCAAGCATATAAGGTCAAAAGTATTTACATATACAAGTGGTTCCACCACAGTTATCTTCTTGATCAAATCATATTGACTTCAAAGCGCTCAGAGACAGCCCCGGTAAATTTTCAAGCCAAATATAGTAAAATCCCCATTATCTGGAATTCAAGCAACCGGCAGTCTCAAGCAACTCGTAAAGAAATCAGGGAAAATAAATAGGCTAAAAATATAAAAGTTTAAAGTTGCCACTCCTTAGCAGTCAGTTTAACAATCCATGCAAAACACAATCTCAAGCAACCAGAAAATTCACTTATCCAGCATCTACCAACCTATTCCCAGAGGTGCCGGTACCAGGGTTTGTTCTATATTATGTACAGGTATCTATGTAGTCTGGGAGCTGCCTCACAAAGGAAAATTCTTGAAGGAATACACAACAGTCATTGTTATTTGCATATAGGTACATTTCCTGTCTTCATTAATTGAAGTAATACAAGATTTTAAACCTAACCCTCGCAAAAATGTCAAGGATTAATGAGTCACTTGAAAGTCATTTGAACTACGAACTGATATCTCAAGGCCAGAGATGCAGGAGATGTATGTGACTCCAAGACATTATTCCAGACTCAGTGATCCAGCTGGATGGATTTATCTGCTTCAGAGCAGAGAGAGAAGTTGCTGCTTCTGGAAAGAGTTGAAGAGGGGAACTGTACTTTTACTGCACTGTCCACCAATGCCTCTGTTGTGAAGATAATCTGCTCTGCAGAAATAAAGTATCTCCTGGTGAAATGCAGACCTTTCTACCTGCCCAAGGAATTCTCAGCCATGTTCATTGCCACAGTCTAGGTTTTGTCTTTGGCTAATGAGGGTGTAGCTGTGAAGGAGCTTTACGATGCCATCTGCAAAGCCCAGTCTTCCCACCCTGACAGTGCCATGATTGTTACTGGTGACTTCAATCATGTCAAGCTGCAAATGATCTTACCACAATTTCAACAGCATGTGAACTTCGCCACTAGAGGAGAAAACACTCTGGTAAAAAATCTGCACCTTTCCCCCACCACCACCTTGGACTCTTGGATCACATATCCATCCTGCTAATGCTAGCGCACAGACCATTGACAAAGCAAACTTAGGTCGCAGTAAGATCAGGACATGGTCAGATGGGCCACAGCAGTGTTGCAAGACTGCTTTGAGACCACAGACTGGATCTGATTCAGAGAGACAGCCACCTACAGTGGTAATGTCAACATAGAGGAGTATATGAGCTCAGTGGCTGACTGAGATCAAATGCTTCACAGTCAGGGCTAACCAGAAACCATGGTTGGATGCTGAGGTCTGGGTACTTCTTGGAGCTCATGATGAGACATTTGGGACAGGGTGTAGGATGGCACTAAGATCAGCCAGGGCTGAACTCTCCCATACAATCCACAAGCGGGGTTATGCACAGATGATCCACAGACAGCTGTGCCACACCAGCAACTGAAGGCACAAGCAGCAAGGGATCAAGATTATCATGGGTCACAAGTCAACCTTTCGAGTTAAGGATAATGACACCTCCCTTCAGAACAGACTGAACATCTGTGCACGGTTCAATGAGAAGAATACAATGATGCCAAAGAAAGGTTTGTAGCCCCTGATAAGGAGAACCCTAATCAAGGTGAACCCACCCAAGGCAGCGGTACCAGACAACATACTTGGTCAGGTACAGAAGTGCTGCACAGAGCAATTGATGGAGATCTTCACAGACATCTTCAACACCTCACTGCAGCTGTCCATTGTTCAGAACAGCCACCATCATCCCGATATCCAACAGGGTGACAATAACAGGCCTCAATGACCTGCCCTGTGGCACTGACCTCCACCATTATGAAGCACTTCAAGTGCCTGGTGATCAAAAGCATCAAAGCACATCTCTCAGAGATGCTAGACCATTTTAATTCACCTATAAAAGAAATCATTCTACAAACAATGCTATAGCCTTATCACTTCACTCTGTCCTGGCCCACCTGGAGAATGATGCCTCATATGCCAGGCTGTTTTTGTTAACTTTAGCTTGATGTTTAACATGATCGTTCCCCAGAGGTTAGTGGAGAAGCTGTCCTCACAGGGACTCAACAACCCTTTTTGTAACTGGATCCTGGACTTCCTAACGGAAAGAGCACAGTGTGTCCGCCACAGTAGCAGAATGTCAAGCATAGTCATGCTGAGCGCTGACACACCTCAGGGCTGTGTACTCAGCCTGCTCTTGTTCATGCTATTGACCTATGCAAGATCCAGCTGCAATAGTGTCATCAAGTTTTCAGATAACACAACAGTATTTGGCCTCATCAGCAACAATGATGGCACTTACACAGAAGAGGTGAAAGATCTCATGAGAAACCTCAATTGTGCTGCTCTATTATGATTTTTAAAATGTGGGAATGGTAGTCCTCCTAATTCAAATTTCCATGTTAATTTTTCTAATGCAACTCATGCCATTTTCCCCTTCCAAATAAATTTCCTTACATACTTATTTAGTAGTTGAAAAAATTTTGATGGTATAAATATAGGTAGTGTTGAAATAAATATTGTACTCTCGGGAATATATTCGTTTTTATACAATTAACCCTTCCTATTAACGTTATAGGTAGTTCCTTCCATTTCTGAAAATCTTCTTCTACTTTCTTAAGCAATGGTGTATAATTCAATTCAAATAAATTATTTAAATTGTAATCAATTCTAATAGCTAAATATTTAATTGCATTTCTCTGCCGCTTAAATTGATTTTCCTTCTTACATTGCTCATAATCTACCTTCACTGTAGGCATTATTTCATTTTTATCACACCATATTCTTTTAATCTTATATGCAATTTACTTAATGACCTTTCTGGTTCAGTCAAATACATTATAACATCATCTGCAAATAAACTAAACTTATGCTCTTTCCTGACTACTTTAAAACCTTTAATATCATTATCAAGTCTAATTAATTCTGCCAAAGGCTCTATTCCTAAAACAACTAATGAAAGTGACAATGGAGATCCTTGTCCACTTGATCTAGTCAATAAAAAAGATTCTGATATCTGCCCATTTGTAACCACTTTCACTTTAGATTTAGAGCTCTGACCTAATATGTGTGTGCTATTCCAAATTTATTTAAGATTTTAAATAAAAAATGCCACTCAAGTCTATCAAACACTTTTTCACTGTCTAAAGTAACTATTACACTAGGTCCCTCTCTTAACTGTGCTAAATGTATTATACTCATTAACTTTGTTACATTATCTGCTAATTTCATTTTTTTAACAATTCCAGTTTGATCAATATTTATTAATTTAGGCAAATATTTTAGGTTGACATTTTAGATATTATTTTATAATCTGCATTTAACAATGAAATATGACTAAATGATGATGGTTTCAAAAGAGCTTTCCCTTTTTTTCAAAATCACTCTTATTATTGCTGTCTTAAATGATTCTGTTAAATTATTAGTCTCTCCCACTTGTTTTAATACTTCCATAAATGGTGGAATTAATAAATCTTTAATGCGTTGTAAAATTCAGGGTGAAAGCCATCTTCTCCTAGAAACTTATTATTTTGTAATGAACTCAATGATTCTTTAACCTCCTTTTGAATAAATGGAGTAGACAATATTCTTTGATCTTCTGTATTTAATTTTAGTAAATTTATTTGAGACAAAAATTCTTCTATTTTTATTGTCATCTTTTAATATTGCTACCTGATATAAATTTTTATAAAACTCTTTAAAATTTTCATTTATTTCTTGTGATTTATAATTATCAGATTTGATTCTTTCTTAGTTTCTATATTTGTCCTAGAAACTTGTTCTGTTTTTAACTGGCACACAAGAACCTTGTGTGCTTTCTCTCTCATAATTCATAGTATCTTTATTTTATTATTATTATAACTCTTTCTATTTTATAAGTTTGAAAAGTATTATGCTTTGACTCCTACTCCGAAATTGATTTTTTTCTTAATATTGAACAATTATCTGCTTCTAAGTGGCAGGCGGTGACCAGTGGGGTGCCACAGGGATCTGTACTGGGACCCCAGCTGTTCACAATTTACATTAATGATCTGAATGAGGGGATTGGATGTAATATCTCCAAATTTGCAGATGACACTAAGCTAGGAGGGGTTGTGTGCATGGAAGAGGGGGTCAGGAAGCTCCAGTGTGATTTGGATAAATTGAGGGACTGGGCAGATACATGGCAAATGCACTACAATGTGGATAAATGTGAGGTTATCCACTTCGGTAATACAAACCGGAGGGCAGATTACTATTTGAATGGCAATAGATTAAGAGATGGGGAAGTGCAGAGAGACCTAGGGGTACTTGTACACCAGTCTCTGAAGGCGAGCATGCAGGTACAGCTGGCGGTTAAAAAGGCAAATGGTATGTTGGCCTTCATATCAAGAGGGTTTGAGTATAGGAACAAGGATACCTTACTGCAGCTGTACAGGGCCTTGGTGAAACCACACCTGGAGTATTGTGTGCAGTTTTGGTCACCTTATCTAAGGAAGGATGTTCTTGCAATGGAGGGAGTGCAGAGGCGATTCACCAGGCTGATACCTGGAATGGCAGGAATGACTTATGAGGAAAGATTGCGCAAATTGGGATTGTACTCGCTGGAGTTTAGAAGATTGAGAGGGGATCTCATAGAGATATATAAAATTCTGGCAGGACTGGACAGAATGGATGCAGATGGGATGTTTCCAATGATGGGAAAATCCAGAACCCGGGGCCATGGTTTGAGGATAATAGGCAAACGATTTAGGACTGAGATGAGGAGCGTGGTGAATCTGTGGAATTCATTGCCACAGAAGGCAGTAGAGGCAGGTTCGTTAAATATATTTAAGAGGGAATTAGATATATTTCTTCACTATAAGGGTATTAAAGGTTACGGAGAGAAGGCGGGGACGGGGTACTGAACTTTAAGATCAGCCATGATCTCGTTGAATGGCGGAGCAGGCTCAAAGGGTCGAATGACCTACTCCTGCTCCTATCTTCTATGTTTCTATGTTTCTAATTGAAAGGAAGAATAAAAAGAGTAGAGAATAAAGCAAGAATTTTATCAGATCATTCACCTTTACTTTTAGCAATGTCAATAGAAGATTAAGAGAAATCAGTTTATAGATAGAGATTTAATTAAAAAGGATGGATTTTTGTGAGTTTATGGAAAGGCCAGGTTGAAATTAATTCTAATTCAGTAATGAATAAGTTTGTTTTATGGGAGGCAATGAAATCATATTAAAGAGGTCAAATAATAAGTTATATATCTAAGATTTAAAAAGATTATATGCAAGAAGTAGAATAACTTGAGAAAGGAATAATAGAAAAAAATTACATATACAATCAAATGAAGAAAAAAATGTTGTTAAATAAGAAATTAATTTCAGAGTAGGAGTCATGACCTTTTGAATAAAAAGAATAATCCCCTTCTTTTGGATGAATTCTCCTCCATACATCTATTAATCTCATATCTTTCATTAATGACTGTAACTTTGGCAGCTTTACTTTTAATAACATTTCTCCCAGGTCTATCCAAACATAGGTCAAGAGAAAAAAATAAAGACTCCTCCTATTAATATATTTTCATGGGCATTGACTAAATTAAAAAATGATTTTTGAACAAACTTCTCATCATCTAAATTTGGTGCATATATCCAAACGTCCAAAATTCATTAAAAATGACAATGTACCATATATATACACACATACGCCAATTGAGTCTGACATAATAATTTGTATTTTAACTGGAAAGTTTTATTAACCAAAATTGCTACTCCTCTAGCCTTGGAATTAAATGAAGATGCTGCAACATGTCCTACCCAATATCTTTTAATTTTTGATTTTCAACTTCAGTTAAATGTGTCTCTTTTAAAAACAGCAATATCTACATTCATCTTTTTCCTATATATCATTACATTTATCCTTTTAATTGGATTTTTAATCCAATTAATATTAATACTTACAAAATTTGCCATTTCACTCGTTATTATGATAATAATACCATTTCTCACCCTTACCTCATCACTTCCAACTTCTAGTTCGGCTACATTTTCATATATATGACTATTATTATCAACTATTTCAGATATGAAGAGCATAATAAAAATAAAGGAAACCCAGTAAAGATAGAAACAAAAAGAAACCCCTACTATTGTTATGTAGAAAAAAATTACTCCTTTCCATGCGACAGGCAGTGGCCTGTGCCACAAATGCACACATGAATTGACAGCTGTCAACCCCCTCCCTCCCAGCTCTTCTGAAAATATTGTTACATTTCATTTACTTAATTTGAACCTTCTTTGACTATATCCTTGGCTGAATGAATTGAATATGGATATGGCTGTTTTAAAGTAACAATTCATAAGTATCTTCCATCTGCTTGCTCATGTTCTTCAAAGGAAGAAATCAGCCATTTTTATTTTCTGTTCTACATGCGACTCCATACCCACCAATGTGATTGATTTTTAACTGCCATTGCAAGCCTCCTATTTCAAGGGGCGCTTTGCTTAGTTAAGAAATGCTAGCTTTACAGCAAAATCTCCAGACTGTGAAAGAATAAAAGAAAAGCTCATTCCAGAAACTTGATCACAAAATATATGGCTGATGATCTGGCAAGGATGCTTCTTTGAGTGAGTGCTATGTTACTGGAATGGGCTTTTCTTTTACTGGAACTGTCATCTGATGTATGAGTCTTTAAAACCCAGGAACTCTCTGCTCCAGCACACAGAGGCAAAAGATCCTGAAGAACAATTTTGAAATAGATGAAGTTATTTCCATTGTCGAAAACTTCCCTCTCATTCATCATTCCTAACATTCCAACTTGTCATCAACAGTGCATGCAGAAGATTGCAATGTGCAAATTGGCAACTTTCTTACAATTCAATACTGTCTACATCTCAGAGACATATTAATGTCCAGTGATAGTAAAAAAAAACCCTTAGAAGTAGATGTTTTTCTTTTTCCTTTTAAACAGAAGTCTATAAATTGCCTGTACAAGCTGATGACGTGGCAAATTGTTACAAGGGCTTTAAGTGAATGCTGTAGAGCAGAGATATATTATCAGGACAGACTGCCTCTGCATCGTACCATTGAGGAAGGCACACAGCTTTGGTCTCCATATTTAAGGAAGGATGAATTTGCTTTGGAGGTGGTACACCAATAATAAAGTTTATTCTTGGGGGGGTGGGGTTAATGGATTGTCATGACAAAAGGTTGGGCAAGAATGGAAAATACTTATTTGGAGGCAATTATTGGAACAAACAAAATTTTGAATGGGACTAGCAGGTTCGATCAGTGCTTCTCAACCTTTTTCTTTCCACTCACATACGACTTTAAATAATCCCTATGCCATAAGTGCTCTGTGATTAATAAGGGATTGCTTAAGGTGGTTTGTGAGTGGGCAGGGAAGGTCAAGAACCACTGTTGCTGAAATATTTTGCTTGAGAAAAATGGTCATTGGCCCATTTCCTTTGGAGTTATGAAACTGTGCACATAACGTGTCAATTAGGTACGATTAAAACAGTGGTTTTCAAACTTTTTCTTTCCACCCACATACCACCTTAAGTAATCCCAGAGCACTTTTGGCATAGGGAATATGTGAGGAGAATGAAAAAAAAAGGTTGAGACCTACTGGGATAGATGGTGAGTGGATAATTAATTTTCATATTTTCTTGTGACATTGGAGGATAATTGCGCCACTTGCCATCTGTTAGCTCCATGCCATCAATTGTCTAATTCTCCTGTAACCTATTCTCTCCCCATGTCCATTGAGTATTGTCTGCCTCTAAGAATATTTTGCAGTAGCTACCTCGACCTCCAATTAACACATTTTTGGAATATGCCTGAAAATTAGAGCATCAAGTTAAACATGCAGAATCCAATGAGAACATACAAATTCCACATAGACAGTACCAGGGATGTGAGGCCGCAGTACTAATTGGTGCACAATCAGTAGCATTTAATCCTCCTGGTGAGATTATGTACAAGAGGACACTGTTACTCAAGTGAAGTTTTGTCTATTCCAGGCAATGAGGAGAAATTTCACTTCTCAGGGGAATTTAAATTTAAATTTAGACCAACAGTATGGTAACAGGCCCTTCCAGCCCTCGAACCATGCCACCAAAATATCCCAATTAATCTACAACCACCCGTACGTCTTTGAAGATTGGAAAGAAACTGGAGCACCTGGAGGAAACCCATGCTGACACGAGGAGAATGTACAAACTTCTTTCAGATTCGAAACCTGGTCACTGGCACTGTAACAGCATTGTGCTCACTGCTATGCAAATCCAGGAAATTTAGGAATCAGTCAGTGATCATATTCAAGGTGAATATTGATGGATACTTAAACGAGAAGGGGGTCATGGAGTATTGGGAGGGAGTAGGAAGTTGCTGTTGAGACTAAGGTTGAACTGGGCCTTTAGCCTATGAAGTCTCTACTGAACGATGCCAAATTGAACTAAATCTCTTCTGCCTGAATATGATCCATATCTTGCATTTTCATGTGCCTACTTTAATCATTACTGTTATATCTGTTTCCACTATTTCCCCTGGAAGCTGATGCCAGGTACTTTTCACTCCATATAACAAACTTGCTCTGGACATCTTGAAACTTTGTCCTTCGACTCTGCTTCATCCATTCAAAAAATCCACGATTGATCCAGAGATCAGGGCCACTGGTTCTCAATAGATTCAGTATGGTAATAGTCCTTTCTGGCCCATGAGCCCATGGTGCCCAAATACACCAATTAACTGACAAACCCCATACAATGTTGTGGAGACTGGGAGGAAACTGAACAACCAGGGGAGGCCCACGCAATCTGGGGAGAACATACAAATTCCTTACAGACAGTTGAATTCAAACTGGTGATGCAATAGCGTTGCACTATCTGTTATGCCAAACATGCTGCCTGTATTCTGGAATTTGACGCTTTTACTCAGGGGTGAAAAGATTCTCTGATAGTCTACCCTATCTGTACCTTTCATAATTTCTATCAGTTCCCATCACTGCAAGTAAATTAACCCAAGTTGGTCCAGCTTCTCTTTATAGCTTGTATCCTCTAATCCAGCTAGTACTCTGGGGAATCTAGACCCTTTCCAAAGTCTCCACACCCTTTCTCTAATGGAGTGTCTAGAATTGCACACAATGCTCCAAGTGCAGCCTAACCAAAGCTTCAGAGAGCTGCCGTGTTCATATTAAATGAAGGTGCAGGCTTGAGGGGCTCCTACTCCAGTTTCACACGGTCTTAATTTTCATGTAGGATGACAGGTGACAGCTACGGATTACAAAAAAAAACGTGCACAATGAAAGATAGCTGCACAAGCAGCTAAAACTGCAGTATAAAGAAAATAAATCCAATTGTTATCTCTCCACAAATAGGCATAATGTCCTCATGGAAAATAATACATTTAGGATCACATAAATCAATTGAATTTAAAAAAAAAAGGTGAGCTGTACATCACCAGGTGTACATCACCAGACAGCAGCAATAGAAATTAGCCCAGACAGTGTTATATTTAAAATGATAATTTGTTATTAATTAACAAATAATATAACACCTTATCTCATTTATCTAACTCAGTGGTTTTCAACTTTTTTCTTTCCACTCACATCCCACCCTAAGCAATCCCTCACTAATCACAGAGCAGCAATGGCATAGGGATTACTTAAAGTGGGATGTGAGTGGAATTGAAGACTCACAAGCTCATCGAGGTCTCCAAATTAATTTTTAAAATGTTACACAACTGCTATGTAACATGGAGACAATGAACCATTTTAAAAGAGCAGAAAAATCATCAAATAAGGTGGAATGGTTGAGGCTGTCTTATATTGAGAGACAGTCATGCAGTTAAGATGGGCAGAATTGTCGGTTTCTTTGTTGTTACATACTGTGGTTCTATAACATCGATCGTCTTTCACATCACCAGTGAAAGCGACATTCATCAGAGTCCAAGCAGACAAGTTGTGCACATTATTCAGCCGCCCATGAGTTAAATAATTCTTAAATTCAATGGTACTTTAGTTTAAATCATATTACATTGGCTCTTGCTACTGTTCTTTATGTCCTTTATTGCATGCCAATTTTCCACCTTTCCTCTGGAAGTGTTGACTCTTTCCTGATGTGAAATTATTTTTTTCGCCAGGCATTTATGGCCTGTTCCAAATTTGCTTTGAATGTAGAAGCTTGCTGGGTTACTTCAGAGAGCAGCTAAACTACAAGGCAATGAGGTTGAAGTCATAGGCCGGTTCTGTCCTCAATGGATGCTACTAATGGACCAACTGTGTTTTGCAATAACCGTACCTAGCATGAGATTTATATTTCAAGTTAATTTAGTGTCTTAATTTCAACTCATGCCACCAGATCAACAGTTAAGATCAGTGGTTCTCAACCTTTTTCTTTCCACTCACATACCACTTTAAGTAATCCCAATGCCATAAGTGCTCTGTGATTAATGAGGGAGTGCTTAAGATGGTATGTGGGTGGGAAGGGAAGGCTGAGAATCACTGCTCTGGTCTCAATGGCCCATTTCCTTTGGCGTTATGAAACCGTGCACCTAACGAGTCAATTAGATACAATTAAAACAGTGGTTTTCAAACGTTTTCTTCCCACTCACATACCACCTTAAGCAATCTCTTACTAATCACAGAACATCACTGGCGTAGGGAATACTTAAAGTGGGATGCGCATGTAAAGAAAAAGGTTGAGAACCAGTGGCCCTGATCTCTGGATCAATCGTGGATTTTTTAAATGGATGAAGCAGAGTCGAAGGACATTCAGCCCATCAAGTCTCTTGGTTCCAGTCAGCAGCATTCCCCTATTATTTCCCTATTGCCTTGCAAATTATTTTTTTTTAAATCCTGAGTCAATTCCATTTCAAAACCTCCATTGGTATTCATTTCTAACTATTACGTGCTCCCATTTTCAGTTCATTTTCATTTGAGTGGAATTAAGAGAACAAATCAAGGCAATCTATGGGAGATTAACTGTGAGCTGACAGCAGGCTGAGGAGAGCGTGTACCCAAATTCAATACTTCTGAGGAGAGAGGAAGTGCCTGGAGGCACAGGTGCAGAGAACATCTGACCAACATGTTTGCTCAGGCGCCATTTTAAGGAGACAATACAGGAGCAATAGCTTTTGGAAGTAATACTGTGCTAAAGTGGCCTTGTGTGATGATAGGCAATTTATCTGATTTCTCCATGCTATAGGTCAACGAGTAGGGGTGATTTTAAGGAAGTAGCACTTGGAGAAGCATCCTTTGAAGAGATACTGTGCTGAAGGGCCTCGTGTGGTAATAGACAATTTGTCTGATTTCTCCATGCTATAGGAGAATGAGTATACAACTCTGTGACCAAAAGGAAAAGTCACTTTGAACGGCAGACCCACAAAAGGGTTCTAGAAGCAGAAGAAATACTGTAGTTCAGCTGACCCACAAAAGGTCTAGAAGCTTTGAGAGTCACTCGTTTCATGTCCCTACTCAAATAAAAGGGGAGTGTTGATTGCTACCCATCTGAAAAGAACATTTCTCCGGAAGCACTTCAACAAGATTTTGTGAGTTTATAAACAGTCTGTCACCTGGTCTCTCCCACCTACCTTGTGAACTTCCTTTATCCATCTATAGCCTGCGTGTCAACATTGGATTTTATGAGACTGAACTTTGAACTGCCTTTCCAGAATTCGGCCTGAGCTGTAGTGGCAATGGCATTCCACACACACACACACACACACACACACACACACACACACACACACACACACACACACGTATATTCACGCATAGTTGAGGGTTAAGTTTAGATAAGTTAGATCAGTGGTTCTGAACTTTTTTCTTTCCACTCACATCCCACTTTAAGAAATCCCCATGCCATTGCTGCTCTGTGATTAGTGAGGGATTGCTTAAGGTGGTATGTGAGTGGAAAGAAAAAAGTTGAAAACCACTGAGTTAGATAAATGAGATAAGGTGTTATATTATTTGTTAATTAATAATAAAATATCATTTTAAATATAACATTGTCTGGGCTAATTTCTATTGCTGCTGTCTGGTGATGTAAAATAGCATTTTTACCATATGCTAGTAACAACATTGGGGAGTTTTGAAATGCTTCTTTATTGACTACTTCACTACAGTTGAACTCCTGCAGTCCTCACGTCTATCTGCTGCAGGTTGAAACCCCACCATATAACCATATACAGCACAGAATAGTCCAGTTTGGCCCTACTAGTCCATGCCGGAACAAATCCCCACCCTCCTAGTCCCACAGACCTGGTCCATACCCCTCCAATCCTTTCCCCTCCATGTAATTATCCAGTCTTTCCTTAAATGTAAATAATGTTCTTGCTTCAACCACCTCCGCCGGAAGCTTATTCCACATCCCAACCACCCTTTGGGTGAAGAAATTTCCTCTCATGTTCCCCTTATAATTTTCCCCCTTCAATCTCAAACCATGGCCTCTGGTTTGAATATCCCCCACTCTTATTTGAAAAAGCCTATCCACGTTGACTCTGTCCCTTTTAAAATCTTGAACACCTCCATCAAATCCCCCCTCAATCTTCTACGCTCCAGAGAAAAAAGCCCCAGGCTGCTCAACCTTTTTCTGTAACTCAAACCCTGACATCCTGTCAACATTCTCGTGAACCTTCTCTGCACTCTCTCTATTTTGTATCCTTCCTATAATTTGGTGACCAAAATGGCGCACAGTATTCCAAATTTGGCCTCACCAATGCTTTGTACATTTGTACATCTTTCAGCTGCTCCTGCCTGGAAATGGATACAGGAGTATCAGAGCCACCATCAATAGGCTGAGGAACATCTTCTTCCCATGGGTAGTGAGAATGGTGAACCATCAAAGCAGCTGTTCACACTAACCATGGGAGACTCCCACATTTATGAAACAATATTTATTTATTTTTGTATATGAATGTTAGTCCTCCATATGTAGTGCTTATCTGCATGTGTGGTATGTCTGGTTGTGTGCATGCGTGTTTTGCATCGAGAACTGGAGAATGCTGTTTCATTGAGTTGTACTTGTGCAATCGGATGACAATGAACTTGACAACTTGATTAGGCTCTAGAAATCTAGCCACACTCCAGATATTTATTGAATCTACTGTAAGTCTATCCACAGGTCAATAATTCAAATCTGGGATCTTTGATGCATGCACTATTCATCTGATCACTTCATGGAGTTATTTTATTAAAAAAATATAGTGTTATGAGGCCACACTGAAAAAGGCAGTGAAGTTACATAAAGCTTTCCAGGAGCAAATTGAAAGCCAAAGGTAAAATGTTTCCCACATATACCTTCTGTAACAACTATTAATTCTACCCATCATGCATTTTCTGAGGACATATTACTTAGCAGAAAGGTTTCATCTGTTAATATTCAAACGCTAGATATCAAATAATCTGTATCTGCCAGTTACTCAAGCATCACCTACAGCTCATTTATCATTGCCAATTTTAAACTAGGTAGAAAATTTAAAAGAAGGGGACTGAATTGTGGACGGCTGTGAGCTAAGATATTAATCTAAACACTTCAGGTGCCAACTACATGTGTGATCTTTTTAATGAATGACATCTCATTTGGTACAGATGACAGAAACTGTCACTGACAATTGAAATTATGTAGTGTTTTTAACATGGTAGCCTATCACAAGGCATTTCAAACAGGCATAAGAAATACCAGGTGTCAAGCAAACAAAAGAGCAAGACTTTGAGAACAGGCCAAATGCTGAGCCAAAGAGGCATATTAAAAGAAAGGTGTTTTATGAGCAAATTCCAAAGGTGGGGTGGAAGATAGAACATACAAAATCGAGAACTCAGAGAATGCATGATGTACGTTAGGAATGGGATTGGGGAGGGGATGTATATAGGTGAGATGGAGGAAGCTATGCAGAGGTGAGGAAAAAAAATCCGTAAATGGATTTTTCACAAATATGGCATTGGTGAAAGAAGGAGCCCAATGAGAATGGACAAACCTGGTGCAAGATATGAGAGCGGGATGAAGTTTTGGTTGTCCTGGTTAAGTAACAGTTCATTGCAGATCACAAGCTGGTAGAGCATGGAGGTAAATAAATCTGCAGCTAATCAATGCACAAATAATGCTTTTGGCTGTGTTTTGTGAGGGAAGTTAAGTGACTGCAGTGTTACAGCAGGAAATATTAAGGCAGCATTGAGCAAGGCAGGGAGAGGGGGAATGCTGGCTGTGTTTTGGGAATGCAATGTTATAGCAGTGATGGAGTGGAATATGGAATGGTACTGCAGTGGGCAAGATTGATGGAGATAGATTTTCACATTGGAAAGATGTGAAGTTAGACACTTTGGTGTACAAAAGGGAAATGTGGAGTATTTTTTTTTAATTGTGAGAGAACCATTGAACCTACAGCACAGAAACAGGCCCCTTCGACCTTTCTACTCTATGCAAAACCATTTTTTTGGGGGCCTAGTCCCAATGATCTGTATCCTGTCCACAGCCCTCCATACCTTGCCCATCCATGTATCTGTCCAAATTCTTCTTAAATGTTAAAACTGAGCCCGCATTCACCACTTCAGCTGGCAGCTCGTTCCACAGCCCCACCACTCTCTGTGTGAAGTTCTCCCTCAAGTTCCCCCTAAACTTTGCCCCTTTCACCTTTAACCCATGTCCTCTGGTTTGTATCTCACCTACCCTCAGTGGAAAAAAAGGCTATCTCCATTTACTGAATCTATCCCCCTCGTAATTTTAATTGTTCAAAAGGACCAAGGTGGGCTTGTTCATGAGTCACTGAGCGCCAACAACATTTGGGTGTAGTAATTGATTAAGAGAGCCAGTATTATGTGAATATTTGAATACAAATCAGTCTTTTGCAGTTTTTCCAAGGCCTGGTGAGACTGCACAGAGCACAGTCAACCTTAGTGATACCAAAAGTGGCATTCCAAATAAACTGTCCTTATCTAGATTTTCAATAACCATTAACAGTTAGCATGGTTCCATATATAACCTGCCCACAATCTCAATTAGGTTCTGTATCTAACACACTCCTTAATGTCTTTTATTCTACATATAAATATCACAAACCCTTGATTACCAGTATATGTTTCTCACACTTGGTCATTAGTTATTCAAGGTTAATTAGATTCCTGCCAGTTTCTCAGTTCTGTCTACCATCACTCTATATGTAAACAACATAACTCCTTAATAGATTCCTTTATTTTGGGTGATATTGTCTCTGTCTATTGTCTGGAAATCTTATCAAGAAGCCACTTCCAGAACACCTGGACTTGGCCAACCTTTGGCAACAGTGTTGCTTTTCCCACCACATACAGACTCCATAACAAATTATTAATCATTTAGCATAATCTTTTAACATACAGGACTTCAGCAACATTTCAGCTATAATTCAAAAGCTGCCAATCAGATAATTTACACCAGGAATAAGATTTTGCTGGTTCTGCATTAATTATGGAAAATAAAGCTGCTAGACGATAAAATCAACCAACTGCGTTACATTATCTGTGGATGTGCCAAGAAATGCAAGTTAAAAAGATCAATCTTATTTCTCTCCATCGAGCACTAAAGAACAGAAACAGGCCTCTTCGGCCCTTCTAGTTTGTGCCGAACCATTTTTTTTTGCCTAGTCCCACTGACCTGCAACTAGTTTCTTGTCCTCCATATCTCTCCCACTATGTTCCTGTCCTAATTCTTCTTAAATATTAAAATTGAGCCTGCATTCACCCCTACAGCTGGAAGATCATTCAACACTCTCACCACTCTCTGTGTAAAGAGGCTCCCCTTCATGTTCCTCCCAAATCTTTTCCCCTTTCACTCTTACTCATGGCCTTTGACTTATATCTCACCTATTCTCAGTGGAAAAAAGCCCATCTACATTTACTCTGTCGATCCTCCTCAGAATTTTAAAAAGCTTTCTCAAATCTCCCCTCATTCTTCTAGGCTCCAGAGAATAAAGTCCTAACTTGTTTAACCTTTCCCAGTAACTCAATTCCAGGCAACATCCTAGTAAATCTTCTCTGCACTCATTGCATCTTATTGATAGCTTTCCTGCAATTAGGTGATCAAAACTGCACACAATACTCTAAATTTGGCCTCACCCATGTCTTATACAGCTTTAATGTAACATCCCATCTCCTGTATTCAATACTTTAATTTATGAAGGCCAAATGCCAAAAGCTCTCTTTACAACTCTATCCACCTGTGATGCCACTTTCAGGGAATTATGTATCTGTATTCCCAGATCCCCCTGTTCTACCTCATGCCTCAGTGCCCTAGCATTTACCGTGTATGTCCTTTCTTTTTTTGACTGTCCAAAATGCAACACCTCACACTTGTCTGCATTAAATACCATCTGCCATTTTGCAGTCCATTTTTCCAGCTGGTCCAGATTCCTCTGAAAGCTTTGAAAACCTTCTTCGCTGTCCACCACACCTCCAATCTTAGTGTCATCTGCAAACCTACTGATCCAAATTACCACATTATCATCCAGATCACTGATATAGATGATAAACAACAATGGTCCCAGCACTGATCCCTGAGGCACACAACTAATCACAGGCATCCAGTTTGAGAAGCAATTATCTACCACTACTCTCGGGCTTTTCCCGCCCAGCCATTGTCGAATCCAGTTCACTACTTCACCATGAATACTTACTATCTAAAACTTCCTGACTAACCTCCCAAATGTAACCTTGTCAAAGGACTTACTAAAGTCCATGTAGACCACATCCACAGTCTTTCCTTCATCGACTTTCCCAGTAACCTCTTCGAAAAACTCTATAAGATTGGTTAAACATGACCTACCACGCACAAAGCCATGTTGACTATCCCTAATCAGTCCATGGCTATCCAAATAATTGTGTATCCGATCTCTTAGAACACCTTCCAATAATTTACCTACTACTGACATCGGGCTCACCAGCCTATAATTTCCAGGGTTACTTTGGAGCCTTTTATAAGTAATGGAACAACGTGAGCTACCCTCCAATCCTCTGGCACCCCACCCATGGCTAAGGACATTTTATATAGTTCTACCAGAGCCCCTGTAATTTCTACACTATACTACCTCAAGGTCCGAGGGAATATGTTTTCAGGCCCTGGTGATTTATCCACCCTTATTTGCTTTCAGACTTCAAGCACTTCCTCCTCTTTAATCTGTATAGGTTTCATGACCTCACTGCTTGTTTTCCTTACTTCCCACAACTCTGTGCCCTTTTCCTGATTGAATACCGATGCAAAAAAAAACATTCAAGATCTTTCCCATCTCATTTGGTTCCATACTAAACTAACCACACTGATCTTCAAGGAGACAAATTTTGTCCCTTACTATCCTTTTGCTCTTAATATATCTGTAGAAACCTTTAAGATTTTCCTTCACATTGTCCGCTAAAGCAATCTTGTGTCTTCTTTTAGCCTTCCTGATTTCTTTCTTGAGATTTTTCTTGCATTTTTTACACTCCTCAAGTGCCTCATTTGCTCCATGTTGCCGATACCTGTTATACACCTCTCTCTTCTTCCAAATCAGCTCCCCATAGCCTTCAATCCCTTAATCGTGACAGGAACATATAAACTCTGTACTCTCAAAATTTCCCGTTTGAATGTTTTCCACTTACCTCACACATTCTTGCCTGAAAACAATTTATCCCAAATCCACATATCCAAGATCCTTTCTCATTTGCTCAAAATTGGCCTTTCTCCAATAGAATTTCAATTTGAAGATCTAACCTATCTTTCTTCAGAATTAACTTGAAACTAATAATATTATGATCACTGGACCCAAAATGTTCCCCTACACATAATTCTGCTACCTGCCCTGTCTTGTTCCCAAATAGGAGAACCAGTATTGCACTGTCTCTGATTGGTATCTCCGCATATTGATTTACAAAGCTTTCTTGAACACATTCGACAAACTTCAAGCCATCCAGCCCTTTTACATTATGGGAGTCCTAGTCAATATTTTTATGGACCCAGAGGACCCCAAAACCCAGCAGCAATAGCAATTCACGAAGAAAAAAAGTTACTTAAAAAAAAAGTTGTTTTTAATTATCTTTAAACATGAAAACCGGATTAAGCTTTAACTTATTCTATTAACTTAACTCCCTTCTAATTCTAAGCTCATGTGTATGTAATGAAAAGTAATTCACAGTCCAATCTCACTTCTCACTGCTCCAGGTTCACTGGTTTCAGGTATTTCTTATAATGTGCACAGAATTTAACATTTATGAATTTCACCAGGTTTTGGTGCAGGAAGGTTCTTTTCGGTTTTGGACACCCACAACTGATTCCTTTAGATCAGCCACTTCAGTGTCTTGCCAAAGAAACTTGCCCCATCAGGGTTTTCCAGTTGATCACCTCTTTCTTTCAGGTCACCACAGAGTTCCTTGTGTTTCTCTTATTTCAAGTGACACATTATGCAGCCAGTCCTCTCCTCTAGTATGGACCACAAGGGTTTTAACCAGCTTGAACTAAGAACTCACAACCCGTCTTCAAAATGGGGTTTTTCGACAAGCTTTCCAGCTTGTCCTGTTCCAGTCCCAGCTGCTGCTGCTGAACTGTGGAACAGAATTCTTCCCCCCCCCCCCCCCACCCCATCTCTCTCTCTCACCCAGAGAAAACCTCATGACCCTCTTAGAACAGCCAACTGCACTCAGATAGACTGCAGCTCCGGACCTAATTTTCCAAGTTCGTTCATCTGTTACTTTCCAAAACAATAATCCATTACTCCACAGTATGTCCAATTAACACCTACTTGTGAAGTCCTTATAGGCATTCTTCAAAGTTTTTACAAAGGAACTTGAAGCCTGACCTGCCTGGCTTGAGCAGAGGTCTGACATTTTAAATGAGATCTGTTTTGAAGTATTTGTATCTGACCTACACTAAAAAAAACCTGCCACAATTTATCTCCTATATAACATATCTATAAACGATATAAAATATAACATAATCTGTCATAATATGTGGAAAGTTAAAATCTCCTACTCTCACAACCTTAGATTTCCTGCGGCTGTCTGCTATCTCTCTACAGATTTGCTCCTCCAATTTTTGCTGACTATTGTGGAGGGTACAATATAGTCCCATGAGTGTGGTCATACCTTTCCCGTCCCTCAGCTCCACCCATATAGCTTCAGTAGATGATCCATCTGGTCTGTCATGCCTGACCACAGCTGTGATATTTTCCCTGATGAGCAAGGCCATTCCTCCCCCTTTACTTTCCCCTCTCCACCCCCCCTTTTCCCCATTCTATCACACCTAAAGCTGCAGAAGACCAGAACAGCCCTGCCCCTCCTGCAACCAGGATTCACTAATAGCCACAATATCTTAATTCCATGTGCCAATTCATGCTCTAAGCTCGTCTGCCTATCCTGCAATACTCCATGCATTGAAATTGATGCACCTGAGAATATTTCCTTTTCCCTCCTCCACTTTCCTATCTCCTTTGGCACTCTGGTTCCATCCCCCTGCAAATCTAGTTTAAACCCACCAGAGAAGCACTAGCAAACCTTCCCACAAGGATATTAATCCCTTTCCAGTTCTGATGCAAACCATCCCATAGGAACAGGTCTAACCTTCCCTGGAAGAGAGCCCAATAATCCAGAAACCTGAAGCTCTCCCTCCAGCACCATGTGTTTAGTCACATGTTAAGCTGTATTATCCTCCTATTTCTAACCTCATTAGCATGTGGCACAGGTAGCAATTCTGAGATCACAACCCTCGAGTTCCTGTCCTTCAACCTAGCACCCAACTCCCTGAGCTCTCCTTGCAGGACCTCCTCACTTTTTTTACCCACATCATTGGTCCCTATCTGTACCAGACACCTGGATGCTTGCCCTCCCTCCTGAGAATACTGAGAACTCGATCTGAGATATCTCAGACCCTCGCACCAGGGAGGCGATGTACCATCTGGATACTCGATCTTTTCCACAGAACTTTATATCTGTCCTCCTAACTATGGAATCCCCTACCACTATTGTTCACCTCTTCTCCTTTTCTTATCCACAGGACCAGACTCCATGCTAGAGACCTGATCACCATGGCTTGTGCCTGGTAGTTTGTTCCCCAACCTCCGCACCCCCACCCCCCAAACAATATCCAAAATGGTAAACTTGTTATTCTTGGGAATGGACACAGGGGTGCCATGCACTCCCTGTCTGTTCCCTTTCCCTCTCCTGACTGTCACCTATCTACCCTCCTCCTGCCTTCTAGATGTGATAATGTCCCTGTAACTTCTGTCTATCACCCCACCCCTTTGTCTCCTGAATGATCCGGAGTTCATCCAACTTTAGCTCCAATTCCTTAACCTGGCTTGTCCAGATCTTCAGCTGGTTGCACCTTGCAGATGAAGTTGTAAGGGACACTACTGGCTTCCCTGACAACCCACATTTTTCAAGAGGAGTATTACCCTGCCTTGGCTGCCATTCCTACTGTCTATGACTAGATTAATAAAATATATGATATCTAAAAAACCTGCCCTTACCTGTACCTACCTGCTGAATCCTTTTTGTTCCTCGAATAGGGTGGCCATTTCTGATTTCAACTTCAACTATTTCTCGCTTCTTACCTGTTCTTGCCAAAGCCTTATAGCTCTGACTCAGCCCACTTGGATAATAACTGCTTCCCCGTTGTCAACTATTGAACTTGATTGCCCAATCAACAGCTATCTGCTGTGTCTCTCCTTTTTCAACCCCTTTGTCTTCAACTGTTGAACTCAATTGCCCATTATTTCATATTTTGTATTTACATGTTTAATATTCTCCACATAAATTCTAAAATTACGTATTTTATTCTGAACTTTTTAGGACAGTCTTATTAGTCCCCAAAACCTGATTGACCTGAGTGTGTAATTTTGGTCTCCTTGCCTTGGCACTCACCATTGGAGCACACAAGAAAACAGGAGGAGAAGAAGAGCACTTGTGCCACTTGCCTGACTTGCTATTCAAGCCTCAAAACCTCTTTACTCCTAATCTTTCGAATTTTCTCTTTAAATACATACAATAATTCAGCATTTGCAGCCCTCTGGGAGAGAATTTTATCGATTCACCACTTTCTTTGAGCATAATTTTTGATGCGGCCCAGGTTTAAATGACTACCCCTTATTTTGTGCCTTATATGAAGTGTCTATGCTCCAACCCTCCAGGCGGAACCAGCAGAAAAGGACAAGTTCTACACTGATCTGCGCGACCTTATTCAACGCACCCCTACAGCCGACAAGGTTGTCATCCTTGGCGACTTCAACGCTCGCGTCGGCAAAGACTCATAAACCTGGCCAGGAATCCTGGGCAAGCATGGTGTCGGCAAGTGCAATGACATCGGGCGCCTCCTGTTGGAGCTCTGCACAGAACAGCGGCTTGTCATTACAAACACCCTTTTTTAGCAGAGGGACAGCCTGAAGACTACCTGGATGCATCCCCGATCCAAACACTGGCACCTCCTGGACTACGTCCTGGTGCGAGAAAGAGACAAACGAGATGTGCTCCACACCAGGGTCATGCCCAGCGCGGAATGCCACACTGACCACCGGCTGGTTCACTGCAAGCTCAACCTTCACTTCAAGCCAAAGTCCAGGAACAGTAAAGCCCCCAGAAAGAGGTTCAATGTTGGAAACTTGCAGTCAGACGAAGTGAGAGGAAATTTCCAGGCAAACCTTAAAGTAAAGCTTGAGGATGCAATCCGCATCATGGATTCGTCCCCTGAAACCCTCTGGGATCAGCTGAAGACTGCCATACTCCAATCCACTGAAGACCTACTGGGCTTCTCCTCCAGGAAAAACAAGGACTGGTTTGACGAAAACAACCAGGAAATCCAGGAGCTGCTGGCAAAGAAGCGAGCTGCCCACCAGGCTCACCTTGCAAAGCCGTCCTGGCCAGAGAAGAAATGAGCCTTCCGTCGCACATGCAGCCATCTTCAGCGCAAATTCTGGGTGATCCAAAATGAGTGGTGGACTAGCCTCGCCAAACGAACCCAGCTCAGCGCGGACATTGGTGACTTCAGGGGTTTTTACGAGGCTCTAAAGACTGTGTACGGCCCCTCACCCCAAGTCCAAAGCCCGCAGCGCAGCTCAGACGGCAAAGTCCTCCTCAGCGACAAGATCTCCATCCTCAACCGATGGTCAGAACACTTCCAATCTTTTTTCAGTGCCAACCGCTCAGTCCAAGAATCCGCCCTGCTCCAGCTCCCTCAACAGCCCTTAAAGCTAGAGCTGGATGGGATCCTCACCCGGGAACAGACATATAAGGCAATTGAACAACTGAAAAGTGGCAAAGCAGCAGGTATGGATGGAATCCCCCCCCAGAGGTCTGGAAGGCTGGCGGCAAAATTCTGCATGCCAAACTGCATGAGTTTTTCAAGCTCTGCTGGGACCAAGGAAAGCTGCCTCAGGTCCTTTGTGATGCCATCATCATCACCCTGTACAAAAACAAAGGCGAGAAATCAGATTGCTCAAACTACAGGGGAATCACGCTGCTCTCCATTGCAGGAAAAATCTTCGCTAGGATTCTCCTAAATAGAATAATACCTAGTGTCGCCGAAAATGTTCTCCCAGCATCACAGTGCGACTTTCACGCAAACAGAGGAACTACTGACGTGGTCTTTGCCCTCAGACAGCTCCAAGAAAAGTGCAGAGAACAAAACAAAGGACTCTACATCACCTTTGTTGACCTCACCAAAGCCTTCGACACGGTGAGCAGGAAAAGGGCTTTGGCAAATACTAGAGCGCCTCGGATGCCCCCCAAAATTCCTCAACATGGTTATCCAACTGCACGAAAACCAACAAGGTCAGGTCAGATACAGCAATGAGCTCTCTGAACCCTTCTCCGTTAACAATGGCGTGAAGCAAGGCTGCGTTCTCGCACCAACCCTCTTTTCAATCTTCTTCAGCATGATGCTGAAACAAGCCATGAAAGACCTCAACAATGAAGACGTTGTTTACATCCGGTACCGCACGGATGGCAGTCTCTTCAATCTGAGGCGCCTGCAAGCTCACACCAAGACACAAGAGCAACTTGTCCGTGAACTACTCTTTGCAGACCATGCCGCTTTAGTTGCCCATTCAGAGCCATCTCTTCCGCGCTTGACGTCCTGTTTTGCGGAAACTGCCAAAATGTTTGGCCTGGAAGTCAGCCTGAAGAAAACAGAGGTCCTCCATCAGCCAGCTCCCCACCATGACTACCAGCCCCCCCCACATCTCCATCGGGCACACAAAACTCAAAATGGTCAACCAGTTTACCTACCTCGGCTGCACCATTTCATTGGATGCAAGGATCGACAACGAGATAGACAACAGACTCGCCAAGGCAAATAGCGCCTTTGGAAGACCACACAAAAGAGTCTGGAAAAACAACCAACTGAAAAACCTCACAAAGATTAGCGTATACAGAGCCGTTGTCATACCCACACTCCTGTTCGGCTCTGAATCATGGGTCCTCTACCGGCATCACCTACGGCTCCTAGAACGCTATCATCAGCGTTGTCTCCGCTCCATCCTCAACATTCATTGGAGCAACTTCATCTCCAACATCGAAGTACTCGAGATGGCAGAGGCTGACAGCATTGAATCCACACTGCTGCAGGTCCAACTTCGCTGGGTAGGTCACGTGTCCAGAACGGAGGACCATCGCCTTCCCAAGATCGTGTTATATGGCGAGCTCTCCACTGGCCACCGAGACAGAGGTGCACCAAAGAAGATGTACAAGGACTGCCTAAAGAAATCTATTGGTGCCTGCCACATTGACCACCGCCAGTGGGCTGATATCGCCTCAAACCGTGCATCTTGGCGCCTCACAGTTCGGCGGGCAGCAACCTCCTTTGAAGAAGACCGCAGAGCCCACCTCACTGACAAAAGACAAAGGAGGAAAATCCCAACACCCAACCCCAACCAACCAATTTTCCCTTGCAACCGTGTCTGCCTGTCCCATGTCGGACTTGTCAGCCACAAACGAGCCTGCAGCAGACGTGGACATTACCCCTCCATAAATCTTCGTCTGAGAAGCCAAGCCAAAGAAGATGAAGTTCAAATGTCAGATTTCCAATATATTGTCAGAATGCACATATGACATTATATATAACCCTGAGATTCGTTTTTTCTGCAGACAAGGCAGAATTGCCACTTATTGGTAGTACAAAAAGAGTCTGTCTCACTAATGGCAACATCTAGTCTATGATGCTCCACTAAAGAACTTGTGTTTGACTAAGATCACCTACATTCTTATAAATTTTAAAGAGTACAAGTCTGAAGACAAGATGATAAACTTCTCATTCTGGCTCAGTGAATCTCTTCTTTTGGACTGACTTCAACTTAATAGCATCTTTTCCTAAATAAGGAAACCAAAATCAGTCAAACCTTATTTCCTCTTCCTGAAAAGGAAATGAGGATTGACATCGACGGAAGCAGTACAGTTAAAAAAAACTCATTTGACTGATGCTAGAAATGGCAGATTTAATATATGAAAAAGGGGACTGAGTTGATTTGAACTGCATTCTCTGGAGTGATAAGATTGACGAAATTATTTAATAAAATATATAAAATACAGATCAAAGGTGTTCTCTTGGCTGAAGCATCTTGGATCTGAAGGGAGAGTTTCAAAATAAGAAGTAGACTGGAACTGAGATGAGGAGAATTTTTTTCACACGCTGTATGGTCAATGTTTTACCTTGGGGAGTCATAAAAGCTTATCCATTGTATTCACTTGATTAATTGATGTCTGGACAATATTGGAATCATGGAACATTATTGTAAAACTATACTGATGTAGAAATCAACTCTGTTCGCATGTGTGAAAGGTTGGATAGATCATATCTGCTATTAGCTCCTCAGTGCCAAGAAGTTACAATCCTAGAATGACACCAAAGAAAGCTCTGTGTCCCCATGATGAATGGATCCTCTGCATAGTGTTAGGTCTGCTTTGTTCATGAATGAGTGAGTCAGACACCAGACTGAGTCGAAATCAAGGTTCTTTGTTCTTTATTACTGGATTGTAACACTTGCAACTAACAGTGTTAGTTGGAGAAGGCGCATTCTGCCGTTATCAGCAAGTGGTGTTTTTTTTATACCTCAGGATACGTACTTAGTAAATTATCATACCATGACATTGTCCAATGAATAAACTGTTGCTGTCCCTCTCTGCTAGCCTCCTGCACATCAATTTGTCATCCCCACTCTTATCTTGAGAGTACAAGGTCACAACTGCAGATTGTTATGGCCCAGCACTGGGTGACTCCCTCTACATTCCCAGCTCATGATGTTTTTACCTAACAATAGGCACGGAGGAGATGAGAAGAATCCTATCCACAGGCTGCTTGCTTGTTTTGGGGTGTTGCCTGCTTGTAGGGAGTGATGTGCTCAGAGCACTAGAGTGTGACACAGGGTCAATATCGAAGGATTAGTTGTGCAGACTTGTCTTTCCTTGCTGTGCTTTTAGTCAGCCATAAAATGTCTAACTCCGCCGCTACAGCACTTGGGTCTTCAAATGAACACTCGGCTAAGAAGAGCCTAATATTATCTGGCATTTTCTCTAAAAAGAGCTGCTCGAATAACGTTGGGCCTCTCGCCAGCTGCCAGGAACAGCATTTCATCCATTAATTCTAAGGGGTGCAGTCTCCAACCCATCGATATGTAGTGCCCCTTTCCTATGGGACATAACATATACATGTAATAAAAGTGCTTTTAAAGCATCATAGTTGCTAGTATGTGGTGGATCCCATAGGAAGTCACTGACCTGCTTAACGATGACCTGGTCCAGGACACTGATGAGATGGTAATAATGAGTGGTGTCCAATTTGACTTTGCAAAGGTGAAATTGTGGTTCAGCCTGTTGGAGGCACAGTTCAGGCTCAGCTGTCCAGAAAGATGGTAGCTTCACAGCAATGGCCACAGAGTCCATGTTTGTCCAAAAATACATTTTTGGGCTCATCAGGGTAACCAAATGTGTCCACTGGAATCGCAGTGGACATTACAAAATAACTACACAAGGCATTTCTAGAGTGAATCAAATGGAATTTCCTTTCCTCCCACCTGTAACCTTTTAAAAGATAGAATCATGCGCCCAACACATGCTGACGTCATCACGCACTGACGTCACATGTCCAGTTCAATGCCTCCTGGGAGTTTTAGTGCCACCACAGAGCTGCCACACAAAGCAGCAGGTCCTGACAACGTACCTGGTCAGGTACTGAAGGACTGCGCAGACCAAGTAACTGAGGTCTTTATGGACATTGTCAACATCTCACTGCAACAGTCCATCATCCCGCAGGGTTCAAGACAGCCACCATTATCCTGGTACTCAAGAGGGTGAAAATAACAGCCTCAATGACTACTGCCCTGTTGGCTGCCTCCACCATTATAAAAAGTGTCTAGTGCCTGGTGATAGAATGCATCAATGCACATGTTCCAGAGATGCTGGACCCATTTCAATTTGCCTATAGAAGAAACTGTTCCACAGATGATGCAATTGCCTTGTCGCTTCACTCCGGTTGGCCCACCTTGAGAATGATACCTCCTACACCAGTCTGCTGTTCATTGACTTCAGGCTGGTGGAGAAGCTGTCCTCACTGGGTCTCGACATCCCCCTCTGTAACTGGCTTCTGGACTTCCTAATGGGAAAACCACAGTCCAAGTTGGCAACAGGAACATCAAACACCATCACTTTTAGCATTGGCACACCTCAGGGCTGCTTGCTTAGCCCATTACTGACATATGACTGCAACCCCTGATGCAGCTCCAACAGCATCAAGGCAACAACAGTAGTTGGCCTCATCAGCAACAACGAGGCCATCTACAGGACCATACAAGTGGCTGAGATGATCACTGGAGTCTCCCTTGCCCCCCTCCCCCTTCATCAAAGCGGTCTACTGGGATCACTGTCTGAAGAGGGCACACAAAATCATTAAGGACCCCTTCTACCCTGCACCCAACATCTTTCAGCCGCTCCCATCAGAGAAGAGATACAGGAGGATCAGAGCCAGCACCACCAGGCCAAGGAACAGTTTATTTCCAGAGGCAGTGAGAACGCTGAATGACCAAAGGAACCGCTCACACTCACCATGCAAAACTCTCAATTGTACAAAACGATATTTATTTATTTATATGAATACTTGTCCTCCATGTTTTTTTTGTCCGTATTGGTGTTATGGATGTATATCTGGATATTTGCACTAAGGACCGTTTTGTCAGGTTGTACAGATGACAATAAACTTGACTTGAATAGCATGGAATCAGGCCCTTCAGCCCAACCTTGGGTCACATTTGCCTGTTTTTGGCGTGTACTTGTATACCTCAAGACTTTCCTACCTATGTAACTGTCTACATTTTCTCTAACATGGTAATAGTAACCATCTCTACAAGTTTCTCTGGCAGCTTGTTCCATATACTCACCAACCACTGTGTAAAAAAAAAGTTGGACTTCAGGTTCCTTTAAAATATTTTCTCACTCACCTTATATGATCTTTAGTTTAGACTCTGCTATCCTGGAGAAAAACACTGACCATTCAGCTCATCTATGCTCCTCGAGATTTTACAAAACTCCATTTGGTCCCCCTTCAGGACCTATCCATGCTTTCATTATAATTGAAGCTCAGCAGTCCTGTCAAGAACTTCATGAATTTTTTCTGTGCCCATTCCAGCTTATTTTGCCTTTAGTTACATGAGCAGACCTGCTAACAATACTCTCCCCAACGACTTGCTCCAGTGTAACATGATATACCAGCTCCTGTACTCCTTTGCTCTGATTGATGGAGACAAGTGTGCTAAAACCCTTCTTCATCACCTTGTCTACTTGTATCACCACTTTCAAGGAGCTATCCACTTGCATTTTTAAGTCTCTCCGTTCTACAATACTCTCCAGAGACTGCACCTCTTTGGATCCTCCCCATGACTCTAGCTGAGATGAACAACTGGTTTGGCTGCACAGGTTGGGCTGGAGGGCCTGTTTCCATTCTAGGATTCTACCTTGTCTGGCACTGAGAAGCCAAGAAGTAGGAGCAAAGATGAGCCATCCAACCTTGATCTGCATTCATTAAACACAGAGTTGATCTTCTCCATCAGTGCAATTTTCTAACACTGTTCCAGGATTCCAATATTGTCCAGTCACTCTCCAGAAACAATCATTTACAAGTCCTGCCCTGGTATAACCTAGCAGGATGCAGCACCTTGCACTAGTTCTAAGAGGTGGGAGACCATAATTTTACACAGCTTGGAGCATATTAGGTAATGGAAACAAAATTGTTACAGCAATGTTGGGCAGGTGGAGGTGAGGCATTATTGTGTTTAAGCTGCATCAAGCCAAGTAAAGGTAGGGGAATACAATATACCGGTTAAGTCAGGTGTCATCTGGCAGTGATGAGGAAGGGGATCTAAACCATTACGAACCCATGGAGCCTCCTTGATTTGAAATATAATTTGCTACAATAATAAAAGCCTAAGATTTTTAAAACATTAAAGCGACTTGTTGCATAGTCTCCCATCCCCAGGTGGCTTTAATTCTGTTGTGCTTGGGTTAGCGCACAATGGTGCAGTGCAGACTGAGAATCACATTGGAATGCTAGCTTTGTCATGCTTGATTTGTATACGACAGTCATATTGATGAGATGACGAGAGTTTACTGTCATACACCATTACAAAGGGACGCCATGTTTGGCATACCAGCGATCGGGACCAGGGATAAAGTCCCGCACTGTCTGTAAGGAGTTTGTACTTTCTCTCGGTGTCTGTGTGGGTTTTCAACAGGGGCTCCAATTTCCTCCCACCGTTCAAAATGTACCTGGGGTGTAAGTTGATTGGGTGTAAATTGGGCAGAAGGGACTTGTGGGTCAAAATTGCCTGTTACTGAGCTGTATGTATGTATGTATGTATATGTCTAAGTGAACTGAAATCTTTCCTGTTTACTGCAGTTAGATGGGTATGTAAAATACAAAAACAATAAGTATAAATTAAATTATTGCAAGAGAAAAAAGGTAAATATAAAAGAATAAATAAATATATACTGTTTCAGTTAGTGCAAAAAATGTTACAATAGTGCAGAGAGATTTTTGATCTTGGAATAGTATTCTGATTAGGTTGGTATAGGAAGGTTTAAAAGCCTGGAAACAAACTGTTCTTGAATCTAGAGGTGTCAGACTTCAAGCTTCTGGAAGGTAGCAGCAAGAAGACAGCATGGCCAGGGTGGTGGGGATTTTTATGGGGTTGGCTGCTTTAATAAGACAGCACTTCACATAGATGCCTTTAATATAAAAATTCAGACTGCTTGCAGTGGTATACTGAATTAGGGCACAAAAATATTCTCCACATTATAAGTGGGCATACAACACCAACAAAATCACATTAAGAAAATTGTGGTGTAGTATCCTTTGTTTCTTTCAAGTGACCAGTATTTCTGCACTCGTTTTAAACTTAAATTTGATGAGAGTAATTAAAGAATCCACTGAATTTATTGCATGATCGGAATTCAAATTTAATTCAAGAATGAAAAATCATGTTTTGATATCTACTTTTATTGTGGCTTCCACACATTTGCAGGAATTAATGAGAGCAAAAGGTAATAGATTCAAGTTGTGGTGCAATGGGAGTTGGGCTGTAGACATCTTAGGATTGTTGGAAACTGGATGAATTACATAGAGGGTCGTCCTCCTATTCTTTTGCAAAGTTTCAGTGGATAATACAATAGGAAATCTCTGAGGAATTTCCTGGTTGGTATGACTGAAAGCATATCAGCTGCAATGAAACATCTGTTTGAATGCACCCCTGACATCATTCAGTTCGGCTGAACCATGTGGCAAAGCCAGCTGCAGTCGAGAGTTCCTCTGCATAACATATCTAAACACTGGGAGACTCAGTAGATGATGGAAAATATCTATTAAGCTGAGAGTCGAGCTGGAATGAAATGCAAAGTGAAGAATATTTGATGGGGTGGGATTAAAAAGTCAATATTGAAAATAATGAAGGGTTTTTTCGACTCATTTTAACTATTTTTAGATTCCTTTTTAAATTCCTAATTTCAATCTAGAAAATAATCAACAAAAGATTGCTGGAAATTTGTTTAAAAGTATAACCAAAAATACAGAACGAAAATAGTGTTTTAATTACCTTGGTGAATCATTTAATGATAATATGTTTTATTGATGGGTTGCTAATACATTGATTAAATGTCTAGAGATTTCATATATTTTATTTAATAATTTTACTGGTGTAAAGCTGTGTGACATTATTGGTGCACTGGCTACTTCTTAATTTGCCTGTGGCATCATAAATACCACAATGCAAACATTTTTACTTCTGTTATTTATCTAGTGTTTATCATATGTTTATCTGTTACAAAATACAAATGACAAATCTGACCTTTTTCTGCAAGTGTTTTTTAAATTCAGTACATTAAAGTGGGTTTTTATACAATAACATGGTCTCCACTCTGCCCAATACAAGTTCTCAATCTTGACCTCTCCACAGCAATCCTGTCTGCGTTGTACGATATGTTTCCAATTCACACACCAGGTACCTTGCAGCTTCTTGGTGTGAAATTGCCAATTTCATGTCATTCAGTGTTCTGGGTCTATGCCAATTGGAAGCAAGAACACATACTGCCTAAACACATTTCAGGCCAAGATTATTACAGCCAGCAGGGACAGGTGATGTCAGTCTCATCTGGATTCATGTACAAATCACCAAAATGCAGAGCCTCTGTCTAATCAGTCATTTCAACCAGCAGTCTATAATAATTAATGCATCTTGTTTAATTACTGTGCATTTTGGATGATTGTTCATTTTAAATTAAATGTGCTTCGTTTGGTAAATCGAGAAGCCAAGTGAACAATAAAAAGGAAATAACAACAACCAGCATTTGAACTTGTGGACTGCCGTTGGAGATTTGACAGGGAATATATGGAGAGGGTTTCCTTTGGAGGGGAATCTGGAGCATGGAGACAATGTTTAAAAAAAATAAAGCGTCACACTTTTAAACCAAACATGCTTTCTCCCATTGGATCATATACAGTACAACGGCAATTATCCAAAATCTCATTATCCAGAATCCTCAGTTATCCAAAAAAAATTTTGGACCCAGTGGTGCTGTTCGGGTGTTTGGCTCCGAAATATTTTTTGGATAACTGAGGATTTCAGAAATCCTCATTTATCTGAAAAATTGTGAAACCGAAATGACGTCATTTCACCTCCGAAAAATTTTGCATATACGAGGATATCCAAAACGATCAGAAATTCTCAGCTACCCCCAATTTTTTTCAGAGCTGATGTCAGATGTTGAAAAAAAATGGAATTTTGGAAAAAAGCTCTGAGTGGAATTTCCTGTTTTTGGTGTTAGATTGATCTTATTTTATTCAGGTTGTTTTTTTTTGGTGAGTATTAAACATTATTTCATGCTTAGAAAGCCTTGCCTTGTTGTTTGTTGTTTAAACAGTAGCTGTTGCTACTGGGCTGCTTTTAAAAAAAAAATGACCAGTTATCCGAAAATATCATTTATCCGTCATGGTCTTTGTGGAGACTATGATCATCACCATTCCAAATAATCAGAACTTGACATTCTCTTCCTTAAAAGACATTAGAAGCAGAATATTTGATATTGTACGAGGCAGTGGTACATTGATTTCTGAAAAGCTAGAGGGTGAAAGGTTGGCAGGAATGCTGAACTCAGTATGCAATCAGATCACCTTTGATCGCATCAAGTGGCAAAATTTGAATGGTCTATTCCTGCACCTAATGAATATGTTTATGTGGGAATTTTACTGTGGCTGATGTCTCGAGGGCCATTATAAAACTAAGTTTGGCAACTAACCATATATTGTATTTTTAGAAAAGGAAGCAAGTTTTAAGAATCATCTTAAAGCTGAGAAGAACAATGGTTTGAAAATGTATTCTAGAACTGAAAGGCTGTGATATCTTGGAAATTAGAGAAATAGGCCATAAAGGAATTTGTAAATCAAGATGAAAATAAAAAAAAATAAAGGCATTTTCAGACCAGGAACATGATCAGTAAAGGGAATCAGTAAAATAAGCAATGCATTCTACAATGCTAGATGAGTTTACAGAAGGTTCACATACAGAGCATTACAATTGGGGTAAGTATTGGAGACTTCATCTTGTAAGCTGCCGGGGCCTGGGTGGGAGTGCATGGTGGGGGCCAGGGGCTTCAAGCTAAGGTACAGCAACACCATGGATGGGACTTTCAGAAACAATTTAAAATGGAGAAAGAGCAAAGTCGAATGATTCCTGCAGAGGTGTAAAGAGGAAATCCTCACAATTCGCTGGGAAGCTATGCTAAGGATGTGTGCATCCATACACACTATTCTAATTACTTAGATCAAAATCCAAGGAGCTGATGGTAACACATTTAAGTTCGCTAATGATATATTGCTGGGCAGCTTTCTCTCATCCCAATACAAGAGTCAAAATAACTTCCCTCTGTGCATTTCTTGTGATCTTTGGGAACTTTATGTGCGAGGAGGATGTCGTTTGTCTTCAAAGAGATTTGACTAATGATATGAGCATGAGAGAAGTTAGCAGAGAATATAGTATGGAGAAACTAAAAGCTGAAGAATAGAAAATCATGGACAGATACATGGATAGACTGGGTTTAGTGGGATGTGAGCCAAAAGCAGGCAGGTGGGTGGAACATTGGTTGGGGTGGGAAAGTTGGGGCAACAGCAGATCAATACCAAGTTCTCCACACACAGGTCTTTACAGTGAACCCACACGGCACTAAGATTTTTCCAAGGTCGACCTGGTACATGGTTACCCTCAAAACCCAGTTCATCTGGACGACATTCCAGAAATAGCCCTCATTACTCCATTTGGGCTTTTCGAGTTCCTCCTTATACCATTCAGTTTTAAGAGCACAGCCCTGACCTTTCAACGACTCATGTACATGGTAGGCCGGGACCTGGACTTTGTGTTTATATATCTGGATGTCTTCCTCATTGCCAGCCACTCCCATCAAGAACACCGGGCACATCTTCATCAGCAAGCATGGCTTAGCAACTAATCTTGTCAAATGCCAGTTCGGCGTAATGTCCATTGACTTCCTCAGTCATCACATTGATCAACTCAAGGTAGTCCCACTAGCATCTAAAGTCAAGGCTATTGTTTCGAGCCCAGAGAACCCCAAAACCCAGCAGCAACAGATATTCACCAAGACAAATAGTTGCTTAAACAAAAGTTGCTTTTAATTATCTTTAAACATGAAAATAGAATCAAACTTTAACTTATCACTATTGACTTACTTAACCCCCTTCTAATTCTAATCGCACGTGTATGTAATCTGTACCTAAGTTCAGAAAAGCTCTTTGGTTCACTTTTCATTCCTCCAAGTTCATTGATCACAGGCAATTCCTTTACTGTGCACAGAATTTAACATTTATAAAGTTCACCAGGCTTTGGTGCTTGAAAGATAAATGGTTACCTCTCAGGAAGTTTCTTGTTGGTTTTCAGAGAGAGAAATTAATTGTTCCAGGACATCCACAATTGATGTACTTCCATCAGTCATTTCAGTGTCTTGCAGACAAAACTTGGCCCTTCAGAGTTCTCCAGATGATAACCTCTTTCTTTCAGGTCATCACAGAGTTCCTTTTTTGTTTTACTTATTCCAAGTGAAACATTAGACAGCCAGTCCTCTCCTCTTGCATGAACCACAAAGACAGTTTTCCAAATGGCTTTCCACAAGCTTGTCAGCTTGTCCTGTTCAAGCCCAAGCTGCCTCTGCTGACTGTAACACTGTAGAATGATCTCTGTGCATGTCTCCATATCTCTCTCTCAGAGAGAAAGACTGACCCTCTCTGCTTGCAAAACCACATGACCCTCAGAACAACAAGTTCTCTTCCAGACAATCTGCGGCTCCAACAAGATCTTTCATCTGTTGCCTTTTATAAGCAAGACTGTGGAATCACTTCCGAACTCTGGTCTGGAGGGAGTCATGTGGTGAAATGCAGCACTCCATTATCAAACCAGCATCCATAGCTGTGGGCCCCCGCAGGATCGGGAGATCCCGGTGGCTGGGGAGCGCAAAGGATTTCTGGGATTAGGTGATGGTAATAGCGCACCAACTCTGTTGTGCTTTGTTTACTGCACCACCTGCTAAAACTGATCCCATCTTCACACTCAGCCCCACTGCCTGGCCTTTACAACATAACCTTTGATGCTTGCTTATCCATCTCTCCTGTATATACACCCAATGATTTGGCTTCCACAACCACATGTGACAACAGATTTTACAGATTCACCATCCTCTAGCTGAAGTAAATCCTCCACATTCTGTTCTAATTGGACACCCTTCAATCCTGAAGCTGTCCCCTCTAGTCCTCAACTCTCCCACCATGGGAAACAATCATTCTACATCTACTCTGTACATGCCATTCAGCATTCAAAATATTTCAATGAGACTGCCCCTCATTCCCATAAATTCCAATGAGTGCTGGCAAGAGCAGTCAAATGCTCCTCATAATTCTTTCATTCCCAAAGTCATACTTTTTAACCTCCTCTGGACCTTCTCCAGCATCAACGCATCTTTTCTTAAATGAGGAGTCTAAGACAGCTCACAATGCTCCAAGTGAGGCCTCACCAATGCCTTTTGAAGCCTCAGTATCAGTATATTCTATTCCTCTTGAAATGAATTCCAGCATTGCATTTGCCTTCTTCACCTCTGACTCAACCTGCAACTTTACCTTCAGGGTATCATGCACGAGGACTCCCAAGTCCTTTTGCATCTGGGTATTGTCAATTTTCGTCACCTTTATAAAATAGTCGGCTAAAGCTAAAGAGGAAATCATTTTTTTAATTGCAAAGTAACGGGAGTATTAGACATGGAAAGACCTGCGAATACTCTCTGAGTATCTGGTGAGCCCAGTGCTGGTGCCTATTTACATTTCTACAGCATCATTCAATCTTCATTTCTGATCTCCATATGTAATCAGAGATATGCAAAAAAAATGTTTCAGTAAAACAAGTACCAGAGGAATTCCGGAGGAAGCTAGAGACAGAGACAGATATATGCCAGCTGTGACAGAGAGTGCAGGCCATTACAAACTACAACCTATAAAGTGAGGATGAACACTATAGATGGCTGTGATGCTTCACTATTCAATGAGCTGAACACCTTCTATGCCCCTTATGAGAAGAAGAACCAAATACTGCATACTAGAATCCCTGAAAAGGCTGGGGATCTGTGATATCTGTCTCTGAGGGAAACATCAGAATATCATTCAAGAGGGTGAACCCTCGCAAGGTATCAGACCCTGCCAGCCTACTGAAGATCTGCACCAACTAACTAGCCAGAGTGTTCATGGACATTTTCAACCTCTCATAGCGGCAACCAGAGGTTCCCACCAGCTTCAAAAGGACATCAATCATCCTGGTACCCAAGAAGAGTAGAGGGAGCTGCCTCAATAATTACAGACCAGTAGTGCTAACTTCTACTGTCATGAAAGGTTTTGAGAGGCTGGTCATAGACAGAAGTAATATGTACCTAAGTAAAGATATAGACCCATTGCCATTCACCCATCATCACAGTCACTCCACAGCAGATGCAATATCGATGGCTCTACAATCAGCTCTGGATCACATCAAAAACAACAATTCATACATACAGCTACTCTTCATCGACTGCAGCTCAGCCTTCAATACCATTATTCCCTCAGTGCTGGTCAAGAAACTACAAACTTTAGGCCTCCGTACCCCACTCTGGAACTGGATCCTTGACTTTCTCATCAAGAGACCACAGTCTGTACGGATCAGAAACAATGTCTCATCCTCATTGATTATCAACACAGGTGCACCTCAAGGATGAGTGCTTGGCCCACTGCTCTACTTGTTATTCACCCATGACTGTGGGGCCAGGGACTATTCTAATGCTATCTACAAGTTTGCAGATGACAATACAGTTGTTGGTAGAATCACAGATGACAGTAAGAAAGTGTACAGGAGGGAGATAGTTCAGCTCGTTGAATGGTGTAATGGCAACAAACTTGTGCTAAACATCAGCAAAACCAAGGAGATGATTGTGGACTTCAGAAAGAAGTTAGGGGGATTCGACCCAGTCCTCGTTCAGGGATCAGTAGTGGCGAAGGTCAAGGACTTCAAATTGCTGGGTGTGAACATCTCAAAGCATCTGTCATGGAGCCTTCAGATTGATGCAATCACAAAGAAGTTTCACCATATTTTGTGAGGTGTCTAAAGAGATTCTCTATGTCACTGAAGAATCTTGTGAACTTCTACAGGTGTACCATGGAGAGCATTTTGGCTGGTTACATTACTGTCTAGTATGGAGATGCCAACTCTCAGGACAAGAATAAACTCCAGAAGGTTGTTAACTCGGCCTGCGACATCACAGGCAACGGACTTCACTATACGACGCAATGTCTTGAAAAAACAGCCTCTAGCCTCAAAGACCCCACCACCCAGGCCATGCCCTCTTCACTCTGCTACCAACGGGGAAAAGGTGCATGACCCTAAAGATGAGCACTCAACAACACAAGAACAGCTTCTTCCCCTCTGCCATCAGATTGTTGATTAATCAATGAACCATAGACACTGCCTTTCCATTTCATGTACTTTTTTTTATATACAATAATGTCATAAGATGGTTAGGATATGAACGCTTGCACTGTGATACTGACGCGAAACACTGAATTTCATGGCTTGTTCATGACAATAAATTCTGATTCTGAGATGATAAGTACAACACAGTTTGGGGGGGGGGTTCGATTACATCATTTGAACATTGGAGATTCTGTGAGGCTTTGACAACTTAGATGTTAAAAGCTGTTTTCTACAGTGTAGAAGGGGGCAAGGCCTCAAGGATAAGTATCCTCAATTTTGGAAGGTGAAATTTCTCGCGAACCTTAAAATGTCTTTATTGCAGAATGTTATGGTAGCTCACTCAAAGAAGATGTTCCATGCTGAGTAAATGCAGGCACTGAAAATAAATTAAGAGCCAAGGGATCATTAGAGAATGTGACTTGTTGCCAAGGCTCATCCAGGATCATATTGAATGGTGGATTCATTGCCAATATGAATACTTGTCCTGCGTATGTATTGTTCGTCTGTTTGCATGTGTGTTAAGTCTGGTTGAGTGCCTGCGTGTTTTCACTGAGGAATAGAGAAAGCTGTTTCGTCAGGTTGTACTTGAGGAATCAGATGACAATAAACTTGACAATATTTGAATTTATCGAATTCTGCTTTAACATTTGTTATGAATATAAAATCAGAATTATATTCATTGAGAATAGTTTAAGTTTTCAGCCATGACTAGGGAATAGAATGCCTTGTGGGAAATTCAGACAGTGACATTGATCTTCCAATAATCAATTGATGAACTTTTTTGAATATTTAATTGTTGAAATTTTCCAATGCTGAACTGGAGGAAAGAAGCATGCCAATAAAGAGCCAAATGATGCTTCAAAATAAACATAGTGCTGATGTGGCAATGAGTGAGTGAGAAGTGAGTGTGGGCCAAGAACAGAATTTTGGGACAAAAGTGTAAGAGCAAGAATAGAGATGCGTGAATGATCCTTGGACTGCGTCAAGATAGATAAATTTAGAAACAAACATAATCCATCTTACCGAGCCAAGACAGTGAATAGAGATGTTGGAGAAGGATATGATTATCAACTGTGGCAAAAACCAAAGACATGTTGAAAAGCGTGATGAATAATATGCGATGGTCACTGTTACAGAATGTGATTTGTAACTTCCTTGAGGGCCATTTCAGTGCTGTTTATAGGTTTTGAAAAATGGAGCTTTGGAAGGCTTGGTAGAGATTTGGTCGGAGACAAAATGTTACATAGAAACATAGAAGATAGGAGCAGGAGTAGGTCATTCGACCTTTCGAGCCTGCTCTGCCATTCAACGAGATCATGAGTGATCTTAAAGTTCAGTACCCCATCCCCGCCTTCTCTCCGTAACCTTTAATACCCTTATACTGAAGAAATAGATCTAATTCCCTCTTAAATATATTTAATGAACCTGCCTCTACTGCCCTCTGTGGCAATGAATTCCACAGATTCACCACCCTCTGGGTAAAGAAATTCCTGGTCCTAAATGGTTTGCCTATTATCCTCAAACCATGGCCCGGGTTCTGGATTTTCCCCTCATTGGAAACATCCCATCTGCATCCATTCTGTCCAGTCCTGCCAGAATTTTATATGTCTCTATGAGATCCCCTCTCAATCTTCTAAACTCCAGCGAGTACAATCCTAAGGACTTTGGACAGGAAATAGATTGGAGATGCAAGTAAAGCTGGAGATGTGGTCAGGAGCAAGAATTGGAATATTACAGTATGCACGTCAAAATTGTGTTCTTGGTTATCGTGCTGCTTTCATTGTAATTGAGCGCATGAAGTCAAACAAAGAAAATAAATAAGATTGAAAAAATCTGTCCAACATGTAATATCACATTGCAAGAACTTCACTTCAAATAATTGATATGGCAGTATTATAATAGTTGACAATAGGTCATCCAAATGGTAAAATTAATAGACAGTACTATTTTCAAAATATTCTGTTTGACATTCCTTGACACCAAATCTTACACAACAATATTAGCTTCTGCAGTAATTTCCGCTTATGCCAGGATTTTAACACAAAGCATCTTCTCACAATGAGTCAGCCAGAACCAGCCTCTTCACCAGTCTTGTGGACCACCTATTTATTCAGTCAATATGCATCATTTTTCACAGTTTGGCCTTACTGTTGGATAAAATATCATTTTATAAAGAAGCTGTTCAGATTGATTTATATTGCATTTGACACCTTGCAATAAACTTTTTTTTTCCATGCTTGAATAATATTTATTCATTTTGCTTACTGGTAACTGAAATAGACAAAGTAGTTGGGAAGAAGAGTGGTTTTATTCACAAACTTGTGTTGAAAATAAACAAGAAAATCTGCAGATGCTGTGGTCTAGTGCAGTACACAAAAGTGCTGGAGAAACTCGGGAGGTAACACAGCATCCAGAAAAACTAAAGGCTGTTGATGTTCCAGGTAATGAGCCTTCCTTCACCAGTGTCAAAAATCAGGTAGACGCCTGAATGAAAACGGGGATGGGGGTGGGAAGGTGGGTGCACTAAGGGGAAGGACCATAGGCGAACAGCTAAGACGTGGTATGGCGCAATGGGAGGGGAGAGAGAGAAAGAAGCTGAAAAGGCAGCACGATTAGCGCAGCAGTTCATGCAGCGCTGTTCCAGCACCAGGACTGGGCTTCATGTCCCACGCTGTCTGTCTGTCCGTTCTCCCTGGGTCTGGGTGGGTTTCCTCCGCGTGCTCTCATTTCCTTCCCAACGTTCATAACGTACTGGGGTAGTAGGTGAATTGGGTGCCATTGAGCGGCACATGCTTCTGGGCTGAAAGGCCCTGTTACTGTGCTGTATCTGTCTAGAATATTTTTTTGATTAAAAAGAAATGGGGGAAGGCAGAGGGCTAAGACAGATGACTCTCATAGGAGAAGGGGTTGGAAAACTGGAAGAAGGGAGACCACTGATGAAAACTTTAAAGTTTTGAGAGCAACTTTATGATCATTATAAACAACATAAAGTGTTGGGTGGATAGCTTATGCAGCTGATAATACCAGCACTTTGATTTCCATAAAGCTGTAAAGCTATTTGTTGCTAGAAGTAAATCTGCATGCCATGTAATTATAGTAAATTAGAGGGAACTAAGCATTAATTATACTAAATAGATGCATCAAGAAAGTCAAACGGTCTACTGATTGTAGAGATCGACATGCATTAGCACTTCAAGTATTGTACATGGAGTTATAATGTTAAATGTAATCCTGCATAAAAAAACGAAGTTATATTTATTATAGCAATAATCCTGGACTTATAATTTCAAATATAGATTTTTGCAATCTGGTTTTGTAACTTAATATGAATGTGTTTGACAAAACTATTAAGATCAGCTGCACTCTACCAACAGATGCTAACTATCAATTATTAAAGACCATTCATTCAATAGGTCAGCAAGAACTCATCCTCTTGACCAAACTGATTCAGACCTTGCAGTGATGCCTTATCTCAAACATTTTCTTTGTGAATATCACTTGACCCCTATTCTAAATTTCTACAGTAATTCTATCCGTTGTTGAAAATTATAACCTATCTGAACAAGGTTAACTATTGAAGAGATCTGAATTATAGCTGTAATTAGTGGCCTTAAAATTAAAAAAAAAAGCCAAATTTCTTATCAGTGGGTTGCTTAATTTTTAAAGTTAACTGATGGACTGATACTAACACCAATGGGAAATAAAAAGACATTCGAGATCATTTATTTAAAAAAAAGCTTTTCTAGTGGAACCTCATCACCTCTTCCTTCCCATACATTCATAAATGTATATACATACAGCACCCTCATGTGGCAAACTATTGGGATGAAGAAAAAAATACATAAAAATACAATTAATTTCTTTGATAGTTGATTGCATATACATCATATTCAGGGTGTGTAGCTGTGAAAGTCATTTGTAGAGTTAAAAATGGTTGTGTGCTCTCTTCTGCAGCGAATAAATTATTTTTGGTCTCAAATTAACACCATCAACTAATTGAGTAGCTGTCTGCAATAAAACATACTGTGGTTAAGACAATTGCTGGATGATGGTGCACAGGAATAATGATGTGTGGAGACTAAAGAATGAACAGGAAGTAATATGAGGAAAGAGTATTTATTTTCTTCCTTTTGTATATTCATATACAACAGATACCCATCATTTTAGTGCAAGACCCGTCGTGGGAGAGTCTTGGCGCAGGCTTCAGAATGAAAGGACATCCCTTTTGAACAAAAGTTTCTTCAGCCAGAGGGTGGAGAATCTGGAAGTTGTTGCCACAGACTGCTGTGGATGTCAAGTCATTGGGTATATTTAAAGTAGAGGTTGACATATTCTCAATTAGTTATGGGGAAAAGGCAGAAGAGAGTTGAGGAAAAATACATCAGCCACGATTTAGTGAAGGAGCAGACTCGATGGGGTGAACAGCCTAATTCTGCTCCTATGTCTCAGGGTCAGTCTTTGAAAATCCGCACTGATTAGGAGAAAACAGTGAAGGTTTAAGAAGCTCTGTACTCATATTCGCAACCTAATCCATTCCAGTTGACTGGTTTTATCGGAACATAATTAGCAGAGGAGAGGTCATTATGATAGAAATGCTGCAGGGAGTTTTTTTATTGGCTACAATTACTCTAATTTTTGTCATGACTGGTTATAAAGGACACAGTTTTAAAGTCATCATACAGGTGTCTGTCCCTTTAGCTCCAATTCGGTTGCCTCTTGTGGATGGTTTTTTCCAGTTTTGACTGGCAATGCAGAAGTAGCAAGATCTGCTTTTCACCCAGTGTGAACGGCCAACAGTTTTCCAGGAGAAAAAACCCTTTGAAGGAGCGATACAACTTTTCCTTCTGTTTCTCATCCTGCAAACTTTATTGTTATGGTTCAACCAGTATTTGGCATCTGATTTATGTGATTTTTGTTGGTAACGATATTCAAAGATACTTACATCTCCATTGACTATCTTACACAACACTCAACATGGGTAATAATTCCAGTTATTATTCTACTCAGCAGGGGTGATAATTCCAGCAACTGTCATACTTAACAGGAATGACAATAGACATGGTTTCAGTGTGTTAAATATATTGGGCCACCTTGATAACATAATAATGTAATTTAGATTACAAAGTACTTGATACTGTATCTTAATATCTTAGAATTTAAAGGGACCTCAGGGATACTTTTCACATTGAAGATGGTCAGAATGTGGATGAAGTTGCAGAGATGGATACAATTGCAATGTTTAAAAGGCATTTAGATAAGTACAAGGATAAGAAAGCTTTAGCGGAATATGAGCCAAATGGGATTATATTAGGTAGACAACTTTGTTGATATGGACAACTTGGGACGAAGGGCCTTTTTCCATGCACTAAAACTATGATTACGGCTCAGTTCATAAGGCAGGAAAGGACAACACAAAATTAGGATTTGGTGTGGACCTTTTTTTTCCTGCTTGTTTTTATGCTACAATAAGCTCCAAGAAGGTCCAATACCCGTTTACTTTGATCAGAAGTGATTCCCTGCAGTGTTAAATTTGTTCCACTTGGCCAGAGTCCAAATGGGATCTGGGGCTAACCAAGGGCAATACAGAATACCAAGCCTGGTTACATAGATATGTTATTACTACAATTACACACTTGAAAATAGATAGCACTTTTGGGCCATTATAAGAAATTGAAAGAAACTAATTACTTGTTTTTCTCTTAACCAACTGATGACTAAGCAGCCAAAAATTATTGCTTTTAAGGGTTTAGCCTATCTGGAACTAGGTAGAATTGCAAGAGTTGGATAGCAAAGTACTTGGATATTATCAGAAAACTGCAAACAAAGCACAAATTATCCAATTTTTTTTGGTTAGCTATTTAGCAATTAACAACTGAAGTTATTAGCAGTAGGAGAGTGGAGTTATTCCCTTTTACTTTAATGCACAATGAGGTCTATCATAGATGGTGACTGACAGATTAAAGCAAACTCACTGGAAAGATTTGCTTTATCATTGTGTACTTATCTACAAAGGAATTTGGACAATGTATGAATCAATATGTAATTTGCTAATATCTTACTTGTAGAAATGAAAATAAAACTCGAGTAGTGAACTTAGCAACACTATCAGTCCCTCATAACACCAGAGGCAATCATTTCATTCAAAGCAAATATCTAAATACATTGGGCAAACAAAGTAAGGAAACAAACACCTAGAAATGAGGTAACATGATGCTGTTTACATTAGTGCTTCATGAATGAAAGTGTAATTTAAAATGCAGTGCAATGTAGACATTGTGGCTTCGAGCTTGTTTCACATCTCTGAGAATTCAATCCTGACATTTCTTAAAGAATGTCAAAAATACAGCATTCACCGTGCAATGCACTTATTGCAGTGCTGTGGGTTTGTCCTTGGGACAATTATGATCGCACAAAGGCTTCAAGGCACAATACAAGGTTCATAACGAATGTTTCTTTAGTTTCCCTCTTCCCCTTCGGAACTGACTCAAGTGCAATACTGGATCTCCTGTTAGGGAACAAGCTAGGTCAGGTTGGAGAACCAATTGGGTCTAGTGACCATAATTCTGTTAGTTTTGGGGTAGTTTTAAGGAAGAGCAAGGAGAGGCCTAAAGTTGAGGTTCTGGATTGGAAAAGAGCAAATTTCGTAGGAATAAGAAGGGATTTGGGGAGTATGGCGTGGACGGGATATTTTCAGGTAAGGATGTTAATGAAAAATGGAGGATATTCAAAAAAGAAATTTTGAGGGTACAGAGAAGTTATATCCCAGTCTGGATCGAAGGAAAGGCTGGAAGTCATAGGGAGGCTTGGTTTTCGAGGAATATTGGAAATTTGGTTAGGAGAAAAAGGGAGGTGTACAAGAGGTATAAAGAGCAGGGAGCTGAGAAGTTGAAGGAGGACTACAAGGAGTGTAGAAGGAATCTTAAGAAAGAAATTAGAAAGGCCAAAAAAAGGCATGAAGAGGCTTTGGCTGACAGAGTAGAAATAAATCCAAAGGTTTTCTATAAGTACATTAAAAGTAAAAGATTAGTGAGAGATAAAATTGGACCCCTTGTAGATAGCAAGGGTAGGCTGAGTGAGAAGTCTGAGGAAATGGGGGAAATTTTGAATGATTTCTTTGCCTCGGTATTCACTAGGGAAAAAAATGTTGAACCAGTTGAAGTAAAGAAAAATAGTGGGGAGGTCATGAAGCATATAAGGATAACCGAGGAGGTAGTGATGGCTGTGTTAAAAAAGATAAAGGTGGATAAATCTCCCGGACCGGACAAAATATTCCCTAGGACACTCAGGGAGGCTAGTGGACAGTTAGTGGGGCCATTAACAGAGATATTTAGGATGTCATTGGCCACGGGGGTGGTACCAAAGGATTGGAGGGTGGCGCATGTGGTTCCTCTGTTTAAGAAAGGGTCCAAATGCAAACCTGGGAATTATAGGCCTGTAAGTCTGACATCTGTGGCGGGCAAGTTGATGGAAAGTGTTCTGAGGGATGCTATTTACAAATTTTTGGAGGTACAAGGATTGATAGGGAGTAATCAGCATGGTTTTGTCAGGGGTAGATCTTTCCTTACAAACCTGATTGAGTTCTTTGAGGGGGTTACAAAAAAGGTTGATGAAGGGAAAGCTGTGGATGTTGTCTATTTCGACTTTAGAAAAGCTTTTGACAAAGTTTCCCACAGGAGGTTAGGAAAAAAGGTGGAGGCATTAGGTATAAATAAGGAGGTAGTGAAATGGATTCAGCAGTGGTTGGATGGAAGATGTCAGAGAGTAGTGGTAGAAAATTGTTTGTCCAATTGGAGGCCGGTGACTAGTGGAGTTCCTCAGGGTTCGGTCCTGGGTCCACTATTATTTGTTATATATATTAACGATCTGGATGTAGGGGTAGAAAATTGGATAAGCAAGTTTGCGGATGACACAAAGGTTGGTGGTGTTGTGGACAGTGAGGTAGATTACCGTAGATTAAAAGGTGATTTAGGAAGGCTGGAGGTGTGGGCTGAGAAATGGCTGATGGAATGTAATACAGATAAATGTGAGGTGCTGCATTTTGGAAAGGCATATTTAAATAGGTCATATACATTGAATGGTAGACAATTGAGGAGTGCAAAGCAACAGAGATTTAGGAGTTATGGTAAATAGTAGGCTGATACTCAGGTAAATGGTGTGGTGAAGAAGGCATTTGGAATGTTGGCCTTCATAAATCGGAGTATTGAATTCAAGAGTAGGGAGGTTATGATGAAATTGTACAAGGCATTGGTGAGGCCAAATTTGGAGTACCGTGTACAGTTTTGGTCACCAAATTATAGGAAAGATATAAACAAAATAGAGAGAGTGCAGAGAAGGTTCACGAGAATGTTGACAGGATGTCAGGGTCTGAGTTACAGGGAAAGGTTGTGCAGACTGGGGCTTTTTTCTCTGGAGCGTAGAAGATTGAGAGGGGATTTGATAGAGGTGTTTAAGATTTTAAAAGGAACTGACAGAGTAAATGTGGATAGGCTTTTTCAATTAAGAAAGGGGGAGATTCAAACTAGAGGGCATGGTTTAAGATTGAAGGGGGAAAATTATAAGGGGAACATGAGGGGAAATTTCTTTACGCAGAAGGTGGTGGGGATGTGGAATGAGCTTCCGGCAGACGTGGTCGAGGCGGGATCATTGGTTACATTTAAGGAAAGACTGGATCGTTACATGGATAGGAGGGTACTAGAGGGGTATGGACCGGGTGCTGGTCAGTGGGACTAGGAGGGTGGGGATTTGCTACGGCATGGACTAGTAGGGCCGAACTGGCCTGTTCTGTGCTGTAAGTGGTTATATGGTTTTATATGGTTATGTAACATCAAGGCACAATATAATGTAAATATATAATAATGCATCTCCCTTCACCTGACCAAGTAATCAATCTCAAACCTCCTCCAAACATTGCAACAACAACTAGACCATTTACCATTGATTCACCCCTCTTGGCTACACTGTATTTTATTTACCTCAAACCCATAATGGTAAAAATGACCATGTATTCAAGGACTCGGGGATGGGTTACACCTAAACCCAAAAGGGGTCAATATATTGGCAGCTACGTTTGGTACAGCGGTCGGGTGCGGTTTAAACCAATTTGGCAGGGGGGTGGGAACATGTATGATAGGGCAAAGGTCAGGAAAGATAAAACAGGAAAAGTTAGGTTAGGCAGCGAAAGTTAAAAATCAGAAAGAGCAAGGAGGGTGAAAAAAGCAAATCTGAAGGCTTTATATCTTAATGCAAGAAGCATTTGGAACAAGGTAGATGAATTGGCTGTGGAAATTGAGACAAACAAATATGATTTAATTGGGATTACAGAAACATGGCTGCAAGGTGGGCAAGCCTGGGAACTTAACATCCCGGGGTATACCATATTTAGGAGGGATCGGCAAGAAAGAAAAGGGGGTGGGGTAGCATTGATGGTGAGAGAAGGGACCGACACGATTGACAGGAAGGATATTAACTCAGAAGATGTGGAATCTATATGGGTAGAACTGAGGAATAGCAAGGGGAGGAAAACGTTAGTGGGGGTGGTATATAGGCCTCCAAATAGTAGTGTAGAGGTGAGGAAAGGCATAAAAAGAGAAATTAGAGAATAAGGGAACAGCTGTCATCATGGGAGATTTTAATTTACATATAGATTGGACTAGTCAAATTAGTAAAAATACTGAGGAGGAAGAATTCCTTGAATGTTTACGGGACGGTTATCTAGACCAATATGTCGAGGAACCAACTCGGGAGCAGGCCATTTTAGACTGCGTATTATGGAATGAAAAAAAACTAATTAGCAATCTTGTTGTATGAGGCCCTTTGGGTAGGAGCGATCACAATATGATTGAATTCTCACTCGACATGGAGAGTGATGAAATTAAAACCAAGACTAAGGTCCTGAATTTAAATAAAGGGAATTATGATGGTATGAGATGGGAGTTGAGTAAGATTGATTGGGTGGTGTTTATGGCAGGGGCGGGGGTTGACGGTGGATAGACAATGGAAAGCATTCACAGATCTAATGGAAGAATTGCAGTGGGCTGATATCGCCTCAAACCGTGCATCTTGGCGCCTCACAGTTCGGCAGGCAGCAACTTCCTTTGAAGAAGACCGCAGAGCCCACCTCACTGACAAAAGACAAAGGAGGAAAAACCCAACACCCAACCCCAACCCACCAATTTTCCCCTGCAACCGCTGCAACCGTGTCTGCCTGTCCCGCATTGGACTTGTCAGCCACAAACGAGCCTGCAGCTGACGTGGACATTTACCCCCTCCATAAATCTTCGTCCGCAAAGCCAAGCCAAAGAAAGAAAAAAAAGATATATATATATCTGTATACTGTGAATAGCTGGAGCCAAATGATTGATCTTTGAATTTAAGATTCAAGACTCCTTAATAGTACAGAACATGTCACCTGGCACCCCTTACAGTATGAAAGAAAGAGAAAAAATAGAGTTCCTTCAGAGTCACTGAGTATGCGTGGATTCGCCTCCAGTGCTCCCGCAGCTACACAGATTCCTTCAATTCATTGACAACCCAACCTCCATATCCAAACCTCCAACATGATCAGGAGGCCTTCATTAAAGCTACTAGTCAAAACCTGCTCTGCCAAGAGGCCCTCTTTGAATATCAAAGTTAAGCCTATTGGAGTGGTGGCATTCGTGCAATTCTAATAAGTGTCCACTCATCAGCCCACAGTGAATGTTGACCGTTTTGCTCTATATGAGAGAATAGAGCAGTCATTTTCACTGATAGTTACTGCATTGCAACATTGTGAAATGAACAGCAAATATTCCTGCTTTTGATATTCTGGAAGGAATCAGGACATTGCATTCAATGTGGAAGCTCTATATACAAGTAGAAAGATAGGCAAAGGTTCACGGATGACACCATCAGGGGATGTCACATGACAAGGAGTACATTATTTTAGCCACCATTGGATGCATATTGCATTGCTTTGTTCTAGATATCATGACCTGTTCTCTTGCAGGCACAGAAATGATCAATAAAAGAGGGTTAGCAACTACGGACTGTCTCACTCTGAAGATTTGGGCTGTCATTCTTTATCATCACTCCCCTGTAATGGTTGTCACGGTGTGGTCAGATTTATTGACCTTCTGCAGTTGCTATTAACAATGACGAAGAGCCACTTTACTGAAGATGCAGTGCTTGCGAGGCCCTCATTTAGTGGTTTGCACAACAAACATTATTCATGAATAAGTGCACAGAATGGAAATGATGAATGCCCTTATTTTGATGGGTGAAGCACATTAAAACTTTAGGAAACTTAGGAAAATATGCACAAGACCTGTGCTAATATAGCATTCACAGTTTTCCATTGGCATTACGGTCCACCTGGGACTGAAGACACACAAAACAAGACACAAGAATGAATTTCTATGCCTCTGGCCCAGATTCTTCAAAGAAAATAATGAAGCTGCTAGCATTTTCTGACCTGACTGTTCAGAAGTTGGGAGATTTGTGAGCATGTATGCTTCATTACAGAACTTTTGAGATTACTGAAGGGTCCTCTCTGCCTGTGATTAACATTAGGCTCTCTGAAAGTCCAATGACAAAGCATGGGGTGAACCAATTTAAGTACTTGGGAGTTAATATCTCAAAGGATCTTTCCTGGACCCAACACACTAATGGCATCATGAAGAAAGGACATCAACGCCTCTACTTCCTCTGGAGTCTGCAGAGGTTTGGTGTGACATTTGAAACCCTTGCAAATTTGTGGTGGAAAGTGTGCTGACTAGTATGGGGGCACCAATGCCCCTGAGCGTAAAACCCTACAAAAGGTAGTGGACACAGTACAGGACATCACCCGCAAAACCTTCCCCACTATCGTGAACATCTACAGGAAACGCTGCCAATCAAAAGCAGCAGCAATCATAAGGATTACCCAGCACACTCTCTGTTCTTGCTGCCACCATCAGGAAAGTGGCCTAGGTGCTTCAACAGCTGCTACCCTTCCACAATCAGACTTTTCAACAATAAACTCAATTGGGGACTCATTTAAGGACACTTACTTTTGCACTTTTTTGCTTCCCCACCCCCCCCTCTCTTTATTGTATGTCAGTTGCTTACATTTTATTTATTTGTTTACATGTGTAGATTGTGTAGAGTATTTTGTGGCACTAACAATAAGTGATAATTCTGCCGCACCTTCAGGAAAAGAATCTTAAGGCTGTATGTGATGTCACGTAAATGAATCTGAAACCAAACATTTGCAAGTTCCTAGCCCGTGCACAGGGTAATCTATCAACAACGCAACATGCTTTGCTTATTTCAACAGCAGGATGTGCTACAAGGGAGAGCGCTTGACATCAGGTCAATTACAGCTTTTCAAATGATTGAATTAAACTGCAAATTGCAATTGTTTTCCATTCATTTAAATTATTTGAGGTGGCAATATCGGTGTTCGAATCCCATGCTGTCTGTAAAGAGTTTGTACGGGTTCTCCTCATGTCTGCGTGGGCTTTCCCTGGGGGTTCTGGTTTCCTTCCGTCATTTGAAACGTTCCGAGGGTGTAAGTAAATTGGGTGTAAATTGGGCAGCAAGGCCTATTACCATGCTGTATGTTAAAATATAAATAATTTTTTTTTAGAAAAATATTTAAATGTTATAATTTCAGTGTTTAAAATGGTCAGGTGAATAGCTTGTGAACGTCAGAATTTTACAAATATGCTAAATTCTCGACAGTTTTGACAGCTGGTAAGATAGAGATTGTGGCTTAGCCAGATGGTCAAAGAATTCCCCAGGAAGAGCTTGCTATTTACTGAGAAAGTCCTTGCTCTTTGCAGATCTTACTGATCAGGTTGGAATTTGGTTCACAAACCATTATGAAATGACATGTTGCTAAGTACTTCAGGGGTGATCCTTGTAGATAGGGAGAGATGATTCCAGGCAGGATGCTCCTTTGAAGGAATTTTGGGCCATTGAAAGAGTGAAGACGCTAAAAGTGATCCTCACTCGTCATGCTCATTTGTGGCAGGTGAACAACCAACCAAGAAAATCAAATGCAAGTTCTGCAGCCAAATTGGTGAACTGCAAGTCAAAGGTATCCATGTTGAAGATTGTAAAATGGCCTGTAAAATGCCCCCAGGTGATAAACTGCCTGAGGCAAGTTACACCTCAAGTTCTTGTTAAAGGGACCAAACCCAAAATGTTGACTGACCGTTCCTACCCATTGATGCTGTCTGACATATCGAGTTCCTCCAGCAATTTTTTGTCTGCTCCAGATTCCAGCATCTGCAGTCTTTGTGTTTTATATCAAGAGCTTGATCACTGAATAACAAGAGTCCCAGAATTGCAAGAAACTGATTCTGAATTGATCTGCAGAGAGGCCAGGTAAGCTTAGATCTTTTGGGCTTCAAAGCAACAACAACAAAAAAAAGGATGCTGGGGGAATTTTAATAACAGTAAGTGAAGTGCTTGGGTTTGGAGCATTGTTAATGGGCTGACGTGCAGATGCTGAGACATAAGTTCGAACTGTACAGCAGCAACTGAGAAATTTAATTGCAATAATTTACTCTGAAAAGTTGGTTATTGCAATGAGAACAAAGAAGTGCGGAGTTGTCATTTAAATAAAATCTTACTCAATACATTAATATGATTCAGGGAAGGAAATCTCTTTTCCATTCTTGGTCTGAGTGACTTGTGACCCCAGACCCACCACTGTTGAGTCTTGATGTCTTCATTGATTCAACTACATTTAAGAATAGACAATGAACGCTGGTAGTGTCAGCCACATCCAGGTATGAGGTTTGAGCTTTTATTGTACAGTGTGCAGATGCACTGAAGTTCTTACTTGCTGGAGCCACACAGGTACACAAGAGATAGCAACAAGAATAGAACAAGTTAACATGATGTTCAATGAGACAAAAAAAAGATAATAAATATAGAAAGATGGGTAAATAAATATTCACTGTGTCAATTCAGTCCATCGAGTCTGTTCCGCAAATCCACCCTGAGCGAAACAGTTCTCGTGTCCAGTGCCAAGTTCCACCCTTTTCTCCATATCCCTTGATAGCTTAACTAATTAGACCCCTTAAACATGCCAATGAGCCGGCCTCCACAGCTGTATGTGGCAAGAAACCTTGTGATTTTGATATGTAGTTAATTTTGTGTCTATCCCTTTAAGAAAAAAATATTGTTTGTAGTGTTACCATAGTGACTATGACATCATATCTCATAATATCTGGGCAGGCAAAGAGCTTGCATCTCATTCTTCGAAGAATCATGACAGATGTGAGCTGGAGATACTTTTCTTTGAATTCATCTTAATTCATCTTATATTATCTTATTTTGTTTTATTTCTTCTTATATCTGTTTAAAGTTGAATATCACTATATCATTATACAGTATGTTTTGTTTATTTGTTATGAAAATCAATGCAAAGTTATGCAAAATGTTTATCTGTTTTATCAATGAATTAAAGCTACTTAAAGCTGCAACTACAAAATTTGGTTTATTGGATTTATAAGATAGTAATTGGGAACATCATCACTCGATTACATATTTTGAAATTGGGAAATATTAGAACATGGAAAGTGTCATCTACACAGACCCTCTGGCTAAAAGAATTTCTCCTCATCTCTGTTTTAAATGGGTACCTTCTCATTTTGAGACTGTGTCCTCTTTCCCTGGATCCACCCACCAAGGGAAACATCTTATTCACAGCTACTCTATTTATACCTTTCATTATTCAAAATGTTTCTATGAGATGCCCTCTCATTCTTCTATATTCCAATGAATAGAGTCCAAGACCCGCTAAGTGTTCCCCATATGTTAGCCCTTGCATTTCAGAAATCATCCTGGTAAATCTTCTCTGTACTCTCTTCAACATTATTATATCCTTTCTAAGGGGCCCAAAACTGCACACAGTACTCCAAATAAGGTCCCACCAGTGTCCCATAGAGCCTCATCAACACCTCTTTACTCTTATCATTCCCCTTGAAATGAATGTCAACATAGCATTTGCTTTCTTTACTGCTAATCCAACCTGGTGGTTAACCTTTAGGGTTAAGTCCCTTTGCACTTCCAAATTTTGAATTTTCTCCTCACCCAAATAATAATCTGCCTTTTTATTTCTTCTTCCAAAATGAACAATGGTACATTTCTCAACATTGTATCTGCTCTGCCATTTCTTTGCCCACTTTCCTAAACTGTCAAGTCTATCCGCAACCTCTCAGTTTCTTCAACACTTCCTACTCCACCACCTTATCTTGGTGTCATCTGCAAACTTGGCCACAAAACCATTCAATCCATAATCTAAATCATCAATATACATTGTAAAAAGAAGCAGCCCCAACGACGACCCCTGCGGAACACCACTAGTAACCGGCAACCTAACAGAACAGCATCCCTTTTTTCCCCACCCTTTCCACCTTGCCTATCAGCCAATGAATGCTCCACCTAAATCTAATATTTCTCCTGTAATTCCATAGGGTCTCATCTTATTAACCAGCCTCTTATGCGGCACCTTATTGAAGGCCTTTTGAAAATCCAAATACACACAACATCCACAGCCTCTCCCCCTGACAATCCTACTTGAGATTTCCTCAAAATAAAATCCATTAGGTTGGTCAGGCAAGATCTTCCCTTCATGAACCCATGCTGGCTTGGATCTATCATGCCATGCACCTTAAGGTGTTTCATAACCTCGTTGTTGACGATCGACTCCAATAACTTCCCAACTACCAACGTCAGACTAATAGGCCTATACTTTTTTTTTTCTGCCTTCCTCTTTTTTTAAACAGCGGAACTACATTTGCAACTTTCCAATCCTACGGAACCATGCCAGAGTCCATTGATTTCTGGAAAATCAATTCGAATGCCTCCACAATCTCCAAAGCCACCTCCTTCCGAACCCGTGGGTGCACCTCATCCGGTCCGAGGGACCTATCTATCTTTAGTCCACTTATCTTACTAAGCACGATCTCTCTAGTAATCCTGACTGTACTTAATTCTACACTCAGACCTCTGACTATCAGGTACAGTATATTGCTATGGTCTTCCTCAGTGAAGACTGAAGCAAAATATTCATTTAGTTCCTCTACTGTCTCTTTGTTACCCATTATAGTTTTCCAGCATTATTTTCAATTGGTCCTATATTCTATCTGTGGCTTTCTTTTACTCTATATATTTTTGAATATCCTTTTGTACGTTATTTGCCAACTTCCATTCATAATTCATCTTTTCTTTCCCAATGACTATCTCTTGCTGTAAGTTTTTTAAAGTTTCCCAATCTTCTGTTTTTTCCACTAATTTTTGCTTCCTTGTATGCCCTCCCTTTTGCTTTTATTTTAGCCTTAACCTCTCATTAGTCACATTTGTGCCACTTTTCCATTCATAATTTTCCTTTTTCTTGGAATATATCTATCCTGCACTTTCTTTATTACTTGCAGAAATGTCATCCAATTCTCCTCAGCCGTCCCTCCACCTAGCTTACTTTTCCAGTCAACTTGGGCCAGTTCCTCTCTGGTACAACTGTAATTCACTTTGTTCCACTGAAATATTGATGCACCTGATACAAGCTTTTCCTTGAAATTAATCTCTATCATGTTATGATTACTACTTCCTAAGGATTCCATTACCTTTAATTCCCTAATCACCTCATGTTCATTACACATCACCCAGTGCAAAACTGCCGATCCCCTAGTGGTCTTATCGACAAGCTGCTCCAAAAAGCCATCCCCTAGGCATTGTACAAACTCTCTCTCCTAAGATCCTGTACCTTCCTGACTTTCCCAATCCCCTTTCATGTTAAAATCCCCCATAATTATTTTGTCATTCTCCTTTTAACACACTCTTTTGTATTTCTAGCTGTAGTTCGTAGTCCACTTCCTGGCTGCTATTTTGGGACCTACCAATAGGGTCTTTTTACCCTTTCTATTTCTTAACCAATAAGTATTCTATCATTTCTGACCCTATGTCCCTTCTTTCTAATGAGTTACTTACCATCAGGGCCATACCCACCCCCCCCCCCCCCACCCATCTGCTTGTTTCTTATACACTGTGTACCCTTGGACATTCAGCTTCCAATCACATTCTTCATTAAGCCATGTCTCGGTAAAGACCAGAATGTCATATCTTTCAATCTGTAGCTGTGTGATCTTTCAATAGTACAGAATTTATTTGGTGATTCCAGAGTAGTTTATCCATACTTTGTGATTGAATGTATGTAAAACCAAAAGATCTTTCATTAATCAACAACTAATATTGGTATTGTTGGAGAGAGTGGCCAAACTCGAATGGCATTTGATTTGCATGTATTAGCTTTTACTTCTCTTAGGCTTAGGCAGGCATTTTTGCTCAGATGGAAGGCACTGCTCCACCCACCAATACTCAATGGCTAGGTGATGCTACTGTCATGTCTAAGATTAGATGCTCAATTTCTCATTTGAATTTAAATTTTCAAAAACTGCAGGGACACTTTATGAATTATTTTCAAAATCTAATTTAATATGAATGCAGAAGTGTTGACGAATAAAGTAATTTATTACTTTTATGAGGAATTCTTTTTGTCTTTCCTGCCAAACAGGTTCATTTTTGGGAGTGGGTTTAGATTTTTTTAATATAATAAAATATTACTGCAATATAATTTGTTTAATTGAGAATGCGGGGTACCTTGGATGAACTGGTATGATCTAAGTGTAATGTAGTATTTTTTGATGTTTAATATGTACTCTGTATTTTTCAATGTGGAATTTCAATTTCAATAAAAATATTGAAAAAGAGTGAATCAACACATATTACAAAAGGCAAATAATGAATGATGTCAAGTAGTTTTCCAGATTATTTAATAAATAGAATGGATTTCCAAAGAAGAAGAAGAAGAGACCAAAAAAAAAAGATTTAATTTGGGAGCAGAGGTTTATCTTAAATCAAAGGAATGTCTGTGTTCTCCAGTTATAGTGATTTTATGATTTCCACCACATGATATACAAGTTAAAAGCAGTTTAATTTCCTGCTTTTCTCACAATCAGATCTCCCTTACCACAATATCCCTGGCTATAAATCGTCAGACTGCTTGTCTGACATGTAGCTCCCTATTGAGAATTGAATTTTCCTCTGGCTTAGTAGTGAGAAGAATGAAGCCCTCATCTTGTTCTGAAACACTGGTTCCCTAGCTACCAACTCCATCCCTCTGCAAGGCAACTATCTGAGGCAAAACCAAACTGTTTGGAACATCTTTGGACCAAGGATGAGCTTTGCATCAAATAATGATGCCTTCACTAAGTTTGCCTTTTCACATCTTCGTATTGGTGCCCAATTTATCCTCATAACTGCCAGAGCCCCCATACCCAATCGGCCTCTTCTCAGACATTCTTGCATACCTGCTTGCAAACTTTTCAGCTGTGCCTTGTTATCCCTCTGTTTGCTGATTCTAACCAGTCTCTGTGGTTGTGTTCACTCTAAACCTGAGCCAGCCAAAGCTATATTGCGTACATCCTAACTCACTTGCCCATGCCCATTCATCTGGCATTGCCAAGGCTACACTTTATTACCATTGTGCTGGTAGCCCAGCCAACGAAACACAACCAGCATCAACAGGAATTCAAAATAGAGTTACATACATGACAATAAAAACATTCAATTAAAACCACACTATTCTAAAATGAATTGTTAAAAATTACTAATTATAAATTACAGATCCAGCACCATTCAGTGCCATGAATTGGTGTTTAACATTGTCACAACTTCATTAATAAAAACTTTTGGCACACGAGTGAAGGCTGCTACAGTGAAGGGCAATGGTAGGAGAGTAAATAGTTCATGGTTAGGGTATGTTGTGTCTGATAATATTTCTCGCCCTGACTAAACATCGTCCCCTAGAGATAGATTTGACGCAATTGCATTTCAACTATCAGTTTTCACCACCTTCTGGAGTACATTACATTCTTGTACAATACAATTCCCAAACCACACTGAAATACTGTAGGTCAGCACACTCTCAATCGTGCATCTATAGAAATCCAACAGAATTTTTGGGCAGAGGGGCATCGTCCTCACTCATCTCAAAAAATAAAGGTGTTGTTGTGCATTTTTAATCAAAGTTGATGAATTCAAGGACCAAGTGAGGTCAACAGAGATATGGAAACCCACCCCCCACCCCCAGGAATTTAAAGCTCTACAAACGCTCCACCACCACTTGATTGATGAAAATCAGGACATGAGTGTAGCTTCTTGCCCATCTAAAATCCACAATGATCTCTTTGGTCTTTTGAATATTGAGTAACAAATTGTTTTTGGCACACCACAAGGCTCGGTGCCGAACCTCACCCCTATAGGCCGTTTTATTTCCCTCTGTAATCAGGCCTACAACTGTAGTGTCATCAGTAAACTTAATAATTAAGTTTGTACCAAACATTGGAATGCAGTACTGACTTACAATGGCACACACTGAAACAATGCCTTGATTTTAAAGTTAACACTCTTACTTTTATATACCTCCCCTACATTATCCATCCCTAATTTAGAAATTTCCTCCAATCACACATCTCTTTAAGATGATTTTCACGACGCCAGCTCTGACCTAATAATACTTGAAATGAATCATTCCACTGATGGTAGCTATGTTTTTAGCTGCACAAACTCTGGAATTCCCTCCCTAAACATATCTTAATTTAAAAATAATTTAGAGATACAGCACAGTATAGGGCTTCAGGGCCCATGAGATGGGGCTGCTAAAATACACCCAATTGACTTACCAGACTTGTACATCTTTGGAATGTGCGATGAAATCAGAGCACCCGGAAAAACCCACCCATACAAGGGAAGAACGTACAAATTCCTTACAGACAACACTGGATTCAAACTCAGGCCACTGGTGCTGTAATAACATTGCACTAACCGCTCCATTTTTCTTCTCTTCATTAAGATGTTGCTAAAATACTAACCCTATGATCAAGCTTTTGTCCTAATGTCTGCAATGGTGATTGGGTATTAAATCCTGCTTGATGATGCTCCTGTGAAATTCTGTGGACTATTTTGTGACCTTACAATCTCTGCACCTTGGTGGTGTAGATTTTCAATAATCTCTTCTTGTGAAACACAAACTAAGTAATAAAAATATCTGAATGATAGATTCATATCATATTAAGATCATTCAAATCTACCATTTTGTTCTCAAATGTAATATTACTCTATTAGTGTGTTTCTGTTTCGACAATTTCGGATCTCCTCATTTTACCTTGTTGTTTTATTTTTCCTGTTGGAATGCAGAGTCCGGTGATGGAAGGCAGAGAATTATGAAAGCACATATTAGTTATATTTTTCATAGCCTCTGAATTCTCAATGCAGCTATTGATCAAAATATGATACGACTCAATCACTATTACCCAGATAGCAAATGACTCAGAACAGTGTACTTTTATGGGGTATCTGGGATATACAAGAATTTTTTTATATCAAATTATTTTTTGAAATCTTCTCCCAAAAGTCTGACAAAATTCATTTGAAATACTGCTTCAATATTCAAAAAAATCAATAATTTAAACCACAGGTTGATTTTTTTTTACTGTGTGCAGTACAGACACTTATTTTTTTCCAAAATGAAAATGTTAAATGACACCAAGGGGAAAAGCCAAGGCCTTAAGACATGTTTCATGTTGGGTTCTAAGCAGCTGGCAATTGAGTTTTTAATCTCACTCTTAATCATCTATGACAAGATACTTCCTGCAAACACGATATCGACAATTCTAAAGAAAAATCTAATCAACTAAAAATCTTGAAGAAATTCTAAATAAGAATATCCATTGGAATTAAGAATGGATAATTTCTAAAGTAGCAGTGCATGGATATTTAACTTTAATTGCAAAAGTGAAGTCCTTAAATTGAAAATGTAGCTCAGTTATGTGCACAGGTCCTTTGTAAACTGGCAAAAAAAAATGAAATGTGCAAGAAAAGAAAATCTCACCAAAGCAGCAATTTATTTCCCTATAATGTCTTTCTTTTTACTTTGGCTTGGCTTCGCGGACGAAGATTTATGGAGGGGTAAATGTCCACGTCAGCAGCAGGTTCGTTTCTAGCTGACAAGTCCGATGCGGGACAGGCAGACATGGTTGCAGCGGTTGCAAGGGAAAATTGGTGGGTTGGGGTTGGGTGTTGGGCTTTTCCTCCTTTGTCTTTTGTCAGTGAGGTGGGCTCTGCGGTCTTCTTCAAAGGAGGTTGCTGCCCGCCAAACTGTGAGGCGCCAAGATGCACGGTTTGAGGCGATATCAGCCCACTGGCGGTGGTCAATGTGGCAGGCACCAAGAGATTTCTTTAGGCAGTCCTTGTACCTCTTCTTTTGTGCACCTCTGTCACGGTCGCCATATAACACGATCTTGGGAAGGCGATGGTCCTCCATTCTGGAGACGTGACCTACCCAGCGCAGCTGGATCTTCAGCAGCGTGGATTCGATGCTGTCGGCCTCTGCCATCTCGCGTACTTTGATGTTAGGGATGAAGTCGCTCCATTGAATGTCGAGGATGGAGCGGAAACAACGCTGGTGGAAGCGTTCTAGGAGCCGTAGGTGATGCCGGTAGAGGACCCATGATTCGGAGCCTAACAGGAGTGTGGGTATGACAACGGCTCTGTATACGCTAATCTTTGTGAGGTTTTTCTGTTGGTTGTTTTTCCAGACTCTCACAAAGATTAGCGTATACAGAGCCGTTGTCATACCCACACTATAATGTCCACTACAAATAATAATACCTTTTTTTTTAAAAACCAGCTGTATTTTTCATCTGATTAGATCCAGGAAACTGTAAAGAATCATTTATTATTTTCAATCTTTTAAATATAGATAATTGACAGAAATACTCCAAAGACTTTAATAAATGTGTCCTGGATCACATCTTCCATTTTAATTTCTATTCCAATTTTGGAAATGATTTAGCAAATAATGTTCATTGTTTGTGATACAAACCTTTCTTATTTGTTCAAGTGATTTGTTGAGTACAATTCAGACATACGTAAATATTCTACTTGGTCCTGGCCTAAAGTGAGACCTTTTTAGATAAACTTAGGAACTTTTTTTTAGAATAAGTTACACAAACTAAATTTCCATAAAATCCACTTTTACGTTTACCAGGTAATATTGTAGGGATAATACCAAAATTGTAATTAATCAAATATTAAAAAGAATTTGTAAAGATTGCATTAGCAGTAGCAAGGAAATGTATAGCAGTAAAATGGAAATCAGACTCTCATCTAGGTATGGGGCGATGGAACACAGAAATGCATAGTTGCGTTCCCCTTGAGAAGATTAATTATAATTTCAGAAACAAATGAGGTATTTTAAAAAATTTGGTGCCCATATTTACCAATTCCAGGAATAAATTTATAGATATTTTACCTAAACTTTGAGAACCTTGTTAACCTCCTTGGACGCATAAAAAATGTAAATAATTAGAATTGTGTGGTGGGCAGCATCTTCTTGTCAATCAGGTTTGTTTTCTGTCTTCTTTCTCTTTTTTTTCCTTTCTTTTCTTGATTTTTTCTTCGTTTCACATTTCTTTCTTTTCCTTACTTGGGGATTTTTTTGTTGGGGGGGTTTACATCATCATGTATAATGGATCTGATGTTAAGATTTGAATATTGATATGATTACCTGAATGGATACAATGTTAAATAAAATATTCAAATAAGTTCTCATCCCCTTCACTAAACATTGATAACTTCTTCATGCTAACCATGCTACTTTTCTATCAATCAAAATACCTTGTTCTTGTTGAACTATTTCACCTTCATCATAAGTACCCAGCAGTTAATCAAAGGTACTTGATGCTCATTGGCTTTACCATAACAAGCAGAGAGCAATCTGCAACCCCCCCAGTCAAATCTAGGAACTAACCAAAGAATACCTGGAGGCAAAGGGTAATGAACATTAAAAATATATATTTTTTGTTTATTGATACCATTTTTGTGGCTGCCACTCACCTACACCAGGCTAACAACATCTCATTCTCTCTCAACCCTTCGAGAACTTCACAGGCACCTTCCTGCGGTTTCTCTCACATGGTTGACATTGAAACAACCTTTTACGGAACGATTATTTCCATTCATTGGAATAAACTATTGTACTTGCAATGATCACTGCATTGGCAAGACAATTCATAGCTTGGAGAGAACTTCCTTTCTTGTGTGCAGTTCATTCACTCTGATTTAAAATTTCAATTTAGCATGGAACGCAATTTCAGTTTCTTAGCTCTGGATCAACAAACTGTCAGAGAAAGCAGGTTCCCCCCCCCCCCACCCCCCACCCCCCCCCCCCCGGCCATGCCACAGAGAACAAATAATAGATAGGCTTGATAAAGCACAGCAGTTGCCGAGTTCTGTTCCCAGGATGCCAGCCTTGGTTTAGTAATTGATCTCAGTTGTAAATTAGTAGCTGTGGATTTCGATCCCGCTGCAGAAATGGACAACATTTTTAAAATTATAGCTCTGTGATTTAAAAGGCAAGTTTGGCAAGGTCAGAATGGCAAACTCACAAGATGCTTTTCAGAGGACGGATACATCTCTTGAAAGGCTCCTTTCAGCTGAGGTGGTTCTTAGTATCCTGGCCAATGTCTAAGCATAAACCAACATCACTTAACCAATGAGTATTATTGTTACGATAAAGAATCCTGACCTGAAATATTGATTGACCATTTCTACCCAACATGCTGAGTCTCTCCTGCTCCTGCCTCATGTTGTTTGCTCAAAGTTCCAGCATCTGCAGTTCTTGTGCAACACTAAACAGATCATCATTTTGTCTTTGCTAATTGTATGACCGACTGCATAAAACTGGCTGCCCTGTTCTCAATTGCATTGTATAAAATGCAAACTCTCCTTTTAAATTAGACAAGAATTATCTTCCTTACTATTTCAGCCACATCAGGAAGTTGCTCTTCAGCTTGCTTAAGTAATAAATCTGTGAACACTCTGCCTCAACATTGCAGTTTTTAGGTGTACAGCATGGATACAGGCCCTTTTGATCCACAAGCCTGTTTCCCCCCCCACCCCCCCCCAATACACCAATTAGTGTGCAATCCCTGTACGTTTTGAAAGGTAGGAGGAGACTGGAGCACCTAGAAGAAACCTACACAGAAACAGGGAGAATTTACATACTCCTTACAGACAGTGCCAGATTTAAACCGGGTCGCTTGCACTGTAACAGCATTGCACTAATCCAGTGGTTCTCAATCTTTTGCTTTCTATTCACAATACCACTTTAAGTATGTGGTGCACTGCAGTGCGAACAAACAACAAAAGGCTGTACTACAGGCTTTAATTAGCTTAAAATATGTACACAAAATTCTGTATCCGTCCTGGCTCCGTGGGCTCTGCTTCTGCCCAAAGGCCGCGTGAGCCTTTATGTGGGGCCGGTGATTGGCAGGGAGTAGTGGAGCCAGTCTCCCAGGTTACCTCCCTGCAGGTACAATGGGCTTCCCCCTGCAGTAGGCAGTGCAGGAGTACAGACAGATGCAGGCAGTCACCAACAGTCCAGTGGTTAAATCACCACAGGGTACGCCTATGCCATAGGTGCTCTGTGATTAGTAAGGGATTGCTTAAGGTGGCATGTGGGTGGAAAGAAAAAGTTTGAAACCCACTGTTTTAATCATTCCTAATTGACTCGTTCTGTGCACGGTTTCATAACTCCAAAGGAAATGGGCCAAAGACAATTTTTCTCAAGCAAAATATTTCAGTAACAGTTGGGTCTAGACCAGTGATTCTCAACCTTCCCTTCCCACTCACATACCACCTTCAACAATCCTTTACTAATCACAGAGCACCGATGGCACAGGTATTACTTAAAATGGTATGTGAGTGGAGAGAAAAAGGTTTGAAAACCATTGTTTTCATCGTACCTAATTGACTTGTTATGTGCATGTTTTCGAAACTCCAAAGGAAATGGCCCAATGACAATTTTTCTCAAGCAAAATATTTCAGTAACAATTGGGTCTTAAGCAGTGATTCTCAACCTTCCCTTCCCACTCACATACCACCTTAAACAATCCCTTACTAATCACAGAGCACCGATGGCACAGGTATTACTTAAAGTGGTATGTGAGTGGAGAGAAAAAGGTTGAGATCCACTGCGCTAACAGTGCCACCCTATTTGTTGGATGGCACAGGAAACCAAGCTTGGCCAGAGGCAATGAAAAATCAGTACTTACCTGGATTTTGTCAATGCAGGCTTCTGCAACATGCTTTGGAAACCATTTGTAATTTCAAAATCTAGCTGCATTGTGGGGGGGGGGGGGGGGGGGTGGTTCTGCAGGAAAGCCATCAGAACCCTGCACTTCTGATCAATGTCAAAGCACTTGAGGATAAGTCAGGTGTTATTCCCACAAGCCATCACTTCGTCAATATCGAATTGCTACATATTTGTCTTCAAAGAAAAGTGGTACCTCTGAGCCAACTTCACCGGAATCTGCCTTGCTGCTTCCTAGAGTCGGACATCTCCCCACAATTATGTCTTCCCAGATGGCATCATGTTGAGGAAAATGGGCCAATGACAAAATAATGTTGAAGAAGCAGTGTTTCATTCATGCAATGGCCTGTACAAATGAGCCTTTTAAAGGACATTGCATCTTCTCAATTGAATGACCAAGGCCTTTTCAGTGAACCTGGCAAAACTGTGTTTTCTCTGGCTGGACAGTTGATTATACATTGCCCATCAAAAATATCTAGGGACTAAAATGGTTAGATCACATCATTGCCTAGTCCAGGTATTACTACTAGAATATATTAGCTTTAACTCCAAAACTGTTTCTAGTGTAATGAATCTTTAAAGTTAAAATCTTTAGATATAAAGTACATATTTCTTAGTAAAGCAAGTTATAGAGTTAAATATATTTCTAGTGAGAAAATTGTGGGATGGATTCAGGGTTATATAGAGACACCGCAGAAGTCAACTTGGAGTAGCAGCATCTGGAAAACAGAGCTATAAAGCTGAAGGCGTGTTTTTAATTGAAACTCAAGTACCATGCGTGGGTCATAATAGCATTTTTGTGTACAATCGGCATTATGCTAGCAGCTTTTTCTAAACTCAAGTGCCATTTGAGTGACATGCTAGACTCTCTGGAATCATAAATGATTAAGCCTCTTGGAACAAGATGAGGTCAGAGGTGTTTATGGATATGGAGTGATTTTGAAGAAAATCAAAAGGTTCTGCAGAAATGAAACTAAAACTGTGGTGATGTCACGACACATTATGACAGAGAACCATAAAATGAAGGCAGAGAGACATTTTTGACACCACTAAAGAAAATTGACATTCCTGTGAAAATACAGAATTGGATCAGTAGTCTCTCGAAAGAGAGGGAGTTGCTGTTCTATATTGTATCATCCTTATCATTAGGAGATACACAACATAAGTGGCTTTTAAATAAGTAAGACCACTTCCGACTGCTCTTTTAAGAGAAGAGAGAGGCATTCTCATTTGTGTCCAGAACGGTCACTCCTCTTTGAGAAATAAATCAATTGGCAAGGTCACAGTTCTATAACCCTAACAAGATTGGGGAAAACTTGTGAAAACATCCGCTATAAGAATATCTCCCTGAAAGACAACTCATCAAAAGACTTGTGAGTTTAAAGAGATCTGAAGACATAGTCTTCATTCTAAACTGCAATATAAACGAGGAGTTTTTGTTTTTGCTGAACTTGAGTTCAGCAAGATGTTTGAAACCAGACTTCTTCAGAATCAAGCTTAAATTGTAATGGTTTGAATTTAATCTTACACACACACACACACATACACACACACACACACACAGATATTGTGCATAGTAGGATTTAAGATGTTTAAAGATAAGTAAGAAATGATATGTTATTAATAGTTCAATAAAAAAACTATTATTTTGTCTGGTGAATTTTCCATTGCTGTTCATTTATTAGTACTAATAAGATTTGTTAGTTCGTAACACCTGCTTTAAATAAATTAGAATAAATTGTGGTTGTTTAATGATCCATTGTCAAGGAAGAGTGCAATGGTTGACTTCATGATTTAAAATTATATTTTAGAATCCAATAATTTTCCTCTGCCAAATAATGAGAAACTGATGGAACTTAACAGGTCAGGCATGGTCAGTCAATGTTTTGGGTCTGGACCTTTTATTAAAACTTTATTCTTTTGCACCTAACAGCACCTAATAGCTTGAAACAGCACCTAATACCCTGAATACGCCTGGGGTTGTCTGATCTCGGAAGCTAAGCAGGTAGAGAACTGGTCAGTACTTGGAGGGGAGACCGTCAAGGTTTCTGTGAGGGGCACTGGACAAAATGATGACTCTCTGTCTGCCTTAAGTTATACAAAAGTTAAAGAATTTCATTGATGTTACATTCTGAATGTAGTATTATGTGACAATAATGGAACCTTTACCTCTTTAGTTCTAGTTCTCATTATACTTGATTAAAAAAGCATGGGTGTTAATGGAACAAAGAATATTTCTTCTCTCTGCCTGGAGTGCCTCTCCACAATCCAGCTGCAAAGATATTGTATTGGAATGGAATCAGGAGAAATATCAACAAGCGATAAAACTAAAATTCATTGTTTCGTTTGTCCTGCAGAGAAATTAGGCAATCCATAACAGTGTGTCACATTTTAACTCAATGTCCATGCAAAGATAATTACCACTGAGAGAGGCAAAATAACTTTGAGAAAAAAATCCTCTTCAAATGAGGAAAAATTATTTGCAAGAAAGAACATAGAGGAAAATCTGTTCAATCAATTCACTTAAAAAGTGGCAAGAAGATTGTCCATAATAATGATCCTTGGTGAAGCCAAGACAATTATTGTTGTCAAAACATTGAATAAATCCTCGTATCACTGACAATGCTCCCTCTTTAGCTGCAATGAAACGTGAGCATTAACTGTTCAATGGTACGCAAGCCTGAAAAAAATGCATACAAAATGACGAGGAGACATTTGCCTTTGGCTGCTGGTGTTAAAGACATGCAGAAAAATTAGCTGCTAGTTTATTAACTGCTTATTCAATTAATTCCATTGACTTTCAATGGATACAAGTGATGCAGACTAGTCTATACTTTCAAGTATTAAGTGTTAGGAAGACTATAACCAGCAGGATTGTAATCAGGAAATGTTGTGGCTCCTCAAACCAATCACCTCCCTGCTCTCATGGGCTTAACCTTGTGATGCAGGCTTCTCTCAGAAAGGCATCTAGTCTGACAGGGGAATGGGATTTGGGGAGGAGGGAGAAATAGCAAGCTAAAATCCAAGGTTGTAATCTGGCTATCCAAAAATGATCCAAAGTTAAAATATTTTTCCATTACGTTAAACATTAAAATTATATTGAATAAAATAACCGATTTTATTCAGTAAGGTCCACTGAAAGACAAAATTATATCAATACTTCAAGCTAACATAATGGTTGAATATTAGAAGAAAATAAACCAGAGAAATGGAACATAGAAAAATACATTTCAAAGAAATTTCAAAATGGCAAAGAATATTGGACGGATTATAGAGAATCAACCATCCAATCAGGCTTGTCATTATGAATTTAAATTGTCTTCTATTACTTTAATTGAATTATTGTAATTTACTTTGGAAAAGAACCAACTAAACTATTAAAACCATTACCGTGATTGCATAATCAAGCAGCAAAAAAAAAAGTACATCATTGTCTTGCTTCTAAAAGAAAACAAATTTTAGATGAGAATTTGAATTTATAACCATCTTCTTATTTAGGGCCTTCCCTACAATGGATAGACTGATTGCTGACTGGGAGATCACTTTGCTGAGTACCCACCGGTGAGAGAGATGTCCCAGTGGCCAACCACTTAATTTCTCCGCCGCACTCCTATGTTCTGTCCATGGCCTTGTATACTATCCCACCAAGACCACCCATAAATTGGAGCAAAAACAATTGATTTTTCTGTCTGGGCCCTCTCCAACTGGATGGCATTAACATCGACCTACTGTTTCTGCTACATTCTCCCTCCCTTCCCTTTCCCTACTTTCCTCCAGCTCTCTACCCCATCCCTCTCCATTAACAGAGCCATTCCCCCTTTCCATTAATCTCCTTCCCTCTTCCCCCACACCTCCCTCTCCATTAACAGAGCCATCCCCCTTTCCCTGTTTGCTGGTGTACCCTCCCTCCCTTATCCAACCTATTACCTCCTGCTTCTGGGACTGGGCTCCTTACACTGCCCTTCCCTCCCCAGTATTTTGTTCGGGCACCTGCCTACATTTTTTCATATCTTGATGAAGGGCTCAAGCTTGAAACATTGGTTATGTATCTTTATCGTTGGTATATAAAGTATTCTGTTTGATCTGATGAGTTTCTCCAACATTGTGTTTTTACTTCTTAGTTGGTATCATGTTTTAACAAAACGTATACACTTGTGACCTTGCAGACATGTTAAATATTCTTATCTCAAGTAGGAATGAAAGATTTAAAATTATGCAGAAATTATGAGACTATCATTCATCCCACATTTGGAAAGATAAAATGTGAATCCTGCTTATTCCATCTATTCCAGCAGATATACTCAAATGCCCTCTTAAAATATTTCACATCAACATAATTTCATATCCTATCTCCTAATATTTATTTTTCTTCTCATATTTACAAAATTTCTTATTCAGCTTTGTGATATTTTCTGTTTCAATATTCATTTGTGAGTGTTTTATAATCCAATTAGTCTGATGGACAATTTGTTTCCACCTGTTTCTGTGCATATACTATAAACATCTTTTTATCATTAAATCTTTCACACTCAAGACTTGCATATATATATATACTGAATCTAACGTCAGTTCCAATGTGATTTTCATGAGAAAATACAAAATTGTTGATAAATCTGATGCCAATAAACATAAAATAACGCTGCACTGTACAGATCCTTTGAGCACAATGTTGTGCCAACCTCTATAAACCCTAGTCCACTCTCAATCGAACCTGTTTCTCCATCACCCCCAATTTTTCTTACACGTCCAAAAGTCTTTTAAATTTCCCAGTTGGATCAGTATCTACCATCACCCCAAACAGTGCATTCCAGGCACCCATCATTATGTTGTATATAAAAAAAAACCTAACTCTGACATTTCTCCTAGACTTTCCTCCACTCACCTTCGACAGATATCTGCTGGAATTGGCTGTTACTGCCCTGAAAAAAAAATGCTGGCTGTCCACTCTACCCATGCCCCTCTATTAATTTGTCTCTCATCCCCCTTCGCTCCAAAGAGAAAACCCCTAGGTTGAATTCAGGAAGGGAAAACCAGAGGTATATAATTGGGGAATCAGAGATGGAGAGGGTGAACAAATTTAATTTCTTTAGAGTCACTATCTCAGAGGATTTTTCCTGGTCCCAACGTACTAATGGAAGAAAGCACTTCCTCAGGAGTTTGGTAATGACACCAGAAACCATGGCAAATTTCTACAGGTATGTGGTGGAAAGTGAGCTGATAGGCTGCATCACAGTCTAGTATGGGGTCATAAATAAGCCCAATCGTAAAGCTCTGCAAAAGATAGTGGACACAGCCCAGGATATCACAGGCAAAACCCTCCCCACCATCAAGAACATCTACAGGGAATGCTGCTGCCGGAGGGCAATAGCAATCAACAAGGATCCACACCGTCCAGCACATGCTCTGCTCTCGCTGCTGCCATCAGGAAATTGGTATAGCTGCCACAAGACTTGCACCACCAGGTTCAGATAGCAGCTGCTGCCCCTCCACCATCAGACTCCTCAACAACAAACTCAATCAGGGACTCATTTGTGCACTTTATTGATTTTTAAAAATTCTTTCTGTATTGCAGTCGATTTGGTTATACTTGTTGCCTGTTTACATTTAATTATTTGTTTACATGTATACATTGTGCTCAGCTTGTTTTACACTACCAATTAGTCGCCCGCAGGAAAAAGAATCTCAGGGTTGTATGTGATGTCAAGTACGTACTCCGTCAATAATTCTGTTACTCGAGTCCAAAATCAAATGGTTTGCCACTTAAATGAAATGGCTTGGCACCCTATTATAGTAAATTGTTTGACAAAGGGAAAATAAAACTAGAGATGCTAGCAAACTTTGACAAGAGCATCAATTCAATTAAAAACACACCTAGTTAAATCCACCATCCACATCTGGAAACTAATGCCACCTATGGGAGAGATGTCCCATTCTGATGACAAGCAACAGCTCCAGAACATTAGCACCATAAGATTATTCTGAATGCCTAATTAGTGTTTTGAAAATCTGTTTGAACAGCTCAATGTGGAATAGACGTTAAAATAAAGTCTGTGACAAAAATAGTCCCACAGCAATAATTTAATTTGGCATTAATAAGTTTCTCATTGAGGAACAATGAAGGGGAGGCAATACTTAATCAAAATAAGATGGCGTATAACATGGTTGGATATATATATATATTGTGATAGTACAGATCTATCACCAATGTACATAGTTTATATAGTTACTGTATCTAGACTGTGCTTACAGCGATTGGCTGAGAGCTAAGCCACACCTATTGTCTGGGCCTTAAAGGGTTGTGTCCCTAGCCAGGTCGGATCATTCCGGACTGGTCGGCCACCTGTGAAGAGCTCCTGTCTTTTGCTAATAAAATTGTAGAGCTCGTCGAAAGAATAAAAGCCTTGGTTTGGATCAACAAGTCTTTGATTCTTTCGACGAGCTCTACATATATATGTATAGATAGCTATATTTCTGTATTGTTAATGTTGATTTATTAAAGAAGGTATGTCAGCAAACTCACTCAAATATCAAATACTAAATGGTAAATTTCCACTTACTCAAAGCACATCCCAGCACAAATTAACATGGTTATTAATTAAGGTGCTTGTATTTATAGAAAAAGTAAACCAAAAGTAAATCACAAATTCTGTAGACACAGTGGTTGAAGTAAAAAAAAAACCACAAAAACCTGGAGAAGTTCAGCAGGTCACACAGGGTCCTTTATGTAGCAAAGGTCAAGATACAGAACCAACGTTTCAAGCTTGAGCCCTTCATCAAAGTATGATAAAATGCCACAGCCATCCAAACAAAAGAGTTGTGGGGGTGGGTGGTTGCAAAAACAGGAGATGATAGGTGGAGAAAGGAGGGAGGGGACCGCAGCAATGAGGGGAGGAGGGATGGCTTGGAGGGTGAACTGGAAAGACAGGAAAAGGGGAGGGTAAAGAAAAAGCGAGCAGGTTTAATGGAAAGCAATAAACTCAATGATAATGCCGTCTGGCTGGAGAGTGGCCAGACAGGAAATGAGGTGTTGTTACCCCATCTGTGGGTCATCAGGGTGGAATAGTACACAAGGCCATGGAGAGACATGTGAGCGCAAGAGTGTGACTTGGAATTGAAATGGTTGGCCACTGTGGTTGCTAATGGAGAGGAGGTGCTCAGTGAGGTGATCTTCCAGACTGCGACTTGTCTCTCTGATGTAGAGAATGCCAGAAAGGGGGCACTGATGCAGTAATAAATCCTCTGTATGTATAAGTGAAGCTTGCTTCTCTAGAAAGGCCTGTTTGAGGCCCCGGACCGCAGTGAAGGAGGTGGCGTGGGCACAAATGTTGCACCTCCTGCAGGCACAGGGGAAAGTGCCAGCGGTGAGATGGTGGGAAGGGATGAGTGCACAAGGAAATCACGGAGGAAGCAGTCCCAGCAGAAGGCCAAGATGGGAGGAGAAGGAAAAATGTGTCCGGTGGTGGGATCCTGTAGTAAGTGCTGGAAATTCCATTAGATAATGTGTTGGATGTGGAGGCTGGTGGGTTGGTAGGTGAGGATGAGGGGGAATTCTATGTTTGGGGGCAGAAGGGGCCAGGGCAGATGAGTGGGAAAGGGAGGAGATGGGTGTGAGGGCTGAGTTGATAGTGGTGGAGGGGAAGCCGCGTTTGTGGAAGAAGACCGACATTTCGAAAGATCCGGCCTCACCTTAGGAACAGATGGAGCAGAAAACAGAGCAATTGAGAGAACTCCGCGCTTGCACGTCTGTCCATGGCCTTGTGCACTATCCCATCCTGACCACCCACAGATTGGAGGAACACACCTTGTTTTCTATGTGGCCTTCTCCAGCCAGATCTATGTATCTTTACTTTATAGGTTGGAGATGGAGCTGCTGTAACGGCAGCACTGCTCCTGGTGCGGACCTGCGGGGAGCGAGGGAGCAGAGATGCAGTGCCCCCACGGGGTCCAGCCACCCAGTCGACTGCCATTGGCTCTGAACTGGCTTTGAGCCAATGGGGGTTTTTATTTGAAATCCCATGACCGCAGGTCTGCACCCAAGATGGTGGCGCCTATTAATTGGGAGCAGGCCATGAGGGGGCTGAAGATACCGTGCAAGCAGAGGACCGGAGCAGGGCAACAGAGGAGGGGTAGATCACACACCACCTGAGAGGCAGAAGTGGAGGAGATGACCCACAGGGATGGGGGCTCCGCGGCTGAGGAACAGCACATGCGGCGGGCTGCTGGCGACTCAAAGCGAGGAACCCATGAAGCTGTGGGCTGCTGGAGACTGTGTGTCGGGAGATCCGTTCCGTGCTGTGAACAGCTGGACACTGGCTCAACCTGGTTGGAAGGGTGCAAGGTATCGGAACCAGGATATGAGGAGGTGCTGAGGGTGCTGGACGGTTCCTGACTGCGTTGGAGTTTTGGATCTGGAGCTCGGATTGCCAGTAGTTTGGATTGGACTTTGTTTGGCTGTGGGGGCTGCAGAGACACTGGGGGCGAGTCTACAGACAATCAGTGACTCTGGGGGGAACTTTCTTTTGCTTCTGTCTTTCTGAATAACAACAAGGCTGACTGTAAGAACAGCAAGAGGTTGCATCAAGTCCTCCTTGCATGTCTCTTGTGCTTTGTGCAGGCAGAAGAATTTATTGGAAAGAGGAGAAAATTTAGATAGAAGGTCAGGTAGCAGAGAAAATTTCAGATGAAGAGAGTTGACAAAAAAATAAATGTTTGGAATATGATTTACATGACTGTAGCAAGACAATAAATAGTTATTTCCAGGAAGCTGTCATACACCTTTGAAAATCTAGAAAAGTTTCCGCTCAGTATTCGTTTGGTGGCACAGTGGCATAGCTAGTAGAACTTCACAGAGTTAGCTTCAATCCCGACCCCAAGTGCTGTCTGGGGTCAGGATACAGATTCGTCCTATGATTGCATTTGTTTTTCTCCGGGGCCTCTAGTTCCTTCCACACCTGAAACACACACACAGACAGCTAATTGGCCACTGGCCATTGCTGCTAATGTGGTAAAATCTGGGAGGAATTTATAAATATGCTGACAGTATAAATAGATGGTGATAGTCAGAATGGTCATGATGGGCTGAAGGGCCCTTTTCTGTGTTGCTTCTCTCTCTCTCTCTGACAATATATTTTGAGTTGTTCTTATAATTATATTTATGCACATATACAAGAGAGGACTTGGTAGCTGTTCCCTTCAAAGTGATGCCATGGGAGATTGTAAACCCACTAGAGATGCTCTCAGTAAAGTGGCTTAAAATCTCATCTAAAAAATTAATGAAGACGTGTCTCAAGGATATGATTACTTCATTTTTCTACTAAACATTTTTTTTTAAATACAAGTTTATTTGAATTACCAGTTGTAGTGAAATCAACCTGTGTTAATCTTACTGTGACAAATTATCAGAGCATAAGAAATTGAACCAGGAGAGACCATCCAAAACTCATACATGCTCCAATTTTCAATATGGTCACAGCAGATCTTTTAGCTCAGAATCATTTCTCTGCACCAACTTCAAAGACTTGAATTTCTCTTCCAGCACTTATACTAAAGGGTTTGATTTGATAGAGGTACGCAGAAATTATGATGGGTATAGATAGAATAAATGCAAGTAGGCTTTTTCCACTGAGGTTAGGTGAGATAAAATCCAAAGTCCATGGGTTAAGGGTGAAAGGGGAGAAGTTTGAGGGCAACATTAGGGGGAACTTCTTCACATACTGAGTGGTGGGCGTGTGGAATTAGCTGTTAGCTGAAGTGGTGAATGCAGATCCAATTTTAATGTTAAATAAAAATTTGGACTGATACCTGGATGGGAGGAATATGGACAAATATGGAATGGGTGCAGCTCAGTGGAACTAGGCACAATACTGGTTTGTCAAAGACTAGAAGGGCTGAAAGGCTTGTTTTCAGTGCCTCAATGGTTCTATTGAATTCTATAGGTTTAGTGCCTTATGTTGATAAAAAGGGTTATTTTCAGAAACATATTCTGAGCTTCCAATTTGTTAATTTTAGAAATGTCTTGATACTACATCAAACTTGCCATAATTTTAATGGCGGTGGGGTGGGGGGGGGGGGGGGAGGGTGGAAGAGGTGGGGTGTTGGGTGGTGGTTTAGACAGAGAATATTTTTAGTTGTCAGCAGACAAAATAGCTTCCATGAAAAGTCAACTGTAGATAATTTATCCGCATTCAATTTAAAAAATAAGTAGCATTCAGTAGAGTTAGGACTTTTTTGAGCCATATCAAGTAAACAGTTATGGGAAACATATTGTATTATTTTTCAAAAATAATGAGGTAATACAGCAAAAGTATTAATTCCACAATATTTTACCATATTTCCTCAGTTCTTAAGCTTAACAATGACACTTATTCTTTGGACAAACATTAATACTCATTTAATATTCTAATCGACATGTGTGTGTACCATAAAAATTCATACTACAATTTTTAACATGAATTTTGTGATGAAAATGTATTCCATTACATAAGTCCCTTACCCTACCTACATCGACTCCATCTACACTTCCCACTTTCTTGGAAAAGCAGCCAACATTAAAAAGGACTCATTCCATCCATCCTTTCACCAGCCTTCCATTGAGAAGGTTCACAAGTATGAGATCAGACAACTCCGGATTCAAGCACAGATTCTCTCTTGCCATTGTCAGATTCCTGAATAAGACTTGAACAAGTGATGTTGCTTCTGCTCTGTTCTAGCTGATTTTTGCTGCTGTACAATGTCTGGGCTGATTAGCTGGACTGCTTGAAAAATGAACTTTCTCCCTGTATGTGTGATAATAAATGAACTTGTTTGGTTGTCTTCCTGTCAAATGCTTTTCAATGTCAATAGTAAAGCTCCATGAAATAACCACAGACAAAAGTCATTCTGACAAGCGTGTGTGTGTCACTGTCCATCTGACTATTTCTATGTTTTTAAACCAATAGCTACTTTTCCAGTGACACCATTACATGACAAGATAGATCAAAGTCAACATGAATTCCTTAGGGGAAAATCTTGCCTGAAAAACTGACTGCAATTTTTTGAGGAAACCACAAACAGGCTGGACAAAGGACCTATAGTGAATGTTGTATATATGGATTTTCAAATGCCCTTTGACAAGGTGCTGCACATGAGTCTGCATAATAAGATGAGACCCCCATGGGATTACAGGAAGGATACAAGCATGGGTCGAGCATTGGCTGATCGGCAGGAATAACAGAGTTGGAATAAATGGATCCGATTCTGGTTGGTTACCAGTTACAAATGGTGTTCCGCAGGGATAGGTGTTGGGGCCACTTTTTTTTTTCTTTGTACGTCGATGATTCAGCTTGCAGAGTAAATGGCATTGCGTCCAAGTTTGGAAATGATACAAAGATAGGTGGAGGGGCAGACAGCGATGAGGAAATAAAGAGGCTGTAGAGAGACAGGAAGTGGTAAATGAATTACAATATGGGAAAATATACAGTCAAACACTTGGTAGAAGGGATGAAAGGACAGACTTATTTAGATAGGGAGTAAAATTTAGGGGTGCAAAGGGTCTCATGCAGGATTACTTAAAGGTTAACCTCCAGGTTGAGTCAGTGATGAAGAAGACAAATGCAATGTTGTCATTCATATCTAAAGGAATAGCATACAAAAGCAGGGATGTGATGATGAGGCTTTATAAAGCACTGGTGAGGAGAACAGGGTACAGTCTTAGGCTCTTTATTTAAGAAAGGATGCATTGAAATTGGAGAGGGTTCAGAGAACATTCACAAGAAAGATTCCTGGAATGAAGAGATTAGCAGATGAGGAATGCTTGATGGCTCCTGGATTATACTTCTTGGACTTCAGAAGAATGAGGGGGACTTCAAAGATGTATTTCAAATGTCGGAAGGCCTGAACCAAGTAGATGTGGCAAAATTGTTTTCCATGGCAAATGGGCACAACTTCAGGATTGAAGAACGCCCATTTAAAGCAGAGATGCAAAGGAATTTCTTTCGCCAGAGTGATGAACCTCTGGAATTTGCTGCCATGGGTGGCTGTGGAGATCATTGTTGGGTGTATTTCAGGAAGAGATTGATAGATACTTTAATAGTCAGTGTATCAAAAATTATGGGGAAAAGACAGGGGAGTGGAGTTAAGAATGGATCAGTTCATGATGGAATGGCAGTGTGGACCTGATGGGCTGAATTACCTACTTCTACCCCTATATCTTATGGTCCTATGGTTCTTTATTTTAGATCAAAATGTACTTCACCATCCAGCTTCACAGATGAGACTTTCAATTTGAGATGATACTCAGTCATTTTTGTCTACCTAAGTAATCTTGTTAAAGACAATTCCACGATAGTAAGTTAAATTGTTTGAAATTTGGAAATAATTTCTGCATGTTGAGCTTTTTTTGCTGAGAAGTTCTCCAATTAGAATTTCTGTAACATTGGTAAATATGCTTTAGGTCATGAAAGACAGATGTGGTGCTTTAATAGATATGCAAAATGGAATTGGTAAACAACGGGAATATTGTATGACATCCTTCCATGCGTATGGGAAATTTGCATATATGGGTTGGTGAGCACATCGTTGTGATACCAAATGACAGCCTGTAATATTTAAACAAGATAGAGCATTTTGGAAACCTTGTGGGTGTTGAATGGAAGAGCATGTCATAGAGGCTTGAAGCGGACATGATCAAGCATACATACACTAAACAGCCCATATCCAATTTCCCATTGGGGTTTCTACAAAGGAATACAAACAAGCAACCTCATTTTTTTAATTATAAAATCCCTGATGTCCTTATGATTCATTTATGTAACCTTAATGTTGCTATGTCCTCTCTCTCAGATACCCCTTTTGCACAGCCGTTATAAGACGGGAATTAACAGCCTTTTAACCGCGTCACTTACCTGTGTGAACATAGCGAACGCGGAATAGGGAATAATGACAAAAAAAAGGTCTGTACATTTTCAGTACATTGGTTGCAGTGACTAAAAGGATCAGAACAATGGCTCCAGCGTAGGACTTGGCTAAAATAAGTGTGATTACCAAAGTTTTGCTGTTCTGCCGACGGCCTGCGGACTGGCTGAGAAGGCCAATGAGGAGTTATAAATTATCTGGACGGTCCCAGGAAAGGTTGTTCCTCTTCATCCAATAGGATCACAGAACTAGTATTAGTGCTCAGCCCACTGTCCTCCCAGTTGCCAAGTGACCCCCATATTATAAAGATCACTCAAGCTTCGCTGCTGTAGTGCCAGAGTTTTATTCTCTCGAACTGGTCATCCGATAGAATGATGAAACTATGGTTTTGAAATGTTCTTCAAAAGATGACGTTGTACTGCCTTTTCCCCTTGTTATTGTGCGTTAACTTCCTACACCTATGTGACTTGCTACATCTTGAATAATGAGCAAGAAATTATACATATTCATTGACAAATATTAAATCAACACTATTACAAATATTTTAACACATCCCCAATATTTACAGAGGTTGTTCGACAGATCTTTCACTGGTTTGCTGCCCTGTCATTCCTGCCGGCTGCCCTGTGACAGCCACACCAGCCGCCTTGTGACAGCCCCGCTGGCTGCCCTGCAACAGTCCCGTTCCCGGCCATGTGCTGACAGCCCTGCCAGCCGCCCTGTGACAGCCCCTTGGGCCACATGCTGACAACCCCACTGTCCATCTGTAGTGGTTTCCCTTGAAAAATCAAATGACCACATCTCTGGCAGTGCCACTTCCCCTTCAAGAGGCACGTGCCCTCGCTACTATATGCTACATACACGCATGAAAACATGCTCTCCTCTTCCAAAATGCAAGTTTTTTTAATTTGAAAAGACCAAAAAAAAAACGTCATGTTAAAAACATATTTCTGTTCTTTTTTATATGCCAGAATCAAATTATTTTCTCCCACATTCTGCACTTCATGTGTGAAGTTTGATAATAAAATAACTCAGGGAATAATTCCACCTTCACTGTTATAAGTATCAGCTCATTCCAGAAGCTTTCAACCTTCTGCTGTTAAGAGTCCACAAAGCTCAGATCAATATTACCACTAATGTGGATGTACATGTCAGATCCTGGAAATTATGCTTTTCATTTCCTGGTTAAAAAAAAACTTGCCACGTGGTTGGCACTTCACCCTGCTTGAGATTATTTGAGCTGTGGGATGCCAGAGTCTCCTCAAACTGGCAACCAATGTGAGAAAAGGGAGAAAGCAGTATGACCTAGTTTGTTGCACTTTTGATCAGTGAAAAGCGTTATCATTTTGTGACAAACTGCCAAAATGTGACCAATGAAAGTAAACAGAAATATGGCAGGCACTTCCATCTTAATTCTGATGAAACGTTATTGTCTTGAAAGGCTTCCTGTTTCTCTCTCAGCTCATGGTGTCGGTCCTACTCCAGCATTCTCAGAGATAAGTTAACTTATTTGAGTTTTGTGTCCAGGTTACTGGGCCCTGTGGCTACCAAGTCTGAACAAAGACCGACAACAGTTTCTACACCGAAGTAGACAATAGTGCGTTCAGGCACCGGACTCGAGGTGGGGCCAGCAGTGGTATGGCGTTTGAATGGGATACCCCAGCACCACAATGGAGGTAGGACTTCTCCAGTCCTATGCTAGGTCTGATTTAGCCACATCACAGGAAGGTTCCAAGTGAACCAGAGATAGTGCAGAGGATATCCACCCCCCCAAAAAAAAAATTTAGATATTTAGACAAGCAGCAGGGTAACTGGCCCTTTCTGCCCTCAAGCTCATATTGCCCAATTACACCAAATTGACCTGCAACCCAGTATGTTTTGAAGGGTGGGAGGAAACTGTATCACCTGGAGGAAACCCGCACAGACATGTACAAACTCCTTATAGACACCTCTGGATTTAAACTTCAGTCGCTGGCACTGTAACGGCGTTGCTCTAATCGCTATACTCATAGTGCTGCCCCAGGGCCCTAGCCTAGGGAAGAACCTTTCAGTATTTTCTTTTCCTTAAGAGGACAGAAGGCTGAGTGAGTTCCTGTTCGGGAGCCAAAGATAGGATAGACAGTGAAACATTTTTCCCAATAATATCCTGTCTCTGACCTAAAACTAAATTGTGTAGATTTTAAGCAAGGAGCAGAAAGTTTAGATGGGATCAGAGCAAGAATTTTTGTAGCCAAATGATGATTGGAATCTGAAATTCTCTACCTGAATGGCTGGTGGGAGGCAGGTACTCTCACAATAATTAAGAAATAATTTGATGAGCTCTTGTATCGTCACGACATTGAAGGGTACAGTTTCAACACTGATAAAAGGCATGAATATGCTGGACCAAAGGAACCTTTTCTGTGCTATAGGACTATTCAGTTGA